>NC_142505.1:66810000-67415625 GCF_057876585.1 Rhinolophus sinicus
ATACATTTTCAGAGTTTGAAGTTTTTCGAATTCTAAGGATCCATAGTCTGGCCACTGATGGTAGGATTTTAATAGCTACTCAAACCAAAAAGCCTTTTTACAGCTTAACCAAGGAAGCCAAAGGTTTTCTTTCTGTCTCTGTGGTATTTCCTTGTCAGGAAAAATGACACAAGAGACGTAGACACACAAAAAATTGATCACCTCTGGGAGGAAAGATTCAATAAGAAAACCTGTGAGTCGCTACTCCCAAGAAGCTAGCTTCACAAAAATTTTTTCCTGACAGTCCACATGTAGAAGAGAGGGAAAGGACACACAGCACTTTTAAATTCTCCACAACCCTGCAGAAATAGACCAGGAAGGCTGGCAGGCTGAACAAAAACACCGCTTACCTCTACGTGCAGAGGTCCTTGAGTTCTCCGATACAGCAGTTTCCAGGAGCTAGCAGTGCTCCAGCCAGTAATTCTCCTCGCTGACTCCCCAATCCTGTGGGGGCTTAAAACATTCATTATTTTGCTCTCACCTTTTAAGTGTGTTGTCGGAGAGTGGGTAGGCATTCCAGGATGTAGGAACAAAGCCTCCTGAACAAAGCCAAGCAGGCCAAGCATTTATTAAAAGAAAATATAGTCCCAAAATGCAGTACATAAGTGCAGGAAGAAAGGGACTGCACCTGAGCAAAGAAAATTTAGGATTATATTTGAATGAGGGCGCCAAATATTCAAGGGTGGAGTTACAGATCACATCTGGGCATTTCCAGGGTGTTCCCAGGGTGTGTCTTTGTTGACAACTCCCTCCCATTGGAGGAGGGATTCCCTAGTGGGAACTGTCACCAGGACACAAGGGGTGGAGATTTTTCCCTGACTGCAATGCTAATAGGATTATAACCCATTACAATTAGCTGTATCTGTAGCGTTTCTTAGGAATTTTTCCCTGCCTATAATGCTAATAGTTTTGTAATCCATTACAATTAACTATGGCTGCACCTTTTCTTAGGAATGATCTCTCTTTTCTTTGTTTCATCTCACATTCCTTTCCTCCCCCCTCTCCCAGTGGCCCTGTTCTCTTGCCTAAGGTAACAACTTCTTATGGCTGAACTAATCATCAAATTAACAGAATCAGATTAATAGATAAAATAGAATTTTAACATATGCACATGGGGAATTCACTTACACGTGAAAATTCCAAAGACAGTGAGGTAAGTAAGATTGGGTGCTTTGCAGGTAATTGAGGAAGAGTGGCACACTCGCGGGTGAGGGGGGAGGGTAAATTGTTAGGCAATCCAGAACATAAAGGGACATGGGGGAAGGGTGGTCAGCAAGCTCCACTGGGCGTCTTCCCTGCCTCATGCTAAGGAGTTTATGCCAAGGTTCCCTTCCTAAAGTAGGTCTTTCTGTATGAATCTCTTTGGGAGGAAAGGGGGAGGATCAAAGGCTGTTTCTGAGTCTTTTGTTTCCTGACTAACAGCTTAAAGTCAGTTTGCCCAAGGCAAAATTTTTGGTCCTATTCATTCCCACCTTTGAAACTAATGAAAGTTTCACATCCAGCAGTTACATTGGTAGATTGCTCCATATTTCATTGATCTAATCATTCAGTCCTGAGAATATATACTCCCAAATCTCACCTTTTATTAAATATCCGATTACTTGTTTATATGGGGGAGGAAGAATCATTCCTCTACCCTCCAGGTTCTTCTGGCTGCTCTAATAATCAAACAGACATGACACAGATTAGAAGAGAATATAAGCAGATTTCATATATACATATGGAAACCCCACACACAGGAGAGAGTCAGAGACCCAAGATGCAGGAGAGGCAGAGAGATAGAAAGGGAACGTGGGTAGATAACACATCCTGAGCTAGAGATGAAGGAAGCTGCCTAGTCAGACAAAGACGGGTGTTGACAGAGACTGGAGGTCAGACAAGGACAGAAATAGATGGAGAATGTGGGGTGTGAGGTGTGGGGTGCTGAGCTGCTGCCAGCTCATGGTTGCTGACTGTGCATGCCTATGGGTTTGGGATCTCTTGGGGTGTCCTTGGCTGACTCTGCACTGTGTTCCCAGGTCTTCTGTATAAGCCTTTAGGCCCCCCAGGACTGAAGTTCCCACACCAGGCCAGTCCTGTGGTCCTGAGTGGCCTCAGCCTTGGACAAGACACCTTATGCCAGGGAAAAGCTGAGGGACTCTACTCCAAACCACCGGACAGGTCCAGCTACCACAACTGTGCTGGGGGGAGGCTCTTCCAGCAAAGCTGCTGGAGGAGCCTGCTGTTCAGTCCCCCTGCAAATGCTGCACCTGGAGTGGAAGCCCCAAGGCCCCTTCAGCAACAGCGCCCAGGCCAGAGCCTGGATCCCACCACAGCCTGCCTCCCCTGCTCTCCCTGCGGGCTACAGTCTCTTGTCCCTGCAGGCCTCCTTGTGGCCTTTCCATACCCATGATTTCGGGTCTCAGACCTGGGTTCCTTTGGAGTGGTCCTCCTGGGCTGCCTCTCTTACATGAAAATAAATCTTTGGTTTGCACCCCACTACCCTCAGTTATGGTGACTTACAGAGGCTCTCTAAGCACACTGGGAGTTAAAAAACGGCTCTGGGGAAGGTCAGGAGCCAGAAGAGGAGGGTGGCATAAAGCAGCATAGGTAAGAGCCAGGTAAGAGCTAGGTAAGGGAAGGTAGTTAATTCAGGTATGCAAAGCCCAGTGCCAGAGTTCACCTCTAGGACTCTACATTCCTGCAGGCAGCTGCCAGGGCACAGATGACTGCACCTGGGGCACAGCCCTGGGTTTGACACCTTGGCTCAGAAGACTGAAATGTAGAGCCTTTCCTGACCTCCAGTCAGGTGTTATTCCATAGATGCACACAAGATGGCAGCAGACAATAACTTTTCCAGGTGACAAACAGGTATTCTTAAAACTCACAGGAGATGGCAGCAGAAAAGAGCGTTTCCTTGTTCATTGTGAGAATACAGGCCCCTGGGACTCAGCTCACTGAGAAATAGTTCCAGCCCCTTCACAGGCCTCATCTCACACACTGCTCCCATTTTCCAGATGGGGCAGAGACCATCACTAACTCCATTTCACAGATCGTTGACATGAAGACAGATCCTAACACAGTTCTGAGCCCAGAACCGAGGCCCAAATGGGCCAACATGGGCCAGTAAGCTTGCACACATGGGGTTCTGGACAAACAGAGTAATCCAAACAGTTCTTGCAGTGTTGGGTAGAATCTTGGTGATTTTATTGAGGAAAATCTGCAGCACCCGGGCGCAAAATAAGTCCCACCCAGCACCCAGGCGAGAAATAAGTCCCACTGGCCGCACCAGCTGGAAATATGTCCCACCCACCACACTGGCACAAAAAGTCACACCCACCATCGCCCATGGGCCAAGAAATGTGTCTTTGTTGTCCAATAACTACCGTCTCACCTTCCTTTTTGCTGAAAGCTCACTATGTGTTTACTTATTGCTTATCCATAAATTTATGACACCTCGCCGTGACATAGTCATTGGATGAATGTTGATTTCTTCATCGATTTCTTCGACACTTGAGAAATAGTTATCGAACGCCAAGTATGAGCCAGCCACGATTATTAGGCACAGAGAATAATCAGTAACTGAGATTCCTTGTGATGAAGTCACTGAGGCAGGGGAACACATAATAAACGACATAGATACTGATTTTTTTTAAAGGTGACAAGTACTGATGAAAAAAAAAAAATAACAAGGTTAAGGGGATTGGCAGTGCCAGTGGAATAGCTCCCACTTTAAATAGAGCAGTGTCTTAGTTTCTTAAACCGGCTGTAACAACTACAGTGTGTTTGCACTTTAAGTGTGGGCTTGAAAAACAAATGTATTGTCTCACAGTTCTAGAAGCTACACGCCCAAAATCCAAGTACTGGTACCATTGGTTCCTTCTGAGGGCTGTGAGAGAAGGATGTGCTATGGGCCTGTCTCCTGACTTGTATGCCTGTCTTCCATCTGTGTCTTCACATCATCTTTATGTGTGTCTGTGTCCACATTTCCCCTATAAAGAAAAAATAAGGATCACAGCGATATTGGATTGGTGATCTGTCTAATGACCTCACTTTAACTTGATGACCTCTGTAAAGACCCTTTCTCCAAAAAATTCCACATTCTGGTCCTGGGGGACATAACTTCAAAGATGAGTTTTGGGAGGGCACAGTTGAATACACAACAGGCAGTCAGGGTAGAATTCCTTTATGTGTAAGGTGATACACCCTAAATCTAATCCTTTTCCATGGGGCTGTGTGATGAGGGAACTTTCTCACTATAACTATCTAAAATGTAATTCCTAACGGATGGAGCCAAAAGCAGTTGGCTTTTCAAACCGATTGAAGCCCCAAATCTGTGGAATTTCTATTCCCTTGCCATCCATCTCTTAAATTCATCTCATTTTTGGAGAAACTTGCCAACCGCAACCAATAGCTACTTATACACACCATTACTTTGTTTTTACCTGATTCCTGTACAGCTGCTGAGACACTAGCAACATAGTCTACAACTTAGCTAAGAACAAAGTTAACTAAATCAGTGTGTGCTTAATGAATGGGTGAATGTTAAGAAGATACTTTGACTCCCCATGAGCCTCTAGCTTTGGAGACTGTGATGCTGGGGTCTTTAACTCCTCAGGGCTTTCCCATTCCTCTGAGGAAACTGCCAAGATCCTCAGCCAGATGTGGAGGAAGCAAGCAGTTGCAGAAAATAGTGCAGCCTCTGGATTCTGGAGTCAAAGTGATCTGGGTTTGAACCCAGGCTCCTCTACTTGTCATTGTGCAACCTGGGACAGGTCACTTTGAGCTCATGAAGTGGAAGGAAGTTAATACATATGAACAGATTTACTGTGAAATGGAAATGAGATGGTGCATGTAACAGGCAAGCCACATAACTTTCTTAACATAATTACTATCTTCCATTGAAATTCTCATTTCAATTTAGTAGCTGTGTCATTTTAAGTTATTACATCAACACAATGACGGAGGGAAACAGAAGACAATATTCAAAGGAGGTCTGAGTGATTTTGTCTCTGGAGAGAATAACAATGTTCGGGCATATTTACTTTTTAGATTAGAAGGGCTAATTTTATAAGATGTCTGCCATGTGTCAGGCATTATTGTGTAGAGATCAGCGACCCACTTGCTAGTTATTTTATAATTGAAGCTCCACCATTACTAGCTATGTGAAATTGGGCAAATTACTTAATAATTCCAAACTCTAGTTCCATTAACTATAGGGGGCAGAATACTACATTCCAAATAGGGTCATAGATAGAAATAATCTAGCGCATTACAGGCTCAGCAGATTGGGTCCCTCATAGTCAGCTGTCTGTAGTTGATATCAAATAGGAACTTGATCACAATTTTGCCGCTCCTGTGCAGGGCGGTGCCTCACTCCCAGGAGAGCTGTAGGGCCATGGCCAGGGCCAGACAGGGCGCGCCCATTCATAGAGGGTGGTGGCAGGGCTCACAGCAGCTCCCCACCATCTAAGTTCATTGATTTCTGATATATGACAGACAACATGACATTGGGTAAAGAAGGGTCTTTCCAACAAATGGTGCTGGGCAACTGGCCATCCACATGAAGAGAAATACAATTGGACCCTAGGCTCTCACCACATACAAAAATTAATTAAAAATAGATGAAGGGCTTCATATAGGAGGTAAAAGTATAAACTATCAAACAAAACATGGAGATACATTTTTATGACCTTGGATTAGCAATGGTTTCTTAGAATTCACAACACGACATACAAGCAGCAACAAAAACATAGACCAATTGGCTGTCCTCAAAATTAAAAACATAAGTGCATCAAAAGGCGCTACCCAGAAAGTGAAAAATTAGCCCATAAAATGGAAGAAAATAGGTACACATATATCTGTCAAGAGTCTGTTATCCACAGTAGATAAAGTCTATTTTACACGACATACAACTAAATTGTAACTAAAATTATAAAACTAAAGCAACTAAATTTGTAAAATAGACTTGAATAGAACTTCTCCAGGTGAGACGTACAAGTGGTCAACAAGCACAGTAAGATGTTCCACATCCTCAGTTCTGATGCAAATGCAAATGAAAACCACAGTGTGATCCCCCCTCACACACACTACTGTCGCTATAAATCCAGAAAACTAAAACTAACAAGGCGCAGCAACAATGTAGAGAGATTAGAACCCTAAAGCATTGCTTGAAAAAAATTAAAATGGTGTGGCCTCTGCATACAGTACTTTGAAATTTCCACAGCGCCAAAGAAAAAGCACCCAATGTGGTTCAATAAATCCACTTCTAGGAATATACCCCCCAGACACAGATTGAAAACAGGGGTGAAAAGCTAATACCTGAATCCGCAGCAGCACTGTCCACAGCAGCAAAGACACGGAAACAATCCAAATGTCCATCTTAATCTGTAGTGAAAACTAAGCAAGCAATTGTGCGGTTTCACCAGGATTCTTTACATTGATATAATTATGACCATATTTAATAATTTCTAGAAATATATTTCCCCATAACACAAAAAATTGAAATGTGGCAGAAGACATGTTTACTAATACGCCCAAATATATTTAGTTCCCCTACAATAGCAAAAAGTTGATAAATTTATGTTCAGCAATTAGTGTTTCATTATTCTCCTATTTGAAAATGGTCTAGACATGCAATAAGTATCCATCACTGAATTTTGATAACAAAACTTTAAAGCTTCAAATTATCAAAGATACCTAGAAAATCTTTTCAATGTATATATACAATATAATTATCACTGAAAAGTTTACCTAAATATTTTTTTTAATTGTATCTATTTTACATATTAGTTAAAACTTAGAAATTTCAAAGTCAATTATTACTGAAGCTATTTTCTTGACACAGTTTATAACATGGATAACAAACTTATTTTTATAAACCCAGTTAAAAAATGTATTTTAGGTTAATAATTTTCAAAGACATGACTGTGTAATCAAACCACGCTAAAACCAGCTTTAATATCAAATATTTCACCAGATCATCTGATCCTGAAAAGCGTTTGGGTTAGTTTGTATTTTATTTCTTAGTTTATATAAGCATTTAATTTGTTAAAGCCAATCAAATATCACAAATTGGTAACACCATCCGGAGCTAGAAAACATCTCACCACAATCAAACACCATTTCAGACAGAGATCACAAATTAACAGAATTAGTAATAACTAATAACTATAGAGAACATAATAAGATGTTTTACCAAGAAAACAGCTGGTTGTCACAAGAGCTCTATAACACATTTTAGAAGCTTTTCCCCATTCCAAGGACCCATCGTCTATACATGGACAGTGAGGTCTAAATAGTGACACACCACCAACCAGCCTCTTTACAGCTCAGGCCAGGAAGCCAGAGGCCTCTCTACACAGAGTGCAGAAGAAGCAGCCCTCCCAGAACCAAAGGGTCACCCCCAAAGACAGTCAGAGAAAGCACAGACCTTCGTCACACAGGCAGTAGGGATAGTGGGGTGGACAGGGTGTCTCAGGTCTCCCACAAAACGGGAGGCACCTCCAGCCCCAAACCCAGTAATTTGTGGCCCCAAGCAGGTGCTAATGGACTGGGATCTGTCCAGTACTAACAGGTAAGGAAGGTTAGGGGGACAGAAGCCCTTTATGGGCAGAGACCCCTCAGCACACACTCCCCTGGGAGCTGGCACAGCCAGGCAGAGGTGCACTGGGAACCCCAGCTTATCTCACTGGCCACCAGGCGCAATGGAGTAAGTGCACCTGGACGATGGTGGGGACCGGAGAGGATTACCTTCCTGGGTCACAAAGCCAAGCTCTCGGGACACAGAACAAGAAGGAAAGAAAAACCTGAAGAGATTTTTAGAGAGGGACCCACAGCAAACTTGGTCTCCGCAGACGCCGGTCTGGACAAAACCGCTTAACTCCCCAGCCTGTGGGGCCGGCTCCAAGGACAGGCTTACGGGAGCCTGTTCCTGTGTTCTGTCCCCGTGGGAGTTCCTTCTTAGGGCAAAAGACACGCAAGACACAGACACAGGAAACAAAGAACATCTCTGGGACGAAAGAATAAAGAAAACCCTAGAGTCTCTAGGTGCAAGAAGTTGCTGCACAGATATTTTTTTCTGCTGATCTAAATTCAGAAAGCAGACAAAGGCCTCGCACCCCTGCTAACTTCTGCCCAACTGCTGACAGAGCCCAGGAATTGTAATACATGACCACCTAGAATTCACACACAAAATTAATTTCCAAAGACAACAAGGAGAAATCAGGTAAATATGACATTTTAGACAAGGGTAGCAGTGGGCTCTTAGGCTTTAGATGTAAAAATGGAAGATTTACAGGTAATTCAGGAAAAGCTAAACACATGGCAGGTAAAGTTTTGTGAGGCTCTTGCATGGAGTCTTCCTGTCTACAGCTAAGGGGATTGTGCTCAGGGTTTTATTTATGCTTCACAGTCTTTAAAGAAGCAGGAAAAGGGGAGCCAGGCTGGATGAGGGAGGCTTGTATTGTTAAAACTGCCCCTTTTGAAATTTTTATTTTGTTTACCTCAGTGGGCCTGGGGCAGTTGTGGGCTGTGTTTACATTTCAGATCTACTCTGCAGAGGGCCCCTGGGTGATGGTGAGACTTTCTCACTTCTATCAGACAGAAAAATCAGCTTCCATTTTTCTCAAGTTTCTGATTGGTTATTAAATCCTTTAAAGCCGTTGAACTGGTTTCAACATACTGTTGCAAAAACGACGTGGACGGAGAGACACAAGCGGCACCCAGAGGGCAAGGAGAACTCAGCTTTATTACACTAGTGGGCCCAGTGGGATATTTTCCAAAGAACTGAGCACTGACAGGGGTCAGGGGCTTTAACTTTTATATGCTTAGGCCTCCGGGTTGAGGGGGGGAAGTCTGGCCGGGGTGCCAGGGAGATCCGTCCCTAGCAGCTGTGATCCCTCAACTTTGTTTTGACAGGGAGGCCTCTAACTATGGCACCGTGGGAGACAGCTCCGATAAGGTATGGGAGGAGGAGG
Source organism: Rhinolophus sinicus (assembly GCF_057876585.1). Classification (NCBI taxonomy): domain Eukaryota; kingdom Metazoa; phylum Chordata; class Mammalia; order Chiroptera; family Rhinolophidae; genus Rhinolophus; species Rhinolophus sinicus. The sequence continues at coordinate 66,818,997 of NC_142505.1, forward strand.
GGGCAGAGCTCTTAGGGGGAGCTTGCCGGGGACATCTCCAATAAGGGGGAGATTGAGCTCTTGGGGGGCGGGGCTGCAGGAAAAACCTCAACAATACCAGTTCTCAAAATCTTAAATCTCCATAAAGATTTTTAACATTTGCACATCTCTTGATTTTCTCTTCTGCCTTTTTTAAATCAAATGTTGATATTAGCATCTATTAAGACCCAAGAAGCTGAAGAACTAATTAAAAGCTTAAGAATAGTTAAATTTCCTTATATCTGTTTGTATTAAACATGTGGTCTTTCTTTAGGTTCCAAAAAACCAGCTTTGTTATGAGAGTTCTCTAACACATTTTCCAATTCAGAAGTTTTTCCAATTCAAAGGATCCATACTCTGGCCACCGATGGTAGGATTTTAATAGCTACTCAAACCAAAAAGTCTTTTTGCAGCTTAACCAAGGAAGCCAAAGGCTTTCTGTCATTGTGGTATTTACTTGTCAGGACAAATGACACAAGAGACATAGAAACACAAAAAATGACCACCTCTGGGAGGGAAGATTTAATAAAGAAAACCTGTGAGTCGCTATTCCCGAGAAGCTAGATTCACAATTATATTTTCCTGCCAGTCTACATGTAGAGGAGGGGAAAAGGACACACAGCACTTTTAAATTCTCTCAAGCCCTGCAGAAATACACCAGAAAGTCTCACAGGGTAAACAAAAACACCGCTTACCTCTGCTGGCAGACATCCTTGCCAGCTGCAGCGGTTGCCAGGAGCTAGCAGTGCCCTGGTATAGTCACACAACAGCCTAGCCAACTGTCCCCCCATGTTTTTCCTTAAGGAAAGAAGAGTCTGTGAGACTGCCTTTCTGGGATTCTGTTCCATCCTTGTGTTTACACCTTATGTCTCTCTGTCTGGTCCCCAAAAGATGGTTTGCAGCCAAAGACGGGTAAGATATCTCACGGGAGATACAACCTAAGCCAGGTGGAACCGAGTGGGGACCCCAATGAGCTGCCTTAGAAGGATATGGGAAGGGGCCTTTCCTCCTGTTCCCCCTGCCTGGGAAAAGCTATTGCCGGCTCTGCCTTTTCCCTCTCACCTAATTGGGAGAAAAGTCTTGAGAGTGATGATTAAACTCTCTCTGCTCAGCTCTGTGAAACAATTTCAAAATGTGATATATGTCCCTTAAAAGAGTTGCACACCTCACCTCAAGGACTTTCTGCTTTGGCTGTTTGAAGATCAACATAATTGGTTTGGGTTGTTTCTATAACGTGATGAGTCTCACAGACTGTGCCAAAAACACTGCTACCCCCTTGTATACTTATCAATAAAAACCTCGAGTCGGCTCAAATCTGGGCTCCAGTCCTCTGAGACTGAGAGACCCCTGGCCTTCGGGGAGAGATTTAACTGCATTAAGTCTCTGTTTGTTTCTTTCTTAAAAACTTAACCCAAACCGCCCCTTCTCGCACCCTCACTGCCCGTGTTGCGCTAGACCCGACACCCCGGCCAGTAATTCTCCTCGCAGTCTCCCCCAATACTGTGAGGGCTTAAAAATTATTTCTTTTGCTCTAGTAAGTGTGTTATCGGAGAGTAGGTCAGAGGTATCACAGGAAAGCATTCCAGGATGTAGGAACAACTCGTTGTGAACAAAAGCAAACAGGACGAGGATTTATTTTTAAAAAGAAAATATATTCCCAAAATGCAGGAGTGCACAGGCTCAGGAGGAGAGCGACTGTGCTGAAACAAAGAAAAATTTAGGTGGAGTCACAGGTGAGCCCAGGACATTTCCGGGGCGTTCCCAGGGTGGGTCTCTGCTGACCACTCCCTCCCTTCAGGAAGAGGGATTTCCTTGTAGGAATTGTCCTGAGGACACAGGGGTGGAGATTTTTCCCAGCCTGCAATGCTAATAGTGTTATAACCCATTACAATTAGCTGTAGCTGTAGCATTTCTTAGGAGTGATCTCATCTCTCTTTTCTTTGTTTCACCTCGCATCTTCCTTCCTTTCCTCCCGTCTCTCCCTGAGGCACTGTTCTCTCTGCCTATAATAACAACTTCTTCTAGCTGAGCTAATCATCAAATTAAGAATCAGATTAATAAGATAAAATCGAATTTTAACCTACACGCCTGGGGAATTCACGTATGCCAGTCGTCTAAAAGTACAACAGCCGCAATTATATACTGTTCATAATACTTGACAGGAATAAATGATCGGGTTCATGGTTAATGTATTGATTTCAACTTTATCCTTATTTTTATGCTAGATGGGCCTTTATGCACCTTACTTTAGTAAACGTGTACTTGCTTGAAAGGACCTATAAATTGAATGAACACCCACTAATGCGAGATATAAGTCATCCCACTCAGCAAGGTAATTTTTTTTTTTTTAAAGATTTTATTGGGGAAGGGGAACAGGACTTTATTGGGGAACAGTGTGTACTTCCAGGCCTTTTTTTCCAAGTCAAGTTGTTGTCCTTTCAATCTCAGTTGTGGAGGGTGCTGTTCAGCTTCAAGTTGTTCTTTCAGTCTTAGCTGTGGAGGGTGCAGCTCAGCTCCAGGTCCAGTTGCCGTTGTTAGTTGCAGGGGGCACAGCCCACCATCCCTCAGCAAGGTAATTTTTTCAGGGGATATTGTTACAGAAATCTTTTTCATCGCACTGTAGTTCCATGAATATCAGATGTAATGACACGTACAACCTAAATAAGACAGGAGAACTGAGAATGTACATGTTGTAAAAATACACATATTTCCAAAGTTAGCCATGTGGACAGATAGGTGTTGTGGTGTGGAATTTACAAAAGGTGAAAACATTCACAGACTCCACAAAGGAAGTTTTTATGACAGTTAGGGCAGAGAGAGAATGCCCAGGGCAGTGTCCAACAATGACAGTTGCCTCTGGTAGGAAGGAGAGAAACACGGGTGGGGAGGGGGAGTCGCCGGGGCAGAGTCCAGTGTCTGAGGGTGGACAGCTGCACCTAACTTCAGGTTAGCTTTTTCTTACGTAGGAAAGGAGGAGTCGGTCAGGAAGGTTTGAGGGCTGACATCCTTCCTGGGGTCTGGTCTGTTTGAAGACGATGTCGTGTCCGGACTCCAAACTAGGACTTAGCCATAGCGGCCTGGGACTCGAATGCATCACCAGTAAAAAACTGCAAGAAGTTGTAAATTGGATTCCAGTGTCCGGGTGCCTGAGGATTAAAAAATTGCTCTTTCCCAGGTTAGGATGTTAGTTAATGAGGTATGGGTTTACTTGAGAAAGGAAACAAACAGTTAATCATTGAGGGGAGAAACAAAGAGAAAACAGCTGAGTATCAGGATGGATCAGTAACTAGGTTTAATTACAGGTGGCTAGATAGCGACCTGTGCTATGAATCACACTGCAAAGTAGCTAGGTCTACCTGTGGTATTGATTCCCTGAATCTCACCCTTAAAACAGAGGCATGCAGTGGGAGGAGTGGGTGATGGGATGTTTGCAGACCCGGGCCCCATATGCAGTAACACTGCCTCGTCCTTTCATTATAGTAAATTAGTTCCAGTCACTGCTGCCAGTATCCCACACACAACTCAATGCACAGGGGGCAAATAGGACCAAATGCATGTGCATTGTAAAATGCTCTGTGGTCTTTCTGTGACTCCCATGGAAACTGTCACTGATGAACCCCATGCAGGGAGCAGGGAGCATGGGTTGTTTATTCTTTTTGGACTTGGAAAATGTTAAACTTTTAATGTTAATATCTGTGAACAGAATGTCTGCTTTTACTATGTTTTCTTGGCAACTGATGTGTACTTAGTGTGGCCATTGAAATGGTGGTTTCACCTCTCAGTGATAACTGAGATACTCTTAAGAAAGGGGAAAGTTTTTCATAACATTTTAGTTACACATTTAACATAAAATATGGCTCATCTACAGCTTTAAGTCAACAGGTAGAGAAAGGGCATCTGAATTTTAATGCTTTTAGTTTCAGAATTCTGTAGTTTCGACCGCTGTCCAACAGCATAAAACTGACACAACCGCTTGTGTATTTCACAGAGCAGACACCAGTTTGAGCTCTCATCTCAGAGAATATCCAGACCAGAAGAAACGTCACTCTTTTTCTCTGGGCCTTTGGAGAACCTAGACCAAAATGATAACTCATTCAAGGTTCCTGCTGAGCAGTGGAGTTTTTCTGTTACTGTCTAGAGAATAGCACTGTAAGAACTTCCTAACACTGTAACATACTGGGTTACACCAGCAGCAGCCTCGTTCATCTAACATCTACCCTGTCTCTTGATAGTATCCTTTTCTCTTCCGAAGCATTTGATTTCATGGTGATTTTCATAGTAATAGTTCATGTTCAGGGATGTTAAATGTTTAAGGGTTCAGAAGTTTACAGCTGTACGGTTGGAGGCAGGGTGTTAGAAGTCAGGGTCAGGGTTGGATACTAGGGTCCAGGGTCCCTGGTAAGGGGTCCTGCTCAGGCCCTGGTGTCTGGCTATGTGGGGCAATGGTCCATTTAGAGGTCTGGATCTGAGGTCCATAGTCCAGCTCTGGTGTCTTCTCTCATCTGAACACAGGTGAGTACACATGTGAGTACTTTCTCCAAACCGGTTTCCCACGCACGTTTCCTCTGGGCCCAACTGAAGTGATCACTTCCTGTGGTACCACTTTTTCAGAGAACTAAGTGAGCATGGGGTATGACTCTGGCATGAGAGCCAGGGCCAGCCTCGTGAGACAGAGGGCAGCCAGTCTTCATGAGAGCCAGGGTCCCGAGTCTCGCGCGGGAGCTGGGGCGAGAGCCGCCGTGATGTCTCTCGCATCCTGTGGTGGCGTCTGTTGTGAGGGAACTTAGTGTATCCTGGAGGAGCTGCTGCTTCGGGGACAACAAGGGACGTCCTTCTGTGCATGCTTCACCTCAGTGTCTCCCCGGGAGGCGTGGACAAAGGAGGGGAGGTAGGGAGAATCTTCCCGTGGGAGAACTCTGCTGACGGGTGGGGGAGGGGAGGCGTGTCGGCCACAAGAGGACCCGCAGAGGAAGGACATAGTGGGGGAAGTCGCTGGTTTTTCTCTGTGGTGTCAGACAGTGTTCAGTGCTGTTGTTTTGCGCACAGCTGTCCAATGTTCCCAGCGTCATTTATGTGGGTTCAACTTTAAGCTCCATTCTGCTCTGTTGATTTATGTGTTTGGTTTTATGCCAATACCACCCTGCTTTGGTCGCTACAGACTTTTGGGGTCGAGTGATGTGGAAAACTGAAATTAAAAAGCCCGCTGTGTCTTCCACGTCCCAGGTCACGTACCCAAGGCACAGTGGCTACTAATATATTCTCCCTCGTTGCTTCTAGTTAACAAGGGCGATTAGCTTCAACACCTTGGGTGAACTGGGTCTGTGTAGGTCTCAGCGTCTGTAATGAGCTTGGATGCGTTCTGTTTCTCTGGTGTGGTCCTGACATGGTTGTTTCAAGTAGTTTACTTTCCAGTAATTTCAAAAGTCTGGAAAACTTTCAGTAGCACTATGGATACTCTTTCTCTGCACTCAGATTCTGCAGCTGTCATCGCTTTCCGACATTTCACACACAGTTCTCCAGTGAGTTTCATCCAAAACAGGTGTGCTTTCCCCGGGAATCACTACATGACCCACAAGTGTGGAAATGATTATGGCTTCCACATTACAATCCAATCCATGGCCCCACTTCGACTTTCACCACCCGTCCCAACTGTGTGAAAATGTCTCTTTCCATTCTGATGTGACTCTATTGTTCTGGAACCATTACTGAGGCTTTCCCTGATTTTCATAAATATGTATTTAAACTTCAGAAATGAATCCTATCTTGGATGCCTTTCATGCCCAGCTTCTTTCACTTAAGATGTTTTCAATGTCCATCCGTGTTCTCACAGGTACCAGTACTTCACTTATTTTTTATTGTGATTATATGCAGCACAACATTTACCGTTTAAACCATTTGAAGTACACGTTTCTATAGCATTAACTGCATTTACGTCATTGTACAAATACCACCAACACCATCCACCTTCAGAATTTCATTTTCCTCAATTAAAACTGTATCCATAAACTCCACATTCCCATTTCCCCACAACCCCTGGCAACCACATTCTACTTTCTGTCTCTGAATTAGATTTTGGTACATAGCTTATATGAGTGGAATCAAATAATGTTTGTCCACCTGTAGCTGTCTTTTCTCACTTAGCATAATGACTTCCACATTCAGCCATGTGGTAACCCACGCCAGAATTTCCTTAGATATTAAGACTGAATACTAGTCCCCTCGTATATAGCACGTTTTGTCCATTCGTTCATCTATAAACACTTGGGTGGCTTCCACCTTTCGGCTAGTGTGAATCCACTATGAATACGGGTGTACACATAATCTGTTTGTGTCCCTAATTTCAAATCTTTTGGGTATAGACCCTGAAGTGGAATTGCTGGATTATACATTAATTCTATCTTTAAGTTTTGAGGAACTGCCATACCATTTTCCACAGTAGCTGTACCATTTAATTTATTCCTTTATCTGGCAAAATAATATTGCAGTTTATGGGTTTACCACAATTTCTTGCTCCTTTCATTGATGCACATTTGAATTGTTTCTACCTTTGGGCTATTGTGAAGATGCTGCTATGGATATTTGTGTACAAGTTTCCGTTTGAATACCTATTTTCAGTTCCTTGGAATATGTATCTAGGAGTAGTTGTTTAGCCATGTGATAATTTTTTTTCTTTTTGAAGAAATGCTGAACTGTTATATAGATAGGCTGCATCATTTGACATTTCCACAAGAGATGTTTAAGCGTTCCGGTTTCTCTACATTGTTGCCGAGGTTTGTTATTTTTATTTATTTATTTTTTATTATAGCCTTTCTAGTGTGTGTGAAGGATTATTGCGTTGTGATACCTCAGAGATATTACAGTTTGGCTCCAGACCACTGCAATACACTGAATAAAGCGAGTCACATGAATTTTTTGGTTTCCCAGTGCATTAAGTTATATTTATACTATACTGTAGTCTTCTAAGTGTGCAATAGCAGTATGTCAAAAAACGCACAACATTAATTAAAGAATACTGTATTGCTGAAAAATGCGAATCACCACCTGAGCCTGTTGGAAAAATGGCACAGGATTGCCACAAACCTTCAGTTTGTAAAGACATGATGTCTGTGCAGCTCAGCAAAACGAGGTGTGCCTGTATTGGACTGTCCAGCCCTTTGTGGCAGGAGGAGATAGGGTAGGGGGACGCCTGGGGTCGCTTCAGTACCGCGGACAGCTCCCACTCCTGTGACACACAGCTAAGCCGCTGTGTTCTGCAGGCGGGATCCCCTTAGAGATCACGTCTGGGTTCAGATGCCGAGCTCTTCATTCCGTCTCCATGCCAGGGGCCCATCTGTGTGTGCTGAAAACACCCGCAGGTCATGGATGTGAGGCCAGCCCGGGGTCGATCACCACGTGGCAAGAGATGTGACACGAGCCATGGGAGGGGGGGTTTACAAGAGGGTCACGGCTATAAGCCATCAGGCTTTGAGTAGCTGCTCCATAGCTATGGCTCATTTTCTGAAAATCTGTTTGTGGGGGCAGCCTTCAATGTCAACTCAGATTTTCAAAGATGCCTAATTTGATTTGATGTCATCTCATGTCATCTGATCAGATCTAATTTGATCTTATGAATGCTGGTGAGGCTGAATTAGCCAACATCATGCGGTTTCCACTACGAACAAATGTTGCCCATGAGGAGACACCGTTAGGTCAGGTAGGACCGTGTTAGAAGGCCTGGTTGCCGGTGTCACCCCCTCGCAAACTGTGAGGAGCTGGTGTGTAGATTTCAAGGATTGCCTGTGCCTCGCTCCTGGGAGGGTGACAAGGGCACCAGCTGAGTCGTGGCTGCCAAGCACATGGACAAGAGACCTGGGAAGTCCCTGGTCCCACAGGGGCCATGGGCTGTATGTCCGTTTTCTGTGTTCCAACCATCCTGCGGCAGAACTTTTCAGAACAGAGTGCAGAAGAGAACAGGTAGCAGTGAACCCGTGCCTGGTGGGTGCACTGGTGTGCAAAGCTGTGCCCACACTCTGGTGGTCTGGCTCCTTAGGCTCCCTGGATGTCTGGCTGAGTTGCATGGGTGTCACCTGGTCATGCGCATATACCTGAGTGCCTGGCTGTGCCTAACTCTTGTTAGCCAAAATGTTTGACTTCAGGGATGCCACAACCGTACGCACCAGGTGACATTTAATCTCCCAAGGTCGGTGCCCATGAGGGGCAGGTCCTCTCTGGGCCTGGAAGATCTTGTGTCTGAGTCAGAGGGAGGAGAATGCCTGTTTGCTGGAGCCAGACACCTCCATAATTACACATTCCCTGAAAGGCAGGCAGGAGGGCTATCTTCCACGTCTGGAATGTGTGTACTTTCAGAATGAGAACAGCCCAACAACTGACCCTCTGTTTAGAAAAGAGAAACAAAATCAGGAGAAGGAATTTGATATCTGCTAGGATGTCATCTTCCTCCTGAACACTCCTGAGTGTGTTTTTAGGAATGTTACTGTTATTTGGAATAGCTTTACAGACTAAGTATCCAGCAGCATGGCACTGACCACAGAAATAATGGAACACCCTGTAACCTTTGCAAGCCACGTGTCAGCACCCAAACATGGTTATGTGATGATGTTTACTGAAATGAGAATGAAAATCCACTGAGCACTTTCCTGTCAGTATACGATACTTCGGTGGAAAGTTTTCACGGCACTAAAAATGTTCTGTTCTCCTGCGTTCACCCCTCCCCCTCCCACCCTACAACCCAAGATCTTGTACTGTCCACTCAGTTTTGCCTTTTGCAGAACGTCATGTACTTGGATTCACACAGTATGTAGCCTTCTCAGATGGGCGTCTTTCACTTAGTAATATGCATTTAAGTTTACTCTGTGTCTTTTCACTGAATTTGTCTTTATCACTTATAATATTCCATCGTCTAGCTGGACCAGTTTGCTTATCCATCACCCACTGAAAACATCTCAGTAGTTTCCAAGTTTTGGCAGTTACGAAAAATAAACATCCATGTGCGGGTTTTGTGTGAACATGTGTTTTCAGCTCCTTTGGGCAAATTATGATTGAGCATGACTGCTGGGTCGTATGATAAGAGTGTTTCAGTTTTGGAAGAAACCACCACACTGTCACCCAAAGTGGCTGTGCCATTTGTGTCCCCACCAGCAGTGACTGAGAGTCCCTGCTGCCACACATCCTGCCAGCACTTGGTGACATCAGTGTGCTGGGGTGTGGCCGGGTTGGGAGGCATGTGGAAGTGTCGTCGTTTCAGTTTGCATCTCCCTGGTGACGTGCCGTGGGGCACCTTCTTGTGTGCTTACTACTATCTGTGTGTGTGTTCTTTGGTCTCTTCAGGTCTTTGCTCATTTGCTTATGGGTGTACTGTCTGTCTCGACTGGAGTGCAAGCTCCTGAGGGCTGGGGTTTGTCCTCGGGCCACTGTGTCCCCAGGGCCTAGAACAGTGTCTGGCTTAGAGTAGGTGCTCATAGACAACCAGGAGACAAATAAGTGAGCTCAGCAGTGCACAGCAGCCGTGTGGCTCTGCTGGGGGTCACCCAGCTCTGCAGCTACGTGTCCACTCACCTGAAGGATGTCGAGATCCAACGACACCACGTGTTCAATCCCAGAGGAAAGTTCTGGAAGTCAGAATTAGGCCCTGGCTAGGACTCAGAACGGGACATCTCTGTTGCTTTGTCTGTCCTTGGTGAGACTGTGCACAGCTCAGCACTGGGTAAATGCCTGCTAGATGCACAAACAATTGGGTGAACCCTGGATGATCTCTGCTGGGGGGGGGGGAAGCCCCACTCCCCAGGGATGGATGCCTCTGTCTCATCGTGGCCTCAGGGCAAATGCCTGCTAGATGTACAAACAATTGGGCGAACCCTGGATTATCTCTGCTGGAGGGGGGGGAAGCCCCACTCCCCAGGGATGGGTGCCTCTGCTTCATAGTGGCCTTGGGGTAAATGCCTGCTAGATGAACAAACAATTGGGCGAACCCTGGATGATCTCTGCTGGGTGGGGGGGAAGCCCCACTCCCCAGGGATGGATGCCTCTGCCTCATAGCAGCCTCGGGGACACTTCGTGACCTCACTTTCTTTGCTTCTTGTCTCACTTCCCTGCTCTCTCCTTCCTGCTTCCTGGGATCACCTCTCAAATGATTACTGCACAAAAACCCTTGAGTCCATATCTGTTTTTAGGGCAATTGAAAATGAGCATCACCCCTTAACATAAATGTGGGGAAACTGAGTCCTGCCCAAGACCATGGAGAGCATCAGCCAGACCCTTGGCTTTTCCAGGACGGCCCGACTCTGGAGCTGAGCCTTGGGCCACTGCCCACAAGCCGCTCTGTGACATGTGAAGCATGGGGACAGATAGGGTGAGCCAGGCCTGGCACACGGCTGCACGGAGAAGCCCAGTGAAGCTGAAGCATGGCTCTTCTGTGGGGATCAGTGCCGGGTGCCATTCCCATGGTTCCTGGTCTTCCTAGCCCAGACACCGGCCGGCCCAGGGAGCTTGGCCAGGGCCGGCCAGGCCCTGAGATGCTACTGGGGGTCAAGCCAGGTACCTGCCCCCAGACCGTGCTGCTGGGAGAAGCCAGACATTTGGAGAGTCACGTACACTCTGGGAAAGGCCACAGGGGCTTTCCAGACATTTTCTCCTTTTTAAAATATTGTTCCTCCCTCCCGTCTCTGGAGGGGTGTGAAGTAGTGAAGTAGGGTTTTCTCTCCATAAGAGCTGCTGGTGAGAGCTGCCTACTGGGTTTTGGCAAAGCAACAACATAGTTTGTGGCAGTGAGTTGTGTTTTGAGCGCCTCCAGAAAGGTACCTGTTCTGTAAAAGTGACCCAGCCGGGACACGTAAGCCCTTAGCTGTCCACAAGGGGGCAGTCTTGGCTTCCCAGTCTCCTCGGGCAGCTGGAGAAGCTGTGCCTGCCTGTCATCCAGGCACAGTGAGGGGAGGGCCTGCTGTGCAGGGGCAGGGCCTGCGAGCTGGTCAGGACAGGGCAGATGGACACTGTGTCTCTGTCCCGGTGAGGTGACAGAGCTGCAGCACAGCAAGCGGTGCCTTCCTTGCCCCTCTGTCCCCGCCAACCCCCACGGTCCCTGATGGAGAGCCTGAGGCCTGCTTGGACCCTGTCTTCTGGGGGCAGTGAGCAGGGGAGCCCGGGGTCATCCCCGCTGGGGTCTGAAACAGGCAGTGTCCCAGGGTTCCGATAGTGAGGGCCTTGGCCTTACATGGCCCACATTAAAGCGTGCCGGTGACTTTTTGTGCCTGTGTGACCCACGTGCACTCGCGTGTTTCTGAGGTCACATGTGCAGAGCCGGCCCAGCTCCTGCAGTGTGTGCTGCAGCCCCTGAGGGGTAGGTCTGGGCCCCGGGCTCCTCGAGGCTCCAAGCCAGGCGTGCTGATGCTCCCCATGTGAAAAGCAGCAGATGGAACCCCTTTAAAATGCAGCCAGGGGGCTGCCTGGCACGTCTGACACCTGGTGCCTTTGGGTGTTAAAACAGGACAAAGTGACCTTTGGACAGGGCCTGGGCAGCCTCGTGTCCCATGGAATGTTCAGCCATAAAGAGGAAGGAAACCCTGCCACTCACTGCAAGGTGGACGGACCCAGCGGTGCTGCTGGGTTCCGTGGCGTAAGTCAGACAGACAAGGGCAGATGGGGCATGACGTGGCTTACGTGTGTCATCTTAAAACACTCGAATTCATAGAGGCAGAGAGATGGTGGCTGGGGGCAGGCTGAGGCCTTGTTGCATGAAGGCTACAACGTCGCAATCTTGTGGGCCCAGAAGTCTCGCAGCTGATATGCAGCGTCCTGACTGCAGTGAACGGCTCTGCTGTGTCCTGTGAAGTGCCTCAGAGTGAATGTCAGGTGTTCTCATCACAGAAAATGGTGTCAACGCGTGAGGAGATGATGTGTCGCTTAGCGGGACTGCCTCCTCCTCTCACGTGTGTGCATCCACCCTCGTGTGCACCCTAAACACATACAGCTTTCACTGAAAAGTGTGTAAACCCAGTCCCAGAGGAGCTGGCGGAACACATAGACTTTCAGCCGAGTTCTGGAGACCGCTACTTGACGGGCAGTTTAAAGCTACCTTCCCACTGAGTCTTCCTATGACAACTCTGTGCGTGAAGAACCCAGACCCTCATTAAGTCTGGCTGTTCAGGAGAGCTGGCTGAGGTGCCTAACTTTTCAAAAAGAAAAGTGCCCGCAGCCATGCGAGGGGCAGGGCTCATTCTGCGTTTCCATCACACACAGCACCCATCCAGCTCCCTGCTGCCTGGTCGGGCACTCGGCCTGTCCCTCACGTGACTAGGTAAATGCCCCGGGGCCGGCTCCTTTGTGGCTCGTCATGTGTAGCAGGGCAGAACTTCCAAGTGCCAACTCCCCGATTGCAGAGTGTCAAGCCTGTCCCAAAGTTGGGCAGTGAAGCGGCAGTCTCCCCGGCAGGAAGGGGCAACAAGCAGGGTCTTGGGTGACAGCTATAGAAAGCCTCTTGCTTCCTGACCCCTTGGGGTTAGGGCTGGGCTGCAGCCACATTGGCCACTGCGTAAATACACTCATGAAAAGGTCTGTCTCAAGAGTGGGAGCCAGTCTCTTTTGGGGACATCGGGAGAGGGACTGCTGCAGGCTCTTTGACATTGGGCTCTTTTCCTCATTTCTAGGTTTCTAGGATCTCTTTATTTATAGGGGGTGTTAGGCCTTAGCCTGATATATGAGTAGCAAATATTTGCTCCGAGCTTATCATTTCTTCCTTTTTAAAATATGGTACCTTTTCCCTTGGTGTAGTGTTAAAATATCAGTTCTGTCCAATTTGATTTATAGATTCAATACAGTCCCCATAAAATGCTTCAACAGGTATCTCTTTGTGGAAATGGTGACCTAATTTCGAAATTTATATAGAAATACTTATAGAAGTACTTAATACCCCTGAATTGCACAATTTAAAATGATTAAAAGGTTACATTTTACTGAATCTAAATTTTAACACATAAAATATTTATCAAAAATTAAAAAAATATAAAAGAGAAAAATAAAAAACAAAACATGCTACCAGCAGTGAAGGCCAGCTCTGGTGCTGGGTGCTTAGGAGAGGGTGCTGAGGGAGGCGCCAGGTGCAGCCCCAGCTCCACAGGTGCCTCACCTGGCTCTAGCGCCCCTTCCAGCCCAGCAGAAGCCAGCTCTAGTGCCACAGTTGCTGCTAGAAGTGGTGTGCATGTGGCTGTGGCTCTGGCTATGCCCCCGGAGGTGGCATCAGAACTAATGACACAAATGCCTCCAGCTCTAGAGTGGCTTTGCTTCTGTAGCCATGCAGCTGGATCTGGCTTTTGAGATGGCACAGGAGCCAGTGTTGGGGACAAGGCCATTGTGGACATCACCCACAGGCCTTCTTCCCCAGGGGCCAAACATGGAACACATCCCAGAGCTTTCCACATAAGAACATCTTCCCAGACTGAGTTCACCTGACGGGTGGTATGAGGACAGTGGCTCCCGACCCTGCTCTAGTCTCTGGCAGTTCCTCCCTGAGTAGCCCCAGCACTGACCCCTCCCCATACGTTCACTCTAGGGTTCTGCCTCCGGGGGTTCCTGGTCAGCCAGCTGGGTCAAAAGTGGGGCATGGTGCTCCAGGTGTGGGCCGGGCATGCTGAGCTGCGTGTAAGCCACAAACTGCTTCAGGGTTACAAAGCCGCATCCTCCAGATGCTGGTCCCCGGCCTCAACCCCCAGAAATCCGCCACCACAGAGACAGGAGCCCTCTCTCTTAACCCAAAGCCCACACACTCTTAGTTGTTCCTGGAGTCTGTCACCCTGACAACGAGGGCAGAGGATTCCATATCCAGACGAGGTCAGGAGGGCATTGCCTTGAATGTCCTGTGCCCTCCCTGCTGTGTTGTCTCATGGGACTGGCCAAGTCCCCAGCTGGAATGGAAGCCTGGGGCGGTAGGGACTTCAGTCTGCTCCATTCAGTGAGCTACACCAAGTGCCTAGAAAAGGGCCTGCACACAGTAGGCACTTAATATTATATTCTTGACTGAATGAACCTCAGATACCTCAGTCAGCCCTCAGAAGTTCCTGCTCTGGCTACACCCAGGATAGGGGACTCTTCCCCCCCCCCCCTCCAATAGAACATGAAGCCTTTACAGATGGAAAACAGCTCTTCCCAAAGCCACAGAATTAGTGAGGCTTGAGGCAGGAAGCTCCTTCATGGGAGAGAGAAAATCATAAGTAGGAACGACCACGGCCCTTGGCAGCCCTTTCCATGGGACCAGGCACGGGGTCAGCACTCTCCATGGCTTATCTCATTTAATCCTGACAAGATCCCTACAAGGGTGTTTGGTCCCCATAGCTCCCCTGTTTTCATACAAGCAAACAGGCTCAGAGGTGAGGTGACATTCCCAACATGCACAGCTAGGAGGTGGCAGAGTAACCACTCTGCTGTACAGGGGAGAGGCACCCACCTTTTCCGCAGCAGGCATGTGACCTGTTGGGTGCTGGAGAAGTTTCAGTGGATAGATGGGAAGATGGGGACACGGAGTCTGCTCTGGGGGGCAGATATTACATATTCTAGCAGCTTCTCTGGCGTGCCTGTGCTCACGGTCCCCATCCAGGTCCAGGAACGATTACTTTTACACTGGGGTGGGACAGAAGAGGAACGGGTCAAACAATACGAATAGTATCAGACTGCAAAAATACTTATGGCCATAATGTGAAGTAAAAGCAGTATTTAAAGAATTTTCTGATATCCCGGCAAAAGTAATTGTTTTCACAGTAGCTGAGTCAATGAGAGTGTCTCGGAACCCCCTCCCGCCTCTGAGCAGCTCACACTGTGGAATTGGAGTCTAATAATAAAAGGTGCAAGTTGAGTTGGAGGCAGGGGCACGCCCAGAATGACCCCTGGGTGTCCCCATCCCTCTCCAGCGCTCCATTGAGCAGTGGGCACGGCCCGCCCCCTGTTGGTCATCCTCAGCACTGCAGCCGCAGGCAGAAAACCAGGGGAAAAAAAAATACACCTTTGGGGTCTTCAAAGCAGTGGAGCTGGCTCCAGGAGAGATGAGAGGAACCTCGGATGTTCGATGTCCCCGGTTTATGCTCACTGTCCTGGGGTGCCCAGTTTCCCCCGGAGGCTCCAGCATGGGTGTTCCGGCCCCTGATCCCCGAGAAGCCGTCTAGTACCCTGCCCCTGGCTCCCAGGCCACCCCGTCCCAGGGACCTCGGGGTAGAAAGCATTTACTGGACTCAGCGCAGTGGGTCATCGATGGAGAACAGTGATAGCACACAGTCTCCTACGAGCCTGTGAGATCCTCGGGGTCCCCGCCCCAAGCATATTCCAGTCGCAGTGAAGGAATCAGGTCTTCCTTCTGTATCCTGGAGGACCCTCCCCATGGGGGCTGTCCTGGTCGCAGGCGCCCAGAGCAGTGGACACAGCACTCCAGACCCCGTCCTCTCTAGGCTGACCGACTGGGACCCTCGGGACCCCAGCCCATCAGCCTGGAATAGCTCCCCTCGGGATGCGGTGAGCCGCGGGAGTTTTGCTGGGAGACGGGCCGGGCCTCAACGCGTGGCGCGTCCTCCCCCTTTCCCAAAGTAACCACCTTCAGAGATGTGGGCGTGCCCGCTGGCCGCTCTGGCCGGGTCAGCTAACCGGCCTCCTCTGAGCCTCTAGCCAACCGGGGCCTCCCGACGCTGGCGCCGCCAGCCAATCGAGATGTCAACGGCCGGGGCCGCCCTCCTGTGACGCCGCCAGCCAATCAGCGTCCACTGTGGCTTCCCTCGAGAGTCGCTCATCAGCTGCGGAGGTCCCCCTGAAGTGGAGAAGATGCCGATTATATTTGGGGGCTGGGCACCTGGAAGTGAGGCAGCATCGCAGGGGGCCGTCGGAGGCGGGAAGGTGGGGGGTGGCGGGGGGAGGGGCGGGGAGGGGGGAAGGGCGGCGCCTCTCCTTCCCGCGATTAGCCTGAATGTGGAGAGGCTACCGAGGGGACACGTGCAGCTGCATTGGCCTGCCCGGCCGGTCTCCTGTACCTCCCTGCGAGGCTTCCTGTGTTTGAGAAATGGATGGAATTTTAGAGCACAGATTTTCTGAAAATGGGGATTGCCCCTATGGTATTTCATATTGAGGCCAAATCATAATCATTCAGAAATAATGTTTGGGAAAGCCCAGAAGAAAATGTTGTGGAGCTTGGCTAAGGGCAAAAATTGTGGCAGTCACCTAACTAGATCAAACAGCAGCCAACTGTTACTGGAACACGTTATGTGTATCAAAAAGATAAGGAAACGGTGTTGTTGCCAACTTGGTTTTAAACTGAAGCTTCACGTTACCTGTGTAAAAACCTGACGGTGGAAGCACTTTGAACTTTGGAACTTTCCCCTTGGACTTCTAATTCTTGTCAGTGCTTTGCAACAAGGCACTAACTAAAAAGCCTTTCTTCTTTTTTTCTTTTTAAACTTAGTCTTTGATAAAAAGATGTTGCTTCCAGAAATCACATAGGAAGTTAGAAGACTCGGAATTAGAAGGACAATCCCTTCTCATCCAAATATGTAGATTATTCTAAGACGTATGAACTCTTAGAGGCCACGGGTGTTGTTCTCAGCATCCAGCCAAGAACAAGCATATTTGGCAGCCATTCAGTGGCTTTAACTGTCTTGACTTTATTGCCTGACTTCAATTCTGTCTTTTATGTCCTGTGTCTTCTGCACACAGCTGGGTGTAGGAGTCCAGACATTCCTGTACACAGCACAAGGAAAAGCTGTGAAAACCGTGCTTATGGGCCAACACATTCCCTTTTTATTGTTGTTGGACTTCAGGGGCATAGAGTTGGATTAATCACAATCGCCCTGCCCCCATCCATGCAAAGGCTTGTTTTGATTTCATTCTTTTTGATAGTGTAACACCACAGCCTGTTGCCCCAGAAATGCTGTGTAACAGCCAACCACAAAAGCTGGGTGGCTTACAAGCACGTGGTTTATTACTGCTGCGCGCAGGGTGGGCAGCTCTGGGGGTCATGGTCCTCACTCACACATCCAGGGATTGGTGGGTCTCCCTTGGGACCATCAGGGCTACTCTGCTTGGCTCCACTTAACTCTCATCCTCAAGCAGGCAAGTCTGGGAGTATTCTCAGGATGATGGCAGAGGCGGAGACCTGCCAGGCGTCCTGAACCCTTTGGTTGGAACTGGCATCCCTGTTGCATTTTGTCGCCCAAAGTAAAACACAGACAGCTCAGATGCAAGAGGAGGGGGCATTGGTCTGTCAGGGCCTGTGGAATCAGATGAAATCTATAGATCAATCTGGGCAGAATTGACATCTTTATCATATGAAATCTGGCTTTCAAATATGGCATATTTCTCTGTTAATATATTTCCTCTCTAAGTACCTCTTTATGCAGTTGTATGGTTCTCCCTGTAGAGAACACATACTTCGTTTGTTGGAATTATTCCTGGGTACTTGAGTATCTGTGACACTCTTGGAAATGTTGCTTTGCTGAAATTGTGTTCTCAATTTGTTTGCTGTCAGTGCAGAGAAAAACGGTTATCGTTGGTAGTTGGTAGGTTCATCACATTTCCAGACACATTGCTGTACTGTATTATTATTTCCGTTAATTTGCCTGCAGACTGTTGGGTTTTCTACATAAATGATCTGCCATTTGCAAATAATGATAGTTTCCTGTGCTTTTTTTCTAATCCTTGAGTTTCAGATTGCTATTTCTGAGCTGCCTATTCTGGCCAGGACCTCCAGTCCAGTGGCCATTCAGTCTTGTCCCTGATTTTAAACGCAGTGCTTCCATTATTTCCACGACTAGGGTGATGTTTGCCTAGGTTTTTTTGATTGGTGTGTTTTCATCCTTGATTTTTTTTGTTGTTGTTTTAAATATGGATATTCTTTATCAGGTTAAAGAATTTTCTTTTCTCCTAATTTACTAAGAGTTTAAATCATGAATGGGTGTTGAGTCTTCGATTGGGATGATTTTCTTGTTGTTTCTCTTTTAATGTGTGGGTTATTATGGATTTTCTATTGTCAAGCCATCCTTGGATGTCTAAGATAATCCCACTATGGGTGTGCTATATTATTTTTCCCTGTATCATTATATCCAATTTGCTATTATTTTACTGAGGATTTTTGCAACTATTTTCATAAGTGAGATAAATATGTAACTTTTGATATTTTTGTGTGCTTTTGATTTCAGGGTTATGCTGGTTAGGTAGAATGAGTTGGGAGTGATTCCTTCTTTTTCACTTGTCTGAAAGATTTTGTGTTAAATTGGGATGATTTCTTCTTTGAAACTTTTGTAGAATTCTGTGTGTGTATGTGTATGTTTTTAACTAATTGCTTTATTTTTTGAATAATCATAGGACAATTCAGTCTTTATTTTTTGTTTTTATAGGAATTTTTTCATTTCATTTCATTTTTCCAAATTGTCAGCTTATAGTCATTGATAATATTTTCTTTTTTTTAAATTTATTTTTTAAATTTATTGGGGTGACAATTGTCAGTAAAATTACATAGATTTCAGGTGTACAATTCTGTATTACATCATATATAAATCCCATTGTGTGTTCACCACCCAGAGTCAGTTCTCCTTCCATCACCATATATTTGATCCCCCTTACCCTCATCTCCCACCCCCCACCCCCCTTACCCTCTGGTCTGTGTCTATGAGTTTCTGTTTCTCATTTGTTTGTCTTGTTCTTTTGTTGTTTGTGGTTTATATACCACATATCAGTAAAATCACATGGTTCTCTGCTTTTTCTGTCTGACTTATTTTGCTCAGCATTACACTCTCAAGATCCATCCATGTTGTCACAAATGTTCCTATATCATCTTTTCTTACCGCCGAATAGTATTCCATTGTGTATAATATACCACAACTTCTTTATCCATTCATCTATCGAAGGACATTTTGGTTGTTTCCATGTCTTGGCCACCGTAAACAAAGCTGCAATGAACATTGGCGCACACGTGTCTTTATGGATAAATGTTTTCAGATTTTTTGGGTAGATACCCAGGAGAGGGATTGCTGGGTCATATGGCAATTCTATTCGTAATTTTTTAGGAACCTCCACACTGCATTCCATAACGGCTGCACCAGTCTGCATTCCCACCAACAGTGTATGAGGGTTCCTTTTTCTCCACAGCCTCTCCAACACTTGTTACTATTTGTCTTGTTGATGATAGCCATTCTGACTGGGGTGAGGTGATATCTCATTGTGGTTTTGATTTGCATTTCTCTGATGATTAGTGATGTTGAGCATTTTTTCATGTCTATTTGCCCTTTGTAAGTCCTCTTTGGAGAAATGTCTCTTCAGGTCCTCTGCCCATTTTTCAATTGGGTTGTTTGTTTTTTGTTGTTGAGTTGTATGAGTTCCTTGTATATTTTGGATATGAGCCCCTTATCAAGGAGTGCTGTTTACAAAAATCTTCTCCCATTCAGTTGGTTGCCTCTTAATTTTGTCGATGGTTTCTTTTGCTGTGTAGAAGCTTTTAAGTTTGATGTACTCCCATTCATTTATTTTAGCTTTTACTTCCCTTGCCTTTGGAGTCAAACTCATAAAATGCTCTTTGAACCCAAGGTCCATAAGTTACTAACCTGTGTTTTCTTCTATGCAGTTTATTGTTTCAGGTCTTATGTTTAAGTCTTTGATCCATTTTGAATTAATTTTGGTACCTGGTGACAGATAGCAGTCTAGTTTCATTCTTTTGCATGTGGCTTTCCAGTTCCGCCAGCACCATTTATTGAAGAGGCTGTCTTTTCTCCATTGTATGCTTTTTGCTTCTGTGTCAAAAATTGTCTGTCCATATTTATGTGGGTTTATTTCTGGATTCTGAATTCTATTCCATTGGTCTATGTGTCTGTTTTTCTGCCGACATCATGCTGTTTTGATTATTGTTGCCCTGTAGTACAGGCTGAAGTCAGGGAGTATGACACCTCCAGCAGTCTTCTTTTTTCTTAGGATTGATTTGGCTACTCGGGGTCTTTTTTGGTTCCAAACAAATCTGACGATTTTTTTGGTTCTAGTTCTTTAAAAAATGCTGTTGGGATTTTGATGGGGATTTCATTAAATCTGTATATTGCTTTGGGTAGTACAGCCATTTTAACTATGTTGATTCTTCCAATCCATGATCATGGAAGGTCTTTCCATTTCTTTGTGTCTTCTTCAATTTCTTTAAAAAATGTCTTATATTTTTCAGCATATAGGTCTTTCCCATCCTTGGTTAAGTTTATTCCTAGGTATTTTATTCTTTTTGCTGCAATTGCAAAAGGAATTGTTTTTTGTATTTCTTTTTCTGAGATTTCATTGTTAGTATATAGGAATGCAATGGACTTTTGTACATTTATTTTGTAGCCAGCAACTTTACTGTATTCGTTTATTGTTTCTAAAAGCTATTTGGTGGAGTCTTTAGGGTTTTCTATATATAGCATCATGTCATCTGCAAAGAGTGACAATTTGACTTCTTCATTCCCAATTTGGATGCCTTTTATTTCTTTCTCTTGCCTGATTCTTCTGGCAAGGACTTCCAACATTATGTTGAAAAGCAGAGGTGATAGGGGACAGCTCTGTTGTGTTCATGAATGTAGAGCAAAGGGCTTCAGTTTTTCACCGTTAATTATGAGATTAGCTAAGGGCTTGTCGTATATGGCCTTTATTATGTTAAGGTATTTTCCTTCTATACCTATTTTATTAAATGTTTTAATCATAAATGGATGTTGTATCTTGTCAAATGCTTTTTCTGCATCAATTGATAGAATCATATGATTTTTGTCCTTTATTTTGTTTATGTGATGTATCACATTGATGGATTTGCGGATGTTGAACCATCCTTGTGCCCAGGGGATGAACCCCACTTGGTGGTAATGAATAATCTTTTTAATGCATTGTTCTATTCGATCTGCTAGGATTTTATTTAGGATTTTTGCATCTGTATTCATCAGAGATATTGGTCTGTAGTTTTCTTTTTTTGTGTTGTCCTTACACGGTTTTGGTATCAGGGTAATGTTGGCCTCAGAAAGTGAGTTAGGGAGTACTGTCTCTTCTTCAATTTTTTGGAAGAGTTTGAGCAGGATTGGTATTAGATCCTCTTTGAAGGTTTGGTAGAAATCACTAGTGAAGCCATCTGGTCCCGGACTTTTGCTTTAGGGAAGGTTTTGGATGACTGATTCAATTTCCTTACTGGTGATTGGTCTGTTTAGATTTTCCAGTTCTTCATGGTTCAGCCTAGGAAGGCTATATGTTTCTAAGAACTTGTCCATTTCTTCTAGGTTATTGAATTTGGTGGCATACAGTCCTTCACAGTATTCTTGGATGATCCTTTGTTTTACTGTGGTGTCCGTGATAACTTCCCCTTTTTCATTTCTGATTTTGTTAATTAGTGTCTTCTCTCTTTTTATCTTAGTGAGTCTAACCAAGGATTTGTCAATTTTGTTAATCTTTTCAAAGAACCAGCTCTTTGTCACATTAATTTTTTCTATTGTCTTTTTGTTCTCTATTTCATTGAGTTCTGCTCTGATTTTTGTTATTTCCTTTCTTCTGCTGACATTGGGTTTCACTTGTTCTTCTTTTTCTAGTTCTTTAAGGTGTAACTTGAGGTTATTTATTTGGGATTTTTCTTCTTTCTTGAGATAGGCCTGTAATGAGATAAATTTCCCTCTTAAAACTGCTTTTGCTGCATCCCAAGAGTTTTGGTAGGATGTATTTTCATTGTCATTTGTTTCTATGTATCTTTTGATCTCTCCTCTAATTTCTTCTTTGACCCAGTCCTTCTTTAAAAGTATGTTGTTTAATCTCCATGTATTTGTGTTTTTTCCTGCTTTCTTTTTGCGCTTGATATCCAATTTCAAAGCCTTGTGATCAGAGAATATGCTTGGTATGATTTCAATCTTCTTAAATTTGCTGAGGCTGATTTTATGTCCCAAAATATGGTCTATCCTTGAGAATGTTCTGTGTACACTAGAAAAGAATGTATAGTCTGATGTTGTAGGATGAAGTGCTCTATATATGTCAATTATGTCCATTTCATCTATTGTGTCATTTAGGGCTGCTATTTCATTATTTATTTTCTGTTTGGATGATCTATCCATAGCTGTCAATGATGTATTTAAGTCCCGTAGTATAATTGTGTTTTGGTCAATTTCTCCCTTTAGTTTTGTTAGTAGTTGCTTGGTATATTTCGGTGCTCCCTGATTGGGGGCATAAATATTGATGACGGTTTTGTCTTCTTGTTGTATAGTCCCCCTTACCATTACAAAATGTCCATCTTTGTCTCTTATTATCTTTTTCACCCGGAAGTCTGTTTCATCTGATATCATTATGGCTACACCTGAATTTCTCTGGGTACCATTTGCTTGGAGTGTCAATTTCCACCCTTTCACTTCGAGTCTATGCTTGACCTTGTAGCTGAGATGTGTCTCTTGGAGACATCATATGGTTGGGTTTAGTTTTTTGATCCAATCTGCTACTCTGTGCCTTTTTATTGGTGAGTTCAGTCCATTTACATTTAGGGTAATTATTGATATGTGAGGATTTCCTGTCATTCTATCTTTAGTGTTCTGGTAAGGCTGTGTCTCCATTGTTTCTTTGACTTTTTGTTGTTGTCTATTATTTCTGTGTGGTGGTATGCTATGATGTTTCCCTCTGTTTCTTCTTTTATTTCAGTATATGGTTCAGTTCTGGATTTTTTGTAGTGGTTACCCTTAAGTTTATGTAAAAGAAAGTTTGGTATTTAGAGTATTCCATTTTCTTCAGCATGCTTACTTTCTCCATTCCCATATTGCGGTTCAGGCCTTTACTCTCCCCCTTTTTATGTTTCAGTTGCCACGAATTGTCCCTGTTGATGGTGGTCGAATAGTCTCTTTTAATATTTCTTGTAGTGCAGGTCGTGTATTAGAAAATTCCCTCAGCTTCTGTATGTCTGGAAAGGTCTTTATTCCTCCTTCATATCTAAAAGATACCTTTGCTGGATGTTGCATCCAGCGCAACACGGGCAGTGAGGGTGCGAGAAGGGGTGGTTTGGGTTAAGTTTTTTAGAAAGAAACAAACAGAGACTTAATGCAGTTAAATCTCTCCGAAGGCCAGGGGTCTCTCAGTCCCAGAGGACTGGAGCCCAGAATATGGCCGACTGGCGGTTTTTATTGAATAGATATGCAAAAACAAGAGAAAGCAACATTGTTTCGTACATGGTCTCTGAAACTCACACATCGTAGCAGAAAAATATTTATCTCAATTACCCTTTGTCAGTCAACAGCTGAAGTACAGGGTCCCACAATGTCCTAATCAAGGTATGTATCTTCTCAGGGTCAGAAGGGTCAAGTCTCTTATTTGTAACAGTTCCGTTGAGCTAAGTGGAGAGAACTGATCTTTATTGTTTTTGTAACTTCTCTCACAAACAGGTGCCAGGGAAAAGGCAGAGCCTGCAACAGCTTTTGCCAGGCAGGGGGGAGGGGAGGCAAGGCCCCTTCCCATGTTTTTGTAAGGCAGCTCATTGGGGGTCCCCACTCGGTTCCGCCTGGCTTAGGTTGTATCTCCCGTGAGATATCTTACCCATCTTTGGATGCAAACCATCTTTTGGGGACCAGACAGAGAGAAATAAGGTGTAAACATAAGGATGGAACAAAGACCCAGAAAGGCAGAGTGAAATAAGGTGTAAACATAAGGATGGAACAAAGACCCAGAAAGGCACAGTCTCACAGACTCTTCTTTCCTTAAGGAAAGATACGGGGGGACAGTTGGTTAGGCTGTTGTGTGACTACAGCTGGATATATTATTCTTGGCTCATAATTTCTCTCTTTCAATAGTTTGAATATTTGGTTCTACTCCCTCCTGGCTTGTAGAGTTTCTGCTGAAAAATCTGATGATAATCTAATGTGCTTTCCTTTGTAGGTTACCGTCTTCCTTTCCCTGGCTGCCTTGAGGATTCGTTCTTTGTCGTTGATTTTAGACAGCTTCAATACAATGTGCCTTGGAGAAGGCCTGTTGGGATTGAGGTAATTAGGTGTTGTATTTGCTTCTTTGATTCAAGGATCCAGTTCTGTCCACAAGTTTGGGAAGTTCTCATCAACAATTTGTTTGAATATATTCTATGTTCCCTTCTCTCTTTCTTCTTCTGATATGCCCATTATTCTTATATTGCTCTTTCTGATGGAGTCTGAAAGTTCTTGTAGAGTTCTTTCATTTCTTTTAAGTCTCAAGTCTCTTTCTTCTTCCATCTTCCATCTGTGTCATTTCTGGGTTTCTATCTTTGATGTCACTGATTCTTTCCTCCATCTGGTCAACTCTACTACCTAAGCTGGTTATTTCATTCTTCATTTCTTCTATTGAGTTCTTAATCTCCATAAATTCTATTTGGTTGTTTTTTGAAATTTCAATCTCTTTTGTAAAATGCTCATGTTGTTTTTTGATTGTGTTTCTGAGTTCATTGAACTGCCTTTTTGTTTTTTCTTGCATCTTAAGTTTTTTCAGAACCGCAATCTTGAATTCTCTGTCATTTAAGTCACATATTTCCATAGAAAGGCATCGCCTCTCCATTCCCTGTGTTTAAAATTCCTTCCAAGGCAGAGTGTCCCTTGTTTCAGACTGTGGGACAGGCCAGTTCCCATCCCTGAGCTACAGAATTATACGCATCCTTTACTGCGTGTTTCACCTCTTGTCCTCCCAAGCTACGGACTTAATGCAGACCTCATGTCGTACTTGATGGGGAGCGACTCCTCTCTGTTCCCCAGAAATGAAAAAGGGGAAGTTATAACAGATGCCACAGAAATACAAAGGGTCTTCCAAGAATACTATGAAGGACTATAAGCCACCAAATTCAATGACCTAGAAGAAATGGACAAGTTCTTAGAAACATATAGCCTTCCTAGGCTGAACTATGAAGAACTGGAAAATCTAACAGACCGATCACCAGTAACAAAATTGAATCAGTCATCCAAAACCTTCCCTAAAGCAAAAGTCCTGGGCCAGATGGCCTCACTAGTGAATTCTACCAAACCTTTAAAGAGGATCTAATACCAGTCCTGCTCAAACTCTTCCAAAAAAATGAAGAAGAGACAGTACTCCCTAACTCATTTTATGAGGCCAACATTACCCTGATACCAAAACCTGGCAAGGGCAACACAAAAAAAGAAAACTACAGACGAATATCTCTGATGAATATAGATGCAAAAATCCTAAATAAAATTCTAGCAAATCGAATACAACAATGCATTATTTATAGATGATGTCATACAGAATTGTACACCTGAAATCTATGTAATTTTACTAACAATTGTCACCCCAATAAATTTAAATTAAAAAGAAATTATTCATCACGACCAAGTGGCGTTCATCCCTGGGGCACAAAGATGGTTCAATATCCGCAAATCCATCAATGTGATACACCACATAAACAAAATAAAGGACAAAACTCATATGAATATCAATTGATGCAGAAAAAGCATTAGACAAGATACAACATCCATTTATAATTAAAACACTTAATAAAATAGGTATAGAAGAAAACTACCTTAACATAATAAAGGCCATACATGACAAACTCTCAGCTAATCTCATAATTAATGGTGAAAAACTGAAGCCTTTTGCTCTATGTTCAGGAACACGACAGGGCTATCCCCTATCACCTCTGCTTTTCAACATAATGTTGGAAGTCCTCACCAGAGCAATAAGGCAAGAGAAAGAAATAAAAGGCATCCAAATTGGAAATGAAGAAGTCAAATTGTCACTCTTTGCAGATGACATGATGCTATATATAGAAAACCCTAAAGACTCCACCAAATAGCTTTTAGAAACAATAAACGAATACAGTAAAGTTGCTGGCTACAAAATCAATGTACAAAAGTCCATTGCATTCCTATATACTAACAATGAAATCTCAAAAAAATAAATTAAAAAAAATTCCTTTTGCAATTGCAACAAAAAGATAAAATACCTAGGAATAAACTTAACCAAGGATGTGAAAGACCTATATGCTGAAAAATATAAGACATTTTTAAAAGAAATTGAAGAAGACACAAATAAATGGAAAGACATTCCATGCTCGAGGATTGGAAGAATCAACATAGTTAAAATAGCCATATTACCCAAAGTAATATACAGATTTTACACAATCCCCATCAAAATCCCAATGGCATTTAAGAAAAAATTAGAAGAAAAAATAATCAGATTTGTTTGGAACCACAAAAGACCCTGAATAGCCAAAGCAATCTTAAAAACAAAGAATAATAATGGAGGTATCACACTCCCTGACTTTAGCTTGTACTACAGGGCTACAATAATCAAAACAGCATGGTATTGGCAGAAAAACAGACACATAGACCAATGGAATAGAATTGAGAACCCAGAAATAAAACCACATAAATATGGACAGATAATTTTTTTTAAAATTAAATTTATTGGGGTGACAACTGTTAGTAAAATTACATAGATTTCAGGTGTACAATTCTGTATTACATCATCTCTAAATCCCATTGTGTGTTCATCACCCAGAGTCAGTTCTCCTTCCATCACCATATATTCGATCCCCCTTACCCTCATTTCCCACCCCCCCACCCCCCGCCCCCTTACCCTCTGGCAACCACTAAACTATTATCTGTGTCTATGAGTTTCTGTTTCTCATTTGTTTGTCTTGTTCTTTTGTTGTTTTTGGTTTATATACCACATATCAGTGAAATCACATGGTTCTCTGCTTTTTCTGTCTGACTTCTTTTGCTCAGCATTACTCTCTCAAGATCCATCCATGTTGTCACAAATGTTCCTATATCATCTTTTCTTACTGCCGAATAGTATTCCATTGTGTATATATACCACAACTTCTTTATCCATTCATCTATCGAAGGACATTTTGGTTGTTTCCATGTCTTGGCCACAGTGAACAAAGCTGCAATGAACATTGGAGCACACGTGTCTTTATCTATAAATGTTTTCAGATGTTTTGGGTAGATACCCAGGAGAGGGATTGCTGGGTCATATGGCAATTCTATTCGTAATTCTTTGAGGAACCTCCACACTGCCTTCCATAACGGCTGCACCAGTCTGCATTCCCACCAACAGTGTATGAGGGTTCCTTTTTCTCCACAGCCTCTCCAACATTTGTTACTATTTGTCTTGTTGATGATAGCCATTCTGACTGGGGTGAGGTGATATCTCATTGTGGTTTTGATTTGCATTTCTCTGATGATTAGTGATGTTGAGCATTTTTTCATATGTCTATTTGCCATTTGTATGTCCTCTTTGGAGAAACGTCTCTTCAAGTCCTCTGCCCATTTTTCAATTGGGTTTTTTTGTTGTTGTTGAGTTGCATGAGTTCCTTGTATATTCTGGATACTAGCCCCTTATCGGAGGTACTGTTTGCAAAAATCTTCTCCCATTCAGTTGGTGGCCTCTTTATTTTGTCAATGGTTTCTTTTGCTGTGCAGAAGCTTTTAAGTTTCATATAGTCCTATTCATTTATTTTAGCTTTTACTTCCATTGCCTTTGGAGTCAAGTTCATAAAATGCTCTTTGAACGCAAGGTCCATAAGTTTAGTACCTATGTTTTCTTCTATGCAGTTTATTGTGTCAGGTCTTATGCTTAAGTCTTTGATCCATTTTGAATTAACTTTGGTACATGGTGACAAATAGAAGTCCAGTTTCATTCTTTTGCATGTGGCTATCCAATTCTTCCAGCACCATTTATTGAAGAGGCTGTCTTTCCTCCATTGTATGTTTTTAGCTTCTTTGTCAAAAAGTATCTGTCCATATTTATGTGGTTTTATTTCTGGGTTCTCAATTCTATTCCATTGGTCTATGTGTCTGTTTTTCTGCCAATACCATGCTGTTTTGATTATTGTAGCCCTGTAGTACAAGCCAAAGTCAGGGAGTGTGATACCTCCGTTATTGTTCTTTTTTCTTAAGATTGCTTTGGCTATTCGGGGTCTTTTGTGGTTCCAAACAAATCTGATGATTTTTTGTTCTATTTCTTTAAAATATGCCATTGGGATTTTGATGGGGATTGCATTCAATCTGTATATTGCTTTGGGTAATATGGCCATTTTAACTATGTTGATTCTTCCAATCCATGAGCACGGAATGTCTTTCCATTTCTTTGTGTCTTCTTCAATTTCTTTCAAAAATGTCTTATAGTTTTCAGCATATAGGTCTTTCACATCCTTGGTTAAGTTTATTCCTAGGTATTTTATTCTTTTTGCTGCAATTGCAAAAGGAATTGTTTTTTGTATTTCTTTTTCTGAGATTTCATTGTTAGTATATAGGAATGCAATGGACTTTTGTGCGTTGATTTTGTAGCCGGCAACTTTACTGTATTCGTTGATTGATTCGAATAGCTTTTTGGTGGAGTCTTTAGGGTTTTCTATATATAGCATCATGTCATCTGCAAAGAGTGATAATTTAACTTCTTCATTCCCAATTTGGATGCCTTTTATTTCTTTCTCTTGCCTGATTGCTCTGGCAAGGACTTCCAACACTATGTTGAAAAGCAGAGATGATAGGGGACATCCCTGTCGTGTTCCTGAACATAGAGCAAAGGGCTTCAGTTTTTCTCCATTAATTATGAGATTTGCAGAGGGCTTGTCATATATGGCCTTTATTATGTTAAGGTATTTTCCTTCTATACCCATTTTATTAAGTGTTTTAATCATAAATGGATGTTGTATCTTGTCAAATGCTTTTTCTGCATCAATTGATATAATCATATGATTTTTGTCCTTTATTTTGTTTATGTGATGTATCACATTGATGGATTTGCGGATGTTGAACCATCCTTGTGCCCCGGGGATGAACCCCACTTGGTCGTGATGAATAATCTTTTTAATGCATTGTTGTATTCGATTTGCTAGAATTTTATTTAGGATTTTTGCATCGGTATTCATCAGAGATATTGGTCTGTAGTTTTCTTTTTTTGTGCTGTCCTTACCCGGTTTTGGTATCAGGGTGATGTTGGCCTCATAGAATGAGTTAGGGAGTACTGTCTCTTCTTCAATTTTTTGGAAGAGTTTGTGCAGGATTGGTATTAGATCCTCTTTGAAGGTTTGGTAGAATTCACTAGTGAAGCCATCTGGTCCCGGACTTTTGCTTTTGGATGACTGATTCAATTTCGTTACTGGTGATCGGTCTGTTTAGATTTTCCAGTTCTTCATGGTTCAGCCTTGGAAGGCTATATGTTTCTAAGAACATGTCCATTTCTTCTAGGTTGTTGAATTTGGTGGCATATAGTCCTTCATAGTATTCTTGGATGATCCTTTGTATTTCTGTGGTGTCCGTGATAACTTCCCCTTTTACGTTTCTGATTTTGTTAATCAGTGTCTTCTCTCTTTTTATCTTAGTAAGTCTAGCCAAGCGTTTGTCAATTTTGTTAATCTTTTCAAAGAACCAGCTCTTTGTCACATTAATTTTTTCTATTGTCTTTTTTTTCTCTATTTCATTTAGTTCTGCTCTAATTTTTGTTATTTCCTTTCTTCTGCTGACCTTGGGTTTTACTTGTTCTTCTTTTTCTAGTTCTTTAAGGTGTAACATGAGGTTATTTATTTGGGAGTTTTCTTGTTTCTTGAGATAGGCCTGTAATGATATAAATTTCCCTCTTAAAACTGCTTTCGCTGCATCCCAAAAATTTTGGTAGGATGTATTTTCATTGTCATTTGTTTCTATGTATCTTTTGATCTCTCCTCTAACTTCTTCTTTGACCCAGTCCTTCTTTAAAAGTATGTTGTTTAATCTCCATGTATTTGTGTTTTTTCCCGCTTTCTTTTTACAGTTGATATCCAATTTCAAAGCCTTGTGATCAGAGAATATGCATGGTATTATTTCAATCTTCTTAAATTTGTTGAGACTGATTTTATATCCCAATATATGGTCTATCCTTGAGAATGTTCCATGTACACTAGAAAAGAATGTGTAGTCTGATGTTTTAGGATGAAGTGCTCTATAAATGTCAATTATGTCCATTTCATCTAATGTGTCATTTAGGGCTACTATTTCGTTATTTATTTTCTGTTTGGATGATCTATCCATAGCTGTCAATGGTGTATTTAAGTCACCTAGTATAATTGTGTTTTGGTCAATTTCTCCCTTTAGTTCTGTTAGTAGTTGCTTGGTGTATTTCGGTGCTCCCTGATTGGGGGCATAAATATTGATGACTGTTATGTCTTCTTGTTGTACAGTTCCCTTCACCATTATGAAATGTCCATCTTTGTCTCTTGTTATCTTTTTCACCCGGAAGTCTGTTTCATCTGATATCATTATGGCTACATCTGATTTTCTCTGGGTACCATTTGCTTGGAGTGTCAATTTCCACCCTTTCACTTTGAGTCTATGCTTGTCCTTGTAGCTGAGATGTGTCTCTTGGAGACATCATATGGTTGGGTTTAGTTTTTTGATCCAATCTGCTACTCTGTGCCTTTTCATTGGTGAGTTCAGTCCATTTACATTTAGGGAGATTATTGATATGTGAGGATTTCCTGTCATTCTATCTTTAGTGTTCTGGTAAGGCTGTGTCTCCATTGTTTCTTTGACTTTTTGTTGTTGTCTATTATTTCTGTGTGGTGGTATTCTATGATGTTTACCTCTGTTTCTTCTTTTATTTCAGTATATATTTCAGTTCTGGATTTTTTTTGAGTGGTTACCCTTAAGTTTATGTAAAAGAAAGTTTGATAATTAGAGTATTCCATTTTCTTCAGCACGCTTACTTTCTCCATTCCCATATTCTGGTTCAGGCCTGTACTCTCCTCCTTTTTGAGTTTTGGTTGCCACAAATTGTCCCTGTTGATGGTGGTCGAATAGCCTCCTTTAGTATTTCTTGTAGTGTAGGTCGTGTATTAGAAAATTCCCTCAGCTTCTGTATGTCTGGAAAGGTCTTTATTCCTCCTTCATATCTAAAGGATATCTTTGCTGGATATATTATTCTTGGCTCATGATTTCTCTCTTTCAATAGTTTGAATATTTGGTTCCACTCCCTCCTGGCTTGTAGAGTTTCTGCTGAAAAATCTGATGATAATCTAATGGGCTTTCCTTTGTAAGTTACCGTCTTCTTTTCCCTGGCTGCCTTGAGGATTCTTTCTTTGTCGTTGATTTTAGACAGCTTCAATACAATGTGCCTTGGAGAAGGCCTGTTGGGATTGAGGTAACTAGGTGTTCTATTTGCTTCTTGGATTCGAGGGTCCAGTTCTGTCCACAAATTTGGGAAGTTCTCTTCGACAATTCGTTTGAATATATTCTATGTTCCCTTCTCTCTTTCTTCTCCTTCTGGTATGCCC
Organism: Rhinolophus sinicus; assembly: GCF_057876585.1. Lineage (NCBI taxonomy): Eukaryota > Metazoa > Chordata > Mammalia > Chiroptera > Rhinolophidae > Rhinolophus > Rhinolophus sinicus. Next base: position 66,850,216 of record NC_142505.1, read on the forward strand.
ATTATTCTTATATTGCTCTTTCTGATGGAGTCAGAAAGTTCTTGTAGAGTTCTTTCATTTCTTTTAAGTCTCAAGTCTCTTTCTTCTTCTATCTGTGTAATTTCCAGGTTTTTATCTTCGATGTCACTGATTCTTTCCTCCATCTGGTCAACTCTACTACCTAAGCTGGTTATTTCATTCTTAATTTCTTCTATTGAGTTCTTAATCTCCAGAAATTCTATTTGGTTCTTTTTTAAAATTTCAATCTCTTTCGTAAAATGCTCATGCTGTTCTTTGATTGAGTTTCTGAGTTCATTTAACTGCCTATCTGTGTTTTCTTGTATCTCGTTGAGTTTTTTCAGAACTGCAATCTTGAATTCTCTGTCATTTAAGTCACATATTTCTGTATCTTTAAGTGCCTTTTCTGGAGATTTTTCACTTTCTTTCTGAGCTATCTTGTTGCCTTGGTTATTCATGGCGATTACTGGTTTGCTATTTCTCTTCCTAGACATCTACAGGAGTGACTTCTGCAACAGGTTGATAGAAAGCGGTCTTTCTTTTGTTTGTCAGTACTTGTTGGTAGAATGTTTTATTATTTCTCCAACTGCAACTTATTTTTCTTCTCCCACACGGTAGTGCTATGTTTTCTCTGCACTATTCCAACTTCTCACACAATGGGGGGATTCCCTGGGAGACGGGCTTCTCCTCTATTAATAGTTCGTCTAGGTCACCGGGCGCAGTGTCCCAGTGGGTATGCGGAGAGCTTTTGATGTTCCAAAGCTCTTTAAGCTCCTGATTCAGAGCCCGTATGTTTCAGCAGTTCTGTTTACTCCTGCAGGGATCCGCCGAGATAGGTTGGGTCAGGGGCGGGGTGAGTTGTGAGAGGTGGCCCAGAGCAATGGCAGCAACCACCACCACAGCCGGTCCTGCTTCCACAGGTCTCTCCCCTTTGCCGGAACTAGTTGGGCTATGAATTTGTGTCTGCGGTTCACAGTTCTCAAAATAGCAAATTTTCTGTTGTTTTGATCTGACACTGCTACTGTTCCGCTTCTAGCACCGGGCAGGTGGGGTTGGGGCGAGCTCTGGGAGGGGAGGGAGGGGGCGGCTAGTCTCAGTGCCTAAGGCTCCATTCTCTGCTTGGCAGTGCGGGCTTAAACCACCATTTTCAGCCTTTTTCCCTCAGTCTTTACTCCGAGGTCTCTGCCGTGAGCGTTGGGTTCAGCCTGTTATATGCTGTCCCCTCAGCCCTGTGGAGCCCTGGCGGAGCCCTAGCAGGCTGAGTTCTTCCCTCTCCTGCAGCTGCGGTAGTTCCGGGAAGCAGCGAGCTCGGCACACTGAGCTAGGTCTGCGTCCTGCGCCCGCGTGGCTCCGTCTCCGCGCACTTCTCCCTTTCCTCCTCCCTCCACTCGCGCGAATCTCCCACCTGTAGGTGATTTCAGTCGGTAGTGGGCCTCTTCGTCTTGCCTGTCTGCTGTGCAGGGAGTCCTTTGTGGAGTTTTTGTTGTTCGATTCTTTGTAAATTCCAGGGGAGCTTTACAGAGGCTCACCTCATGCCTCCATTTATCCGGAAGTCGACAGATAATTTTTGACAAAGAAGCTAAAAACATACAATGGAGCAAAGACAGCCTCTTCAATAAATGGTGCTGGGAGAATTGGATAACCACGTGCAAAAGAATGAAACTGGACTGCTATCTGTCACCATGTACCAAAATTAATTCAAAATGGATCAAAGACTTAAACATAAGACCTGACAAAATAACCTGCATAGAAGAAAACATGGGTACTAAACTTATGGACCTTGGGTTCAAAGAGCATTTCATGAATTTGACTCCAAAGGCAATGGAAGTAAAAGCTAAAATAAACGAATGGGACTATATGAAACTTAAAAGCTTATGCACAGCAAAAGAAACCATCGACAAAATAAAGACGCAACCAACTGAATGGGAGAAGATTTTTGCAAACAGTGCCTCTGATAAGGGGCTAATATCCAAAATATACAAGGAACTCATGAAACTCAACAACAACAAAAAACAAACAACCCAATTGAAAAATGGGCAGAGGACCTGAAGAGACATTTCTCCAAAGAGGACATACAAATGGCAAATAGACATATGAAAAAATGCTCAACATCACTAATCATCAGAGAAATGCAAATAAAAACCACTATGAGATATCACCTCATCCCAGTCAGAATGGCTATCATCAACAAGACAAATAGTAACAAGTGTTGGAGAGGCTGTGGAGAAAAAGGAACCCTCATACACTGTTGGTGGGAATGCAGACTGGTGCAGCCGTTATGGAAGGCAGTGTGGAAGTTCCTCAAAAAATTACGAATAGAATTGCCATATGACCCAGCAATCCCTCTCCTGGGGAGGGATTTATCTATCTATCCAAAAAATCTGAAAACACTTATCCATAAAGACAAGTGTACTCCATGTTCACTGAAGTTTCATTTATGGTGGCCAAGACATGGAAACAACCAAAATGTCCTTCGATAGATGAATAGATAAAGAAGTTGTGGTATATATACACAATGGAATACTATTGGGTGGTAAGAAAAGTTGAAATAGGAGCATTTGTGACAACATGGATGGATCTTGAGATTATAATGCTAAGCGAAATAAGCAGACAGAAAAAGCAGAGAATCATATGATTTCACTGATATGTGGTATATGAACCCAAAACAACAAAAGAACAAAACAAACAAATGAGAAACAAAAACTCATAGACACAGACAATAGTTCAGTGGTTACCAGAGGGTAATGGGGGAAAGGGGATGGTAGATGAGGGTAAAGGGGATCAAATATATGGTGATGGAGGGAGAACTGACTCTCGGTGATGAACACACAATGTGATTTATAGATGATGTAATACAGAATTGTTCACCTGAAATCTATGTACCGTTACTAACAATTGTCACCCCAATAAACTTCAATTAAAGAAAAAAGAGAAAAATAATGTTAGAGTTTGATGGTAACCATCAGAATGATCAATCAGGTAAATTACGTGACGTTTCAGCATTTTTCTTTTTCTTTTTTAAAGATTTTATTGGGGAATAGGAACAGGACTTTATTGGGGAACAGTGTGTACTTCCAGGCCTTTTTTCCAAGTCAAGTTGCTGTCCTTTCAATCTTAGCTGCGGAGGAAGCCCGTTCAGCTTCAACTTGTTGTCCTTTCAGTCTTAGTTGTGGAGGGCGCAGCTCGCTCCAGGTCCAGTTGCCCTTTTCTAGTTGCAGGGGGCACAGCCCACCATCCCTTGTGGGACTTGAGGAGTTGAACCGGCAACCTTGTGGTTGAGAGCCCACTGGCCCATGTGGGAATCGACCTGGCAACCTTCGGAGTTAGGAGCATGGAGCTCTAACCACCTGAGCCACCGGGCCGGCCCTGACGTTTCAGCATTTTCCATTTGTGCTGTCTCTGATGGTACAGTAACTGAATCTTAGAGCACTGATCAACGGTCCCTATTCAACCAACTGCCATCTTCCGTATGGGCAAAATCTTCAACTGATATTGGCAGAATTCACAGTGTACCTCCTATCAAGGTTCAAATTGATCCTTCAAAGCCTCTGCCCAGAATTAATCAATATCCTATAAGTAAGGAGGCCTTCCAAGGTATAAAGCCCATAATAGAAGATGACATAACTCAGGGTCTTATTATTCCTTGCACTAGTCCTTGTAACACCCCTATTCTACCTGTGAGAAAGCCAAAGGGACGAGGGTGGAGGTATGTCCAGGACCTCTGAGCAATAAACCATATTGTCATCCCTTGACACTCTGTTGTTCCTGACCCTCATACGCTGCCCAGCATCCATCCCAACTGCAAGTAAATTCTTTACAGTAATTGATTTATGCAGTGCATTCTTTGGCATCCCAGTTGAGGAAGCTAGCCAATACCTTTTTGCTTTCACTTGGGAAGGAAAACAATTTATCTGGACGGTAATGCCTCAGGGTTTTACTTACAGCCCTTCTTACTTCACACAGATTCTGAAGACTGATTTGGATGATGTGTTTTCCCTAAAGGTTCCATCTTGTTACAATACGTATGTGGATGATTTACTTCTTTGCTCTCCTCAGGTTTCTTCACAGGATGATAGCATCTATCTGTTGACACTTTTGGCCTTAAAGGGACATAAGGTCGCTAAAGAAAAATTACAATTTGCTCAAACTCAGGTTCGATATTTCAGACATCTGATATCAGAACAGGGTCTACACCTGGAACCAGACAGGCTCCATTGCATCCTAAATTTCCCAAGGCCCAAGACTAAGCACCAATTGCGAGGTTTTCTTGGGCTAATCAGCAATTACCAGAATTGGATCCCAAATCTCTCTCCTATGACAAAACCTCTATATGTTCTATTAAAGAATGACAGTCCTGACCCAATTTCGTGGGAAGAACAGGATGACGTGGCCTTCAAGGCCTTGAAGGAGAGTTTAATAAACCCACCTTCTCTTGGGCATCCTAACTATCAGATTCCATTTTTCATTTCTGTGCATGAAAAGCAAGGAAATGCCCTTGGCATGCTCACTTAGAAACATGGGGATCAACATAAACCCTTAGGAAACTATAGTCAGCAACTGGACCCTGTGGTTTGGGGATACCCTTCTTGCCTCAGAGGTGTTGCTGCCACTGGCCTCCTGGTTAAGGCCACAGAGAAGATTATTGTGGGATCCCCTCTAACTATCTTTGTGTCTCATGCAGTAGAAGCTCTCCTAAATTCTCATCACACCTAGCATCTTTCAGTCAGTCGTCTTACTTCCTATGAAATCCTTTTGTTAACCGCTTCCCATATAACCCTTTCAGCTACTTTTCTTTCTTCTGAGACTGAGGAAGCCCCTCATGACTGCCTGCCATTAACAGATCACCTTCTGACTTCTCGTGACGATTTGCAGAAAACTCCTCTAGATAAAGCTGATCTTTCATGGTTTACAGATGGTCAATTTACTTAAAAAACAACAATGATAAGTACTGTGCTTATTATGCTGTTGCAGCCCCTTCTGAAGTCATTGAGGCAGCACCTTTGCCTCTGGCCACTTCAGCACAGCAGGCTGAATTATATGCCCTCACTCGAGCTTGCATTTTAGCAAAGGGCAAAACTGTGAACATTTATACTGACAGTAGGTATGTTTTTGGAGTGGCTCACAACTTTGGGATGCAATGGAAACATGGTTTCCTTACCTCCAATGGAGATAAAATTAAGAATGGTTCATATTTATGGGAATGATTAGATGCTATAGTTCTGCCTTAGCCATTATTAAGATTCCAGGACATTCTAAACTAGATTCCCTGAAAACTAAGGGAAATCACATTGCCGAGATTTCTGCTAAGAATGCTGCCCTTAAAGGCATCAGCAGCAGTCAGACTTCTGTCATGGTCCAAAGAGAAGCTTCTTGTGTTACTGGCTAGAGAAGCCCAACAATCAGCTTCTGAAGAAGAAAAACATGACTGGAAATCCAACAATTGCTGGTTTAATAAGGAAATAAACTCTGGTTTGGACCAAATAACAACCCAGTTCTACGAGAAATGCTAAAATTCCCAGTCCTAACCACTTTACATGTGTTGAATCATTGGTCTACTGACAAAATGGTAGCATTCATGCACCAATATTGGTGGACAGATATTAATAAGGCTGAAAAAAGTTCCTACCTCAGGTGTCCCACCTGTCCAAAGTACAACTCAGGGAAGCCTGTTCGCACTGCCCCTGGACATTTTAAATTGCCAAACGGACAATTTGCTGTCTGGCAAATGGACTTCATACAGCTTCCCCCATCTCATGGACACAAGTGTGTTTTAGTCATGATACGTATATTTTCTCAGTGGGCTGAAGCTTTCCCTTGCAGACAAGCTAATGTGTCTGCAGTAGTTAAAGTACTGTTAGAAAAGATTATTCCTACTTGGGGAACTCCTGTTGAATTCCATAGTGATCGAGAAACCCATTTCACTGGGCAGGTGCTAAAACAAGTCTGTGCTGTTTGGTCAGCTCTGTAACATTTTCACTGTGCTCACCATCCTCAATCTTCAGGATTGGTTCAATGCACTAATGGCATTATTAACACTCAATTGGCAAAATTTTAGTAGAAACTCTTCAAATACCATGGCCAAAAGCATTGCCATTAGTCCTTTTAAATCTCAGATCTACACCTTTTGTGACTCATAAGCTTTCACCTTTTGAGATAATTACAGGATGCCCTATGCATTTGGCCCCTGCCTCTCTTGATCCACAGTTGGTAAAAGGAGACATACTTCAATATTGTAAAGGCTTAGTTGCTTTTATCAACAATAATCAAGCTTTAGTAGAAGAATCGTTTCACAGTGCACTCCAGGGAAATGAAAAACTGCAAATTCATACTCTACAACCTGGAGTTTTTTTTTACTGGAAAAGACACCTCAAAAAGGATTCCCTCCAGTCACACTGGAAGGGCCCTTACCAGGTACTGTTGACTAACCTCTGTGCTGCTAAACTGCAGGAAGTAGACTCTTGGATACACGTGTCACACCTAAAGAAGGCACCAAACCCTGACTGGAACTGCACACAGTCTGGTGACCTGAACCTAAAGCTGTCAAAATTTAAAGCAGGTGACCTCTAAGGAAATGGGTTACCAAATCTTTCTGGTTGTTGAATCTATCATCAAGAACTTTGATCTATTTAAGATAATAATAATCTTTGTCTCATTAGCTATGAGCTTAAACTTCTGGTTTACACCTACCATATAAACTAGGTTGTTATGTTCTAATTCTACCTTTAAATCTTATTGTTTTTAAGCTCTGCTCCTGATGCCCATCAACCCTGGACACTAGCTGTTCCCAGTCCATGCACTCTCCCCTTGATGTAAGCAATGACACCCAGAGAAGGTCCTTCCTGACACTGAAGGACAAAAGGCTGAAGACTGTAAAACCTGAGACCTGAAGACCTGACTGTTGATCAATGATGCTTTTAGAGAAAAGATCTTGATCAAAAGGAGGGAATGATAAAAGTGAACTGGCACTTTAAGTAAAGTGACCCGGGAGCTGGGAGGTCTATGGATGGAGCTGGGCTTCCTGTTACTCTCTAGTCCTGACTTCCTGTTAAACTTTATGGTTCTAACTTCCTTCAGGGGGAATATACTCATATATAGGGACCATCTTGGGAGAGTGGTAGAACACTGCAAGTGGGCGCCGGCCGGAGGTGTGTGTTCTCACATTGCTGCGGTGGTTTTGCTTTTACCTTTTCCCAAATAAACCCTCCTTTTGGCTGACTGCCTGGCAAATTATTTTGTCCAGTCGACAAGACTAACACCCTTGCAAACTTTCCCAACATAATTGCAAAGGGAAATGGACTCTCTGACTGTTGGACATGCCACACGCAGCCTGGAAACCTCCCTCCTCTCCCCAGTTTCAGCCTGCCCTTTTTAATCTCAGCCTTACCTTTCTGTCTGGGGTCCCTAAAGGGTTCTTCCACAGTACTCCCTTTGTTGTCAGGTTAGACTCCTCAGCTACACGTCTGGGCTGCACTCACCTCACCCCACTAGTTAATCGGTCTGATACAACTAGGGTCAGAACCCTCAACTGTACATCCACATCTAGCCCTTGTCACTTCTGTACATATCGAGAGGGAGGCTACCTCTTGTCTGTCCAGTTCCCCTATTAGCCCATTACCTTTGACATTTCTAAAAGGGGCACTCCAAATACTACCTTCTGGTGTCCAGCTAGTCACAGAGCTCACAACAGGACAGGCAACAACATCTCGGAAACTTCGCCACCTACCTCCAAGAGCAGGATGGGTACCAACAAGGCCCAGGGATGCTGGGCTAAGGGGAGACCTTTCCTCTCCCCAATACAACAGAGCTCCTCCTTGGGGCTCAGGTCTGACCACATGGTTTAAGTCCTCCTCCCACATCGAGCTTGTACTCCCCTCCAGGGTATTTATTTCTCTGTGGTCCTCCTCAAAATGAACTACCCAACGAAAAGTTGCCAGGTGGGTCTACCACCACTCTCCTATCACCCTGGCTACACATGTATTGACAAGTCTCAGTTTGAAGGACATGCCTTAGGGTTTTTAGGCCTTTGGGGCATATCAATCACGGTTCATAACATCACTCATCCCCAAGCCAAACAGGCCGTAGGACTCATTTAGTTGGTACTGGGGCTGCCGTTGTTCTAGCAGCCTCTTGGGGGAGGATCTGCCTATCGTGAGGCTACTTTAACCACCCTAACAAAGTCATAGCTGCCCTAGCTCAAGGCATCAGAGCTGCCTCCAGAATCTCCGGGGGTGCCTCGGTTCGTTTGCAAATGTTGTCTTTGACTACTGACTAGCCCTTGATTACTTATTAGTTGAACAAGGGGGAGTATGTGCAGTAATTAGTAAGACTTCCTGCACTTATATAAATGCCACCAGTCAAGTAGAAGAAGATATTTAAAAGATATATATAATCAGGCTGAATAGCTTCATAATTTTGCAAAGGAATGTACAATGACTGACTCTATCGGGCAGGCGGTAAAAGACATTCTACCTGCCATAACTTGGTTTCTACCCTTACTATGGCCTTTAGTTTGTATATTGCTTCTACTGCTATTCGGCCCATGTCTTTTTAATCTACCTGTCAAATTTATCTCCTCCAGATTACAACAGTTCCACTTAAAAATGATGTCCCTCCAGAAATTCCAACCTGTCCCTCCAGAAGACTCAGATTTAACCAGTCTCCTCTCAACAATGTCGCACCGCGTTTGCCTCCTACCTGCTGAAAGTACAGGGACAACACCTCTTTCCTCCTGACAGAGAGCAAGAGGATTGGACCCTGACTATGACATCACTTCCTTTCAGCAGGCAGTAGATACAGAAGAGACACATTGTCCACTTTCCTAAGAGTTCAGGGTCTCAAACTCTTGAGAGGGGAATGATAGGATGGGTAGATAGAAGTGAGCAGAAGGAGAGACCTAGCCCTGGATAGAAAGCCCCTTGCTGCAGCTCCTACTTGGGTCAAGACCCCTTGCAGCTGCCCTCACTTAGGACACCAATGCCTCATTGGCCCGCCAGGATTCCAGGCTCACACATGCCCCTGAGTCAAAGGGATGTGTTGTTAGAAGCCGAAGAAGGAAGGAAGACATCCCACTTATCAGAGAATACATCCGGTTTTTAAGGACCATTTTAGTGACCTTCTCAAACAAATCATAAAAAGAAAATTGACAGAAACTACCTTGAGAAGCAAAAGGGAGGGCTGGGCACCACAGCAGGAGAGAAAGAGATAAAGAGAAGGGAGAGGGGCAGGCAATTCTACCCAAACAAATAAAAGCCTTCATACAATGTAAGGAGAGGCTTTTCCCCCTCTTGGGATTGGTCCCCTCCACATCTGAGAGTGTATCTGCCTTTGTGAATAAACTCTTTACTACACTATGCATGCACAAAACACTGTCTCTTGACTGAACTCTTTCCCTTGTGAAGAGACGAGCCAAGGAAATCATCACAACCCGGTAACACTTGCATTAAAAGTCACAGCATAAAAACCATGGCTCCCGCTCAATTAGGTGGCAGAAAAATAACTGGGTATTTCAGCATCACAGCCTGTCCCCTGGTCTGATACCACCCGCACACACAGAAACAAGAAGACTGACTGCCAGCACATGTGCCCCCCATACACGTACTAAAATGCACAGGGTCGAATTAGCAGGAACTTATAGATACACACGTGCACAAGACTCACAATAGCACATTCACGTGTTCACAGGTGCACAGGTATCCAGACACCAGTACACAGCGACATTCCAAAACACATGTGCACACATTCCCAGAGGTATACACACACATCTGGATGCAAGACAAGACCTGTGCCTACAGGCCTAAAGGAGACACACATGGGCTGGCTGCTTGATCAGCACTTGGGAGCCCCTGGCTCTCCCACTCCGTAAATCACCCTTCTCCCACCAGTCAGAATAACTTGCCTTCCAGCCAGCCCCTTGAATAGATGTCCAGTCTTCCCTAAGTAGAGAATATCTTAGTGCAGGCAGGCTCTTGCCCTCCAGTTAAAAGGGGACACCAGGCTGAGGCCCAGGCATCAGACAGGGACAGAAAAGAGCAGGAGAAGTGGTTACTCACCAGCCTCTGCAGTTGCTGAACGCCACGGAGGAGTTTTGGGTCAGGACGGCCAAGTCTCGGAATCAGAGGCAGATCCCAAGCAGGGCTCCACAAAGGAATCTCTCTGCCACTGCACCATGGCCCCTGGCGTCACTAGGCGGGCATTGGGTGCAGCCGCAGGTGCAGGTCTCCGCCGAAGACCGTGCCATTGTGGAAGAAGCTGCCGCCAGGGTCCTCCTCGCTGCCTCCCAGGAAACCTGAGGTCTGGACCAGGGCGACTCTGAGGGCCCAAACTCTCTTTGGCTGTCGCCGCCAACACGACGTGGGACACCAAGAGGCCCTGGGCGTCAGTGCTCACTGGCACCGCTAAGGTGAGCTCTGCTCTGCGCGCCAGGGGCTCGCCTGCAAGGAGAAGGGATATTAGAGCCACAGAAACCTAGGAGCCCCCAACTCCTAGAGGCCCCACCCCACTGAGTCCGGCAACTCCCAGCCCCGCCCCCAGCCCCTAGGGTCTCCACCCTGCTGAGTCCCGCATCCCCCAGCCTTGCCCTCACTGCAAAATGAAGGGCATTCCGCCAGGCAACCGCCAACAACTAGGCAGTACCTCCCCCGCCATCTCCATAACCGGGAAGATGCGTTAACACAGCCACCACTACGGAGCCCCGCCGCTCTGGGCATCCGGCTCTGGGACGCAAGCAAAGTGCTCTGCCCCTTGCCCGATTTAGGGATGGGGCTCAGCGGGCTCTTCACAGTTCCCCAGGGGACAGCCGCATCAGAGCGTACCCTCCCCCCCCAACTTACCTTCCTGGGCAGGAGGTGGGGCTGCTCTGAAGCCTTTCCTGTTTGGCCCCTGTTGCGAGCGACTGCAAGAGTAGTCGCTACATTTCAGTCTCTTTCTGAAAGTCAAGAGGACATTTATCCCAGGGCAGGGCCCTATATACCTGCGTGGTATTCATGAGCGAGTGGGGAACAAAGTCTGGGCACACAGGTTCAGACAGATTGAGTAACACAGCTTTATTTGGGAGTTAAAGTCCTTCCAGAAGCCAATGCTCTGGTACAGGGAAGGTTATACAGACTAGAATACAATTTAATAATGAACCAAGTCCCAGAGTCACTGGAGGTGGTGAAGGCCCCGGTCTGAGAGAGGCGACTGGGCGACGTGGGGTCTGAGGCGAGCTGGTCTTGCAAGGAAGAACTTCGGAGAGTCTGGGAGTAGGTGGCTTGCACCTCCCAGAGGGTCTTAGCCATAGCGCCCTGTCAGACTACTCATGGCCTTGCTCTGGAGTTCTGCTTTTATCCTCTCTTCCTTGGACTTGTTTGCCTCTGAGGTGAAAACCAGAAGTTGTTTTGGTGAACGTGTTTATCACTCAATTTTGCTATGCTCAGTTTCACACAAAAACATACACATGTTTACTTTCACTTTTATCAGTCTCACACTTGCGGCCATAGTCCCGTCCCTAGTGGTAACCAACTTGTTTTGCCAACCTCAATCCACATATATTATATATTCTACCTGCTTTATACAGCCCCTTACACCTGCGCTTCTACCCTTCAGTGGCCCTGGGGCAGTGAAGACTCCGTAGCCCCTGGCACGGGAGGAACTCTCCTCCGTTTCCAGCTCCGGTGAGGCCACTGTCGGTTCTCGGTCCCTGAAGGGGTGGAGTAGGGCCCCTAGGAACTTTGGGGATCCCTTTCTGCGCACCCTAACCAATCCCCAGGGCCCCAGGCTGTGCGCTGGGCACCGTCTCAGCGTCTCCGGACGCCACCGCGGGCCCCGCTTCACCCTGGCTCTCCCGGACCCATTGGAGCTGGCGCTGGGACGTCCGCCGCGGGGCCCTCCCAGCCCTTCGCCTTAATGCTCCGCGTCCCGGGAGCCGCGGGGGCCCCGAGACTTCCCCGGTCCCGCGACCGCCCGGACCCCAAACTTGGCCAACGCGGCCCAGGCCAGTGCGCACGAAGTTTGTCAAGTCGGGCTGGAAGCTGCCTGGGGTGGGGCGGCGGGGCGCGTGGGGCGGTGCCCGGCTGACGGGGGCGTGGGAGTTGGGGGTGTCCCTCCTCACCTACCTGTGCCGCGGGGTCAGCAGCAGCGGCAGCATCACAGCGCAGAGCAGGCGGCAATCGGCTTCAGCCAGCGGATCCCTTGCGGTCCGATTGCAGCCGGGGTCCCGCACTCGCAGCCGGCACGAAAGTTCCCCGCGCGCCGCCCGACCCACTACTGGGGGCAGCAGGAGCCGCCCGCAGCCGCAGGACAGCAGGGTGTGGGGAGGAGGAGGCAAGGTGCAGAGGGGAGGCAGGGAGCGTGGAAGGGAAGCGGGAGAGGAAACGAGCGAGCGCGGGGAGGACAGGAACAGGGGCGCCTCAGCCTGCAGTGACCCGGTGCTTCTCCGCGCAGCCGCCGCCGATGTTCCAGGCTCGCAGAGGAGCAGGGAAAGCAGGAAGCGGTGGCAGAAGCGCCGCGGCCTGCAGGGGGATAGCCAGTGCATCCCCACCGAGAGACTCCGCCTGGGGCGCCCGAGTTCCACCAGTCAGCCCGGCATTGCAAGGGGGCCGCCTTGCCCTCTCTCTGCGCCCTGGGGCAGGAAGGGGCACAGGGCTGAGAGGGAGGCCAGAACCGTCTTTATAGGCAGGTGCACGCACTGCAGGGGCTACGCCAAAGATCAGAGAGAGACAACGTTTTCTCAGTCCTTCTCTCTGCCTGAAGTCCCTATCCCCCTCTATTGCAGCTTGGGAGCACGGCCTCTTCTATCCAGACCTGGCCATCCCTCCTGGAGCACAGGATGGTTGCAGCCCTCACCTGGCCTGGATCCCACGTGGGCATCTAACCTCCTGGACTTCGCTCTCCCCAGGCCATGCCTGAAATAGCCTTTCTACACTCTCCCCAGCTTTTCCAACTCAGCATTCCAGGCATACTTCTCCATCCTGGAGCAGGTGTGCAGTGGGAGCCCCAGCTGGGATCTCTCTTCTCTAGCAAGGTCCTGAGCCTGGAGTCACTGCCCAGCCAGGCCTGCTGCCCTCAACACAGTGACCCTCCTCCCCATGGGTGTGTCTGTTGGAATATCTCTGCTTTGTGTCCCAGATTCTGCCCTACTTCCCTAGAGGATGGACACCTGTCTCTTTGGATCTTGTCATTCACTCTGCTCCAGACCTGTGAGCCCTGGTGGGCAGGGAGGGGCCAGATGACTCAGGCCCCTCCCTGCCCACCAGGAGGGCCTGGTCTTATGGGGAAACACATGACTAGCACAACCCACTGTAGCAGGTGATTTCCTCTCCTGGGTCCCCTCATTTTTGGGGCCAGAGTGTGAGGGCACGGCAGCTTGATGGCTATCTCCACCTAGAAGCTTCCCTCCATGTCACCTGATGCTGCAGAGACAGGATCCTGCACCAGGTAAGGGGAACACTAATGATGGTGAAATTTCATGTAAGAATTTAGATTTCTGACTTTTCTTGAGAAATTGGAATGTGTGGCCACGTTGGGCCTACGTTTCTGCTGTGGGCACTGTAGCTTGCTGTAGGTCCCCTTCTCCCAGCCCTGGCAGGCATCTATTCTGTAACCTTTGATGACACAGCTAGTTCCAGAGAAAGGTAGATGGTGATCAGCGTATGGGAAGACAGATGACTCCAGAACACCCTGGAGGACTTCCCCTAAGAAATGACCAGGGTTGACTCCTGAAGTCTGAGATAGTCAGGCAGCCCAGAGTGGGGTCCAGCAAGGTGCTATCTTGGAATCATGACATGTTTCCACTCATTCCTCTTGTGGTTGCTGTGCTTTCATCCTCCTGAAAAGATGATTGACACCCAACTAGCAGCCTATATGACATGGAGTGTCACGTTCCACTACCTCACTCACTTCCCTACCAGGCTTATGGTTATTACCTCAGTCCTCCTCCCACCACCATCATTATTTCTTTATGCACTACTTCATCCTGTACTTAAATTTTTAAAGGATATTTTAAATTACTACCATAAACGAGAAGCCAACATCTCTCCATAAATCAGATAACTGCCAAAAATCAATAAAATGAAAATAAAAGTTTTTATCAAATTCTACATACTACTGCCTGCAAAAGGGACTGAGACTGACGCTGATTAGCAAGTGTTGGAACAGTGGTGAGACGCCTCACAGAAGCAGGGTCCTTCCCTTCCAGGCAACAAGAAGGATGAAAGGAGAACTGAGAAGGAATGACTCTTGCTCTGCGAGTCATGACATTTTCTGAGGAGTCCACCTAAGAAAATTGTCTTGCACACTTTGGAATACCAGCTCTGGGATATTTTTTGTCAGGTGGGTTAGTCTCCCTGACACTCCTAAGTTACCCCTGGCAGCTGTTTCTGCCTACACTACTCCCAGACACCTGGGGCTCTACCCAGGTAGAGACCCCTCCCCCAACATGAATGGGCGGCATACCACCGCCCTTGACCAGCCCACCCTGTAGTCCCCACAAAGACACCCAACAAGGCCAAGTGATTGAATTAGGCACACCTGCATAGAAACTGATGGTCGAATCCTCCCCATAGGGGCTTTGTGGGCTTGTCCCATCTTCCCGATCCCCTGTCTTCAGCTCAAGAAAGAAAGGGACACTTCCTATTTTTTCAAAACTCCATGGCTCAGATCTTTCCCCTTCTTCTTGAAAAATGCTGCCTCCCCCACACTGCTGCCTGCCTTTCCCTCTGGACCTCCTCCTCCTCCAGGTGAAATGTAGGCACATAAATTCCCAAGTGGTCTATTGTGTAATATATATATGTGTGTGTGTGTGTGTGTGTGTGTGTGTGTGTGTGTGTGTGTGTGTATATATATATATACACACATACACGCATAATGTATGTTTTGTATGTGTGTACTGTATATATACCCCATATTTTCTTCATCTATTCGTCTGTCCCTGAATACCATATACCATTCAGTCGTCATGGCTCCTTCGTCTCTTCCCATCGGTGTCACCGACACTTGGGTGTTTCCATCCCTGGCTGTTGGGAACAGAGCTGCCACATAGCGGTGCAGACATCTCTTAAGGTCTTAACTTCAGTCCTTCTGGATCTGCCCAGAAGTGGGATGACTGGATCACATGGCAGTTCCATCTGAGGAATCTCCGTACTGTTTTTCACAGCTGTGGTGCCAACGCTACACTCCTACCAATTTCTCTACAACTTTGCCAGCTCTTATCATTTTTATTTTGTAATAGTCATTGCCAGTGGGACTGAGGTATTATCTCATTGCAGTTTTGATTTGCATTTCCCTAATGATTCATGATGTGGGGGTATCTTTTCATGTACCTGTTGTCCATTTGTATGTCTTCTTTGGAGAAATGTTCAAGTCCTTTGTCCATTTTAAAATCTGGATTTTTTTTTTTTTTTTTGCTATTGAGTTGTAGGAGTTCCTTGTATATATTGGAAATTAATTTTATTTATCAGGTATATGGTTTGCAAGTACTTTCTCCCAATCCAACGGTTGATTTTTCATTCTGTTGTTTTCGTTACTGTGCAGAAGTTTTTTAGTTTGATAGTGCTACTATTTGATTGTTGGTTTTGTTACCTGTGCTTTTAGTATCATAACCAAGAAATCATTGCCAAGACCAAAGTTATGAAGGTTTTCCCTTTGTTTATTGTAGGAGTCTTACAGTTTCAGGTCTTCCATTGATGTCTCTAATCTATTTTGAGTTGATTTTGGGGGGTCGGAGTAAGGTAGAGGTCCAGTGTTACATTTTACATTTTTTTTGCCTGGGGATCTTCAGTTTTCCCAACACCATTTGTTGAAGAACTGTCTCTGTGTGTGCTAATAGACCCAGTGTGTGCTGTGGATACCCTTGTCAAAGATCAACTGACCGTATGTTTGGGGGGTCTATTTCTGTGCTCTCTCTTCTGTGTGCTCTCTTATATGTCTGTCTTTATTCCAGTAGCAATACCATTTTAATGACTCTGTCTCTAATATATTTTGAAATCAGGCGATGTGACCCCCTCTAGCTTGTGGTTCCATATGAATGTTATTTCTTTTCCTATTTTTGTAAAAACAAATGTGATTTTGATGGGAGTAGCATGAGTGTCTAGATCTCTGTGGATAGTATGGACATTTTAACAACATTAAGTTTTCCAGCATGAGATGATTTTCTGTTTGTCTCCTTTAATTTTATTCATAATGTTTCATAGTTTTCAGTGTACAAGTCTTTCACCTCCTTGGTTAAATTTATTCCCAGGTATTTTACTGGTGTTTTTTTTAACTTTATTGATTTTTCTTTTTTAGTGAAAACAAGAAATACAGAAGAGGGACAGATTTTATTTTTTCTTCTAGCACATAGAAGACAAAAGTACTAACAATCCTTGTTTAGTTTGACAGAGCAATTCTACAAGTACTTACACGGGTTAGGAACATAAAATATCAAGTACCACATTACTATTAGGGCAAGAAATATCAAGTAAGACAGAGTTATGTTTTTCTTCTTGAGATTACTTTCATAAGACAGCGACAATTTGCAAAATTTCAGACTCTTCAAAGATCACGTTATTCAAATTATATTTCTAAAAATAGAGCTATATATGAAGAGATTAGAACAAGCTGATATATTATCAAAGTCTTCACACTGCACAGGAAACAAGTTTGATATTTTTGTACACATTCTCAATTACAAGCAAAAAGCAGGCCTGTAAGTGTCAATTTTGCCAGCAAGCAAAAATGAAGGAATTTGATTTTACTCACAGTGAAATAAGAAGTATATACCATTTATATTCCACATATAAGGTCATTCCTAGAATACTAGAGAGAAAACATCTAGACTTGTATTTTTGTGTATAAAAATCTACTGGTGAATTCAAGGATCTAGGAAAAATTGGAGGAAAACTCTCTTCCAAGCATCCTCTTTAAACATTAACCACTTCGATTCTCCCACCCACCTCTCCTGGCAAGAGCATCAAGGCCTCTTCTCCAACCTCAGACCCTGCAAGGATCGTTTTCTCTGACTGCCTTTCCAAACCCGCTCCACAGCAGGCTCATTTCTGTGTCTGGGCTTTCAGTTTCTCCAGCCTAGAGCACCCTCCCCACTGCTTTGTATCTAGATCTACTAAGCCCTCAGGGAGCTTATGGCAGTGCCTTCAAAAAGAGAGGAGAAAAGAGGAGTGCGGATGTCATCACCACCACTATACCCCTCCGTAAGTAAGACAGCCCCGACAGCACTGCTGTCTCACCTTTTGTTTGTTTCTGAGCAATAACTGCTTGAGAGAGGAAAGGAGCAGAGGGGGGAGGAGGGAAAGGGAAAGGGGGGCAAGGAGACAAAGGAAGGAGGAGGAGGGAGAGAGACAGACCAGAAATACATCTTCCTCGGTGCCCCCGGATGGTTTATTGTCTAGGACTCAGAAAGGCTAACTGTTGGAAAGGACCCCATTCCAACCTTGCTTTGGACACTGTCACATATGACTGCCCAATCTTCCCAAAAACCTATTGGGTTTATGGGTAACCATTTGGGAAGGGAGTGGTTCCTGCATGCTGCCTGGGGTCTTAAGTCCACGGATAGCTCCTGAGGAGCCAGGCCATGGTGACTGTGCAAAGCTCATCCAAAAGACTGAGAATAGGTTTGGGTGGGCCACAGCACAGGCTTTCATACTCACCAGTAACTGGTCACAATGCAGAGTGACCAAGGGCATTAAGGAGATCAACATGATAACACAGAACACATGTCATCTGTTACCTCATTCATGCCTAGTAGCCACCCATCAGCCACCTGATTATTCTGCCAAGTAACCAGCAGGCTGGATGGTACAGGCCCAGGAAAGCAGCTGGGAACCAGTTAGTGGTAGCCTGGAATGTCCAGTTTGGGATCATGGCTGGTATCATCTATTTCAGCTTCATCTTACAGCAGTGACACTCAGACAGCTCACCATAGCGTACAGGGGTCAGTGCATATCTATGGCATCATGTGCTTGGCATTGAAGCAGTGGACAGCCATGCACTTGGAACATGTAACACTTTGCAGAACGGTACCAAGGCCCAGAGGAAGAAGAGCATAGGCATGTAAGCAACAATCTTGCAACTGGTTGAAGACCTAGAAGAACCAAAGAAAAAAATAATCCCGTGCGAAGAGAAAGCAGATGGAAGATTGCATGCTGTTGTCTAAGCGTAGAATCCAAGAGGAGGTGGTAAGGAAACTTGTGCAGGAGCTTCTCACAGGTCAGGAATTAGCCAGACTGCAGCCTGAAGGACCTGGGGCTCTCCACTGGTTGCCTTGCTGGATCTCAAATTCCTCTGTGGGGTCCTTCATCCATCAGGTAATATTGTAGGGGATTGAGCCACAGTTCTGCTTTCATAATCTCAGCAATCCTGTTGAATTCTAGGAGACTATGGTCTAAGAACCAGTTGAAGAAACTGAGGATGGTGTTCCCCTCCTGTTTCCTGTGGCTATGGGACTGGGGGTGTTGGCCCTGGTGCCAGCAGATTGGAATGGAAAGGGACACCATCCAGCCAGAGGATCTGTGCACATATTCCTTGATGAGCCCCTCTTTTCAGAAGTAGAGGTTGCTTTGAAAGATGAGCCTGAATTTGCAGCCTATTTTAGGGTGTTTAAGCTCCTCAACTTCCAAATTGATGATGTACCTCATCATGTCCTCATCTTGGCCACTGGTCATAGGTGACAGCTAGGGATGGTTCCGAAAAGCAGTGACCCAAAAACCTGGGATATTCTGGATACTTCCACACTGCATATGGAGCCTTTGCATCCAGCCAAATTGCCCTCCAGCTGAAGGAAGGCCCTGTCTACCTGGGCACTTATGTTTGACAGCTCCTGATCAATGGCCTCTAGTGAGTCCATGCAGTTATTGATCTTCGGACCCCTGGCACCTGTCTCCTGTTTCACTCCTACCACCTTTTTCTCCTTCTGTGTTGCCTTCTTTTCCTCCACCACCTCCTCTGCTACTCCCTCCCTTTCTGGTGTCGCTGAGATGGCACACTTTTTTGTCATCACTTCCTTGGCCTTTGCCCCAGACATCATTTGAGACCCCAACTCCCCTGCGCCACAGGCTTCTAGAAATTTCTCCCCAGCAGGACCGCTCAGTTCTCTATGCTGACAGCCATTTCCTGTCTATTGTCTGCTGCCACTGAGGCAGAGGCAGAGGCTGCTTCCAGGCCCTCCGTAGCCTCTTTCTGGCCCATTTTAGTCATTGCACAGCTGCAACTCCCAGCAACTTGAATGCAGAGCACAGGGCCACAGCCCCAGTGGGCCTGAGATGGGCCTCCCTCCAAGGCAGTTTCCAAACTGCCATCACATGTGTCTCCTCGGTTTTCTTGCTCTGGCCCTGGTTCAGGTCCTGATGTCCTGGAGCACGGTCAGGAGTAACAAGGCCACAGGTTTTAGAGACAGGAAGGTTGTTGCCCTCATCCAGGCCACTCGTTTTGGTAGAAGTCAGACCCGCAGAATGAGAGAGCGATCCTTGTCCTCTGCAGAAGCCATGTCTTACTGGTTTTGATGATATTGTAAATGAGGTTGTTTTCTTAATTTCCTTTTTGCACGGTTCATTGTTAATATATAGAACTGCAACAAATTTCATTTTATTTTTAAATAAAAATTTAAATATCTAAGGTGTACAGCATAATGTGTTGATATACATATACATGATGAAATGATGAGTACAGTCGAGCTAGTTAACATATCTCCTCATAGTTCCCAGTTTTTTTGTGATGCGAGCATCTGACATCTACTCTCTGAACAAATTTCTCGTATTCAATGCAGTATTATTAACTAGAGTCATAATGCTATATGTTTGCTCTCTAGACTTATTTATCCCGCAAACTGCAACTTTGTCCCTTCTGACCGACATCTCCCCCTCCCCCACCTCCGCAAATTCCCTGTTAACCACCATTCTGCTCTCTGCTCCTGTGTTTGTCCTTTTAGATTCCACATATGAAGGAGATCATGAAGGGATTTTTTTCTTTCAGTGTCTGGAAGCTCAGACGATAAAATCAAGAGTAAACAAGTGGGATTCCACCAACTAAAAAGCTTCAGTGCAGCAAAGGAAACAACCAAATAGAACATTAGCCTGTGGATTGGGAGCAGATACATGCCAACTACATGTCTGGTAAAGGGTAGATATCCAATAAAACAGCTCAATAACAAAGAAACAAACAACCTGATTAAAACATTGACAAAGGATCTGAATAGACATTTTTCTGAATAAGACGTAAAAATGGCCAACGGCTGTATGAAACGGAGGAAATTGGTACAGCCATTCTGGGAAACAGTATGAAGGTTCCTCAACAAACTACAAATAGAAAATCCATATGCACCAGCAGTCTCTTTTCTGTGTATAGAGCCACAGAGAATGAAATCAGAACCTCAGAGAGAGAAATCTCCTTCTTCAGGGGCCTCCCAGGCTGGCAGTGCCCACCAGGTGGCTGTGCCACCCTGAGGGCTCAGTGCCAGGACTGGCCCTCTGTGCCCTGGGGAGGGAAGGGCCCAAAGCACCCCTTCCTCCCCGGGCCCATCCAGGCTGGCTGGAAGCTCAGGTTGGCTAGATGCCCATGGCAGGGACAGGGGTGCAGGGAGATTGAAAGGCTGTGTCAGGGCACCTGAGGAAGGAGGGCTAGGACGGGGCTGGGGTGGCAGCCTCCCATGAGGCTCCTGGAGCTAATACTGCCTGTGGGGTCCAAGCTGCAGGAGCAGCTCCCTAGGGAGTCCCACAACCTCCCCTGGAGAAGATGGGCCTCCTGCACTGTCCCTGGGCCAGGGATGCAGGGGAGGGTTACCGGGAGAATATTCCCTACCAATGACCTTCAAGTGCCCAACTCGAAACCCTGGGTTTATCCTAGGGGCACAAGGATGGTTCAACATACGCAAATCCATCAATGTGATACCTCACCTAAACAAAATAAAGGACAAAAATCATACCATTATATCAATTGACGCAGAAAAAGCATTTGACAAGATACAACATCCATTTATGATTAAAACACTTCATAAAATAGGTATAGAAGGAAACTACCTTAACATAATAAAGGCCATATATGACAAACCCTCAGCTAATCTCATAATTAAGGTGAAAAACTGAAGACTTTTGCTCTACGTTCAGGAACACGACAGGGCTGTTCCCTATCACCTCTGCTTTTCAACATAGTTTTGGAAGTCCTCGCCACAGCAATAAGGCAAGAGAAAGAAATAAAAGGCATCCAAATTGGGAATGAAGAAGTTAAATTGTCACTCTTTGCAGATGACATAATACTATATATAGAAAACCCTAAAGACTCCACCAAAAAGCTATTAGAAAAATTCAACGAATACAGTAAGGTTGCTGGCTACAAAATCAATGTACCAAAGTCATCGCATTCCTATATACTAACAATGAATTCTCAGAAAATGAAATAAAAAAGAATCCTTTTGCAATTGTAGCAAAAAGAATAAAATACCTAGGAATAAACTTAAGCAAGGATGTGAAAGACCTATATGCTGAAAACAATAGGACATTTAAAAAAAATTGAAGAAGACACAAAGAAATGGAAAGACATTTCATGCTCATGGATTGGAAGAATCAACATAGTTAAAATGGCCATATTACCCAAAGCAATATACAGATTTTATGCAATCCCCATCAAAATCCCAGTGGCATTTTAAAAAAAAATAGAACAAGAAATCATCAGATTTTTTTGGAACCACAAAAGATCCCTAACAGCCAAAGCAATCTTAAGAAAAACAACAGTGCTGGAGGTATCACACTCCCTGCCTTTAACTTGTACTACAGGGCAAAAATAATCAAAACAGCATGGTATTGGCAGAAAACAACAGACACATAGACCAATGGAATAGAACTGAGAACCCAGAAATAAAACCACAAAAATATGGACAGACAATTTTTGACAAAGAAGCAAAAAACATACAATGGAGAAAAAACAGCCTCTCCAATAAATAGTGCTGGGAGTATTGGAAAGCCACATGCAAAAGAATGAAACTGGACTGCTATCTGTCACCATGTACCAAAATTAATCCAAAATGGATCAAAGACTTAAGCATACGACCTGAAACAATAAACTATAGAAGAAAACATAGGTACTAAACTTATGGACCGTGCTTTCAAAGAGCATTTCATGAATTTGACTCCAAAGGCAAGGGAAGTAAAAGCTAAAATAAATGAATGGGACTGTATCAAACTTAGAAGCATCTGCACAGCAAAAGAAACCATTGACAAAATAAAGAGGCAACCAACAGAATGGGAGAAGATTTTTGCAAACAGTGTCTCCAATAAGGGGCTAATATCCAAAATATACAATGAACTCATGCAACTCAACAACAAAAAAATGAACAACCCAACTGAAAAATGGGCAGAGGACCTGAAGAAACATTTCTTCAAAGAGGACATACAAATGGCAAATAGACATATGAAAAAATGCTCAACATCACTAATCATCAGAGAAATACAAATTAAAACCACAATGAGATGTCACCTCACCCCAGTTAGAATGGCTATCGTCAACAAGACAAATAATAACAAGGGTTGGAGAGGCTGTGGAGAAAAAGGAACCCTCATACACTGTTGGTGGGAATGCAGATTGGTGCAGCCGCTATGGAAGGCAGTGTGGAGGTTCCTCAAAAAACTACGAATAAAATTGCCATATGACCCAACTATCCTTCCCCTACCCAAAAAATCTGAAAACATTTATCCATAAAGACACGTGTGCTGCACTGTTCATTGCAGCTTTGTTTATGGTGGCCAAGACATGGAAACAACCAAAATGTCCTTTGATAGATGAATGGATAAAGAAGTTGTGGTATATATACACAATGGAATACTATTGAGCGGTAAGAAAAGATGAAATAGGAACATTTGTGACAACATGGATGGATGTTGAGAGTATAATGCTAAGCAAAATAAGTCAGACAGAAAAGCAGAGAACCATATGGTTTCACTGATGTGCAGTATATAAACCAAAATCAATGAAAGAACAAGAGAAACAAATGAGAAACAAAAACTCATAGACACAGACATTAGTTTAGTGGTACCCAGAGGGTAAGGGGAGAGGGGGTGGTAGGTGAGGGTAAAGGGGATCAAATATATGGTGGGAAGGAGAAGTGACTCTGGGTGATGAACACACAGTGTGATTTATAGATGATGTAATACAGAATTGTTCACCTGAAATCTATGTAACTTTACTAACAATTGTCACCCCAATAAACTTTAATTGAAAAAAAAAAAGAATCACAAAGTATGACAAATAGAAATCAAGCACTATTTAACTGCTACATTAAGTTCCTTAAATGTACTTTCTTTTGATTTTGAGGGTGGTTGGTTAATGTTAAAAATATGACCTCTGGAAAGGAAACATCCAATTCATTTCCACCACTGACTAGTTAGGGTACCTGGGTAACCTTAAATTCCTCATTGGTAGAATTGTTAATGGAATGTCTTGTCATAATGCTTATAGGCTATTGTAAATATCGCTATGCCAAGTCGCCAATTATTTTTAATTTTAACATTGCTATTTATGAAGAAAAATAATACATTTCAAATTTAGCCATTTAAAAAATACCACACATATATAAAGCAACGATTTGAATACTTGAAAGATTTAAATTGAAATACTATACACTGTTAGTTAATCGATCCCTATTAGAAAAGTCAATAGCTTTAGAAGCTGACCTTCTGTACAATTGACTATTATTGTATTTGTCTTAGAGACAAGTGGTAGGAACAGAATCATTAAAGTGAAACATGAAGTATTTGATCTGACAAAAAAACCTGTTATAACTAATAAATGAATTCAGTAATGTGGCAGGATACAAAATTAATAGTCAGAAATCAGTTGCATTTTTATACACAAATAATAAATTATCTGAAAGAGAAATTAAGAAAACAGTCTCATTTACAATTCCATTTAAAAACACCTAGGAAGAAGTTTAACCAAAGAGGTGAAAGACCTGTACTCAGAAAATTATAAGACATTGACTAAGAAACTTAAGAAGATACAAATGAAAGCATAGACCGTGCTCCTGAATAAAATTTAACATTATTAAAATGTCCACACTATCCAAAGCAGTCTACAGATTCAATGCAATCTCTACCAAATACCAATGACATTTCTCACAGAACTAGAACTACTAACCCTAAAATTTATATGGCATGACAAAAGACCATGAATAGTCAAAGCAATCTTGAGAAAGAAGAACAAAGGTGGAGGTGTCGGAAGCAGGAGAGGGCTGTGGGGAGAGAGAAGGGCAGCGCAGAGTTAAGAAAAGACAGTAGCCACGAATACAATGCAAACTGCGGTGCCAAGGGAATCAGCCTCAGGCACTGACCGCCTAATCAGGCCAACACGTAGTTTTTATTGGTAAACTTCTAAAGAGGTAAAAGATGGTTAATCTCAATATCTGTGTGTTAGTAGCCTGCTGGCTGTCTTTCTGAACGTTCCCATTGTGTTCCAGCTTGTACTTTGCCTTCACACACACACATCTCCAAGGAATCCATTGAAGGGGAGGGAGCGATATAATTCCATCGGGTCTCAGTTTGCTGAGACGTCCCCTCAAAGGAGCTTTCCCAATATATCTCCTACGGGCCTCAGTTTGCTGAGGCACTCCCTTGTGAAATCCTGGGAAAAGCGCGGGGAGAACAAACGGTTTGGCAACTGTAAGGCAACATCGAGGTATCACACTACCTGTAGTCATCAAAACAGCACGGTACTGGCATAAAAACAGATGCATAGATCAATGGAACAGAATGGAGAGCCCAGAAATAAACCCATGCCTATCCAGTCAATTAACCTATGACAAAGGAGGCAAGAATATGCAATGGGGTAAAGACAGACTCTTCACTAAGTGGTTTTGGGAACACTGGACAGATATGTGCAAAGCAATGACACTAGACCACTTTCTTACACCACATGCGGGAATAAACTAAAAATGGATTAAAGACTTAAATGTAAGACCTAAAACCATAAAATTCCTAGAAAAATACATAAGTAATACACTGCCTGACATTGATCTTAGCAATCTTTTTTTTGGATTAGTCTCCTCAGGCAAGGGAAGCAAAAGAAAAATAAACAAATGGGACTATGTTTAACTCAAAAGTTTTTGCACAGCAAAGGAAACCATCAACAAAATAAAATGGGAGAAAATATTCAACAAAATAGAATGGGAGAAGGTATTCTCAAGTGACATATCCGATAACAGGTTAACATCCAAAATATATAAGGAACACATACAATTTAATGCCAAAAAAGCCAAACAAACACAAACAATCTGGTTAAAAATGGGCAGAGAACCTAAATAGACTTTTGTCCAAAGAGTACATACAGATAGCCAATGGACATATGAAAAGAGGCTCAACGTCACTAATCATCAGGGAAATACAAATAAAATCCACAATGAGATATCACTTCACACCTGTTAGGATGACCATCATCAAATAAATCAACAAACGATAGGTGTTGGTGAGGATGTGGAGATAAAAGGGAACACTCGTGTACTGTTGCACTGTTGTTGGGGTTGCAAATTTGTGCAGCCACCATGGAAAATAGTATGGAGGTTCCTCAAAAATTAAAAAATAGAACTATCATATGACCCAGCAATTCCACTTCCGGGTATTTATTTGAAGAAATCCAAAACAAAAATTTGAAAAAATATATGCACCCTTATGTTCATTGCAACACTGCTTGCAATAGCCAAGATATCAAGGCAACCTAAGGGTCCATTGATAGATGATTGGATAAAGATGTGGTACATATATACAATGGAGTATTACAAACACATGAAAAAGAATGAAATCTTACCATTTGTAACAACATGGATGGACCTAGAGTATATTATGCTAAGTGAAATAAGTCAGGCTGAGAAAGACAAATACCATATGATCTCACTTGTATGTGGAATCCAAAAAACAAAAACATGAAGAAACAAAACAGGAACAGGTTCATAGATACAGGGACCAAACTGATGGTTGTCAGATGGGAGCAAGGTTGGAGGTCTGGGGAAAAAGGTAAAGGGACTAAGAAGTTCAAATTGTAGTTACAAAATAGTCATGGGGATATAAAGTACAGCACAGGGAATATAGTCAATAATATTGTAAAAACTATATATGGTGTCAGGTGGGTTCTAGATGTATTGAGGGATTACCTCATAAGTTATATAAATGTCTAACCACCACACGGTACACCTGAAATTGATATAATATTACATGCGTACTGTCACTGAAAAAAAGTCACCACCCTCAGCCCAAGGCAACCATTCCCAAATTCCTTCCTTCTCTCCATCTCCTGCTTCCCCTACAATCAGAGGCTGTTCTCTTCCTCCTCCAGGGAGAGAGCCTGGCAAGTTTCCCCACGGAGGAACCATGTTCTCTGCTTGGTGGGAGTGTGTGTGTGTGGTGAGGGTTTACAGATCTGTGTAGACAAGTGACATGTTGTCGCTGACCATGGCCTCACCTGACGCCTCAGACCAAGTGAAGTTCTGGCCTGACTTGGAGGGAGATGAGGTCCGTCTCCATGGAGCCCACAGACAGAGCCCCTCACCGCAGCTGCATGTGCCAGCTGTGTGGGCTGGCCTCTGGCATGGGGGTGGGGTTACTCCCGCTGGATCCTTAGATGTGGTTGGCACTTTGTCTCATCTCCAAAGCCGCCAGTCTCGTGCTCTGACCTCCCAGCAGCTTCTCTGAGCCCCTCTGTGTTTCACAAAGGCTTCTGCTCACACAAGCTCAAGTGCATCCTGCCCTTGAAACTGAGAACTTCACCTGGATGCAGCCAGTTCAGGGTGGTCCCCATGACACACTGAGCAGCCCTAGATGTGCTTTCCTGACTTAGGAGAAGGGTCCTGTGCTCGGAGGGAGAGGGAGCAGGTGCGGGTGTCCAGGCCGCCCTTCTCCTGTGCTGGATGGCAGGGTCAGGCTGATCAGGTGAGTTATGATGGGGTGCGGCAGGGGCAGGGCAGGTGGGGGTGCAGACTTCCAGCTAGGTGGTCACTTCCAGGTACCTTCATTAACCCCACTCCCAGCACGTCTTCCCTCTGCCCCTAAGGTCTCAGCCCCAGGGTCTCAGCACCCTGTTTCCCCAAAAAAGCTCAAAATGGGCAAGGAGATCTGGGATGTAGGAAACTGTGTCCTACACCTTAGCATTGTGTTTACATCATGACCAAGAATCTGTACTTCCAGGGATCTGTTCTAAAGTCAGATTCGTGGATGCAGATGTCCCCTTCAGCTCGGTGATGGAAATCAGAAATGGCCTATGTGGTCTCAGACACTAGATCCCAGATGCACATGGTGGGTCCATGCGTGTCTCACGTCAGAGAACCCCAAAGACCCTGCCTGCACCTGGACACCAGGCACTGACGTTAGCGGCTGCTGAGTGTTATTTGTCCATATGGACCAGGATGAGTAGATCCCATCCCCTCTCCGTGGATATTAGTGTTCGTTCCAGTTTCCTGCTGTTTGAACCAGTGCTGTGAGGAATGCCTTGTAAATACATCTTGTAAAACGTCTTTGAAACATTGCGCAAGCCTGTCTGTGGGTCACATCCTAGGGTGAGCACTGCTGGGGGAGGGGAGCCCCTGCGGACCTGGGATGGGTCCTGTGTCCTGTCCTTCCAGAGGAGGGGCATTTCCCACTTCTGTTCAGGGGTCTGCTGGGACCTCTGCTTGCTCACCGTGTCCCTAGGGCTGGTCACCACCAGACCAGGACCCTGCCAGTCTGATGGTGACAATGCTCTCTCTGCACTGTTTACATCTGTGTGTCCCCATCGGGAGGACTGGCATTTCTGACATGTATTGGTGGTAGGTGTTGCCTCTTGTTGGAATTGCATGTGATTGCTCTTTGTCATTTTTGAAACATTGATTTTTGAGAAGTTTTTGCACCAAAGGGATGTTAAATCTTTCTTTGATTCGGGGTTGTGAAAAATGCTTTGGGGTTTCTGGTTTGTTTTCCAGCTTCTTACATTTTTTGTGATTCTGTTTTGGCCACAGGAAGAGCCAGCTGCTTCCTGTCTGTCTTCTAAGGCTGATGTCACATGTGAACAGTGGTGTCTACCCCGAGATTAAGTACATACAGTATTTACTAAAAGGCTTTATTTATACATCTAATAGTTCATCTACCTGAGGTTTCACTTTTAAAAAAAATGAGTTCCAATTAAAACAGAAACGAGTTCCAATTAAAATGAATGAGTTCCATCAAAAGATTCATGGGCAGACACAAAAGGGAACCTATTCTATGCTTCCATTTAGAGGAATAATTACAGTAACAGAGACAGAAAAGAGATTGGGGTTGCCAGGGGTTGGGGAAGAAGGAATGGGGAGTGAAGCATGTGGGTGATGGATTTCGGTTCGGGAGATGAAATATTTCATAGCTAGAGGGTGACAATGGATGCCTGGTCTGCGAATGTACTAACTGCTCAGGAATGTGCAATGTATAACAATGTCTGTTGCATTTAATTACAATAAATTTAAACCCCAAATGTAAGTCATCACATAAATATGACAAAAAATTAAAATTAAGCCAAACAACAAATGTAAACAATAAGAGGGAAGGGAAAGAATGTTCTGGTGGAGGACAGGGTTAAAGCTGTGGAACAGGAAATAGTTCTGAAGGGCATTCCAGAGCCTGCCACCCCTGCAGGGGTGCGGGGCGCAGTGACAGCTCCATGTCCCCTGAAGGCACCAGAGCTGGAGCTGGTGCAGGTGATGGCTCTTCCCCTTCCCCCATGGTTGCTGGGCACAGTGACAGGTCCAGGTCCATTCTCAGAAGGCTGCCCTCTTCTCAGAAGGACCTCGAGGGAGCAGAAAGCATTTTCCAGGGAATGGGAGCATGCTGGGTCATACCAGCAAACCAGGGGAGACAGACTCTTCTGCAGATCATGAGACTTTTGGTGTCACCCCACATATGCACCACACATTACAGGAGAATAAGCTGAGGCCTTCTCTCCTGCAGCCTCTCCATACTGGGGTCATCTCCTCCTGGTTACAGGGTCCCAGAGTGGAAGACACAGGACCCAGACCTTGTTCTCTTCAGGTGCCCAGGAATGACCCTGTCTCAGACAGACCCCTGGGCACTTCGAGGTTGTCCTGCCCATCAGCCTGGTGTCTCTGCCCTCCCTATCTGTGGGAACCGGACATGGTGTCCAGAGACTGGATGCCCCTCCCCCATAGCAGAGCTACCTCCAACCTCTTACTTCTTGTCCCCTTGTCATCTCCCAAGTGTGTACACCTCTTCTTACCCCCAGTGTGCATGTGTGTGTGTGTGTGTGTGTGTGCGTGTGTGTACCTGTGTCTGTGTGGAGATGCCCAGAGGAAAGGGCCCCACATGGGAAGGGGACACCAGGATCTCAGGGCCTCTCATTTCCAAAGCAAACCCTGTGGTAGGGTTAAGCCAGGGCCCAGGGTGAGATGTAGGTCATGGCCGTTGTAGTACAGACTGGGGACGTAGCAGGTGCCGCAGTCAGTCAGCCTCGGGGTACAAAAAAAGTGCAGACTGTGAGAGGACCTCTGTTAGTATTAAGGGGTGCCAAGTAGATTCTCGAGCTGCTCAGGGCACTGTCCATCAGTAGATTGAAACCCTCAAAATTCTAATGACCAAATATAGAGAAAGACGCCCGTTTCTTAAGGAACTGTGGGTGTGGTTTTTGGTACCTGGATTAAGTTAGAATCCACTACACAGAAAACCCACAGAGTGGTTCAAAGAGCTGTATTGGCAAAAGCACTGACTGAGATGGTGCAAAGCGAAGAAAGGCCTGTAGGTCCACCGACTTTCTGCAGGCAGGAAACCCGCTGAGCACATGGCCGTGTCCCAATGTCTCCTTCAGAAGTGGCCAAAGGGAGTAATGAACACGTGGGAAAAGAAGGCGGTCTTAGGGGACAGAGTGAAGGGAAAAATGGACAGGGAACCACTCCAAGTCACAAACATCAGGGAATACCCTCTCCCCTGGTTAACAAGTCCTAACATTGTCCAAGGGACTGAACTTCCCAGGACTGTGACTGCCCTGTGTTCCCAGTCTTCTTTCTCACAGGACTGCAGTCACATGCTCTCTGTCCCCACGCAGGTGCTGAGCCCGTGGGAGCTTAGTAACTTCTCATTTAGTTCCAAGGTGTATGACTTACAGGGCCCTCTGGGAGGGATACCATGAGATCCTGGATTCAAGTGTGATACCCTGATGAGATGGGACCTGGGGGACCTGAGATGCAAGATGGGGTGAAGACACCTGACACACACAAGGGACATGAACTATGGTGGCCAAGACTGAGAGCTGGAGCAGACGGCTTTCAGGGACCTGGGCCTGTCACCTTTTCCTGAACCCATGCCCTTTGCCCAGGACTTCGCAGTTTCTCTGCACCTTGAATGAGACTCCCCAGGAGCCCCTCCCCACTCCCGCTGTTTCCAACAGCGCTGTTTATTCCTGCCTGTCCCCTGGGAGATTCCAAGCCCCTGGGGACCTGGAACTAGATTACTGCCCCTCCCTCACCCTGTCACTCCTATACCTCCTAATCTTCCCTGGGCAGAACCTCTCCGGGATTCATACCTGGGGAAGTGGAGGACTTTGCCTCCATGTGGACTGTCGGCCCCAAGCCCAGACTCTCACTTTATGACCTCCCACTTTGCAATGGTCTCTCCCACTCAGCCCCGCTACAGCCACCTGATACCCGCCCAGGTGGCTTTGACGTCCAGGGCCCCACACTCTTTCCACCCACTCTGACCGTATGCTCACTCCATAGGTCACACACGCTCCCCACCAGCCCCACCTTTCCACTTCACCCCTCCCACCTGCCTGTACCCCTCAGACTGTGACTGACTGCCATGTGTGCCTGTTTATGTCCCCTAGTCAATACTTTGAAGCGGCTGATGGTATTAGGAGGTGGGGCCTTGGGAGGTAGGTAATGAGGTTTAGATGCAGTCAGGACTGTGGAGTCCTAAGGATGGGATTGGTGCCCTTAGAAGAAGAAGAGACCAGACCCTTCTCTCCTCTCTAGCAGGACCCATGGAGAAGGCAACCATCTGCCAGCCAGGAAGAAGACACTCTTCAGAAACCCACCATGTTGGCTCCCTGAACTGTGAGAAATAAGTGTGAGCCCTCAGACCTGTGGTGTCTGTGATGGTGCATGAGCTGCGTGAGGCAGAGGCCTCACCTTACCAATGCCCTCCCTTCTGAGCCCCGATGTCCCTCCATGGGACTGCCAGCCCCACACCCTCTACACACTACC
This sequence comes from Rhinolophus sinicus, assembly GCF_057876585.1. NCBI lineage: Eukaryota > Metazoa > Chordata > Mammalia > Chiroptera > Rhinolophidae > Rhinolophus > Rhinolophus sinicus. The sequence goes on from NC_142505.1 coordinate 66,881,369, forward strand.
AGGTGTGCCCTGGCCACCGGGGCATGTAGACCAGGCCTTCCTCTTGTCAGTAGACAGCATGTGGAGCCCTCCACCCTTCCCCAGGCTTAGAGGAGAAACAAGGAGTTGCCCCCACCAGGACTCCTCCCATTGCACTGGAGGGCTTCCCAATGGCCTCAGAGAGTCTCCGCTGATGCTACCCTCCAGGCCAGGGGAACTAGGCTGGCCTTATCATCCTCGTCTCAGGTGTGTCCCCCCACCCATGTTCTTAGAGGCAAAGGGGCCGCTGGGGGGCCAGTGGGGTCACAGACTTCCTAGCATGTCTCTCTGACCACAAACCCAAGGACCCTCCACCACTTTCCTTCTCTCTTTCTATCTCATCTCTATCTCTGGGCCTGGACCTCATGGGCACAGTTACTCTGGAGCACAACCTTCTTTCTGTTTTTCTGCAGAATTAATGTATGTGACTGGCACCCTGCAACATGGGCGGGGGGCGTGCAGAACTGGGGCTGTGAGCTCTAAGCCAGGAAGCCTCTCTTCCTGCCCATGGCCACCCAGCCCCACCCAGGAATACCCTGTTGCCCCTCCTCCACCCTTAGTTCGTGGCGGAACTGTGCATGGCTGGGGGTTGTAAGAAAGCCTGGGAGCTTCATTCCTCATCTTCCATGAATTCAATCAAGCCTCTATTTTTCTGGAATTTTCTGCAGGACGGCTGGTTCCACAGCTTACAGTAAACTTCCCAATGCCCACTGCTTGCCCAGTGCCCCATGGACTACAGCAACCTCTCCCACCTTCAGCCCTTTGAATTTTAGGGGCAGGAGATAATGGGGGTTGGGGCTCTGGGGACTGTCACTGTGCCATTTCCAGCCTGACCCACATCTCCCCATTTCCCCTCCTGGATAAGTGATGCCTTGGGCCATTTGAGGTTGGCCAAGGGTGTGTGGCAACCACCAGGCTCATCCACTCACCTGGTAAATGCGAAGGCCCACTTTGTAACAGCAACACAGATGACCTCAGCTTTCCTTTCTCTGTGCCCAGATGTAAAAGGCCCATGCCCAGGTGACCAGGGCCCAAGGAGGCACAGGGCTGGGCATTGGGTGCCATGTGTTGGAGTTCCCTTCCCTGGCAGCTTCCTGGGGGAGATTGTCCTTCCAGCTCACCCCTGCACCCCATCCCACTGACTCTTCCTGCTGTAAACCCACACTACCGGAACAGCCGCAATTCACAGGCCTGTGCCCACAGCCGCCTCCACAGAACCTCCTACCTGGCCAATGATCCCATTATTCCAGAACATGTCCTGTTCATTCTGCCTGCCCTCTGCCAACCTGGCATCTCCAGGCCACTTTATACCACACCTGTCTTGGGTCCTCCATCCTGCACCCCGACCCCCAGGGCTCTGGGTCGGTGGACCCATGGTTGTCAAGTGAGTTTGGCAGTCTGGCCTGTCCCTGAAAGAGGCCATCAGCCCCCTCAGGAGCCCTCCTTTCCTGCCGGTCGCGGTGGCCCGGACACACAGGGCACAAAGAGTCGGGACAAACCAGGGGACGGAGGGAGCAGCACCCCATCACACCGCACGCCCTCAACTCCAGGAGAGACCACCACAAGGGGAAGAGCAGGCACCGAGGCACACAACCCTCACAACCAGGGTGCCTGGGGTCTGCCGCTCACCTCCCGCGGGTGGGTTCCTGGGCGGGGCTCGGAGCCCACTGGCCCTCCGGAGACCCTGGCGGCCCGCCCCGGGGACTTCAAGGTTGACTGCCAAAGCCCGGGCACTGCCTCCTTAGCGGAGCCCAGGCCGGGCACGAACCACTCCGGTGGAGAAGCTGCCACTTCAACACAGCCTCAGTGCGTCTGTCCCAGTCCGTGTGCCCGCCTGTTCGTCCCTCCCCCTCCCCCACCCCATGTCTGTCTGCCTCTGTGACATGCCTGTTGGGCTCTGGCTCTCGCTCAGGAGCTGCCTCCCTGCGAGCCAGCCCCCTCTGTCTCTGTCTCTGTCCATCTCTCTGTATGTCTAGATACATACATGTACATATACGTGTATTTTTCCACCTCGCTCCCTCTTACTCCTCCTCCCGATCTGTCTGTCGGTCCCTGTCCTGCGGGGACTCTAGACCCTCTGCCCACACAAGAATGCAGGTTATGGCGAGGCCAAGAAGGAACACCAAGGGAGCCATGGATAGGGTGTTCCGGTTTGCGTTCGGGTTATGTTTCGGTTTAGGATTACATTTAGGTTAAGGTTAGGGTTAGGTTTAGGGTTAGGGTTAGGGTTAGGGTTAGTGTTAGGTTAGGGTTAGGGTTAGGGTTAGGGTTTAGGTTTAGTGTTAGGGTTAGGGATAGGGTTAGGTTAGGGTTAGTGTTAGGGTTTAGGTTAGGCTTATGTTTAGGGTTAGGGTTACGTTTAGGTTAGGGTTATGGTTACGGTTAGCATTAGGTTTACAGTTAGGGTTAGGGTTAGTTTAGGTTAGGGTTAGGGTTAGGCTAAGGGTTAAGTTTACGGTTAGGGTTAGAGTTAGTTAGGGTTAGGTTTAGGGTAATGGTTTAGATTTACGTTTAAGGATAAGTTTAGGGTTAGGGTTTGGGTTAGGTTTAGGGTTAGGGTTACAGATAGTTTAGGGATAAAATTAGGGTTAGTGTTATGTTTAGTGTTTGGGTTAGTGTTTAGGGTCAGGTTTAGTTTTAGGGTTTGGTTTAGGGTTAGAGTTAGGCTTAGGTTAAGGTTAGGTTTAGGGTTAGGGTTAGGGTTTAGTGTTAGGGTTAGTTTTAGGGTTAGGTTTAGGGTTAGGACTGTTTAGGTTAGTTTTAGGGTTAGGGTTAGGGATTAAGTTTACTGTTACGGTTAGGGTTAGGTTAGGGATAGGGTTAGTTTAGGGTTAGGGTTAGGGTTAGGGTTATGTTAAGGTTAGGGATAGAGTGAGGGTTAGGGTTAGGGTTACGTTAGGAATATGGTTAGGGTTATGTTAAGGTTAAGGTTAGGTTAGTGTTAGCATTAGGGTTAGGGTTATATTTAGGTTAGGGTTAGGGTTAGGGTTAGGTTTAGGTTTTGGTTTAGGGTTAGTTATGTGTAGGGTTAGGGTTAAGCTTAGTTTTAGAGTTAGGGTTAGGTTTAGTCTTTAGGGTTAGGGTTAAGTTAGAGTTAGGGTTTAGGGTTAGGTTTTGGGTTTATGGTTAGTGTTAGGTTATGGTTAATGTTAGGGTTTAGGTTTAGGGTTAGGGTTAGGGTTAGGTTTAGGTTTAGATTAGTTTTAGAATTAAGGTTAGGATAAGGGTTAGACTTTATGATTAGTGTTAGGTTAGGTTTAGTGTTAGGGTTTAGGGTTAGTTTTAGTTTAGGTTTAGGATTAGGGTTAGGGTTCAGGGTTAGATTTGGGTTCAGGTTTAGGGTTAGTATAGGATTAGGTTTAGGGTTAGGTTTACAGTTACGTTAGGGTTAGTTTTATGATTAGGGTGAGGGTTAAGGTTAGGTTATGTTTAGGGTTACGATTAGGGTTAGTGTTAGGGTTAGTGCTAAGGTTAAGTTTTATGGTTAGGGTTAGGGTTAGATTAGGGTTAGGGTTAGGGTTAGGGTTTGGTTTTGGTTTTTGGTTAGGGTTAGGGTTAGGTTTACGGTTAGGTTAGGGTTAGGGTTATGGTTAGGTTAGGATTAGGGTTAGGATAAGTTTAGGTTTAGATTTAGGGTTAGGGTTAGGGTTACTGTTATGTTAGTGTTCGGGTTAGGGTTAGGGTTAAGGTTTAGGGTTAGGGTTAGTGTAATGTTAGGGTTAGGGGTAGGGTTTGGGTTAGGGTTCGGGTTAGGGTTAGGTTTAGGGTTAGGGTTAGGGTTAGGGTTACGGTTACGTTAGGTTTCTGATTAGGGTTAGGGTTAAGTTTAGGTTTTAGGGTTAGGGTTAGGGTTGGGGTTAGTGTTAGGTCTAGGGTTAGGTTAGGGTTAGGTTTTAGGGTTTTTGGTTTAGGATTTAAGGTTTAAATTTAGGGTTAGGGTAGGGTTAGGGTTAGTGGTTAGGGTTAGGGTTAGGTTTAGGGTTAGGTTATGGGTTAGGGTTAGGGTTAGTGTTAGGGTTAAGTTGAGGGTTAGGGTTAGGTTTAGGGTTTTGGTTTAGGCTTAGGATTAGGGTTAGGGTTAGGGTTAAGGTTGGGTTAGGGTGGGATTGGGGTTTGGGTTGGGGTTTGGGTTGGGGTTGGGTTTAGGGGTTAATGTTAGGGTTAGGGTTATGGTTAGGTTTAGGTTTAGAGGTTGTTAGTGTTAGGGTTAAGGTTAGGGTTAGGGTTTAGGGTTAGGGTGATGGTCATGGTGATGGTGAGTGTTAGGGTGAGGGTTTAGGAAAGGGTGAGTGTGAGGGTGAGGTTGAGGGTGAGGGTGAGCGTGAGGGTTTAGGGTTACGTTTAGGGTTAGCGTTAGGGTTATGTTTTGGGTTTAGCGTTAGGGTTAGTGTTAGGGTTAGGGTTAGGTTTAGGGTTAGGGTTTAGGTAAGGGTTAGGGTTAGTGTTAGTGTTGGTTAGGGTTTATTGTTAGGGTTAGGTTTAGGGTTAGGGTTAGGGTTAGGGTTAGGGTTCGGATTAGAGTTAGGGTTAAGGGTTAGGGTTATGTTTAGGATTAGGTTCGGGTTAGTGTTAGGATTAGGTTAGTGTTAGGGTAGGATTAGGTTTATGTTAGCGTTAGGGTTAGAGATAGGGTTATGGTTAATGTTAGTGTTAGGGTTAGTTTAGGGTTAGGATTAGGGTTATTGTTTAGGGTTAGCTTTACGTTTAGGGTAGAGTTTGGGTTATGTTTGGGTTAAGTTTAGGTTAGGGTTAGGGTTAGAGTTCAGGTTAGGGTTTAGGGTTAGGGTTAGTGTTATGGTTAGGTTAGGTTTACGTTTAGGGTTAAGGTTAGGGTTAGGGTTAGGTTTTGTATTAGTGTTGAGTTAGGGTTAGTATTAGGGTTAGGTTTAGGGTTAGGGTTATGGTTAGATTAGGGTTTGGCTTATGGTTAGGGTTAGGGTTAGGGATTAAGGGTAGGGTTAGGGTTAGGGTTAGGGTAATTGTTAGGGTATAGATTTACGTTTAGGGATATGGTTAGGGTTAGTGCTAGGGTTAGGGTTAAGGTTAGGGTTAGGGTTAGGTTTTGTATTAGTGTTGAGTTAGGGTTAGTATTAGGGTTAGGTTTAGGGTTAGGGTTAAGTTTAAGCTTAGGGTTAGGGTTTGGGTTAGTTTTAGGATTTAGGGTTAGGGATAGGTGTAGGGTTAGGATTAAGTTTAGGTTTCAGGTTAGGTTTAGCATAAGTTTAGGGTTAGGTGTATGGTTAGGTTTAGGGTCAGTGTTAGGGTAGGTTTAGGATTAGGGCTAAAGGTAGTGTTAGGCTTTATGGTTAGGGTTAGTGTTAGGGCTAGGATTATGTTAGGGTTAGGGTTCTGGTTAAGGTTAGTGTTGGTTTAGGCTTATATTTAGGATTAGGGTTAGGGCAACGGCTAGGTTAGGGTTAGTGTTAGGGTAAGGGTTAGGGTTAGGTTTTGGGTAAGGGTTATGGATATTCTTAGGGTTAGTGTTACGTTTAGGTTAGGGTTAGGGTTAGGGTTAGGATTAGGGTTAGGTTAAGATTAGGGTTAGGTTTAGGATAGGATTAGTTTTTATGGTTAGTGTTAGGGTTAGGGTTAGGTTAAAGTTAGGGTTAGATTTAGGTTAGGGTTCGGGTTAAGGTTAGGGTTAGGGTTAGCTTAGGGTTAGGGTTAGGGTTAGGGATTAGGGTTAGGGTTAGTTTTAGGGTTTGTTTAGGGTTACGGTTAGGGTTACGGTTATGGTTAGGTTAGGTTTCAGATTAGGTGTAGGGTTAGGGTTAGGGTTAGCTTTAGGTTAGGATTTGTGTTAGGGTCAGGTTTAAGGTTAGCGTTAGTGTTAAGGTTAGGTTAGGGTTAGGATTTGGGTTAGTTATAGGGCTAGGGTTAGGTTAGGGTCAGGGTTAGGGTTAGTTTTAGGGTTAGGGTCGTGTTTACAGATAGGGTTAGGGTTAGGTGTTGGATTATGGTTTGGGTTAGGGTTAAGTTTAGGATTAGGGTTTGGTTTAGGATAAGTTTAGGTTTAGGGGTAGGGTTATGGTTAGTGTTAGAGTTAGGTTAGGATTAGGGATAGTGTTTAGGTTAGGGTTATGGTTTAGGGTTAGGTCAGCCCTAAACCTAACCCTGAACCTAACCCTAAACATAAACATTTCCCAAAACGTAACCCTAAACCCTAACCCTAAACCTAACGTTAATCCTAACACTAACCTAAGCCTAACAGTAACCCTAACCCTACGGTTAAACCTAAACCTTAATCTTAACACTAACCCTAACCCTAATCCGAACACTAACATAACCGTAAACCATAACCTAACCCTATCCCTAACCCTAACCGTAACCAAACACTAACGCTAACCATAACATTAACCTTAACCCTAATCCCTAACAGTAACCCTAACCCTAACACTAACCTAACCCTAACCCTAACCCTAACCCAATCTCTAACCCTTTTCCTAGCCTTAACACTACCCCCACCCTAATTCCTAACCCTAACCCTAACCCTAACCCTAAACTAAACCTAATACTAAAACTATCACTAACCATACCCCTCAACCCAAAATTAACCCTAACCATAACCCTAACCTAACCCTAACCCTAACCCTACCCTAAACCTAAAACGTAACCCTAAACCCTAAATGAACCCTAAACATAAACCCTAAACCTAAACCTATTCTAACCCTCACCCTAAACCATAACACTAACCTTAACGCTAAACCTAATCTAACCCTAAACCTCACACTAACACTAACCCTAACCTAAACCTAACCCTAATCCTAACCTAACCCTAACCCTAACGCTAATCATAACCCTAACCCAAAACATAACCCTAACTCTAACCCTGAACCTAACCTAACCGTAACCTTAAACCTAACCCTAAATATAACCCTAACCCAAACCCGAACCCTAACCTTACCATATCCCTAACCATAACCCTAACCATATACCCTAACCCTAAACCTAAACCTAAAGTAACCCTAACCATAAATCCTAACTATAACACTAACCTAACACTAACCCTAATTCCTAACCCTAACCCTAAACTAAACCTAACCCTAACCTCACCCTAACCCTAACCCTAACTATCGCAAACCCTAACACTAACCTAACCGTAACCCTAACCGTGACTTAACCCTAACCCTGACACTAACTATAACCCTAAACTAACCCTAACTGTAGCCCTAACCCTAAATATAAACCCATCCCTAACCCGAACCCTAACCCTAACCTAACCCTAAACCTAACCCTAATCCTAACCCTAACCCTAACCCTAACATAACCGTAACACAAAGACTAACCCTAAGCATAAGCCTAACCCAAACACAAAACTTAACCCTATCCCTAACTCTAACCCTAAACTAACCCTGACCCTAACCATAACCGTAAACATAACCCTAAACTGAACCTAACGCTAACCCTAACCCTAACCTTAAACCTAACTGTAACATAAACCTAACCGTAACCATAAACCTAAATCTAACCCTAACCCAAAACCTAAACCTACAAATAACACTAACCCTAACCGTAAACCCTAAACCTAACACTAACGCTAATCCTAACCCGAACCTTAACCCTTAACCCTAACCTTAACCCTAACCCTAAACATAACCATAACCATGTCCCTAAAACTAACAATAAATCCTTACCCTAACCCTAACCCTAACCCTAACCTAAGCCTAACCCTAACTCTAAGGCTAACCCTAAACCCTAAACTTAACCCTAACCTTAACCCTAATCCAAACACTAATCTAACTTTAACTCTAAACCTAACCCTAACCAAACATAACGCTATCACTAACCCTATACCTAACCCTAAACCTAATCCCTAATCCTAAACCCAACCCTAACCCTAACCCTAACCTAAGCCTAACCCTAACCCTAACCTAAGGCTATCTCTAAACCCTAACCTTAACACTAACGCTAACACTAATCCAAACACTAACCTAACCGTAACCCTAAAACTAATGCTAACCCTAACCTAACTCTAAAACTAAACCTAACTCTAACCTTAAAACTAATCCCTAACCCTAACCCTAACACTAACCCTAACCCTAACCCTATCCTAACTGAAAACCTAAACCTAACCCTAACTTAAGCGAAACCCAAATCCTAACCCTAAACCTAACCCTAACCCAAACCCTAACCTAGTGCTTTACCCTTAACCTAACATTAACCCTACAGCCTAACCTAAGAGTAACTGTAAAACTAACCCTAAACCTAACCGTAACCTAACCCTAACCCTAGACCTAACCCTAACCATAACCCTAACCCTGCCCCTCACGTTATCACTAAAGCTAACTCCTAAGTGTAACCCTACCCCTAAACTCTAAAATTATCATTAAACGTAACCCTAAACCCTAACCGAAAGCCTAAACGTAACCCGAACCCTAACCCAAGCCCTACCCTAACCCTAACCCTAAACCTAAACCTAACAATAACCATCAACCCTGCCCTAAACCTAAACTAACCCTAACCGTAATCCTAACCTTAAACCTAACCCTAATCTAAGCCTAATCCTAACATTAACCCTAAACCTACACCTAAACCTAAACCATAACACTAACCAAAACCTAACAATAACCCTAAAGCCAAAACCTAACCCTAAACCCTAACTCTATATTAACCCTAACCCTAAACCATAAACATAAACCTAACTATAACACTCACCCTAACCAACACTAACCCTAAACCCAACCCTAAACCTAACCGTAAACCTAACCCTAAACCGAACTCTAACCCTAACCCTTAACCTAACGCTAACCCTAAACGAAAAACTAACCCAAACCCTATCCCTAACACTAAACCCTAACTTTACCCCTAACATTAACCTAATGGTAAGCCGAAACCTACCCCTAACAGTAAGTCTAACACTAATCCCGAAACCTAACCCTAACCCTAACCCTAACATAACCCTAACCCTAACCCTAAATCTAAACATAATCCTAACCCAAACACTAACCCTAACTGTAACCCTAACACTAAATCTAAGCCTAAACCTAACCCTAAACCTAAACCTAACCCTAACTCTAAACATAACCCTAACGCTAAAACTAAACCCTAACCTTAACCCTAACACTAACCCTGACCCTAACCCTAACACTAACCTAACCCTAGCCCTAATCCTAAATCTAAACCATAACCCTAACCGTAAACATAACCCTAACCCACACCTGAACCTAACACTAACCCTAACCCTAACACTAAACCTAACCCTATCCCTAAACTTAAACCTAATTCTAACACTAACCCAAACCCTAACGCTACACATAACACTAACCCTAACCGTAAACCCTAAACCTAACACTGAGCCTAACCTTAATCCTAAAACTACAACATAACCCTAACCCTAACTCTAACCATAACCATAACAATAACCATGTCCGTAAAAGTAACCCTAAAGCCTAACCCTAACTCTAACGCTAACCCTAACATAAGCCTATCCCTAGACTAACCCTAACCCTAACCCTAACGTTAACTCTAACCTAAACCCTAACCCTAACCTTAATCCGAACTGTAACCTAACAGAAAACCTAAACCTAACCCTAAACCTAACCATAACCCTAACAAATAACCTAACCCCAACCCTAAACTAACCCTAACTCGAACACTAACCCTAACCCTAAACACTAACCCTAACCCTAACCCAACATAATCTCTAAACCTAAACCAAACCCTAAACCCTAACTTTAACCATAACACTAACACTAAACCTAAACAATAACCTTAACCCTAACGCTACTCCCTAACCCTAAAACTAACACAATCCCTAAACCCTAACACAAAACCTAACCCTAACCTAACCCTAACGAAAACCCTAACCTAAGCCTAAACCTAACCCTAACCCAAACCATAACTCTAACGCTAATCCTAAACCTAACCCTAATCCTAACACTAATCCGAACCCAAACCTAAACATAAGCCTAACCCTCACCTTAACCCTAACCCTATACTAAATCTATATCAAACCCTAAACCTAACACTAACTCTAACGCTAACCCTAACCCTAACCCTAACCTAACCCTAAACCTAACCCCAACCCTAAACCTAAACCGAACCCTAAACACAACCACAAACCTAACCCTATCCCTAACCCTAACCCTAACCTAAACCTATCCCTAAGTCTAAAACCTAACCCTAACCCAAACCCTAACCTAACCCTAACCCAAACCCTAACCTAACCCTAACCCAAACCATAACCCTAACCATAACCCTAACTATAAACTAACCATAAACCTAACCCTAATCCTAACCGTAATTCGAACCCTAAATAACCCAAACCCAAAACCTAACCCTAACCCTAACCTAACACTAACCCTAACACTAACCCTAACCATAAACCCTAACCATAACCATAACCCTAAACCTAACCCTAACTAACCAGAACTATTACCCTAAACCTAATCCAACCCTAACCCTAACATAACCCTAACCCTAACCATAAACCTAAACCTATTCTAACACTAACCCTAATTCTAACCTAACCCTAACCCTAACACTAACCTAACCGTAAACCTAACCCAAACCCTAACCATAACCCTAACCCGAATCCAAACACTAACCTTAACGCTACTCCAAACCCTTACCCTAACCCTAACCCTAACTGTAACGCTAACGCTAACCCTAACCCTAAACCTAACCCTAAACTGAACCCTAACCTAAACGTAAACCTAAACCTAACCCTAACGCTAACGCTAACCTAAGCCTAACCCTATCCCTAAACCTAACCCTAACCCTAACACTAGTCCTAAACCGTAACGCTAATCCTAAGCCTTACCCCAACTGTACACTAACCCTAACATTAATCCTAAACCTAAACCCTAACCCTAACCTTAACATTACCCTAACACAAACCCTAACCCTAAACCTAACACTAAAATAACCCTAACTCTAAACTCTAAACCTAACTCTAACGCTAACCGTAACCTAACCCTAACCCAAACCCTAACCCTAACAATAACCCTAAATTAACCCTAACCTTAACATTAACACTTACCCTATCCCTAACCCTAACCCTAACCTAAACCTATCCCTAAGTCTAAAACCTAACCCTAACCCAAACCCTAACCTAACCCTAACCCTAACCTTACCCTAAAGAACACCCTAACCCGAACCCTAACCCTAAACAAACCCTAACAATAACACTAACCTAAATCGAACGCCAAAACCTAAACTTAACCCTAAGCCACACCCGAACCCTAACCCTAAAGCTAACCCTAACCCTACACTAAAGCTAACCCTAACCATAACCCTAAACCCTAAAGCTAACCCTAACATTATCCTAACCCAAACCCTAACCCAAACACTAACCCTAACCCTAACCCTACCCCTAACCCTAACACAAACCCAAACCATAAGCCTAACCATAACCCTAAAGTAACCCTAAACTTAACATTAACCTTAACCCTAACCCTAAACCTAAACCTAACCCTAAACCTAGCCCGAACACTAATCATAACCCAAACACTAAACTAACGCTAAACCTAACATTAACCCTAACCCTAAACATAATCCTAACCCTAACCCTAAAATTAACCGTAACACTAACCCTAAAACTAACCCTAACATTAAACCTAACCATAACCCTAACCATAACGCTAACATAACAGTAACCCTAACCTAACCCTAAGCCAAACCTAACCCTAACACTAATACTAAACTACCCCTTTCCCTAGCATTAACACTAACCTTAACCTTAACCGTAACGCTAACATAACCATAACCCTAACCCTAACACGAACTAAACACTACCCATAACCTAACGCTAACCCTAACCCTAAACTTAAACCTAACCCTAAACCTACGTTAACCCTAACCCTAACTCTAACCCTAAACCCTAACCCTAACGCTAACTTAACCCTAACCATAACCTAAAGCTAACCCTAACCTTAACCCTAAACTTAACCCTACGCTAACCCTAACCCTAACCCAAAACCCTAACCCTAACCCTAACCCTACGCTAACACTAACACAAACCCTAACCCAAACGCTAACCCTAAACCTAACCATAAACATAAACTTAACCCTAAGCCACAACCTATCCCTAACCTTAACCATAACCCTAACCCTAACCTAACAGTAAACCTAAATTTAACCCTAAACATAACCATAAACCTAATACTAACCTTAACATAAACCAAAACCTAAGCCTAACCCTAACCCTAACCCTAATATTAAACCTAAACCTAAACCTAAAACGTAACCCTAACCCTAACGCTAACCCTAAACATAACCCTACCCCTAACCCTGACCTTAACATTAACCCTAACCCTAACCCTAACGCTAACAATAACATAAGCCTAAACTTAACCCTAACCCTAAACCCTAACCCTAACGCTAAACCTAACCCTAACCCTAAAGCTAACCGTAACCCTACCATTAACCCTAACACTAATCCTAAATCTAACCCAAATTCTAATCCTAACCCTAACCCTAACCATAACACTACAGTAACCCTACCACTGACCCTAAACCATAACCCTGACCCTCATCCGAAACTTAAACTAACACTAACCCTAAAGCTAAAACTAACACAACCATAACCCTAAACCTAACCCTACCCTAAACTTAAACCTAACCAAAACACTAACCCTGACCCTAATCTTACCCTAACACAAAACCTAACCCTAACCCTAACCCTAACCTTAAAGTGACCCAAATATTAACCCTTACCCTAACCCTCAACCTTAATCCTAAACCTAAACCCTAACCCTAAACCTAACCATTATGCTAACGCTAACCCTAAACCTAACATTAACCCTAACACTAACCCTAACACTAACGCTAACATAACCTAACTCTAACGCGAACCCTAAACTTAAACTTTAATCCTAACCCTAATCCGAATCCTAATGTAACCCTAAACCTAACCCTAACGCTAACCCTAAGCCACACACTAAACCTAACCCTAACACTAACCCTTACACTAATCTGAACCGTAACTTAACACTAACCCTAAGCTTAACCCTAACCCTAACGCAAACCCGAAACATAACCTAACCCTAACCCTATCCCTGCATCAACAATAACACTAACCTTAAACCTTAACCCTAACCATAATCCGAACCCTAACCTAACCCTCACCCTAACCATAACCGAAAACCTAACCCCAACCCTAACCCTAACGCTAACCCTAACTAAAAACCCTACCCCTAACCGTAATCCGAACCCTAAACTAACCGTAAACCTAACACTAACCCGAACCCTAAACCTAAGCCACACCCGAACCCTAAAATTAAACCTCAACTTAACCCTAACCCTAAACCTAAACCCTAAACATAACCGTAAACCTAATCTTAACCATAACATAAACCAAACCCTAAGCCTAACACTAACCCTACCCCTAACATTAAACCTAACCCTAAACCTAAAACCCAACCCTATCCCTAACGCTAACCCTAAACATAACCCTACCCCTAACCCTGACCTTAACATTAACCCTAACCCTAACCCTAACGCTAACGTTAACATAACCCTAAACTTAACACTAACCCTAAACCTAAACACTAACCCTAAACCTAACCCTAACCTTAACCCTAAACCCTAACCCTAACCCTAACCCTAAACCTAACCCTAACCCAAATGCTAACCCTAAACCTACCATTAACCCTAACCCTAAACCTAACTCTAAACCAAACTCTAATCCTAACCCTAACCCTAACCATAATACTACAGTAACCATAACACTGACCCGAAACCCTAACCCTAACTCTAATCCGAAACCTAACATAACACTAACTCTAACCCTAACCCTAACCCAACCCTAACCCTAACCCTAAACCTACCTTAACCTTAAACCTAACCAAAACACTAACCCTAACCCTAATCTTACCCTGAACCAAAACCTAACCCTAACCCTAACCCTAAACTGACCCAAATATTAACCCTCACCCTAACCCTTGACCCTAACCCTAACCCTAAACCCTAAACCTAACCCTAACCTTAAACCTAACCGTAATGCTAACGCAAACCCTAACCCTAACATTACCACTAACACTAACCCTAACACTAACGCTAACATAACCTAACTCTAACGCGAACCCTAACCCTAAACCTTAACCCTAACCATAATCCGAACCCTAATGTAACCCTAAACCTAACCCTAACACTAACCCTAACCCTAAACCTAACCCTAACCTTAACCCTAACCATAAACCTAAGTCACACTCTAACCCTAACCCTAACTCTAACCCTTACACTAATCTGAACCGTAACCTAACACTAACCCTAACGATAACCCTAACCTAACCCTAACGCAAACCCTAAACATAACCTAACCCTAACCTTATCCCTGCACTAACAATAACACTAACTTTAAACCCTAACCCTAACCATAATCCGAACCCTAACCTAACCCAACCCTAACCCTAACGCTAACCCTAAACCTACCCTAACTCTAATACTAACCCTAACCATAAACACTAACCCTAAACCTAAGCCTAACCCTAAACCTAAACCCTAACCCTCACCCTAACCGTAAACCTATCCGTAACCGTAACGCTAACCCTAGTACTAACATTAACACTAACACTAACACGAACCCTAAGGCTAACATAACAGTAAGCCTAACGCTAACCCTAACCCTAACCTAAGCTACACCCTCAACCTAAAACTAACACTAAACCTACCCTAACCCTAACAATAACCCTATATATAAACCCTAACCCTAACCTAACCTTACCCTATCCCAAACTCTAACCCTAACCCTAACCCTAAACTAACACAAACCCTAACCCCAAACCTAACCCTTACCCTAATCCTATCCCTACCCTAACCCTAACACTAACCCTAACACTAAACACTAACCCTAATACTAACCCTAACATTAAACCTAACTCTAACCCTAACCCAAAACTTATCCCAACTCTAACACCAACCCTAACGCTACCCTTCCCTAAACCCTAACCCTAATCTGAACCCTAAACTAAACCTAACCCTAACACTAACCCAAACACTAAACCTAACCATAACCATAACCCTAACCGTACAGTAACCCTAACACTAACCCTAAACCCTAACCCTCACCCTAATCCGAAACCTAACCCAACACTAACACTAACCCTAAACCTAGCACAAACCCTAACCCCAAACTTAACCTTAACCATAACCCTAAACCTACACTAACCCTAACCCTAACCTTAACCCTAACCCTAAACCCTAATCCTAACCGTAATCCTAAACCTAACCCTAACCCTAACGCAAACCATAACCCTAACTTTAACACTAACAATAACCCGATCCCTAACGCTGACATAACCCTAACCTTAACGCTAACCCTAACACTAAACCCTAACCCAAACCCTAAACCGAACGCTAACCTAACACTAAATCTAACCCTAACCCTAAGCCTAAACCTAAGCAACACTCTAACCCTATTCCTAACCCTAACCTTAACACTTCCCTAACCTTAACTCTAACACTAAACCCTAACCCTAACCCTAACCCTAACCTTACACTAACCCAAACCATAAACCTAACCCTAACCCTAAACTGACTCTAACATTAACACTAAGCCTAACCCTAAACCCTAACCCTAACCTTACCGTAACGCTAACGCTAACATAACCCTAACACTAACACTAAACCTAAACCCTAACCCTAACACAAATCCGAACCCTAACACAAACCTAAACCTAACCCTAAAACTAACCCAAATCCTAACCCCAAACCTTACCCTAACCCTAACCATAACCCTACCCTAACCCTAACCCTAACACTAACCTTAAAGAATAACAATAACCCTAATCCAACCCTAAACCATAACTCTAACCGTAACCTGAACCTAACCCTAACCCTAATGCTAACACTAATCCTAACATTAATCCTAACAACACCCAATCCCTAACGTTAACATAACCCTACCCCTAACGCTAACACTAACCCTAAACCCTAACCCTAACCTGAATCCAAACCCTAACGTAACCCTAAACCTAAACCTAATCCTAACCCTAACCCTAACCCTCAGCCACACCGTAACCCTAACCCTAACCCAAAACCTAAACCCAACCCTAAACCTAACCCTAACACTAACCCTACCCTACCCCTAACCCTAAACATACTGTAAACCTAACACTAACCCTAACACTAATCCTAACCCTAAACCTACCCCAAAATTTAACCATCACCCTAACACTACACTAACCCTAACCCTAACCGTAACCCTAACCCTAACCCTAAACTAACCTTAGCCCTAAACCTAACACAAAACCGAACACTAACCTAACCCTAAATCTAACACTAAACCTAACAATAAACAAAACCCTATCCCAAAACTTAACCCTAACCCTAACCCTAACATTAGACTAACGCTAACATTAACCATAAAATAAACCTAACCGTCAACCCTAAACAAAAACCTAAACCTAACCCTAACCTAAACCTAACCAAAACTCTAACCATAACCCTATTCCTAAATTAAACCTAACCCTAACATTAACGCTAACCCTAACCCTAACCCTTAAACTAACCCTAAGCCTAAACCAAACCTAACCCCAACCCTAACCATAACACTAACCCTAACCCTAATCCTACCCTAACCCTAATGCTATTGCTAACCCTAAACACTAAACCTAACCCTAAAACTAGCACCAACATAAAACTAACCCTAATGCTAACCATAAACCTAACATTAACCCTAACAATAAGCCGATCCTAACGCTAACATAACCCTAAGCCTAACGCTAACACTAACTCTCAATCCTACCCCTAACCCTAATCCGAACACTAACCTAACCCTAAACCTAAACCTAACCCTAACCCTAAGCCACACCCTAACCCTAACCCTAACCCTAACACAAACAGTACCCTAACTCTAACCCTAAACCTAAACACTAACCCTAACCCTAAACTTAACCCTAAACTTACCCTAACCCAAACCCTAAACATTACTCTACCTGTAAACTGACCCTAACATTAACAGTAAGCCTAACCCTAAACCTAAACCCTAACCCTAACACTAACCCTAACGCTAACATAACCCTAACACTAACACTAACACTAAAACGAAACCCTAACCCTAACCCAAACCCTAACCTTAACCCTAACCCTAACACTAATCCTACACTAACCCTAACAGTAACCCTGAACCCTAACCCTAACGCTAATCCGAACCCTAACCTAATCCTAATCCTTACCCTAAACCTAACACTAACCCTAACCCAAATCCTAAACCCAACCCTAAATCTAACACTAACACTAACCCTACACTAACCCTAACCCTAAACCTGACACTAATCCTAAAACTAACCCTAACACTAAACATAACCCTAAACCTAACCCCACCCTAAAACTAACGCTAATCCTAAACCCTAACCTAACCTAACCCTAACCCTAAACTTACCCAAACCGAAACCCTAACCTAACCCTAACCCTAAACTAACCCTAACCCTAACACTAACCCTAATCCTAACCCTTACCCTAATCTTAAAACTAACACTAAACCTAACCCAAACTCTAACCCCTAAATTTACGCTAACCCTAAACCTAACCCTACCCTAACCCTAACCCTAACCATAAACAATAAACCTAACGCTAACCCTAACACTAACCCTAATACCTATCCGAAACCATAACTCTAAACCTAACCCCAACCCTAACGCTAAACCTAAGTGTAACATTAACCCTAACTCAAACCCTAACCCTAACGATAACATAATCCTAACCCTAACAATAACCCTAACCCTAAGCCTAACCCTAACCCTAACCCAAACCCTAAACCTAACCCTAAAACTATACTAACCCTAACACTAACCCTAAACCCTAACGCTAAACCTAATCTGAACCCTAACCTAACCCTAACAATAACCCTAACACTAAACCTAACCCAAAACCTTACCCCAAAACTAAGCCTAACCCTAACCCTAAACCTACCCTAACCCTAACCCTAACTCTAACACTAAACACTAAGCCTAACCCTAACCCTAACCCAAACCTTAACCCTAACCCTAAACCCTAACCCTAACCCTAACACTAACACAAACACTAACACTAACCTGAACTCTACCTCTAACATAAGCCTAACCTTACCGGTAAGCCTAACCGTAAACCCTAACCCTAATGTGAACCCTATTCAAACCCTAAACCTAACCGAACCCTAACCATAACCCTAACCCTAACCATAAGCCACACCCTAACCTTAACACAAACCCTAACGCTAACACTACTCTAGCCCTAACCATAACCATAAAAATTAACCCTAACCCAAACCCTAACCTAAACCTTAGCCTAATCCAAAACCTAAACCTAACCCTAAAGTGACCCTAACATCAACACTAAGCCTAACCCTAAACCCTAACCCTAACCCTAACCCTAAACCTAACGCTAACATAACCCTAACCCTAAACGTAACACTAACCCTAAACCCTAACCCTGACCCTAATCTGAACCCTAAACTAATGCTAACCATAACCCTAACCCTAACACGAACCCTAACACAAACAATAAACCTAACCCTAATGCTACACTAACACTAACACTAACCGTAAACCATAACCCTAATCTTAATCCGAACACTAAACTAACCCTAAACCTAACCCTAACCCTAACCCAAACCCAAAACCCAAACCTAACCCTAAAACTAAACCTAAACCTAAACCCTAACCCTAAACCTATCCCTAAGCCTAAAGCTAAACTTAATACTAACATTAACCCTAACACTAACTCGAACCCTAACTCTAACATAAACATAAACCTAACGATAACCCTAACCCTAAACCCAAACCCTAACTCTAATCCGAGACCTAATCTAACCCTAAAACTAACGCTTACCCTAAGCCTTACCATAAGCCACACCCTAACCCTAAACCTAACCCAAACCCTACTTTAACCCTAACCCTAACCCTAAACTTACACTAACCCAACCCTAACCCTAACCCTATACCTAAACTAACCCTAATCCTAACATTAACCCTAAACCTAACCCTAATCCTAACCCTAACGCTAACATAACCTTAACCATATCTCTAACCTTAACCCTAACCCTAACCCTACCCTAACTCAAACCCTAACCCTAAACCATAACCTAACCCTAACGCTAACCCTAACTTACCCTAACCCAAAACCTAACCATAAACCCTAACATAACCCTAATGCTAACCCTAACCTTACCCAAACCCAAACCCTAACCATAACCCTAACCCTAAACTAACCCTAACCCTAACCCTAATCTGAACCCTAACCTAACCCTAAACATAACATTAAGCCAAACCCTAACCCCAAACCTAACCCTAACGCTAACCCAAAACCTAAACCCAAACCATACCCTAATCCTAACCCTAAACCTACACTAACCCTAACCCTAAACATTAACCCTAACGCTAACCATAACACTAACCCTAATCCCTATACCAAACCCTAATTCTAAATCTAACCCCAACCCTAACGCTAACCCAAAGCGTAACATTAACACTAACCCTAACCCTAACCCAAACGATAACATAATCCTAACCGTAACACTAACACTAACCCTAATCCTAATCCTAACCCTAATCGGTACCCTAACTAATCCCTAACCATAACCATAACCCTAACCCAAAACCTAAACCTAAAGCTAACCATAGCCCTAAAACTACACTAACCCTAACACTAACCTTAAACCCTAACCCTAAGCCTAATCTGAACCCTAAATTAACCCTAAACCTAACCCTAACCGAAACCCTAACCCAAACCCTAAGCCTAACCCTAACCCTAAACCTACCCTAACCCTAACCCTAACTCTAACTCTAAACACTATGTCTAACCCTAACCCTAACCCAACCCCTAACCCTAACCCTAACCCTACCCTAAACCTAACCATAAACACTAACTAACTAACCCTAACCCTAACCTTACCCTAACCCCAAACCTAACTCTAACCCTAACCCTCAACTGACCCTAACATTAACACGAAGCCTAACCCTAAACTCTAAACCTAACCCTAACCCTAACCCTAAGACTAAGCCTAAACCATAACCCGAACACCAATCTGAACTTTAACCTAACACTAACCCTAACCATAAGCCTAACCCTAACACTAACCCAAACCCTAAACCTACGCCTAACCCTAATCCTAACACTACACTAAACCTAACACTAACCTTAAACCCTAACCCTAATCCGAACCCTAACCTAACCCTAATCCTAACAATAACCCTAACCCAAACCCTATCCTAACTCTAAACCTAACCCTAACCGTAACTCTAACCCAAATCCTAACACCAACCCTAACCCTAACCCAACCCTAAACCTACCCTAACTCTAACCCTAACACTAAACACTAACGCTAACCCTAACCCTAAACCCTAAACCTAACCGTAACCTGAACCCTAACCCTAAACCTAACGCTAACCCTAACCCTAAAATTAACCCTAACACTAACCCGAACCATATCGCTAACTTAACCCTAACAATAATGCTAACCGTAACCCTAAACCCTAACCCTAATGCGAACCCTAACCTAACCCTAAACCTAACCCTAACCATAATCCACACCCTAACCCTAACCCTAACCGTAACCCTAACGCTCCCCTATCCCTAACCATAACGCTAAACACTAACCCTAACCCAAACCCTAACCTAAACATTACCATAACCCATAATCTAAACCTAACCCTAACCCTAAACTGACTCTAACATTAACACTAAGCCTAAAAATACACCCTAACCCTAACCCTAACCCTAAACCTAACGCTAACATAACCCTAACACTGACTCTAACACTAACCCTAAACCCTAACCCTAACCCTAATCTGATCCCTAACCTAACCCTACCCATAACCCTAACCCTAACCCGAACCCGAACCCAAACCCTAAACCTAACCATAGCCCTAACCGTAACCCTACACTAACACTAACACTAACTCTAAATCCTAACCCTAACCCTAATCCTAACCCTAACCTAACCCTAAACCTAACCCTAAACCTAACCCTAAGACTTAAACTAAACCCTAACCCTAACCGTAATCTGAACCGTAACCTAACACTAACCCTAACCATAACCTAACCCTAACCCAAACCCTAAACATAACCCTAACCCTAACCCTAACACTACCCTAACAATAACATTAATTCTAAACCCTAACCCTAACCCTAATTCGAACCCTAACATAAAACTAAACCTAACCCTAATCCTAACCCAAACCATAACCACAACCATAACCCTAACCCTAATCCTAAACCTACCCTAACTCTTAGAAAAACTGTAAACCTAAACACTAACACTAAAACTAAAACTAAACCCAAACGTAAACCCTAACCCTAACCCTAACCCTAACCCTAACCGTAAACCTATCCCTAAACCTAATCCTAACCCTAATACTAACATTAACCCTAAGACTAACCTGAACCCTAAGGCTGATATAACCCTAAACCTAACGTTAACACTAACCCTAAACCCTAACCCTAACCCTAATCCAAACCATCAACTAAACCTAAACCAAACACTAACCCTAACCCTAACACTAACACTAACCCTAACCATATCCTAACCCTAACACTAACCCTAATTCAAAACCCAAACCCTAACCCTAACCTTACCCTAACCCAAAACCTAAACCTAACCCTAACCCTAAATTAACCATAACCCTAACATTAACCCTAACACTAACTCTAATCCTAAAGCTAATGCTAACATAACCCAAACCCTAACCCTAAACCTAACCTAACCATAACCCTAAAACTACCCTAACCCTAAGCCTAACACAAACACTAACACTAATCCTAACGCTAACCCTAACCCTAAACATAAGTGTAACCCTATACCTAACCCTAACCCTAACCCTAACACTAACCCTAAACCCTAACCCTAACCGTAACCCTAAACCTAACCCTAAACCTAACGCTAACCCTAACCCTAACATTAACCCTAACGCTAACCCGAACCCTAACGCTAACATAACCCTAGACCTAACGCTAAGCCTAACCCTAAACCCTAACCCTAACCCTAATCCAAAACCTATCCTAACCCTAATCCTAACCCAAAACCTAAACCTAACCATAAGCCACACCTAACCGTTACCCTAACACTAACCCTACCCATAACACTAACCTAAACATAACCCTAACCCTAAACAGTACCCTAACCCTAACCCTAACACTAAACTTACCCTAACCCAAACCCTAAACAAAACCCTAACCCTAAACTGACCCTAACATTAACAGTAAGACTAACCCTAAACCCTAACCCTACCCCTAACCCTAACGCTAACATAATTTTAATCCTAACCCTAACACTAACCCTAAAAACTAACCCTAAACCTAACCCTCACCATAACGCTAAACCATAACCGAAACACTAATCCGAACCATAACCTAAACCTAAACCTATCCCTACCCTAACGCTAACCATAACCTTAAGCCACACCCTAACCCTAACACTAACCGTAACCCTACCCTACCATAACCCTAATCCCTAACCAAAACACTAATCCGAACCCTAACCTAACCCTAAACCTACACCTACCGTAACGCTAACCATAACCCTAAGCCACACCCTAAACCTAACCTTAACCCTAACGATAACCCTAACCCTAAAATTAACCCCAACGCTAACCCGAACCCTAACACTAACATATCCCTAACCCTAATGCTAACCTTAACCCTAAACCCTAACCCTAACACTAATCCGATCCCTAACCTAACCATAAACCTAACCCTAAACCTAAACCTAACCCTAAACCACACCCAAACCCTAACCCTAACACTAACCCTAACCCTACCACTACCCTAAACCTAATCTTCACCCTAAACAGTAACCCTAAACCTAACCCTAACCTTACCCTAACCCAAACCCTAAACCTAACCCTAACACTAAACTGACCTTAACATTAACACTAAGCCTAACCCTAAATCTAACCCTAACCCTAACCCTTAACCTAATGCTAACATGACCCTAACCCTAACACTAACCCTAAACACTAACCCATCCCTAACGCTAACCATAACCCTAATCCACACCCTAAACCTAAACCTAAACACTAACCCTAACCCTAAACCTAAATCTAACCTGAACCTAACCCAAACCCTAACCCTAACCCTAACAGAAAGCTGACCCTAACATTAACCCAAATCGTGAACCTAAACCTTAAACCTAACCCAAAACCTAAACCTAAAACCTAACCCTAACCCTAATAATAAACCAAACCCTAAACCTAACGCTAACCCTAAAAGTAACATTAACCCTAAAACTAAACCTAACCCTAACGATAACATAACACTAACCCTAAAGCTAACCCTAAACCCTAACTCTGACCCTAACCCTAACTCTAACCCTAACCATAAACCTATCGCTAACCCTAATAACAGCATTAACCCTAACACTAACCTGAACCCTAACGCTAACATAAACCTTACCCTAACTCTAACACTAAAACTACACGAACCGTAACCCACAACGTAATCCTAAACCCTAACCCTAACCCTAGCCCTTACACTAACCTTACCCTAACCCAAACCCTAACCCCAAACCTATCCTAACCATATTTAAACCTAACCCTAGCCCTAAACCCCAACCTTAACCCTAACACAAACCTAATCCTAAACCAAACCCAACCCCTAACCATAACCCTTAACTAACCCTGAAACTAACATTAACCCTAACAGTAAATTCACCTTGACAGTAAACCTAACCCTAACCCTAAACCTAACCATAACATTAACCCTAATCCTAACCCTAACCCTAAGGCTAACATAACCGTAAACCTAACAAAAACCCTAACCATAACCCTAATACTAAACTAACAGCAACCCTAACATTAACACTAACCTTAACCTTAACCATAGCACTAACAAAACCCTAAAACTAACCCTAACCCTACCTTAACCCAAAGCCTGACACTAACCCAAAACCCTAACCGTAACCCTAAACCCTAAACCTAAACGAAAACTTAATCCTAAACCTAACACTAACCATAACGCTAACCCTAAACCTAACATTAATCCTAACACTAACCCTAACCCTAACGCTAACATAACCCTAATCCTAACGCTAACTATAACCCTATACCTTAACCCTAACCCTAATCAGAACCCTAAACTGACCCTAAGCTTAACCCTAACCCTAAACCTAAACTAACCCTAAACCTAACACTAAACCTAATGCTAACTCTAAACCTAATATTAAACCTAACACTAACCCTAACCCTAACACTAAAATAACACTAAACCTAACGCTAACCCTAACCCTAAACAATAACTCTAAACCTAATCCGAACCCTAACATAACCATAACCTAACCATAACCCTAACCATAACCATAACCATACCCTAAACCTAACCCTAAATCTAACATTAACCCTAACCCTAACCCTAACGCTAACATAACCGTAACCCTAACCTAACCATAGCCCTAACCCAAAACCTAAACCTAACTAACACAAACCATAACATTAACACAAACCCTAACCTCAACCATAAGGCTAATACAACCCTAACCCTAACCCTAACACTAACTTAACTGTAACCGTAACCCTATCCGAACCCTAACCTTAACCCTAACCCTAACCTTAACCCTAAACCTAACCCTACCCTAACCCTAACCCTAACCCTAAACCCTAAAGTTAACCCTAATTCTAACCCTAACCCTAACATTAACCATAACCCTAACCCTAAAATCTAAACCTAACACTAAACCTAACCGTAACCCTATACGAACCCTAACCTTAACCCTAACCCTAACCTTAACCCTAAACCTAACCCTACCCTACCCCTAACCCGAACCCTAAACCCTAAAGTTAACCCTAACCCTAACCTTAACCCTAACCCTACCCTACCCTAACAATTACCCTAAACCTAAACCCAAATTCTAACCATACCCTAATCCTAACCCTATCCCTAAACGTAAACAAAAACTAACCCTAACCATAACATTAACCTTAACCCTAACCCTAACCATAACGCTAACACTAACCCTAACCCTAAACCTAACCCTAAACCCAAATCCTAACCATAAACCTAACCTAAACCTAACCCTAACCCTAAACCCTAACCCTAAACCTAACATTACCCTAACCCAAACCCTAACCCTAACCCTAAATTAACACTAACACTAACCCTAAACATAAACCTTAACGCTAACTTTAACCAAACACTAACCCAAACCATAACCCTAACCATAACCCTAAAGTAACCCTAAACTTAACATTAACCCTAACCCTAACCGTAACCCTAATGCTGACATAACCGTAACCCTAACCTAAACCTAACAGAAACCTTAACCCTAACCCTAACACTAAACTAGCCCTAACCCTAATATTAACACTAACCGTAACCTTAACCGTAATGCGCACATAACCCTAACCCTAACCCTAACTTAACCCTAACCCTAACCTAACCCTAACCCTAAATATAAACTTAACCTTTACCCTAAGCCTACCCTAACCCTTACCATAAGCGTAACCCTAAACACGAACCCGTACCCTAACCCTAAACCTAACCTAACCCTAACGCTAACATAACCCTAAACCTAACACTAAACCTAGACCCTAACCCTAACCCTAAACCTAACACTAACCCTAAGCCAAACCGTAACCTAACACTAAAACTAACCCTAAACACTAACCCTAACCCTAACCCTAATCCTAACCCTAAACCTTAACGCTAAACCTAACCCTAACGCTAACCCTAATACTAACATTAACACTAACACTAACCAGAACCCTAACATAACATAACCCTAACACTGACGCTAACCCTAAATCTAAACCCTTACCCGAACCCTAATCCGAACCATACCATAACCAAAACCCTAAACACAACGCTAACCCTAAACTAATCCTAACCCTAACATTAACCCTAACACGAACCCTAACCTAACCCTTACCCTAAACCTACCCTAAACCTAACCCTAACACTAACACTAACACTAATCCTAAACCTAAACCTAACCCTAACCTTAACCCTAAACCTAACCCTACCCTAACCCTAACCCTAACCATAACCATAACCCTACAGTAACCTAACACTAACACTAAAACACTAAACCTAACCCTAACATTAACCCTAACCCTAACCCAAACCCAAATGCTAACATAACCGTAATCCCAAACTAACTCTAACAAAACCCTAATATTAACCATAACGCTAACATACCCTAATTCTAACCCTAACCATAACTTAACCCTAAACATATTCTAAACTTAACCCTAACCCTAACCTTAACCCTAAATCTAACCCTACCCTAACCCTAAACCTAACCCTAACCCTAACCCTAACCTAACCCTAAACCTAACCATAAACCTAACCCTAACCCTAACTTTAAACCCAACCCTTAACCCTAACCCTAACCCTAACCCTAACCCAAACCTTAAACCCAACCGGAAGCATTACCTTAACCGTACAGTAACCCTAAAAATAACCCTAAACACTAACCCTATCCCTAACCATAACCCTAACCCAAACCCTAAAACTAGTCCTGACCCTAACCTTGACCCTACACTAACCGTAACGTTAAAGTAAACCCTAACCCTAACCTTAATCCGAACCTTAAACTAACCCTAACACTAACCCTAACCGAAACCTAACATGACTCTAACCACAACCCTAAACCTAAACCTAACCCTAACCCATACCCTCACCCCAAAGATAACCATAACCTTAAACCTACACTAACCTTAAACCTAACCCTAAACACTAACCATAACACTAACCGTAACCCTACACTAACACTAACCCTAACCATAACCTTAACACTAACCCTAACCCTAAACCCTAACTCTAACCCAAACCCTAAACCTAACCCTAACCTTAACGCTAAACCTACACCTAACATTAAGCCTAACACTAACCCGAAACCTAACGCTAATATAACCCTAAAACTAAACCTAACCCATCCCTAAACCAAACCCTAACCTAACCCTAACCCTAAACCTAACCCTAACCCTAACTCTAACCCTAACCTTATCCTAACCCAAACCCTAACCCTAATCCTAACCCTAACCCTAAACTGACCGTAATATTAACCCTAACCCTAACCCTAACCGTAAACCCTAACCCTAACCCTAACGCTAACAGAACCCTAACCGTAACCTTAACACTAGCCCTAAATCCTAAATCTAACCGCAATGTGAACCCTAACATAACCCAAAAAATAAATATAACCCTAACCCTAATCCTAACCGTAACCCAAAGCCTAAACCGAACCCTAACCCCAATCCTAACCCTAACCCTAACCCTAAGCCACACCCTAACCCTAACCCTACCCTAACCCTAACCCTAACCCTAACCCTAACCCTAAACACTAACTCTAACACTAACCCTAACCCTAAACCAACCATAACCCCAACCCTAACCCTAAACCTAAACCTAAACCTAAACCTAAACTAACCCTAACTCTAACCCTAAACACTAACCCTAACCCTATCCCTAACCCTATCCTAAAATTAACCCTAACCCTAACACTAAACACTAACACTAACCCTAACCCTATACCTAACCCTAACTCTAACATAACCTTAACCCTAACCCTAACACTAAACCCTAAACTTTACCAGAACAAAAACACTAACCTTACCTTAAACCAAACCCTTAACCTAACCCTAACCCTAACCCTAATATTAATCCTAAACCTAACCGTAAACATTATGCTAACCCTATCCCTAACCTTAAACCTAACCCTAACCTTAACCGTAAAGCAAAACTAACCCTAACCCTAACATTAACCCTAACCCTAACCCTAACCCTAAACTAACCCTAACCCTAACACTAACATAACCCTAAACCTAACCCTAATCCGAACCCTAACCATAACGCTAACACTAATCCTAACCCTAAACTTAACCCTAAGCCACACCCTAAACCTAACCCTTATTCAAACCCTAACCCTAACCCTACACTAACCCTAACCGAAACCCTAAACCTAAACCCAGCTCTAACCCTAACCCTAACTTTACAATAACCCAAACACTAACCCAAAACTAACCTTATCCCTAATCCTTACCCTAACCTAAACCTAACCCAAACCCTAACCCTAAACTTACCCTAACCCAAACCCTAACCCTAACCCTATACTGACCCTAATATTAACCCTAACCTCTAACCCTAACCCTAAACCCTAACACTAACCCTAACCCTAAACCCTAATCCTAACCCTAACGCTAACCTTAAACCCTAACCCTAAACCTAACGCTAACCCTAATCCAAACCCTAACCCCAATCCTAACGCTAAACCTAACACTAACACTAACCCTAAAACCTAACCCTAACCCAAACCCTAAATTTATCCCTCATCTTAACCTTAACCCTAACACTAACCCTAAGCCACACCCTAAACCTAACACTAACCCTAACCCTAAACACTAAAACCTAACCGTAACACTAACACTAACCCTAACCCTAAACCCTAACCCAGTCCTAAACCTAAACCTAACCCTAACCCTAACTCTAACCCTAAACCTAACATTAACCCTAAATCTAACCCTAACCCTAACAGTAACATAACCCTAATCGTAACCGTAACACAAGCCCTAAACCATAAACATAACTGTAATGTGAACCCTAACATAACCCAAACCATAAAAATAACCCTAAAACTAACGATAATCCTAACCGTAACGCAAACCCTAAAACTAACCCTAACCCTAACACAAAACCTACAGTAACCCTAACACTAACCTTAAACCCTAACCCAAACAATAATCTGAACCCTAACCTAACCCTAAACACTAACCCTAACCCTAACCCTAACCCTAACGCTAACAATAAACCTAACCCTAACCCTAACCCTAAACACTAACCCTAACACTAACACTAACCCTAACCCTAAACCCTAAACCTAACCCTAAAACTAACCCTAACACTAACGCTAACCGTAACCCTAACATTAAGACTAAGACTAACCCGAACCCTAATGGTAAAATAACCCTAACCATAACGGTAACACTAACCCTAAACCACAACCCTAACCCTAATCCGAAACCAAACCTAACCCTAAACTTAACCCTAACCCTAAACCTAAGCCACACACTAACCCTAACCCTAACACTAACACTAACCTAACCCTAACCATAACCCTAAACACTAAACCTAACCCTTACCCTAACCCTAACCCTAAACACTAACCCTAACCCTAACCCTAACGCTAACATAACCCTAACCCTAACACTAACACTAACCCTAACTCTAACCCTAACCCTACTCTAACCCTAACCCTAACCCTAACCATAAACACTAATCCTAACACTAAATTAACCCTAACCCTAAAATTAAACCTTAACCCTAACCCTATCCTAACACTACCACTAACGCTAACCCTAATACTAACATTAACCCTAACACGAACCTGAACCCTAACGCAAACTAACCCTAACCCTAATCATAAACACTAATCCTAACCCTAAACTTAACCCTAACCCTAAACTTAAACCCTAACCCTAATCAGAAACCTATCCTAACCCTAAACCTAACCTTAAACGTAACCGTAACCCTTACCCTAAACCTAACCCTAACCTTTATCCTAACCCTAACCTAACCCTAACCTTAAACCTATCCCTATCCCAAACGCTAACCCCAACCCTAACCCTAACACTAAACCTAATCCTACATTAACACTAACACTAACCCTAACCCTAACACTAACACTAACCCTAACCCCATCCCTCACCCTAAACATAAACCCACAACTAAATCCTAACCCTAAACCTAACGCTAACCCTAACCCTAACATTAACCCTAACCCTAACCCTAACGCTAACATAACCCTAACCCTAAACCTAACACTAACCCTAAACCCTAACCCTAACTCTAATCGGATACGACACCTAACACTAATCCTAACCCTAACCCTAACCCTAACTCTAACCCTAACCATAACATAACCCTAACATTAACCCTAAAGTTTACCTTAACACTAAAGTTAACATAACCGTAACTCTACATAACCCTAACCCAAAACCCTAAACATAAACCGAACATTAAACCTTAACCTAACCCTAACCCAAACCCTAAACATAACCCTAACCCTAACGCTAACATAACCCTAACCCTAACCCTAAAAATAACCCTAAACCCTAACCCTAATCTGAACCCTAACCTAACCCTAACCCTAACCATAAACCTAACCCTAACCCTAAACCTAACCCAAACCCTAAACCTGACACTAACCCTAGCCCTAATGCTACACTAACCCTAACACTAAACCTAAACCCTAACCCTAACCCTAATCTGAACCCTAACCTAATACTAAACCTAATCCTAACCCTAACACTAAACTTAACCCAAAACCTAACCCCAACCCTAACCCTAGCCTTAACCCTAACCCTATCTCTAAACCCTACCCTAACCCTAAACCTAAACCTAAAACTAACGCTAACCCTAACCCTAACCCTAACCCTAACCCTACACTAACCCTAACACTAACCCTAAACCCTAAACCTAACCATAATCCGAACGCTATCCAAACACTAATCTAAGCCTAAACCTACCGTAACCCAACCATAACCCTAACGCCTAACCCAAATCCTAAACCTAACCCTAACCCTAACCCTAACCCTACACTAACCCTAACATTAAACCTAACCCTAATCCGAATGCTATCCTAACACTAATCTAAGCCTAAACCTACCCTAACCCTAACCATAATCCTAACCCTAAACACTAAACCTAACCCTAACACTAAACGCTAACCCTAAGGCTAACCCTAAACCTAACACTAATCCTAACGCTAACCCTAACAAAGACATTAACCCTAAGACTAACCCGAACCCTAATGCTAACATAATCCTAATCCTAACGCTAACCCCAACCCTAAACCCTAACCATAACTCTGATCTGAAAACTAACCTAATCGTAAACTAAACCTAACACTAAACTTAAACCTAACCCTAACCCTAAGCCACACCCTAACCCTAAACCTAACCTAACCCTAACCCTACCCTAACCCTAACCATAAACCTAGAAACTAACCCTAACCCTAACCCTAACCCTAACCTAACCTTACCCTAACCCAAACCCTAACCCTAACCCTAAACTGACTATAACATTAACCCTAACCCTAACCCTAAACACTAACCCTAACCCAAACCCTAACACTAATCTGAACCATAATCTAACCTTAAACCTAACCATATCCCTAACCCTAACCCTAACCCTACACTAACCCTTACCCTAACCCAAACCCTAACCCCAACACTAAACCTAACTCTAAGCCTAACCCTACTCTAACGCTAACACTAACCCTAACCATAAACACTAATCCTAACACTAACCTTAACTGTAACACTAACCTTAAATCCTAACCCTAACCCTAACCCTAAACCAAACCCTAACACTAACGCTAACCCTAATACTAACATTAACCCTAACACTAACACGAACCCTAACGCAAACTAACCCTAACCTTAACGATAACCCTAACCCTAAACCCTAACCCTAACCCTAATCCGAAACCTAACCTAACCCTAACCGTAACCCTAACCCTAACGCTACACTAAACCTAACCCTAACCCTAAACCTAACCCAAACACTAACCCCAACATTAACGCTAACTATAACAATAACCCTACTCTAACCCTAACCCTAACCATAAACACTAACCCTAACCCTAAACCTAACCCTAACCTAAAGGTAACACTAACCCCAACCCTAACCCCAACCCTAGGGTTCTGATTAGGGTTAGGGTTAGGGTTTAGTGTTAGGATTAGGTTTGGGTTAGGGTTAGGCTTAGTGTTTAGGGTTAGTG
The DNA here is from genome assembly GCF_057876585.1 of Rhinolophus sinicus. Classification (NCBI taxonomy): domain Eukaryota; kingdom Metazoa; phylum Chordata; class Mammalia; order Chiroptera; family Rhinolophidae; genus Rhinolophus; species Rhinolophus sinicus. Next base: position 66,913,017 of record NC_142505.1, read on the forward strand.
TTAGGCTTAGATTTAGGGTAGGGTTAGGGTTAGGGTTATGGTTAGGGTTGGGGTTATGGTTTGGTTTAGGGTTAGGGTTAGGGTTAATGTTTAGAGTTAGTGTTAGGCTTAGATTTAGGGTAGGGTTAGGGTTAGGGTTAGGGTTATGGTTTGGGTTAGGGTTAGGGTTAGGGTTAGTATTAGGTTTAGGTTAGGGTTCGGATTAGGGTTAGGGTTTAGGATTAGGGTTTGTGTTAGTGTTAGTGTAGGGTTAGGGTTAGGATCAGGGTGTGAATTAGGTTTAAGTTTAGGGTTCGCGTTAGTGTTAGGGTTAGGTTAGGGTTCGGACTAGGGTTAGGTTTAGGGTTAGTGTTAGGTTTAGGTTTATGGTTGGGTTATGGTTCGGATTAGGGTTAGGGTTAGGCTTTAGGTTAGGGTGAGCATTAATGTAGTCTTACGGAAAGGGTTAGAATTAGGTTTAGGGTTTGGGTTAGGGTTAAGGTTAGGGTTAAGGTTGTGGTTAGTGTTAGTGTTATATTAAGGTTCAGATTACGGTTAGGGTTAGGGTTTAGGTTTAGTGTTAGGGATAGGGTTAGTGTTATGTTAGCGTTAGGGTTAGGGTTAGGGTTAGGGTGTGGCTTAGGTTTAGGGATAGGTTTATGGTTAGGGTTAGGTTTAGGATTAGGTTAGGTTTCGGATTAGGGTTAGGGTTAGGGTTTAGGGTTAGGGTTAGCGTTAGTGTTAGGGTTATATTAGCGTTAGGGTTCGGGATAGTGTTAGGGTTAATGTTAGGGTTAAGTTTAGCGTTAAGTTTAGGGTTAGGTTTAGGGTTAGGTTTAGGGTTAGGGTTTAGGGTTAGGGTTAGGGTTAGTGTTTAGTGTTAGTGTTAGGCTTAGTGTGAGGGTAGGGTTAGGGTTAGGGTTATGTTTAGGGTTAATGTTAGGGTTAGGTCAGTGTTCAGATTAGGGTTTGGGTTAGGGTTTAGGGTTAGTGTTAGGGTTAGGATTAGGGTTATATTAGCGTTAGGGTTAGGGTTAGGGTTAATGTTAGGGTTAGGGTTAGGGTTAGGGTTAGTTTTAGGGTTTGGGTTAGGGTTAAGGTTAGGGTAGGGTTAGGGTTAGGGTTAGGGTTAGGGTTAGGTTTAGTGTTAGATTTAGGGTTAGGTTTATGTTAGCGTTTGGTTTAGGGTTAGGGTTAGGGATTAGAGTTAGGTTTAGGGTTAATGTTAGGGTCAGTTTAGTGTTAGTGTTAGGGTTTTTGCTAGGGTAAGGTTAGGGTTAGGGTTAGTGTTTAGGGTTAGTGTTAAGGTAAGGGTAGGTTTAGGGTAGGGTTAGGTTTAGGGTTAGGGTTTGGGATAGGTTTAGGGTTAGGGTTAGGTTTAGGGATAGGTTAGGGTTTGGATTAGGGTTAGGGTTAAGGTTTAGTGTTAGGGTTAGGGTTGGGTTTTGTGTTAGGGTTAGGGTTAGGGTTAGTGTTGGTTAGCGTTTAGGGTTAGGGTTAGGTTTAGGGTTAGCGTTGGGTTAGGGGTTGGGTTAGGGTTGGGTTTAGGGTTTGGGTTAGGGTTAGGTTTAGTGTTAGGGTTAGGTTTAGTGTTAGGTTAGGTTTCGGATTAGGGTTAGGGTTAGGGTTAAGGGTTAGTTTTAGGGATAGTATAGGGTTAGGCTTAGGGTTAGGGTTAGGTTTAGTGTTTGGGTTTAGGGTTAGGGTAGGTTTAGGATTAGGGTTTAGGGTTATAGCTAGCATTAGTGTTAGGGTTATGTTAGAGTTAGGGTTCGGGTTAGGTTATGTTAATGTTCGGGTTTGGGTTAATTTAGTTTTAGGGTTAGGGTTAGGGTTTGGTTTTTGGGTTAGATTAGGGTTACTGTTATGTTAGGTTAAGGTTAGCATTCGGGGTAATGTTAGGGTTAGGGTTAGGGTTAGGGTAGGGGTTACGGTTTGGGTTACTGTTAGGGTTAGTGTTACGGTTAGGGTAAGGTTTAGGTTAGGTTTCGGATTAGGGTTAGGGTTAGGGTTTAGATTTAGTTTTAGGGTTATTATAGGGTTAGGGTTAGGTTTAGGGTTTTGTGTAGGGTTATGGTTAGGGTTAGCGTTAGGGTATGTTTAGGGTTATGGTTAGGTTAGGGTTCGGATTAGGGTTATGGTTAGGGTTTAGGGATAGGGTTACCGTTAGGGTTAGGTTAAGGTTCAGGATTATGTTTAGGGTTTAGTTTTAGGGTAAGGTTTATGCTTAGGGTTAGGGTTAGTGTTTAGGCTTAGTATTAGGTTTAGGGTTAATGTAGGGTTAGGGTTAGGGTTAGGGTGTGTCTTAGTGTTAGGGTTAGTGTTAGCTTTAGGTTTGCTTAGGTTAAGGTTGGGTTTAGGGTTTGGGTTAGGGTTATGTTTAGTGTTAGGGTTAGGGTTAGTTTAGGGATCGGATTAGGTTTAGGGTTAGGTTTTATAGTTAGTAGTAGGGTTAGTATAGGGTTTAGGTTTAGTGTCAGGTTTAGTGTAGTGTTCCGGTTAGGGTTAGGGTTAGGTTTAGGGTTTGTGCTAGGTTTAAGGTTAGGGTTAGTGTTAGGGTTATGGTTAGGGTTATGGTTAGGTTAGGGTTCGAATTAGGGTTAGGGTTAGGGTTTATGGTTAGTTTTAGTGTTAGTATAAATTTAGGGTTAGGTTTAGGGTTAGGGTTAGTTTTAGGGTTTGGGTTAGGGTTAAGGTTAGGGTAGGGTTAGGGTTAGGGTTAGGTTTAGGTTTAGGTTGTGGTTCGGATTAGGGTTATGGTTAGGGTTTAAAGTTACGGTCAGCGTTAGGGTTAGGGTTATGTTAGCGTTAGGGTTCGGGTTAGTGATAAGTTTAATGTTAGGGTTTGGTTTAGCGTTAGGGTTAGTGTTGGGTTAAGGTTTAGGGTTAGAATTAGATTTTATGGTCAGTGTTAGGGTTAGATTTAGTGTTTACTGTTCGTGTTAATCTTAGCCTTAGTGTAGGTTTAGTGTTATGGTTACGTTTAGGGTTTGGGTTAGGGATAGGTTTAGGATTAAGTTTAGGTTTATTGTTTAGGGTTAGAGGTAGGTTTAGAGTTAGGGTTAAGTTTAGGGTTAGGTTAGGTCTCGGATTAGGGTTAGAGTTTATGTTTAGTGTTAGGGTTATTGTAGAGTTAGGGTTAGGGTTAGGGTTAGGGTTAATGTGAGGGTTAGGTTTCGCGTTAGGTTTAGGGTTAGATTTAGGTTTAGGGTTTTGGTTAGGGTTTAGTGTTCGGGTTAGGGTTACTGTTTATATTTAGCGTTGAGGTTAGTGTTAAGGTAGGGTTAGGTTTAGGGTTGGGGTTAGTGTTAAGGTAGGGTTAGGATTAATATTAGGGTTAGTTTAGGGTTAGGGTCAGGGTTAGGGTTTCGGTTAACGTAAGGTTAGTGTTAGGGTTAGGGTTTAGGGTTAAAGATAGTGTTAGGTTAAGTTAGGGCTTGGTTAGGGTTAGGGTTAGGGTTAGGTTTGTGGTTAATGTTAGGGTTATGTTAGGGTTCAGATTAGGATTAGGGTTAGGGTTTAGGTTTAGTGTTAGTTTTAGGGTTAGGTTTATGTTAGCGTAATGTTAGGGTTAGGATTATGGTTTAGAGTTAGGCTTAGGGTTAATGTTAGGGTCAGTTTAGTGTTAGGTTTAGGGTTTTTGCTAGGGTAAGGTTAAGGTTAGGGTTAGGGTTAGTGTTTAGGGTTAGGGTTAAGGTAAGGTTAGGTTTAGGGTAGGGTTATGTTTAGGGTTAGGGTTAGGGTGTGGCTTAGGGTTTGGGATAGTATTAGGGTTAGGGTTAGGTTTAGGGATAGGTTAGGGTTTGGATTAGGGTTAGGGTTAAGGTTTAGGGTTAGGGCAAGGTTTAGGGTTAGGGTTAGCTTAAGGGTTAGTGTTAGGGTTCGCGTTAGTGTTAGGGTTAATGTTAGGTTTAGGTTTAGCGTTAAGATTTGGGTTAGGTTAGTGTCAGGGTTAGGGATAGGGTTTAGTGTTAGTTTTAGGGTTAGTGTAGGGTTAGCGTTAGGGTTAGGGTTAGGTTTAGGGTTTGGGTTAGGTGTAGCGTTAGGGTTAGGGTATGGTTAGGGTTAGGGTTAGTGTTGGGGTTTGGGTTTGTGTTAGGGTTAGGATTAGGGTTAGTGTTTAGCGTTAGGGTTAGGTTTAGGATTAGCGTTGGCTTAGGGGTAGGGTTAGGGTTGGGTTTAGGATTTGGGTTAGGGTTAGTTTTAGTGTTAGAGTTAGGGTTAGGGTTAGGTTAGGGTTCGGTTTAGGTTTAGGATTAGGGTTTATGGTTAGTTTTAGGGTTAGTATAGGGTTAGGCCTAGGGTTAGATTTAGGTTTTGGGTTTGGGTTAGGGTTAGGGTTAGGTTTAGTGTTAGGGTTATGGTTAGGGTTATGGTTAGGTTAGGGATCAAATTAGGGTTGGGTTTAGAGTTTAAGGTTAGTTTTAGTGTTAGTATAGGGTTAGGGTTAGGTTAGGGTTAGGGTTAGGTTTAGGGCTTGTGTTAGTGTTAAGGTTCGGGTAGCCTAAGGGTTAGGGTTAGGTTTAGGTTTAGGTTAGGGTTCGGATTAGTGTTAGGTTTAGGGTTTAGAGTTAGTGTCAGCGTTATGGTTATGGTTATGTTAGCTTTAGGGTTCCTGTTAGTGTTATGTTTAATGTTAGGGTTAGGTTTAGCTTTAGGGTTAGGGTTGGGTTAAGGTTTAGGTTAGGGTTAGGTTTTAGGGTTAGGGTTAGGCTTAGGGTTACTGTTTATGTTTATCGTTAAGGTTAGTGTTAGTGTAGGGTTAGGGTTAGGGTTAGGGTTAGGGTTAGGGTTTGGTTTGTGTTTGGTTTAGGGTTAGGGTTAGGTGTAGGGTTAGGTTAGGGTTCAGATTAGGGTTAGCGTTAGCGTTTAGGCTTAGTGTTAATGTTAGGGTTAGTTTATGTTAGCGTTAGGGGTAAGTTAGGATTTGGGATAGTGTTTAGGGTTAGGGTTAGGGTTTATGTTAGGTTCAGTTTAGTTTCAGGGTTAGGGTTATGGTAGGGTTATGGGTAGGGTTAGGGTTAGGTTGTGGCTTAGGGTTACGGTTAAGAGTAGTGTTAGGTTTATGTTTAGGTTTAGGGTTAGGGTAGGTTTAGGATTAAGGTTAGGGTTTAGGGTTAGGGGTAGCGTTACATTAGGGTTATGTTAGAGTTAGGGTTCTGGTTAGTCTTAGGGTTAATGTTAGGGTTTGGGTTAGTTTAGTTTTAGGGTTAGGGTTAGGGTTTGGTTTAGGGTTAATTTGTGGTTACTGTTATGTTAGGTTAGGGTTAGGGTTAGGATCAATATTAGGGTTATGGTTAGGGTTTGGGTTAGGATAAGGTTAAGTTTAGGGTTAGGGTTAGGGTTAGGTTTTAAGTTTAGGGTTTGTGTTAGGGTTATGGTAGGGTTAGGGTTAGTGTTAGGGTTAGGGTTTGGTTTATGGTAATTTTAGGGTTAGTGTTACCATTAGGGTTAGAGTTATGGTTTAGAGTTAGGGTTAGGGTTAGACTTAGGGTAGGGTTAGGGTTAGGGTTAGTGTTCGGTTTGGCTTAGGGTTAGGTTTAGGGTTAGGGTTAGGTTTACGGTAAGGTTAGGGTTCAGATTCGGGTTAGGGTGAGGGTTTAGGGTTAGGTTTATTGTTAGGGTTAGGATTATGTAAGTGTTAGCGTTCGGATTAGTGTTAGGGTTAATGTTAGTATTAGGGGTAGCGTTAGTGTTAGGGTTAAGTTTAGGGTTAGAGTTAGGGTTAGGATTTAGTGATAGCGTTAGGGTTAAGGTTAGGATTACGGTTAGTGTTTAGTGTTAGGGTTAGGGTTGGGGTAGGTTTAGGGTTAGAGTTAGGGTTACTGTTGGGGTTAGGGTTTGGGTTAGGTTTAGGGTTAGTGTTAGGTTTAGAGTTAGGTTTAGTGTAGCGTTAGGGTTTGGGTTAGTGTTAGGTTTACGGTTAGGGTTATGGATAGGTTTAGAGTTACTTTAGGGTTCAGATTAGGGCTAGGGTTAGGGTTTAGGCTTAGTGTTAGTGTTAGGGTTAGGGTTATGTTAGCATTAGGGTTATGGTTAGGGTTAGTGTTAGTGTTTAGGGTTAGGGTTAGTGTTAATGTTAGGGTCAGTTTATGGTTAGGGTTATGGTTAGGATTAGTGTTAGTGTTTAGGGTTATGGTTAGGGTTAGTGTAGGGTTAGGGTTATGGTTATGGTTAGGGTAAGCGTTCGGTTGTGGCTTAGTGTTAGGTTTAGCTTTAGGGTTAGGGTTATGTTAGTGTTAGCGTTCGGGATAGTTTTAGGGTTAATGTTATGGTTAGGGTTAGAGTTAAGGTTAGGGTTAAGTTTAGGGTTAGTGTTAGGGTTTAGGGTTTGAATTAGGGTTAGGGTTAGGGTTAGGGTTTAGGGTTAGGGTTAGGGTTAGGTTTAGGTTTAGTGTTAGGGAAGGGTTAGGTTTAGGGTTAGGGTTAGGGATGGGGTTAGGATTTAGTTTAGGATTAGTGTTAGATTTAGGGTTAGTGTTAGTTTAGGGTTTGAATTAGGATTATGGTTAGGGTTTTGGTTTGGTGTTAGGGGTAGTGTAGGTTTAGGGTTAGGGTTAGGGTTAGGAGTAGAGTTAGGGTTAGGGTTAGATTTTAGGGTTAGGATTAGTGTTAGGGTTAGAGTTAGGGTAGGATTAGGGTTAGGATTAGGGTTTGGGTTAGGGTGTGGATTATGTTTAGGGTTAGGCTTAGGTTAGGGTTCAGATTAGGCTTAGAGTTAGGGTTTAGGTTTAGTGTTAGGGTTACAATTAGGGTTATGTTAGCTTTATGGTTATGGTTAGGGTTAGGGTTAGGGTTAATGTAAGGGATAGGATTAGCGTTATGGTTAGGGTGATGTTTAGGGTTAGGGTTTAGTGTTAGGGTTAGGTTTAGGGTTAGGTTTACGGTAGGTTAAGGGTAGGGTCACGGTTAGGTTTAGGGTTAGGTTAGGGTTCGGATTAGGGTTAGGGTTAGGGTTTAGTTTTAGGGTTAGGTTTAGTTTTAGGTTTAGGGTTATGTTAGCGTTAGTGTTAGTGTTAGATTTAGGCTTAGGGTTAGGGTTAGGGTTTGGTTTAGGGTTAGTTTTAGAGTTAGAGTTAGGTTGGGTGTTAGGTTAGGGTTATGGTTATGTTTAGGTTAGGGTTCGGTTTATGGTTAGGGTTAGGGTTATGTTAACGTTAGGGTTAGCATTAGGGTTAGGGTATGGTTTAATATTAGGGTTAGGGTTAGGGTTAGTCTTATGGTTAGTGTTAGGGTTAGGGTTACGTTTAGGTTAGGTTTCGGATTAATTTTAGGGTTAGGGTTTAGGTTTAGTTTTGTTGTTAGTATAGAGTTAGGGTTAGGGTTAGGGTTAGGTTTAGGGTTTCGGTTAGGGTTAGGGTTAATGTTAGGGTATGTTTAGGGTTATGGTTAGGTTAGGGTTCGGATTAGGGTAATAGTTAGGGTTTAGGGATATGGTTAGCGTTAGAGTTAGGGTTATGTTAGCTTTCTTTTCGGGTTAGTGTTAGGGTTAATGTTAGGGTTAGGGTTAGAGTTTGGGTTAGTTTAGGTTTAGGTTTAGGATTAGGTTTAGGGTTTAGGGTTATGTAGGGTTAGGGTTAGTGTTAGGGTGTGGCTTAGGGTTAGGGTTAGGGATAGATTTAGGTTTATGTTTACGTTAGGGTTTGGACTAGGGTTCGGGTTAGGGTTTAGGTTTAGTGTCAGTTTTTTTGTAGTGTTTCTGTTAGGGTTAGGGTTTGGTTTAGGTTTTGGGTTAGGGTTAGGGTTAGGGATAGGTTTGTGTTTAGTGTTAGGGTTATGTTAGGTTTCAAATTTGGGTTAGGGTTAGGGTTTAGGTTTAGTGTTAGGATTAGGGTTAGGTTTATGTTAGCGTTAGTGTTAGGGTTATGGTTAGCTTTTAGAGTTGGGGTTAGGGTTAATGTTAGGGTCAGTTTAGTGCTGGGGTTTGGCTTTCGGTTAGGGTAAGGTTAGGGTTAGTGTTAGGGTTAGGGTTAGAAGTAGTGTTTAGGGTTAGGGTTAAGGTAAGTGTAGGGTTAGGATTACAATTAGGGTTGGGTTAGAGTGTGGTTTAGGGTTAGGGATAAAGTTTGGGTTAGGATTAGGTTTAAGGTTAGGGTAGGGTTTGGATTAGTGTTAGGGATAAGTTTTAGGGTTGTGGTTAGCTATAGGGTTAGGGTTATTTTAGCGTTAGGGTTCGGGTTAGTGTTAGGGTTAATGTTAGGGTTAGGTTTAGCATTAAGTTTTGAGTTAGATTTAGGGTTAGGTTTAGGGATAGCGTTTAGTGTTAGGGTTAGTTTTTAGGGTTAGTGTTAGGCTTAGTGTTAGTGTAGGGTTAGGGTTAGGGTTAGGTTTAGGGTTGGGGTTAGTGTTTGTGTTAGGGTTAGTTTTAGGGTTAGGATTAGGGTTAGGTTAGGGTTCGGATTAGGGTTAGGGTTACGGTTTAGGGTTAGTGTTAGGGTTAGTTCGGGATTAGCGTTAAGGTTAGGTTTAGGGTTAGGTTAGGGTTCGGATTATGGTTAAGGTTAGGGTTTAGGGTTAGTTTTAGCGTTAGCGTTAGGTTTATGTTAACGTTAGGGTTCGTGTTAGTGTTGGGGTTAATGTTACATTAGTTTTAGCGTTAGTGTTAGGTTTAGGTTTAGGGTTAGGGTTTAGGGTTAGGGTTAGGTTTAAGGTTTGGGTTAGGGTAAGTTTAGGGTAGGTTTAGGGTTAGAGTTAGGTTTAGTGTTGGGTTTAAGGTTTGGGATAGGGTTAGGGTTAGTGTTAGGGTTAGGGTTAGTTTAGGGTTAGGGTTATGGTTAGGGTTAGAGTTAGGGTTAGGAATAGGGTTATGGTTAGTGTTAGGGATAGGTTAGGGTTTAGATTAGGGTTAGGATTAGGGTTTAGGTTTAGTGTTAGGGTTATGTTAGCGTTAGGGTTAGGGTTATGGTTAGGGTTATTGTTTATGGTTATGGTTAGTGTTGATATTAGGGTTACTTTAGGGTTAGGGATAGGGTTAGAGTTAGTTTTTGGGTGAGGGTAATGTTAGGGTTAGGGTTAGAGATAGGGTTAGTGTTTAGGGTTAGGTTATGTTTAGGGTAGGGTTAGGGTTAGGGTTAGTTTTAGAGGTAGGGTATGGCTTAGGGTTAGGGTTAGGGTTATGGTTCGGGTTAGTGTAGGGTTAGGTTAGGTTTAGGGTTAGGTTTGCGGTTAGGGTTCGGGTTAGGTTTAGGTTTATGGTTAGGGTTAGTGTTGGGTTAGGGTTCGTATTCGGATTAGGGTTAGGACTTAGGGGTAGTGTTAGGGTTAGTGTAGGGTTAGGGTTAGTGTTCGCGTTAGGTTTAGGTTTATGGTTAGGGTTAATGTTACGGTCAGTATTAGTTTAGGGTTAGGGTTAGTGTTAGTGTTAGGGTTAGGGTTAGGGTTAATATTAGGTTTTGGATTAGGGTTTGGATTAGTGCTTTGATTTAGGGTAGTGTTACGGTTAGGGTTAGGATTTAGAGTTAGGTTTAGTGTTACAGTTAGGGTACGGTTAGGGATACGGTTAGTGATAGGTTTTGACTTAACGTTAGGTTTAGGGTTAGGGGTAGGTTTAGGTTTAGATTATGGTTAGGATTCAGATTAGGGTTAGGGTTAGGATTTAGGGTTAGGTTTAACGTTAGGGTTACGGTTATGTTAGCATTAGGGTTCGTGTCAGTGTTAGGGTTAATTTTAGTATTAGGGTTAGCGTTAGTGTTAGCGTTAGATTTAGGGCTACGGTTAGGATTAGGGTTTAGTTTTAGGGTTAGGGTTAGGTTTAGGGTTAAAGTTAGGGTTAGGGTTAGTGTTTAGTGTTAGTGTTAGGTTTAGGGTTTGGGTAGGGTTAGGGTTAGGGTTAGGTTTATGTTTAGGGTTTGTGTTAGGGTTAGGGTTAGGTTTAGGTAGGGTTCAGGTTAGGGTTAGGGTTAGGGTTACGTTTAGGTTAGGGTTCAGATTCGAGTTAGGGTCAGGGTTTAGTGTTAGTGTTTGCGTTAGGGTTATGTTAGCGTTAGGGTTAGGGTTAGGGTTAGGGATAGAGTTAAGCTTTAGGGTTAGTGTTAATGTTAGGGTCAGTTTAGGGTTAGTGTTAGGGTTGGTATTTGAATTAGGCTAAAGTTAGGTTTAAGGTTAGGGTTAGGGCTGGTGTTTAGGATTAGGTTTAGGGTTAGGGTAGGGTTAGTGTTAGGGTTAGGGTGTGGCTTAGGTTTATGGTTAGATTTAAGGTTAGGATTAGCGTTAGGATTCGGATATGTTAGGGTTAGGTTTCGGATTAGTCTTAGGCTTAATGTTAGGGTTAGGGTTAGGTTTAGGGTTAGGGTTAGTTTAGGTTTAGGTTTACGGTTAGGTTTATGTTAGGTTAGGGTTCGGATTTGGGTTACGGTTAGGGTTTAGCGTTAGGATTAGCGTTAGGGTTATTGTTATTTTAGCGTTAGGGTTCGGGTTAGTGTTAGGATTAATGTTAGTATTAGGGTTAGCCTTAGTGTTAGGTTTAGGTTTAGGGTTAGAGTTAGGGTTCGGGTTAGGATTTAGGGTTAGGGTTAAGGTTAGGGTTTAGGTTTAGTTTTAGCGTTATTGTTCAGGTTATGTTAGCGTTAGAGTTAGGGTTAGGTTTAGGGTTGGAGTTAGTGTTGGGTTTAGGTTTTGGGTTATGGTTAGGGTTAGGGTTATGGTAAGTATTAGGGTTAAGTTAGGGTTCAGATTAGTGTTAGGGTTAGGATTTTGGGTTAGTGTTAGTGTAAGTGTTAGGGTTATGTTAGCGTTAGGGTTAGGGTTAGGGTTAATGTAATAGTTACGGTTAGCATTAGTTTTAGGTTCAGGTTTAGGTTTAGGGTTTGGGTTAGGGTTTAGGGTTAGGGTTAGTGTTAGGGTTATGGTTAAGGTTAGGGTTAGGGTTAATGTTAAGGTTAGGATTAGGGTTTGGGTTAGGGTCATGTTAGATTTAAGGTGATGTTAGCTTTAGTGTTAGGGTTAGGGTTAGTGTTAATGTTAGGTTTAGGGTTATTTTTAGTGTGTGGTTTAGGGTTAGGGTTAGGTTTAAGGTTAGGGTTAGGGATTGGGTGAGTGTTAGGGTTAGGGTTAGGTTACAGTTTGGATTAGGGTTAGGGTTAGGGTTTAGGTTTAAGTTTACCGTTAGTGTTAGCGTTATGTTAGCGTTAGGCTTCGGGTTAGTGTTAGGGTTAATGTTTGTATTAGGGTTAGCTTTAGCATTAGGGTTAGGTTTAGGGTTAGGTTTAGGGTTAGGGTTAATGTTAGTGTTAGGGTTCGTGTTTAGTGTTAGGTTTAGGTTTAGTGTGCAGTTAGGGTTTGTGTAGCGTTAGTTTTAGTGTTATGGTTAGGGTTAGGGTTAGGTTAGGATTCAGATTATTGTTACGGTTTTGGGTTAGTGTTAGGGTTAGAGTTATTGTTATGTTAGCGTTAGGGTTAGGGTTAGATTAGGGTTAGGGTTTAGGGTTAGTGTTAGGGCTAATATTTGAGTCAGTTTATGGTTAGGGTTAGGGTTAGGTTTAGCGTTATGGTCAGGGTTCAGATTAGTGTTAGAGTTAAGGTTTAGGGTTAGGGTTATCGTTAGGGTTAGGGTTATGTTAGCCTTAGGTTTCGGGTTAGTGTTAAGGTTATTGTTAATATTAGGGTTAGTGTTAGTGTTAGTTTTAGGTTTAGGGTTAGGGTTAGGGTTAGGGTTAGGGTTTAGGGTAAGGGTTAGGGTTAGTGTTTAAGGTTAGGGTTAGTGTTAAGGAGGGTTAGGGTTAATGTTTAGGTTTAGCTTTAGGGTTATGGTTAGGGTGCGGTTAGCGTTAGTGTAGGGTTAGGGTTAGTGTTATGGTTAGGGTTATGGTTAGGTTTAAATTTAGGGTTAGGTTTAGGTTAGGTTAGTGTTCAGATTTGGTTTACGGTTAGCGTTTCGGCTTAGGATTAGCGTTAGGGTTATTGTTATGTTAGCGTTAGGGTTCGGGTTAGTGTTAGGGTTAATGTTAGTATTAGGGTTAGTGTTAGTGTTAGGGTTAGGTTTAGGTTATTGTTTGGAGTTAGGGTTAGGGTTGAGGGTTAAGGTTCGGGTTAAGTTTAGGGTTAGGGTTAGTGTTAGGGTTCGAATTCGTGTTAGGGTTAGTGTTTAGAGTTAGTGTTAGTGTTTTTGTAGAGTTAGGGTTAGGGTTAGGTTTATGGTTTGGGTTATGGTTAGTGTTAGGATTAGTGTTATGGTTAGGGTTAGGTTAGGTTAGGGTTCAGATTAGGGTTATAGTTAGTGTTTAGGTTTAGTGTTAGGGTTAAGATTAGGGTTAGGGTTGGGTTTAGGTTTTGGTTTAGGTTTAGGGTTAGGGTTAGTGTTAGGGTTAGTGTTTAGGGTTAGGGTTAGGGTGCGGTTAGGGTTCGGATTAGGGTTACGGTTAAGGTTAGGATTAGTGTTAGGTTTAGTGTAAGGTTACGGTTAAGGTTAGGTTTAGGTTTAGGGTTTGGGTGTGGGTTAGTGTTAGGTTTAGGGTTAGGTTTAGGGTTAGCGTTAGGGTTAGGGTACGGCTCGGATTAGTGTTAGAGTTCGGGTTTAGGGTTAGTGTTAACTTTAGGGTTATGGCTAAGTTAGCATTAGTGTTAGGGTTAGTATTAGGGTTAGGGTTTAGTGTTAGGGTTAGGGTTAATTTTGGGTCAGTTCTGGGTTAGGGTTAGGCATAGGGTTTGGGTTATGGTAAGGTTAAGGTTAGGGTTAGGGTTAGTGTTTAGGGAATAGTTAGGGTAGGGTTAGGGTTAAGATTATGGTTCGGATTAGGGTGTGGCTTACGGTTAGGGTTAGCGTTAGGGTTAGCGTTTTGTTAGCTTTAGGGTTCTGGTTAGTCTTAGGGTTAATGTTAGTGTTAGGGTTAGCGTTAGGCTTAGGTTTAGGTTGGGTTTAAAGTTAGGGTTAGGGTTTAGGTTTAGGGTTAGGGTTAGTGTTTAGGCTTAGTGTTAGGGTTAGGGTAGGGTTAGAGTTAGAGTTAGGGTTAGTTTTGGGGTCAGGGTTTGGGTTAAGTTTACGGTTAGGGTTAGGATTAGTATTAGGTTAGGGTTTGAATTAGGGTTTGGGTTAGGGTTTAGGTTTAGTGTTAGTGTTAGTGTAGGGTTAGGGTTAGGTTTAAGGTTTGGGTTAGGGTTAGGTTAAGGGTTATGTTTGGGTTAGGGTTAGGTTAGGGTTCAAATTAGTAATAGGGTTAGGGTTTAGGTTTAGTATTAGGGTTAGTGTTAGTGTTAGTGTTAGGGTTAGGGTTAGGTTGTGGTTTAGGGTTAGGGTTAGGTTTACGGTTAGGGTTAAGGATAGCTGTGGGGAGCCATGGTTACAGGTGACTCCGAGCCTTAAAATATGGCCCGGTTTATGCTTAACTTGTTTCCTCCCCTGAGGCATTGTCTCTGCCTGCACCTCGGGGGTGCTTGCAGGCTGCTGAGGAATGTGGGAGCGGCCAGTTCCCGGACACAGAAGACTGATGCCTATCAGGGTAATTGATAGGATAATTACTTTGGGATTTTCATTGATTTTGTATCCCCTATGTAAAAGTTAAAAATTTACATTTGCTAAGGTAATGCATACTTTCTTTGTTAAGTTGCACGTACTCAAACTGCATATATTGGTGAAGAAGAATAAACTCGGCGCTTCAGCATCACTGGAGACCGATCGATCGCATCATCATTTGTGTGAGTGTCTTTTATTCATTGCCACTCCCCCATTTAGGTACTGATCGACTTGTGGCGGCTGGATCGCCACACTTGGCGCCCGAACAGGGACCTGAATACGGGGGTAACAGTGAGGAACACCGCGTGGCTAGGGCCCGGCTCGTAGAGGAGCTTATTTCAGTGGATGCGCGGTGAGTGAGACATGGTAGTATTACCCCTCGGTCGAATGAATGTGTGAATGAGTGATAGTTCCACGACTTCTTGTCACGGAGCTTGCTTGGGCCCTAATCTGCGGTTCCGTTTCTGTCATACGGCATAACGGCGACTGGACTTCGGTCCACCAGTTCGGGGACTTATACCGAAGCGCCTTAGCCAAGACAGATTTAGTCCCGTGAGGGGCACGGCCAGACGGGCATCTGATTGTTTTCTTTGTTGACTGAAGGGCCGAAAAGGGGGAAAAATGGGTCACGCGAGCAGCAAGGACCTGTATGTTAGAGGACTTAAGAAGTTGCTTGCCGCCCATGGCAGTCGGGTGAGCAGAGAACAGTTAGATAAGTTTTTAGAATTTGTGAAAGAAGTTTGTCCATGGTTTCCAGAAGAAGGCACTGTCAGTCTGGGAACTTGGGAGAAAGTGGGAGAACAGTTAAAAGATTATTACGCTGTCCACGGACCTCAGCAGGTCCCTGTGGCAACATTCGGGTTATGGACTTTGATCAGGGACTGCTTAGATCTCAGGCGTAAGGGTTGTAAGCTGGAGAAAGTGAAACAAGCTGGGAACGAGGAAATTCTCCCACCTGCCGATTCTCCAGCGGAGAGAGAGGAGGGGGAGGGAGCCAAACACACAGAAGGATTTTTTAAGGTTAATAAAGAGCCTGTTTGTCAGGAATCTCTGGTCGAGTCTTGGGAATATCTAGACCCTCAGGATCAGAAAGAATTAGAAGATGAAGCAGCCAATTATGATAGGGACAAATACCCTCCTTTAGTGGCTATGACTCAAGAAGGCGGGCAGCCTGCAGGAACTACACTTTCCCTTACAGATCAAATAAAGATGATTCAGGGACAGCTGATTGAGCTTAAAGTTGCTGTGGATGGAGGAAATTGTCCTCGGGGACCCCAGATTCCTTTTAGAGATCAATGCAATCCTCGGGGTAAAGATCCCCCTTATGTTAATCCTTCTGCACCTCCTCCTAAGGAGCCCCGTATGTGGGGTCCTCCGCTGCAGCCTCCGGTTTGGGAAATACCTACTAAGCAGCCTCCGCCAGGTTATGTTAAGCCAGGATCGGACTCTGTTGTGCGATCCCCTCTTCAAATGGCTTGTGATGATGCTCACATGCAAGGGGAATCTACGGAGCAATTTGGAGTGTATCCTCTTTTTGACAGGCTTAACCAGGCAGGGAATAGGTTTAGAGAATGGAGGCCGTTTCAATGGAAACAATTGAAGGAATTAAAAGAGGCTTGTGTACAGTATGGTCCTATTGCCCCTTTCACCATGGCAATTTTGGATGCCCTGTCTGGTGAAGCTACCCCTGCAGAGGATTGGAAGCATATTGCTCATGCTTGCCTTTCTGGGGGCGACTATCTCTTATGGAAATCAGAGTTTTATGAAAATTGCAAAAAGAAGGCTAATCAAAATGCCCTAAGGCCAATTCCTATTACTTTTGACATGCTAGCAGGAGAAGGCATATATGCTGAATTAAGAAACCAGATGGGCTTTGCAGTGGGAGTTTACGCTCAAACTACTGCAGCAGCAAAAGACTCTTGGCGCATGCTGCCCGATACTTCCCGCAAAGAGGAACATGTTTCTCAGATAAGGCAAGGGCCCGATGAGCCTTTTCAGGATTTTGTGGCTCGCCTCAATACAGCCGCGGGGTGGATTTTTGGGCCATCGGCTGCCACGCAGTCTTTTATAATGCAGCTTGCTTATGAAAATGCTAATTCTGCATGCCAAGCTGCTATTAGACCGTTTAGAAAAAAGGGAACATTGTCTGACTATATTCGTTTGTGTTCTGACGTGGGATCCTCTTTTACCCAAGGCATAGCCATAGCGGCAGCGATACAGGGAAAGCCTACGAAAGAAGTACTGTATCAACAGGCAAGGCTCAATGCAGGGAGTCGCTCTGGGGCTTGTTTTACTTGTGAAAAATTGGGACATCGAGCTGCCCAATGCCCTCGTAAAGGAGAGTCTGAGTACTCGACCGCTCCTACAAAAAAGCCTCCAGATATATGTCCCAAATATAGGAGAGGAAAACATTGGGCTAATGAATGTAAACCCAAGACAGATAAAGATGGGAAGCCCATCCAGGGAAACTGGGTGAGGGGCCAGCCACAGGCCCCAAATCAGCAATGTTATGGGGCACTGCAGATCCCAGGGCAGATACAGGGACAGAAAGGGAATGAGCCTCTGAGAGGAAATACATCACAGATTTATTCTGGGCCACCTCAGGCAGTGCAGGATTGGACCTCTGTTCCACCACCGACATCGTATTAACTCCTGAGATGGGAATGCAAGCATTGCCCACAGGGATCTTTGGGCCACTACCACCAAGAACTGTAGGTTTATTATTAGGAAGAAGTAGTACCACTATGAAGGGGATTCAAATTACCCCGGGAGTTATTGATGAGGACTTTACTGGAGAAATTAAGATTATGACTTATTCATCTTCAAATGTTTCAGTTATACCTGCTGGGACTCGCATAGCTCAGCTAATGGAGTTACTCAACGGGTTACTTAAACGGGTTACTCAACGATGGGTAAATACTTGGGAGCCGCTTCAACACCTAAGACAGGGCTTGTATGATAAAATATGAGTACCAAAGACGGCAGAGACAATGCCTTAGGCAATGCAGGCAGAGACAATGCCTTAGGAGCAGAAACAGGTTAAGCATTAACCGAGCCAGTCTGCAAGGTTCAGAGTTAGCTGTAACCATGGCTTACTACATCTCCCCCTTTTTTATTTTATAGGAGCAAAATCCATCCGGCCAGGATGGCGAGGTGACGGTGCCTGTGTTAGGTGTCCCGGGATGCCGGCCTCAGTTTACCAGTCTTTGGTACTCATATTTTATTACATGAGCCCTGTCTTAGGTGTTGATGCGGCTCCCAAGTACTTACCGGTCTTTGACTAACCCGTCCCTCTGGATGCTCAGGGGAGAGAGGCTCAGGGTTTTGCCTTAAGCTCAAGCTGATGGATGTCAGCTCGTAAGTCTAACATCCCGCTGATGAAACATCTAATGAGGATGGGGAGTAGGCACAGAACCAAACAGACATAGATGCTCAAGGTAAGAAATATCATAACAGAATGGGTAATATAAGGCATAGAGGGCAAAACACTCCTAAGAACATCAACGAACTCAGAAGCAGCCTGAGCTGCATCAAATTTCAAGGGTTCAGCTTCTCTCATACTTTGGATTTCATCATGAAGCCGAAGCATATCTAAAGATAGGTTAGCATCATGCCAAATTCCTTGAAGATGTAAACGAACTCGATTCCAATCATATTGACTAGTATTATATTTTTTAGAAGTAACACATATCCAATGATATTCTGAATGACATTCTAAATGAGATTTAATTTCATACCCTGAATCACATTTCCCATATACTGAACCGTATCATAAAGGGCATTCACTTTTTGCTCTAATTTCTCATCAATAGCTTCTTGGGTCCCTAAAGCCAAAGTAACATTTTTTGAAAGAGTATTAACATAATGAGCATTTTGAATAGTCTGAGAAAGAGCCACAGCTGCTGTAGCAGCAGTTGCAATTATAGTAACCAAAGCCATAATTCCTGCAAGTAAAAGTCCAATAAATCGTTTTGGTCTACTCAAAGCATACTCAATTTCTTTGAAAATCTGCAAACTTCTTTCAGCATACCAAGGTCCAGAAATATTAACAGGAAGCATAACAAAAGATGGTTGCTTAAGTATCATAATATGAGTTCCCAATGGTACCCAAGAAATACAATTTGCTAAATAACAATTACTACAAGATACATTAAATTGATTTCCTACAAAGTGTACATTAACATTTCCAATCAACAGTGCATAAGGGGAAGGAACACAAGCAGATATATTAACAGTCTTAGCAACAGTAGTCCAATCTCTAGTCCCATCTTTCAAGACACTCACATGACTGCAGGGAGTGCCTGATTTACAGAACTCAACTATTTGAACAACCTCATCCATTACTCCCATAAGTCTCCATAATGAATTTTGCTGATATTGTGTGTCAGAATTCCAAAATCCAGAAGTCAGTTCTCGGGCCCATCCTGACTGGTTACTTGTTGACCAGTCAATGATGTATCTGCCTGTTCCAGGGATGTCATAACGAACAGGATCATTGCCAGGACAGTCTCTCCATGGGACAGTCTCAATATTTAATTTCAATCTTTTATTGCAAGATGGACGTGATGGAGGGATGGGCAGATTTATTCTGCGTCCTCCTGACCAATCGCCTAGCATATTAAGACGAACAGTCCATCCAACTAAAGAGTCATTAATGTGCATAGTGACAGGAGAACTACGCAAGCACCCAGATGTTGACCTATTATTTGCAATACAAATAGGCAAACCTATTCCTATACCATTATAAGTGAAATTCCTTTCCAGATACTGTTTCATATGTCCATCAGAGGGCAATCCTAAGGCATGGGTGTCATTAACATAGACTGGAATCTCAGGACCGTCCCACACAGCGGGGTGGAGGATTGGTGGATCAGGTACATAGGCCCAATACGTCTGGTCGTCTTCTGCATTGCTGAGGGCTATCAGTGTCATCAATAGGTAGAGGGTCCACATGTCGCACCAATCGTTCTGGTAGCCACCGGGGGCCTTCTGCATCCTGTGGAAAAACACATACATGTCCTCGTCCCCATATGAGGACTGGATCTGGGCCTTGCCAAGAGCCCGTAAGTGGGTCTTTCCATTTGACCAAAGCCTGAGGGGCAGTAGAAGGATGCCAAAAGCGCTCTGCGGCACTCTTGCCATGGGCATCCAAGGTCAAAAAATTTTGAATAAAGAGAGAATGAGACAAATAATTATGAGGCGTCAGGGGATATAACTCCCCCTTTTTTATTTTATGCAAATTGACTTTCAAAGTGCCATGAGTGCGCTCAACAATCCCTTGTCCTTGGGGATTGTAAGGAATGCCAGTAACATGATTGATCGAAAATTGCTGGCAAAATAGAGAAAATTTTTTGCTGGTATAACCTGAGCCATTATCTGTTTTAAGTTTTTTAGGAGTTCCAATCATGGCGAAAGCAGCAAGACAATGCCTAATAACATGGGATGTGGCCTCACCAGTCTGAGCTGTTGCCACAACGAATCGGAAAAGGTATCAATGGAGACATGAACGTATTTTAACTTTCCAAATTCAGGTATATGAGTCACATCCATTTGCCATAAGTCATTAGGACGCAAGCCTCGAGGGTTGGCTCCATAATGAGGCACAGGCTGGAGATGTGAACAATCCAGACATTGTTTTACTATCTGACGTGCTGCTTCTCTGGTTATATTATACTGCAGTCTCAAGCTCTGGCTATTTTGATGGTGGAGGCTATGAGCCTTTTGTGCCTTTTCTATTTGAGTCAAGGCAATGAGCTGAGTGGCAGAGTCTGCAATTTGATTTCCTGAGGTTAAAGGGCCTGGAAGATTAGAGTGAGCTCTAATATGGCCAATGTAAAATTTTTCACAGCGCAGCTGAATGGCCTGCTGTATCTGAAGAAACAGGTCCTGAATAACAGGATTGCTGCTGCTAATAAAAGGTACCGTTTCTAAATTTCTGATGGCACGAACCACATAATGGCTGTCAGAGAATAAATTAAAAGACTGGGAAGCAAAGTCAAGCAATACCATATGAACTGCTCGAAGCTCAACTATCTGAGCTGAGGCTGGAGGTGTCTGCACTCTTTTGATGATCTTCCCATTGAGTGCATAGACAGCTACACCATTACTGGATCCATCAGTAAAAACATTAGGTACAGTAGGAAGAGGAGCATGTGACACTATTGAAGGGAAGATTGGATCATGACGTTGAAAAAAATTGAAGCAATTTATGCTTGGGATAATGATTATCCAATGTTCCCACAAAATGAGCCAATGCAACAGGAAAACTGTTTGTAAACTGCATCAGGCCTTGAATCTGTGTTTTTGTAAAAGGGATAACAATAGAGTCTGGCTCCTTTCCATAATATTTTCGAGCTTCCAAGCGGCTCTCCTGAATTAAACTGGCCACAAATTCATAATAAGGAGTAAGATTCTTTTGAGCAGCCACATGGAGGTGTATCCATCTAAGTGGCCCTTCTTGCCGTAACACCGCTGTGGGTGTATGTTTAGTGTTCAGAACATACACATATAGAGGTTTAGAATAATCTAAAAAGGAGACATGCTGTTGCTGAATGGCTTCCTCAACCTTAGAAAGAGCCTTCCATGCAGGCTCAGTAAGAGACCTGGGGGAGGTTGGATCAGAATCTCCTTTTAAAATTTCAAACAATGGTTTAAGATCTCCAGTAGTTAATCCCAAAGAAGGGCGCAGCCAATTAATATCTCCCAACAGTTTCTGAAAATCATTAAGAGATTTAAGATGATCTTTCCTAAGCTCTATTTTTTGTGGAGTGAAATACTGAGCAAACAACTGAAATCCCAAGTAAGAATAAGGCTCACTTCTCTGTACTTTCTCAGGTGCAATAATAAGACCCGAGGCCAGAAGATTCTTTTTCATATCTACAAAGCAAGCTAACAACATTCCCTCTTTCTTACAAGCCAATAAGATGTCATCCATATAATGAATGATATACACAGAAGGGAACTGTTTTCTGGTGTTATCAATTGCTTCACTAACAAACTTCTGACACAAGGTGGGGCTATTCTCCATACCTTGGGGAAGGACTCGCCATGTATATCTTTTCATAGGCTCCTGGAAGTTCGGGCTAGGAATACTGAAAGCAAATCTCTTACAATCTTGAGGATGCAGTGGTATAGTATAAAAGCAATCTTTCAGATCTAGCACTATTTTATAGGTATCCTTTGGAATAGCAGAAGGATGAGGTAATGCTGGCTGGAGAGCACCCATAACTTCCATAGTTTCATTTACTTTTCTCAAATCCTGCAACAATCTCCATTTCCCTGATTTTTTCTTAATTACAAAAATGGGTGAATTCCAGGGCGACGTAGATTCAATTACATGGCCCTTATCAAGCTGCTCCTGTACTAGCACTTGAGTGGCTAATATTTTTTCTTGAGTAAGGGGCCATTGATCTATCCACACAGGCATATCAGATTTCCAAGTTATTGCTTCTGCTGTTTTTTGGTGGAGTACAGGTAGATCTATGACCCCTGGGGAAAATATCCTAAACCAGCTCTTTGTAAATTAGGGGTAGGCGAAACAGGTTCCTGACGTCCTTGTCCCTCAGTGCCTAAGCCTTGTCCTGGGAGGAGCACTTGATCAAACATCTGCTGAGTTACTTGAGTGCTTGGGCTAAAAAGATAAACTCCCATATTGCTCATAATGTCCCGTCCCCATAGGTTAACGGGCAGGCCGGGGATAATGTATGGTTGGAAAATCCCCTGATGTCCTTCCTCATCTTGCCATGACAATAAATTACTGCTTTGCTTAGGGGAATGAGACTGACCTATGCCCTGTAAGTCTGTGTTAGTGCATCGCATAGGCCAACTAGAAGGCCAATGCTCAGCAGATATACAGGATACGTCATCTCCAGTATCTAAAATCCCTTGAAAACTTTTTCCATTAATTTTAAGCTGCAAAACAGGTCGATCTCTTTTTATTTCCTGAACCCAATAAGCATCAGAGGAACTGAATCCTCGGTCTCCACGTTTCTGACTTTGCCTATTTTTCCCTATTTTTATACGAGGCAAAATAATTAGCTGAGCTATGCGAGTCCCAGCAGGTATAACTGAAACATTTGAAGATGAATAAGTCATAATCTTAATTTCTCCAGTAAAGTCCTCATCAATAACTCCCGGGGTAATTTGAATCCCCTTCATAGTGGTACTACTTCTTCCTAATAATAAACCTACAGTTCTTGGTGGTAGTGGCCCAAAGATCCCTGTGGGCAATGCTTGCATTCCCATCTCAGGAGTTAATACGATGTCGGTGGTGGAACAGAGGTCCAATCCTGCACTGCCTGAGGTGGCCCAGAATAAATCTGTGATGTATTTCCTCTCAGAGGCTCATTCCCTTTCTGTCCCTGTATCTGCCCTGGGATCTGCAGTGCCCCATAACATTGCTGATTTGGGGCCTGTGGCTGGCCCCTCACCCAGTTTCCCTGGATGGGCTTCCCATCTTTATCTGTCTTGGATTTACATTCATTAGCCCAATGTTTTCCTCTCCTATATTTGGGACATATATCTGGAGGCTTTTTTGTAGGAGCGGTCGAGTACTCAGACTCTCCTTTACGAGGGCATTGGGCAGCTCGATGTCCCAATTTTTCACAAGTAAAACAAGCCCCAGAGCGACTCCCTGCATTGAGCCTTGCCTGTTGATACAGTACTTCTTTCGTAGGCTTTCCCTGTATCGCTGCCGCTATGGCTATGCCTTGGGTAAAAGAGGATCCCACGTCAGAACACAAACGAATATAGTCAGACAATGTTCCCTTTTTTCTAAACGGTCTAATAGCAGCTTGGCATGCAGAATTAGCATTTTCATAAGCAAGCTGCATTATAAAAGACTGCGTGGCAGCCGATGGCCCAAAAATCCACCCCGCGGCTGTATTGAGGCGAGCCACAAAATCCTGAAAAGGCTCATCGGGCCCTTGCCTTATCTGAGAAACATGTTCCTCTTTGCGGGAAGTATCGGGCAGCATGCGCCAAGAGTCTTTTGCTGCTGCAGTAGTTTGAGCGTAAACTCCCACTGCAAAGCCCATCTGGTTTCTTAATTCAGCATATATGCCTTCTCCTGCTAGCATGTCAAAAGTAATAGGAATTGGCCTTAGGGCATTTTGATTAGCCTTCTTTTTGCAATTTTCATAAAACTCTGATTTCCATAAGAGATAGTCGCCCCCAGAAAGGCAAGCATGAGCAATATGCTTCCAATCCTCTGCAGGGGTAGCTTCACCAGACAGGGCATCCAAAATTGCCATGGTGAAAGGGGCAATAGGACCATACTGTACACAAGCCTCTTTTAATTCCTTCAATTGTTTCCATTGAAACGGCCTCCATTCTCTAAACCTATTCCCTGCCTGGTTAAGCCTGTCAAAAAGAGGATACACTCCAAATTGCTCCGTAGATTCCCCTTGCATGTGAGCATCATCACAAGCCATTTGAAGAGGGGATCGCACAACAGAGTCCGATCCTGGCTTAACATAACCTGGCGGAGGCTGCTTAGTAGGTATTTCCCAAACCGGAGGCTGCAGCGGAGGACCCCACATACGGGGCTCCTTAGGAGGAGGTGCAGAAGGATTAACATAAGGGGGATCTTTACCCCGAGGATTGCATTGATCTCTAAAAGGAATCTGGGGTCCCCGAGGACAATTTCCTCCATCCACAGCAACTTTAAGCTCAATCAGCTGTCCCTGAATCATCTTTATTTGATCTGTAAGGGAAAGTGTAGTTCCTGCAGGCTGCCCGCCTTCTTGAGTCATAGCCACTAAAGGAGGGTATTTGTCCCTATCATAATTGGCTGCTTCATCTTCTAATTCTTTCTGATCCTGAGGGTCTAGATATTCCCAAGACTCGACCAGAGATTCCTGACAAACAGGCTCTTTATTAACCTTAAAAAATCCTTCTGTGTGTTTGGCTCCCTCCCCCTCCTCTCTCTCCGCCGGAGAATCGGCAGGTGGGAGAATTTCCTCGTTCCCAGCTTGTTTCACTTTCTCCAGCTTACAACCCTTACGCCTGAGATCTAAGCAGTCCCTGATCAAAGTCCATAACCCGAATGTTGCCACAGGGACCTGCTGAGGTCCGTGGACAGCGTAATAATCTTTTAACTGTTCTCCCACTTTCTCCCAAGTTCCCAGACTGACAGTGCCTTCTTCTGGAAACCATGGACAAACTTCTTTCACAAATTCTAAAAACTTATCTAACTGTTCCTGCTCACCCGACTGACACGGGCAGAAAGCAATTTCTTAAGTCCTCTGACATACAGGTCCTTGCTGCTTGCGTGACCCATTTTTCCCCTTTTTCGGCCTTTCAATCAACAAAGGAAACAGTCAGATGCCCGTCTGGCCGTGCCCCTCGCGGGACTAAATCTGTCTTGGCTAAGGCGCTTCGGTATAAGTCCCCAAACTGGTGGACCGAAGTCCAGTCGCCGTTATGCCGTATGACAGAAACGGAACCGCAGATTAGGGCCCAAGCAAGCTCCGTGACAAGAAGTCGTGGAACTATCACTCATTCACACATTCATTCGACCGAGGGGTAATACTACCGTGTGTTACTCACCGCGCATCCACTGAAATAAGCTCCTCTACAAGCCGGGCCCTTGCCACGCGGTGTTCCTCACTGTTACCCCCGTATTCAGGTCCCTGTTCGGGCGCCAAGTGTGACGAGCCAGCCGCCACAAGTCGATCAGTACCTAAATGGGGGAGTGGGAATGAATAAAAGACACTCACACAAATGATGATGCGATCGATCGGTCTCCAGTGATGCTGAAGCCCCGAGTTTATTCTCCTTCACCAATTTATACAGTTTGAGTACATGCAGCTTAACAATCACAAAAATGTATTACCTCATTGAAAGTAAATCTTTAACCTTTTTTCACAGAAACTGCAAAATCACTGAAACTCCCAAAAGTAATTATCCTATGACAGAATCCACCAATTATCCTGATAGGCATCAGTCTTCTGTGTCCGGGAACTGGCCGTTCCCACCTCATATCTCAGCAGCTTGTAAGCACCCTCCAGGTGCAGGCAGAGACAATGCCTTAGGAGCAGAAACAGGTTAAGCATTAACCGAACCAGACTGCAAGGTTCAGAGTTAGCTGTAACCATGGCTCCCTACAGTTAAGATTAGATTTAGGGTAGGGTAAGGATTAGGGTTAGTTTAGGGTTATGGTTATGGTTATGGTTAGGTTTAGGGTTTGGTTTAGGGTTAGGTTTAGGGTTAGGGTTATGGTTAGGGTTAGGGTTAGGTTAGGGTTCGGATTAGGGGTACACTTATGGTTTAGGGTTAGGGTTAGCTTTAGGGTTAGGATTATGTTAGCATTAGGGTTCGGGTTAGTGTTAGGGTTAATGTTAGGGTTAGGTTTAGGGTTAGGAATTAGGGTTAGGGTTATGGTCACTGTTCGGTTTAGTGTTTAGGGTTAGTGTTAGGGTTAGGGTAGGGTTAGGGTTAGGGTTAGTTTTAGGGTTGGGGTTATGGTTTGGGTTAGGGTTAGTTTAGGGTTAGGGTTAGGGTAAGATTTAGTTTATGGTTCGGATTAGGGTTATCTTAGGGTTTAGGTTTAGTGTTAGGATTAGGGTTAGGGTTTGGGTTAGGGTTAGGTTGGGTTCAGAGTTAGGGTTAGGGTTAGTGTTTAGGTTTGGTGTTATGGTTTATTTTAGTGTTAGGTTTACGGTTAGGGTTTGTGTTAGGGTTAGTGTAGGGATAGGGTTAAGGTTAAGGTAAGGGTTCGTGTAGGGATAGGGTTAGGGATAGGGTTAGGG
Source organism: Rhinolophus sinicus (assembly GCF_057876585.1). NCBI lineage: Eukaryota > Metazoa > Chordata > Mammalia > Chiroptera > Rhinolophidae > Rhinolophus > Rhinolophus sinicus. The sequence continues at coordinate 66,938,193 of NC_142505.1, forward strand.
TTAATTTTTAGGGTTAGAGTTAGGGTTAGGTTTAGATTTATGGTAGGGTTAGGGTTAGGGTTAGTTTAGGGTTAGGGTTACGGATAGGTTTAGGGTATGGGTTAAGTTTAGGGTTAGGGTAAGTGTTATTGTTAGGGTTATGTTAGCGTAAGGGTTAGGGTTAGGGTTAATATTAGGTTTAGGGTTAGCGTTAGGGTTAGGGTTATGTTTAGGGTTAGGGTTTGGGTTAGTGTTAGTGTTAGGGTTAGGGTTAGTCTTTAGGTTTAGGGTTAGGGTTATAGTTAGGGTATGGTTAGGGTTAGGGCTAGCATTATGGTTAGGGTTAGGGTTGGGTTAGGGTTTGGATTAGAATTAGGGTTATGGTTTAGGTTTAGGGTTAGCTTTAGTGTCAGGGTTATGTTAGCGTTAGGGTTCGGGTTAGTGTTGGTTTAATGTTAGGTTTAGGGGTAGCGTTAGGTTTAGGGTTAGTTTTGGGGTTAAGTGTTAGGTTTAGGGTTAGGGTTTGGGTTACGGTTAGGTTAGGTTTAGGGTTAGGGTTTAGGGTTAGGGTTAGGGTTAGGGTTAGTTTAGTGTTAAGTTTATGGTTAGATTTTCGGTTAGGGTAAGGTCAGTGTTAGGATTATGGTTAGGGTTAGGGTTTAGGATTAGGGTTTGGGTTAGGGTAGAGTAGGGTTAGGGTTAGGGTTAGGGTTATGGTTTGGCTTAGTGTTAAGTTTAGGCTTAGGATCAGGGTTAGCGTTAGGGTTAGTGTTAGGTTAAGGTTAGGATTAGGGTTACGTTTAGGGTTATGTTAACGCTAGTGTTAGGGTTGGGTTTAGGGTTAATGTTAGGTTTAGGGTTAGGGTTAGGGTTTAGGGTTAGAGTTAGAGTTAATGTTACGGTTAGGATTAGGGTTAGCGTTAGATTTAGGGTCTGGTTTAGGGTAAGGTTTGTGTTAGGTTTAGGGTTTAGGGTTCGGTTAGGGTTAGTGTTAGGATTAGGTTTAGGGTTAGGTTTAGGGTAGGGTTAGGGTTAGGGTTAACTTTAGGGTGTGGGTTAGGGTTAGGTTTAGTGTTAGGGTTAGGGTTAGGTTTAGGGTTATGGTTAGGTTTAAGGTTTTGGGTTAGGGTTAGGTTTAGGGTTAGGGTTAGTGTTTTGGTAGGGTTAGGATTAGGGTTAGTGTAGGGTTAGGGTTAGGATTAGGTGAGGTTTGGGGTTAGGGTTTGGGTTTTGTTTAGGTTAGGGTTACGGTTAGTGTTAGGTTAGTGTTCCAATTAGGGTTAAGGTTAGGGTTTTGGGTTAGGATTAGGGTTAGGGTAGAGTTAGGGTTAGGGTTAGGGTGTGCTTTGGGTTAGGGTTAGGGTTAGGTTTATGATGAGGTTCGGGTTCGGCTTAGGGTTATGTTTAGGGTTTATGGTTAGTGTTAGGTTTAGTGTAGTGTTACGGTTAGGGTTAGGGTTAGGTATAGGGTTTGGGTTAGGGTTAGGGTTAGGGTTAGGGCTCGGTATAGGGTTTGGGTTAGGGTTAGGGTTAGGGTTGTGGTTAGTACTAGGTTTGTTAGGGTTCAGATTAGGGTTATGGTTAGGGTTTAGTGTTAGTGTTAGGGTTAGGGTTTTGTTTACGTTAGTGTTAGGGTTAGCGTTAGTATTTAGAGTTAGGGTTTGTTTTAACGTTGGGGTCAGTTTAGGGTTAGGGTTAGTGTTGGGTTAGGGTAAGGTTAGGGTTAGGGTTAGGGTTATTCTTTATGGTTAGGTTTAATGTTATGGTAGGTTGTTGTTCGGATTAGGGTTAGGGTTAGGGTTTAGGTTTAGTGTTAAGGTTAGTGTTGGGTTAGCGGTAGGGTTCGGTTTAGTGTTTGGTTTAGGGTTAGGGTTAGGTTTATGTTTAGGGTTAGGTCAGAGTTCAGATTAGGGTTAGGGTTTAGTGTTAGTGTTAGTGTTATGATTATGTTAGCATTAGGGTTAGGGTTAGGGTTATGGTTAGGGTTTGGGGTTAAGGTTAGGGTTAGGGTTAGGGTTATGTTTTGGGTTAGGTTTAGGTTAGGGTTAGGGTTTATGGTTAGGTTAGTGTTAGTTTAGGTTTTAGTTTAGGGTTAGGGTTTGGGTTAGGGTAAGGTTACGATTAGGGTTAGGGTTAGGTTTTAGAAGCAGGATTTGGGTTAGGGTTAGTGTAGGGTTAGGTTTAGTGTTAGGGTGTGGGCTAGGGTTAAGTTTAGGGTTAGCATAAGGCTTAGAGTTAGGGTTAGGTTTAGGTTAGGTTTCGGATTAGGGTTAGGTTTAGGGTTAGGTTAGCGTTAGGGTTAGGGTTATTGTTAGGATTAATGTTAGGGTTAGGGTTGGAGTTAAGGTTAGGTTTAGTGTTAGGTTTAGGGTTAGGGTAAGGTTAGGGTTCGGATTACGGTTATGGTTAGGGTTTAGGATTAGTGTTAGCGTTAGTGTAGGGTTAGGTTTAGCATTAGGGTTATGTTTATGGTTTGGGTTAGGGTTAGGGTGAGGGTTAGGGTTAGGGTTTTGGTTAGGTTTAGGGTTAGGTTAGGGTTCAGATTAGGGTTAGGGTTATGGTTTAAGGTTTGTGTTAGTGTTCGTATTAGGGTTATGTTAGCGTTAGGGTTAGATTTAGGGTTAGGGTTAATGTTAGGGTTAAGTTTAGCCTTAGGTTTGGGGTTAGGTTTAGGGTTAGGGTTTAGGGTTAGGTTTAGGGTTAGGTCAGGGTTCGGATTAATGTTAGGGTTAGGGTTTAGGTTTAGCGTTAGGGTTTGTGTAGGGCTGGCGTTAGGGTTAGGTTTAGTGTTTGGTTTAGGCTTTGGGTTAAGTTTAGGGTTAGGGTTAGGTCAGCGTTCAGATTAGGGGTAGAGTTAGGGTTTAGTGTTAGTGTTAGGGTTATGTTAGCCTTAGTGTTAGGGTTAGGGTTAGGGTTAATGTTAGGGTTATGGTTAGCGTTACGGTTAGGGTTAGGTTTAGGGTTAGGAATTGGGTTAGTGTTTAGGGTTAGGGTTAGGGTTAGGGTTAGGGTTATTGTTAGTTTTTAGGGTTAGGGTTAGGGTTAGGTTTTGTGTAAGTTTAGGGTTAGGTTTAGTGTTAGGGTTGGGGTTAGGGTTTGGGTTAGGGTTAGGTTTAGGTTTAGGGTTAGGGTTAGGTTTAGGGTTAGGTTAGGTTTCGGATTAGCGTTAGAGTTAGGATTTGGTTTAGTGTTTAGGGTTAGGGTTAGAGTTAGGGTTAGGATCAGGGTTAGGGTTAGGGTTACTGTTAGGGTTAGGCTTAGTGTAAAGATAGGTTTAGGGTTAGGGTTAGGTTTAGGATTTGGGTTAGGATAAGTTTAGAGTTAGGGTTAGTATTTAGGTTTAGGGTTAAAGTTTAGGGTTAGTGTTAGTGTTAGGGTTAGTGTTAGTGTTAGGATTAGGGTTAACATTAGCGTTAGGGTTTGGTTAGTGTTCGGATTAGGGTTAGGGTTAATATTTAGAGTTAGAGTAAGGGGTAGGATTATGTTGCGTTAGGGTTAGGGTCAGGGTTGGGGTTAGGGTTAATGTTAGGGTTAGGGTTATTGTTAGGTTTAGGTTTAGGGGTAGCATTTTGGTTAGTGTTTAGGGTTAGTGTTAGGGTTAGTGTTAGGGTTATGGTAAGGGTTTAGGGTTAAATTTATGGTTAGGATTAGGGTAGGGTTAGGGTTAGGTTATTGTTAGGGTTGGGGTTAAGTTGTGGGTTAGGGTTAGTGTTAGGTTTAGGTTTCGGTTTAGGGTTAGGGTTAAGGTTAGGGTTTAGGGTTAGTGTTAGTTTTAGTGTAGGGTTAGTGTTAGGGTTAGGGTTAGGTTTAGGGTAGGGTTAGGTTTAGGGTTATAGTAGGGTTAGGGTTAGGTTTAGGGTTGAGGTTAGGGTTTGTGTTAGGTTTACGGGTTGTGTTAATGTTAGGGTTAGGGTTAGGTTAGGGCTAGGGTTAGCGTTAGGGTTATGGTTGGCGTTAGGGTGAGGGTTAGGGTTAGGTTGGCATTTGGATTAGGGTTAGGGTTAGGTTTAGGGTTAGTGTTAGGGTTATGGTGAGGGTTATTTGTTGAGTTAGGGTTAGGTTAGGGTTAAGGTTACAATTAGGGCTAGGGTTAGGGTTTAGTGTTAGTGTTAGGGTTAGTTTAGCTTTAGGTTTAGGGTTAGGGTTTGGGTTAGGGTAAGGTTAGAATTAGTGTTAGTGTTAGGTTTAGGCATTAGGATTAGTGTTGGGGTTAGGGTCAGTGTAGGGTTAGGTTTAGGTTTAGGGTAAGAATTAGGGTTAAGTTTAGGTTTAGGGTTATGTTTATCGTTAATGTTAGGGTTAGGTTAGGGTTGAGAATTAGGTATAGGTTTAGGGTTAGGTTAGCATTAGGGTTAGGGTTATGGTTAAGCTTAATGTTAGGTTAGGGTTGGAATTAGGGTTAGGGATAGCGTTAAGTTTAGGGTTAGGGTTAGGGTTCGGGTAGGGTTAGAGTTAGTGTTAAGGTTAAGGTTAGCGTTAGCTTAAGTATTAGGATAGGGTAAGGGTTAAGTTAGGGTTAGGGTTAGTTTTAGTGTTATGTTAGCGTCACGGTTATGTTTAGGGTTAGTGTTAATGTTAGGGTTAGTGTTATGTTAGCGTCATGGTTATGGTTAGGGTTAGTGTTAATGTTAGGGTTATGGTTAATTTAGTGGTAGGGTTAGGGTTAGAGTTTGGTTAAGTTTAGTATCGGTTTATTGTTATGTTTGCGTTAGGGTTAAGGTTAGGGTTACGGTTAATGTTAAGGTTCGGTTTAGGTTTAGGTTTAGGGTAAGTGTATGGTTAGGGTTAGGATTAGGGTTAGGGTTAGGTTTAGGGTTATGGTTAGGGTTAGGGTTAGGATTAGTGTTAGGGTTAGGTTTAGGGTAGGTTTAGGGTTAGGTTTAGGTTTGGGTTTGGTTAAGTTTAGGGTTATGTTAGCGTTAGCGTTAGGATTAATTTTAGGGTTAGGGTTAATGTTAGGGTTATGGTTAGAATTATGGTTAGGTTTGTGTTCGGATTATGGTTATGGTTAGGGTTTATGGTTAGTGTTAGGGTTAGGTTTAGGGTTTGGGTTAGGGTTAGGGTTTTGGTGTAGGGTTAGTTTTAGTTTAGGGTTAGGGTTAGGGTTAGGGTTTAGCGTTAGGGTTAGGTTTAGTGTTAGGGTTAGGATTTTGGTTATGTTTTAGGATTAGGTTTTGGGTAAGTGTTAGTGTGTGGTTAGGATTATGGTTAGGTTTAGTGTTAGTGTTTAGTGTTAGAGTTAGGGTTAAGGTTAGATTTAGTGTAGGTTAAGGATTAGGGTTAGTGTAGGGTTTTGGTTATGGTTAGGTTTAGGGTTTGGTTTAGGGTTAGGTTTAGGGTTAGGGTTATGGTTAGGGTTAGGGTTAGGTTAGTGTTCGGATTAGGGGTACGCTTATGGTTTAGGGTTAGGCTTAGCTTTAGGGTTAGGAATATGTTAGCGTTACTGTTCGGGTTAGTGTTAGGGTTAATGTTAGGGTTAGGTTTAGCGTTAGGGTTCGGGTTAGGTTTAGGGTTAGTAATTAGGGTTAGGGTTATGGTTACTGTTAGGTTTAGTGTTTAGGGTTAGTGTTAGGGTTTGGGTTAGGGTTAGGGTAGGGTTAGGGTTAGTGTTACATTTAGTTTATGGTTCGGATTAGGGTTAGCTTAGGGTTCAGGTTTAGTGTTAGGATTAGGGTTAGGGTTTGGGTTAAGGTTAGATTAGGGTCAGGGTTAGGGTTAGGGTTAGTGTTTAGGGTTGGTGTTATGGTTTACTTTAATGTTAGGTTTAGGGTTAGGGTTTGGGTTAGGGTAAGGTTAGGGTTTGGGTTAGGGTTATGTTTTAGGATTAGGGTTTGTGTTAGGGTCAGTGTAGGGATAGGGTTAAGGTTAGGGTTAGGGTTAGTGTAGGGATAGGGTTAGGGATAGGGTTAGGTTTAGTGTTTAGGGTTAGAGTTAGTGTTAGGTTTAGATTTATAGTAGGTTATGGTGAGGGTTAGTTTACCGTTAGGGTTACGGATACGTTTGGGGTATAGGTTAGGTTTAGGGTTAGGGTAAGTGTTATTGTTAGGGTTATTTTAGCGTAAGGGTTAGGGTTAGGGTTAATGTTAGGTTTAGGGTTAGCGTTAGGGTTAGGGTTAGATTTAGGGTTAGGGTTTCAGTTAGTTTTAGGGTTAGGGTTAGGGTTAGTCTTTAGGTTTAGTGTTAGGTTTATGGTTAGGTTATGGTTAGTGTTAGGGTTAGCGTTACGGTTAGGGTTAGGGTTGGGTTAGAGTTTGGATTAGAATTAGGGTTATGGTTTAGGTTTAGGGCTAGCTTTAGTGTCAGGGTTATGTTAGCGTTAGGGTTCGGGTTAATGTTAGGTTTAGGGGTAGCGTTAGGTTTAGGGTTAGTTTTGGGGTTAAGGGTAGGTTTAGGGTTAGGGTTTGGGTTACGCTTAGGTTAGGTTTAGGGTTAGTGTTTATGGTTAGGGTTAGTGTAGGGTTAGGCTTGGAGTTAGGGTTTATGTTCCGTGTGAAGGTTAGTGTAGGGTTAGGATTATGGTTAATTTTAGGTTTAGGGTTTGACATAGGGTTAGATTTATAGTTAGGTTTAGGGTTAGCGTTATGGTTAGGGTTAGGGTTTTGTTTGGGTTCGGATTAGGGTTAGGGTTTTGGTTTAGGATTAGTGTTAGGTTTAGTGTTAGTGTTATGTTAGTTAGAGTTTGGGTTAGTGTTAGGGTTAATGTTAGGTTTAAGGGTAGCGTTAGGTTGAGGTTTAGCGTTAGGGTTTAGGGTTAGGTTTAGGGTTAGTGTTTGGGTTAACTTTACGTTAGGGTTAGGGTTAGGGTTTAGGGTTAGGGTTTAGGATTAGGTTTGGGTTTGGGTTAGTGTAGGGTTCGGGTTAGGGTTAGGGTTAGGGTTGTGGTGTGGCTTAGTGTTAAGTTTAGTGTTAGGATAAGGGTTAGCCTTAGGGTTAGGGTTAGGTTAGGGTTCCTATTAGGGTTAGGTTTAGGGTTATTTTACCGTTAGCGTTAGGGTTAGTATTAGGGTTAACGTTAGGTTTAGGGTTAGGGTTTAGGGTTAGAGTTAGGGTTAATTTTAGGGTTAGGGTTAGGCTTAGCGTTAGAGTTAGGGTTTGATTTAGGGTAAGGTTTGGGTTAGGGTTATGGTTAGGTTTAGGTTTTAGGGTTAGGTTTAGGGTTAGTGTTAGGGTACGGTTAGGTTTAGGGTTAAGGTTAAGTTTAGGGTTAGGGTTAGGATAGTGTTAGGGTTAAGTTAGGGTTAGGGTTAGGGTTATAGTTATGTTAGCGTTATGGGTAAGTTTAGGGTTTATGTTAATGTTAGGGTTACGGTATGTTTAATGCAAGGTTTAGTGTTAGGGTTTGGGTTAGAGTTACATTAGGGTTAGGGTTAGGGTTAGGGTTAGGGTAGTGTTAAAGCCAGTGTTAGCTTTAGGGTGTGTCTTAGGGTTAGGTTTATTGTTAGGGTTAGGATTAGGGTTAGGGTCACTGTTAGGGTTTTGGTTTAGTGTTAGGTTTTGGGTTAGGTTTAGTGTTTAGGGTTAGGGTTAGGTTTAGTGTTAGTTTAGGGTTATGCTTTCGGTTAGATTTAGGGTTTGGGTTAGGTTAAAGTTAGGATTATCGTTATGGTTAGGGTTATGTTAGCGTTAGTGTTAGGTTTATGGTTAGTGTTAATGTCAGGTTTAGGGTTAGCGTTAGGGTTAGGGTTAGGTTTAGGGTTAGGGTTAGGGTTTGGGTTAGTGTTAGGGTTAGTTTTCGTGATAGTCTTTAGGGTTAGGTTTAGGGTTATGATAAGGGCAGGGTTAGGGTTAGGGTTAGGGTTAGGTTTAATTTTGAGTTAGTGTTCGTATTAGTTTTAGGGTTAGGGTTAGGGTTAGTGTTAATGTTAGTGTAGGGTTAGGGTTAGGGTTAGAGTTAGGTTAATGTTAGTTTTAGGGTTAGCGTTAGGGTTAGGGTTAGGTTTAGGGTTACAGTAAGGCTTTAGGATTAGGTTTAGTGTTAAGGTTAGGGTTTGTTTATTGTTCCGATTAGGGGTAGGGTTGTGGTTTAGGGTTAGATTTACTGTTAGTGTAGGGTTAGGGTTAGGGTTAGGTTTAGGACTTGGATTAGGGTTAGGTTTAGGGTTAGGGTTATGTTAGGGTTCAGATCAGTGTTAGGGTTAGTGTTTAGGATTAGTTTTAGTGTTATGGTTAGGGTTATGTTAGCGTTAGGGTTAGGGTTATGGTTAGGGTTAATGTTAGGTTTAGGGTTATTGTTAGGGTCAGGATTAGGTTTAGGGTTCAGGTTTGGGTTAGGGTTTAGGGTTAGGGTAGGGTTAGGATTAGGGTAGGGTTAGGGTTGGGGATAGGTTTAGGTTTGGGGTTAGGGTTTCGGTTATGTTTTGAATTAGGGTTAGGTTTAGGGTTAGTGTTTAGGGTTAGGGTTAGGGTTAGGGTAGGGTAGGGTTAGGGTTTTGGTTAAGGTTAGGGTTATGGATGGTGTTAGTGTTTAGTTTAGGGTTAGGGTTAGTATTAGGGTTAGGTTTTGGGTTAGGTTTGGGTTTGGATTAGTGTTAAGGTTAGGGTTATATTAGCGATAGGTTTCGGATTAGTGTAGGGTTAATGTTAGGGTTAGGTTTAGCATTACGTTTAGGGTTAAAGTTACGGTTAGGGTTAGGGTTTAGGGTCAGGGTTAGAGTTAGGATTAGGGTGTTGCTTATCATTAAGTTTAGGATTAGGATTTGTAGTAGATTTCGTGTTAGGGTTAGGTTAGGTTTCAGAATAGGGTTAAATTTAGGGTTATGTTAACTTTAGGGTTAGGGTTCAGGGTACGGTTTGGTTTAGGTTTAGGATTAGGGTTAGGGTTAGGGTTACGTTTTAGGGTTAGGGTTAGTTTTAATTATATGTTAAGGTTAGGGTTAGGTTTAGGCTTAGGGTTTTGTTTAGGGTAAGGTTCGGGTTAGGGTTATGGTTAGGTTTAGGGTTTAAGTTTAGGGTTAGTGTAAGGCTAGGGTTAGGGTAAGGCTGTGGCTTAGGGTTAAGGTTAGGGTAGGGTTATGGTCAGATTTAGGGTTTAAGTTTAGGGTTAAGGTTAGTGGTAGGGTTAGTTTAGGGTTAGGTTAGGGTTCGGATTAGGGTTAAGGTTAGGGTTTAGGGTTAGGGTTAGCGTTAGGGTTAGGTTATGTTTACTTTCGGGTTAGGGTTAGTGTTAGGGTTAATGTAAGGATTAGTGTTAGCGTTAGCGTTAGGGTTAGGTTTAGTGTTATGGTTATGGTTAGGGTTAGGTTTTAGGTTTAGTGGTAAGGTTAGCTGTAGGGTAGGGTTATGGTTAGGGTTACAGTTAGGCTCTGGCTTAGGGTTAGGGTTAGAGTTAGGTTTAGGGCTAGGGTTATGTTTAGGGTTAGTTTAGGGTTCGGATTAGGGTTAGGTTAGGGTTTAGGTCGAGGTTAGCTTTAGGGTTAGGGTTATCTTAGCGTTAGGGTTAGGGTTAGTGTTAGGGTTAATGTTTGTTTTAGGGTTAGCTTTAGTGTTAGGGTTAGGTTTAGGGTTAGAGTTACGTTTTATGGTTAGGTTTAGCGTTAATATTAGGGTCAGTTTGGGTTTAGGGTTAGGGTTTGGGTTAGAGTAAGGTTATGGTTAGGGTTTGTGTTTAGGTTTAGGGTTAGGGTTAGGGTAGCATTGCGATTAGGGTTAGGGTTAGAATTTGGGTTAGGGTTAGGGTTAGCGTTAGGGTTAGTTTTAGGGTTAGGGTTAGGATTAGGTTAGGGTTCGGATTAGGGTTAAGGTTAGGGTTTAGATTTAGGGTTATTGTTAGATTTAATTTAGGGTTAGGGTTAGGGTTAGGGTTGGGTTTAGGGTTTGGGTTAGGTGTAGGTTTAGTTTTAGTGTTAGGGTTAGAATTTGGGTTAGGTTTATGTTAGGGTTCGGATTAGCGTTAATGTTATGGTTAGGGTTTAGAGTTAGTATTATGGTTAGTGTAAGTTTAGGATTATGGTTAGTGTTAGGTTTAGGTTATCGGTTAGGGTTAGGGTTAGTGTTTAGGGTAAGGGTTAGTTTTAAGGTTAGGTTTTAGGATGATTTTCGGTTAGGGTTAGTTTAGGTTTTGGATTAGGTTTATGGTTACGGTTAGGGTGTGGCTTAGGGTTATGTTTAGGTTTAGGATTAGGGTTAGCGTTAGGTTTAGGGTTAGGTTAGGGTTCAGATTAGGGTTAAGTTTAGGGTTATGTTAGCAGTAGGGTTAGTGTTAGGTTAAATGTTAGGGTTAGGTTAGGGTTAGGGCTAGGGTTAGGTTTAGTGTTAGTCTTAGGGATACTGTAAGGGTTTGGGTTTAGGATTAGGTTTCATGTTAGGGTTAGGGTTATGGTTAGGTTTACGGCTGGTTAGGTTTCGGATTGCGGTTAGGGATAGGGTTTAGGATTAAGGTTAGCGTAATGTTTAGGTTAGGTTAAAGTTAGGGTTAGGGTTAGCGTTAGTGATAAGTTTAGGTTTAGTGTTAGGATTAGGGTAAGGGTTAGGGTAAGGGTTACGGGTAGGGTTAGGGTTAGGGTTAGGATAGGGTTACGGTTAGGGTTAGGGTTAGGGTTGTGTTAGCATTAGAGTTAGGGGTAGAGTTAGGGTTAATGTTAGTTTTAGGGTTAGCGTTAGGGTTAGGGTTAGGTTTAGGGTTATGTTTACGGTTAGGGTCAGGCTTTAGGGTTAGTGTTAGGGTTAATGTTAGGGTTAGTATTAGGATTAGGGTTATGTAGGGTTAAGGTTAGTGTTAGGGTGTTGCTTAGGGTTAGGGTTAGATTTAGGTTTATGTTTACGTTAGGGTTCGATCTAGGGTTAGGGTTAGGGCTTAGGTTTAGTGTCAGGTTTTGTGTAGTGTTACTGTTAGGGTTAGGGTTGGTTTAGGGTTTGGGTTAGGGTTAGGGTTAGGGTTAGGTTTGTGTTTAGTGTTAGGGTTATGTTAGTTTTCAAATTAGGGTTAGGGTTAGCGTTTAGGCTTAGTGTTAGGGTTAGGGTTAGGTTTATGTTATCGTTAGGGTTAGGGTTAGGGTTAGGTTTTAGAGTTGGGGTTAGGGTTAATGTTAGGGTCAGTTTAGTGCTGGGGTTAGGAGTTGGGTTAGGGTAAGGTTAGGGTTAGGGTTAGGGTTAGTGTTTAGGATTAGGGTTAAGGTAAGTGTAGGGTTAGGGTTACGGTTAGGGTTAGGGTTAGAGTGTGGTTCAGGGTTAGGGGTAGGGTTTGGGTTAGGATTAGGTTTAGGGTTAGGTTAGTGTTTGGATTAGTGTTAGGGTTAAGTTTTAGGGTTAGGGTTAGCTTTAGGGTTAGGGTTATGTTACAGTTTGGGTTAATGTTAGGGTTAGGTTTAGCATTAAGTTTTGGATTAGGTTTAGGGTTAGGTTTAGGGATAGCGTTTATTGTTAGGGTTAGGTTTGGGTTAGGGTAAGGGTTAGTGTTAGGCTTAGTGTTAGTGTAGGGTTACGGTTAGGGTTAGGTTTAGGATTGGGGTTAGTGTTTGGGTTAGGGTTAGGTTTAGGGTTATTATTAGGGTTAGGTTAGGGTTTGGATTAGGGTTAGGGTTTAGGGTTAGTGTTAGGGTTAGTTCAGGATTAGCGTTAGGGTTAGGTGTACGGTTTGGGTTAGGGTTAGGGTTACATTTAGGGTTACGGTTAGGGATATGATAGCTTTATGCCTAGGGTTAGGGTTAGGGTTAATGTAAGGTTTAGGGTTAGCGTTATGTTTAGGGTGAGGTTTAGGGTTAGGGTTTGGGTTAGGGTTTATTGCAAGGGTTAGGTTTAGGTTAGGGTTACGGTAGGTTAGGGTTAGGGTTAGATTTAGGCTTAGGTTAGGGTTCGGATTATGGTTAGGTTTAGGCTTTAGGTTTAGGGTTAGTGTTAGGTTTCGGTTTAGGGTTATGTTAGCGTTAGGGATAGGTTTATGGTTAGTTTTAGTGTTAGGGTTAGTGTTTAGGGTTAGGGTGTGGCTTAGGGTTAGGGTTAGGTTTAAGTTTAGTGTTAGGTTTAGTTTACGATTAGGTTAGTTTTCAGATCAGAGTTATGGTTAGGGTTTAGGGTTGTGGTTAGCGTTAGGATTAGGATTATGTTAGCATTAGGGTTCGGGTTAGTCTTAGGGTTAATGTCTTTGTTAGGGTTAGCGTTAGGATTAGTGTTAGGTTTAGGGTTAGCCTTAGGGTTAGCGTTAAGTGTTAGGGTTAGGTTTAGTGTTTAGGGTTAGGATTATGGTTAGGGTTAGGGTAGGTTTAGGCTTAGATTAGTGTTAGGATAGCATTCGGATTAGGGTTAGGTTTAATGTTAGGGTTAGTGTAGGGTTAGGGTTAGGGTTAGGGTTAGGTTCAGGATTTGGGTTAGGTTTAGGGTTAGGGTTAGCGTTAGGGTTATGGTTGGGTTACGGTAGGTTTAGGCTTAGATTAGTGTTTGGATAGCGTTCGGATTATGGTTAGGTTTAGGGTTTAGGGTTAGTGTTAGGGTTAGTGTAGGGTTAGGGTTAGGGTTAGGGTTAGGGTTAGCGTTAGTTTTAGGTTTAGGTTTAGGGTTAGGGGTAGGGTTTAGAGATAGGGTTAGGGTTAAGGCTAGGGTTAGGGTTGGGGTTAGGTTTTGGGTTAAGTTTAGTGTTAGGGTTAGGATTAGGTTTAGTATTAGGTTAGGGTTCAGATTAGGGTTAGGGTTAGGGTTTAGGTTTAGTGTTAGGGTTAGTGTAGCATTAGGGCTAGGGTTAGTGTCAGGTTTAGGGTTTGGGTTAGGTTTAGGGTTAGGGTTAGGTTTATGGTTAGGGTTAGGGTTAGGTTAGGGTTCAGATTAGGGTTAGGGTTTAGGGTTATTTTTAGGGTTAGGGTTAGGGTTATGTTAGCGTTAGGGTTAGGGTTATGTTTAGGGTTAGGGTTAGGGTTAGGTTAAGGTTTAATGTTCGGTTTATGTTTAGGGTTTTGGGTTAGGGTTATGTAGAGTTACGGTTATGTTAACTTTAGTGTTAAGGTAAACTTTAGGGTTAATGTTAGGGTTATGTTATGGTTAGGGTTAGGTTTAGGGTTAGGGTGGAGATTAGGGTTAGAGTTAGGGTTAGGGTTAGGGTTAGGATTAGTGTTAGGTGTCGTATCCGATTAGAGTTAGGGTTAGGGTTTAGGGTTAGTGTTAGGTTTAGGGTTAGGGTTATGTTAGCGTTAGGGTTAGGGTTAGGGTTAATGTTAGGGTTAGGGTTAGCGTTAGGTTTAGGGTTAGGTTTAGGGTTAGGATTTAGTTGTGGGTTTATGTTTAGGGTGAGGGATGGGGTTAGGGTTAGTGTTAGTGTTAGGGTTAGGGTTAGTGTTAGTGTTAATGTAGGATTAGGTTTAGTGTTAGGGTTAGGGTTGGGGTTAGCGTTTGGGATAGGGATAGGTTTAGGGTTAGGGTTAGGTTAGGGTTAGGATAAAGGTTAGGGTTAGGTTTAGGGTAAGGGTTACGGTTACGTTTAAGGTTAGGTTTAGGGTTAGGATAGGTTTCTGATTAGGGTTAGGGTTTAAGTTTAGGGTTAGGGTTAAGTTTAGGGTTAGGATTAGTGTTTATGCTTAGGGTTAGGGTTAGTTTGCGTTAGGGTTCAGGTTCGTGTTAGGGTTAATGTTAGTATTAGGGTTAGCGTTAGTGGTAGTGTTAGGATAGGGTTAGGGTTAAGGTTTAATTTTAGGGTTAGGGTTAATTTAGTGTTAGGATTAGTGTTTATGGTTAGGGTTAGGGTTAGGGTTAGAGTAGGGTTAGGGTTAGAGTTAGGGTTAGTGTTAGTGTTAGGGTTAGGGTTATGTTAGCGTTAGGGTTAGGGTTAGGGTTAGTGTTTAGGGTTAGGGTTAGGGTTAGGGTTAGGTTTAGTGTTTAGGGTTATGGTTAGGGTTAGGTTAGTGTTAGTGTTAGGGTTAGGGTTAGTGTGTGGCTTAGGTTTAGGGTTAGGGTTAAGTTTAGGGTTAGGTTTGGTTTCGGATTAGGGTTAGGGTTGTGGTTTAGGGTTACTGTTACCGTTATGGTTAGGGTTATTTTACCATTAGGGTTCGGGTTAGTCTTAGTCTTAATGTTAGGGTTACGGTTAGCGTTAGTGTTAGGGTTAGTTTTAGGGTTAGGTTTAGGGTTTAGGGTTAGGGTTAGTGTTAGTGTTAGGGTTAGTGTTTAGGGTTATGGTTAGGGGATAGGGTTAGGGTTAGGGTTAGGGTAGGGTTAGGGTTAGGGTGTGGCTTAGGGTTAGGGTTAGGGTTAGGATTGGGGTTAGGGTTCGGTTTAGGCTTTGGGTTACGGTTAGGATTAGGGTTAGGGTTATATTTATTTTTTGGGTTATGTTAGGGTTCACATTGCGGTTAGATTTAGGATTTAGGGCTAGTGTTAAGGTTACGGTTAGGGTTCTGTTAGCGTTAGGGTTAGGGTTAGGGTTTACGGTTAGGGTTAGGGTTAGGGTTAATATTACGGTCAGTTTAGGGTTAGGGTTAGGATTAGGGTTAGGGTTTGGGTTAGGATAAGGTTAGGGTTAGAGTTAGGGTTAGGGTTAGGTTTAGGGTTAGGGTTAGGTTAGGGTTTGGTTTAGGGATGGGTTAGGTTTAGTTTTAGGGTTATATTAGCGTTAGGTTTCGGGTTAGTGTTAGGCTTAATGTTAGGTGTAGGTTTAGCGTTAAGGTTAGGGTTAGGTTTAGGGTTTGGGTTAGAGTTAGGGTTTAGGGTTAGGGTTAGTGTTAAGGTTATGGTTAGGGTTAGTGTTAGTGTAGGGTTACGGTTAGTGTTATGGTTAGTGTTTAGGGTTAGGTTTAAGGTTAGTGTAGGTTTAAGGTTATGGTTATCTTTGGGGTGAGGGTATGGGTTAGGGTTAGGTTTAGGTTTAGGGTTGTGGTTAGAGTCATGTTAGGTTTCGGTTAGGGTTAGTGTTAGGGTTAGTTTAAGGTTCGGATTAAGGTTAGGGTTAGGGTTTACTTTAACGTTACGGTTAGTGTAGGGTCAAGGTTAGGGTCAGGACTAGTTTTAGGGTTTGGGTTAGGGTTATGGTTAGGGATAGGGTTAGTGTTTAGGGTTATTTTTAGGGTTACTGTACGGTTCAGGTAATGCTTCCGGTTGGGTTTAAGGTTTGGGTTAGGGTTAGGGTTAGGGTTAAGGGTTGGGTTTAAAGTTAGGGTTAGGGTTAGGTTTATGGTTAGGTTTAGGGTTAGGTTAGGGTTAGGGTTAGGGTTAGGTTTAGGGTTAGGGTAGGGTTAGATTTAGGGTTAAGGTTAGGGTTAGGGTTAAGTTTAGAATATGTTTAGGGTTAAGTTATGGTTAGGGTTAGAATTAGGGTATGTTAGCGTTATGGTTAATATTAGGGTTTTGTTAGAGTTAGTTTGGGATTACGGTTATGTTAGCATTTGGGTTTGGGTTAGGGTTAGGGTTAATGTTAGGGTTAGGTTTAGTGTTTTAGTGTTAGTGTTAGGTTACTGTATGGTTATGGTTATGGTTAGGGTTAGGGTTAGGGTAGGGTTAGGTTTAGGGTTAAGGTTAGGGTTAGGTTTAGGTTTAGGATTAGTGTTAGTGTTAGTGTTAGGGTTAGGTTTAGGGTAGGTTTAGGGTAAGGGTTAGGTTAGGGTTCGTGTTAGGGTTAATGTTAGGGTTAGGATTAGTTTAGGGTTAGCGTTGTGTTTAGGGTTTTGGTTATGGTATGGTTCGGATTAGGGTTCGGGTAAGGGTTTAGATTTAGGGTTAGCGTCAGTGTTAGGGTTATGTTAGGGTTCTGGTTAGTGTTAGTGTTAATGTTAGTATTAGGGTTAGCGTTAGGGTTAGGTTTAGCGTTAAGGTTT
The DNA here is from genome assembly GCF_057876585.1 of Rhinolophus sinicus. NCBI lineage: Eukaryota > Metazoa > Chordata > Mammalia > Chiroptera > Rhinolophidae > Rhinolophus > Rhinolophus sinicus. Next base: position 66,953,900 of record NC_142505.1, read on the forward strand.
AGGGTTAGGATTAGGGTTAGGGTTAGGGTTAGTGTTTAGGGTTAGTTTTAGTGTTAGGTTAGGGTTTGGCTTAGGGTTAGTGTTAGGTTTAGGGTTAGGGTTAGGGTCTAGGTTTAGTGTTAGGTTTAGGGTTATGTTAGCGTTAGGGTTAGGTTAGTTTTAGGGTTAGGGTACGGGTTTGTGTTTAGGGTTACGCTTATGGTAAGGGTTAGGGTTAGGCTTAGGTAAAGGTTAAGTTTATATTTAGGGTTAGGGTTAGGTTAGGGTTAGGGTTAAGTTAGGGTTAGGGTTAGGGTTATGTGCGCATTACGGTTAAGGTTACGGTTAGTGTTAATATTAGGGTTAGGGCTGGTTTAGTGTTAGGGTTAGGGTTAAGGTTTCTGTTAGGTTTAGGTTAGGGTTACGGTTATGTCAGCATTAGGGTTACGGTTAGGGTTAGGGTTAATGTTAAGTTTAGGGTTACTTTATGGTTATGGTTAGGGTTATGGTTTGGGTTAGTGTTTGGTTAGAGTTAGCGTTAAGGTTTATGTTTAGGGTTAGTGTTAGTGTTAATTTAGGGTTAGGGTTAGGGTTTGGGTTAGGGTAATGTTAGGTTTAGGGTTAGGGTTTAGGGTTAGGGTTAGGTTTAGGTTAGGTTTATGGTTAGGATTTGGGTTTAGGGTTAGGTTTAGGGTTAGGGTTAGTGTTAGCGTTATGGTTAGGGTTAGGGTTAAGGTTAATGTTATGGTTTGGGTTAGTTTTTGTTTACGTTTAAGGATAGGGTTAGGATTAGGGTATGGTTAGAATTTGGGTTTAGGTTTAGGGTAATTGTTAGGGTAGGGTAGGGTTAGGTTTAAGGTTAGGGTTAGGGTTAACTTTAGGGTTTAGGGTTCGGGTTAGGGGTAGGGTAGGGTTAGGTTTAGGGTTAAGGTTAGGGTTAGGGTTAAGGTTAGGGTTCGTATAGGGTTACGGTTAGGTTTAGTGTTAGGTTTATATTTTAGGGTTAGGGTTATGGTTAATGTTAGGGTTAGGGTTAGAATTAGGGTTAACTTAGGGTTTAGGGTTAGGGTTAGGGTAGGGTTAGGTTTAGGGTTAAGGTTAGGGTTAGGGTTAAGGTTAGGGTTCGGATAGGGTTACGGTTACAGTTAAGTTAGTGTTAGGGTTAGGGTTAGGGTTGTATTAGCCTTATGGTTGAGGTTAGGGTTTGTGTTAATGTTATGGTTTGTGTTAGTTAGGTTTAGGTTTTGGGTTAGGGCTATGGTTAGGTTAGGGTTACGGTTAGGGCTATGGTAGGTTTAGGATTAGGGTTAGGGTTACGGTTGTGGTTATGGTTTGGGTTAGGATTAGGGTTAGGTTTAGTTTTATGTTAGGGTTCGAATTAGGGTTAGGGTTAGGGTTTAGAATTAATGTTATTGTTAGGGTAGTGTTAGGGTTAGGGTTAGGGTTATGTTTAGGGTTTGGGTTAGGGTTAGGTTATGGTTAGGGTTAGTGTTAGGTTACGGTTCAGATTACGGTTAGGGTTAGGGTTTAGTTTAAGTCTTAGGGTTAGGTTTAGGGTTAGGTTTAGGGTTAGGTTAGGGTTAGGATTAGGGTTAGGGTTAGGATTTAGAGTTAGTGTTAGTGTTAGTGTAGGGTTACGGTTAGGGCTATGGTTAGGTTTAGGGTTTGGGTTCGGGTTCGGGTTAGGGTTAGGGTTATGGGTAGGGTTAGGTTAGGGATCAGATTAGGGTTAGGGTTAGGGTTTAGGGTTAGTGTTAGAGTCAGTGTTAGGGTTATGTTAGCGTTAGGTTTAGGGTTAGGGTTAGGGTTAGGGTGTATTTTTAGGCTTAGTGTTAATGTTAGAGTCAGTTTAGGGTTAGGGTTAGGTTTAGATTATGGGTTATGGTAATGTTTAGGTTAGGGTTTGGGTTAGGGTTAGTGTTTAGCGTTATGGTTAGGGATAGGGGAGCGTTAGGGTTACGGTTAGGGTTAGGGTTAGGGTGTGGATTATGGTTAGGGTTAGGTTTAGGGTTAGGTTAGGGTTCGCATTAGGGTTAGGGTTTAGGGTTACGGTTAGCATTATTGTTAGGGTTAAGTTAGCGATATGGTTCGGGTTAGTGTTAGGGTTAATTTTAGGGTTAGGGTTAGCGTTAGGTTTAGGGTTAGGGTTCAGGTTACGGTTAGGTTTAGGGTTTAGGGTTAGGGTTAGCGTTAGTGTTTAGTGTTAGGGTTAGAGTTAGGGTAGGTTTAGGGTTGGGTTAGGGTTAGGGTTGGTGTTAGGATTTGGGTTAGAGTTACGGTTAGGGTTAGGTTTAGAGTTAGGATAGGGTTTGGGTTAGGGTTATTGTTAGGATTAGGGTTAGGTTAGGGTTCGGATTAGGGTTAGGGTTTAAGGTTAGTGTTAGGTTTAGTGTAGTGTTAGGATTAGGGTTAGGCGTAGGTTTAGAGTTTGGGTTAGTGTTAGGGTTAGGCTTATGGTTAGGGTTAGTGTTAGGTTAAAGTTCAGATTGGTGTTCGGGTTATGGTTTAGGCTTAGTCTTAGGGTTAGGGTTAGGGTTAGGTTTAGAGTTTAGGGTTAGGCTTCGTGTTAATGTTAGGGTCAGTTGAGGGTTAGGGTTAGAGTTAGGTTTGGGGTTAGGGTAAGGTTAGGGTTAGGGTTAGTGTTTATGGTTAGGTTTAGGGTAGGGTTAGGGTTAGGGTTAGGGGTTGGGTTAGGGTTAGGGTTAGACATAGTGTTTAGAGTTAGGGTTAGGGTTAGGGTAGGTTTAGGGTTAGGGTTAGGCTTAGGGTTTGGGTTAGGGTTTCGGTTAGGGTTAGGTTTAGGGTTAATTTAGGGTTCAGATTAGGCTTAGGGTTAGGGTTTAAGGTTAGTGTTAGGGTTAGTGTAGTTTTAGGGCTATGGTTAGCTTTAGGTTTAGGTTTTGGGTTAGGGTTATGGTTATGGTTAGGGATTAGTTAGGGTACCGATTAGGGTTAGGATTAGGATTAGGGTTAGTGTTAGTGTTACGGTTAGGATTATGTTATCGTTTGGGTTAGGGTTAGGGTTAGTGTTAATGTTACGCTTTGGGTTAGCGTTAGGGTTGGGGTTAGATTTAGAATTAGGGTTTGGTATAGGGATTAGGGTTAGTGTTATGGTTAGCGTTAGGGTTAATGTTTAGGGTTAGGGTTAGTGTAGGTTTAGGGTTAGGATTAGGGTATGGTTTGGGTTTAGGTTTTGGGTTAGCGTTAGGGTTAGGTTTGGGGTTAGGGTTTGGCTTAATGTTATGTTTAGGGTTAGGTTAGGGTTCAGATTAGGGTTAGGGTTAGGGTTAGTTTAGGGTTAGGGTTATGGTTAGGGTTTGGGTTTGGGTAAGGTTAGGGTTAGCATTAGGGTTATGTTAGGGTTTATGGTTAGGTTTTGGGTTAGGGTAAGTTAGGGTTAGCGTTAGGGTTAGGTTATGGTTTAGGGTTAGGGTTTGAGTTAGGGTAGGGTTAGGGTTAGGGTTAAGGTTAGAGATATGGTTAAGGTTATGTTAGCGTTAGGGTTAGGATTAGGGTTAGGTTTAGGGTTAATGTTAGGATTAGGGTTAGTTTAGGTATAGGGTTAGGGTTAGGGTTGGGTTAGTGTAAGTTTAGGGTTAGGGTTAGGGTTAAAGTAGGGTTTGGGTTAGGTTTAGGGTTAGGGTGTGGCTTATGGTAAGGCTTAGGGTAAGCGTTAGTTTTAGGGTTAGATTAGGTCTCGGATTAGAGTTAGGGTTTGGGTTTAGGGTTAGGGTTATCGTTAGGTTTATGTTTATGTTAGAGTTAGGGTTCGAGTTAGTGTTAGGGTTAATGTTAGTATTAAGTTTAGCTTTAGGCTTAGGGATAGGTTTAGGGTTAGGGTTTAGGTTTAGGTTTAGTTTTAGGGTTAGGTTTGGGTTTTGGGTTTGGGTTAGGGTTAGGGTTAGGTTTAGGGTTAGTTTAGTGTTCGGATTAAGATTAGGGTTATGGTTTACGGTTAGTGTTAGTGTTAGTGTAGCATTAGGGTTAGGTTTATTGTTTGTGTTAGGGTTCGTGTTAGGGTTAGGGTTATGGTTAGCATTAGTTTAGGGTTCAGATTAGGGTCAGGGTTAGGGTTTAGGGTTAGTGTTACGTTTAGGGTTAGGGTTATGTTAGCGTTAGGTTTAGGGTTAGGGTTAGGGTTAGGGTTTAGGGTTAGGCTTAGTGTTGATGTTAGGGTCACTTTAGGGTTAGGTTTAGGTTTTGGATTAGGCTAAGGTTTAGGTTAGGGTTTGGGTTAGGGTTAATTTTTATGGTTATGGTTAGGGCTAGAGTAGTGTTAGCGTTAGGGTTTGTGTTAAGGTTAGGGTGTGGCTTATGGTTAGGGTTAGGGTTATGGTTAGGGTTCGGTTAGGTTTAGGGTTTGAATAGGGTTCACATTAGGGTTAGGGTTTACGGTTAGGCTTACCGGTAAGGTTAGGCTTATGTTAGAGGTAGAGTTCAGGTTAGTGTTAGTGTTTGTGTTAGTGTTAGGGTTAGGGTTAGGGTTTAGGGTTAGGGTTAAGGTTTGGGTTAGGGTTAGGGTTAGGCTTAGTGTTTAGTGTTAGAGTTAGGGTTAGGGTTAGGGTAGGTTTAGGGTTAGGGTTAGGCTTAGTTTTGGGGTAAGGTTTTGGGTTAGGTTTAGTGTTAGGGTTATTGTTAGGGTTAGGTTAGGGTTCAGATTAGGTTTAGCGTTAGGGTTTAGGGTTAGTGTTAGGGTTAGTGTAGTTTTAGGGTTAGGTTTAGGGTTTGGGTTAGGGTTAGGGTTAGGCTTAGGGTTAGGGTTATTGTTAGGGTTAGGATTATGTTATCGTTAGGGTTAGGGTTTGGGTCAGGGTTAATGTTACGCTTAGGGTTAGCGTTAGGGTTGGGGTTAGGTTTAGAGTTATGGTTTCGGATAGGTATTAGGGTTAGTGTTAGGGTTAGCGTTAGGTTTATTGTTTATGGTTAGGGTTAGGGTTAGGGTAGGGTTAGGTTTAGGGTTAGCGTAAATTTTGAGGTTAGAGTTTGGGTTAGGTTTAGTGTTAGTTTTAAGATTAGGGTAAGGGTTAGGATTAGGGTTAGTGTTAGGGTTAGGGTTAGTTTAGGGTTAGGGTTAGGTTAGGGTTTCGGTTTGGGTAAGTTTAGGGTTAGGGTTAGGTTAGGTTAGGGTTTAGGATTAGCGTTAGTTTTAGGGTGGGGTTAGGTTTAGGGTTATGTTTAGTGTTAGGGTTAGTTTTAGGATTAGTGTCAGGTTTAGGGTTAGGGTTAGTGTAGGGTTAGTGTTAGTGTTAGATTTAGGGTTGGGTTTAGGATTTGGGTTAGGGTTAGTGTTAGGTTTAGGGTAAGGATTAGGATTAGGTTAGGGTTCGGATTAGCGTTAGGGTTAGGGTTCAGGGTTACTGTTAGGGTTAGTGTAGGATTAGTGTTAGGGTTAGGGTTAAGGTTAGGGTTTGGGTTAGGGTTAGGGTTTCGTTTTAGTGTTAGTGTTAGTGTTAGGGTTATGTTAGCGTTAGGGTTAGTGTTAGGGTTAGGGTTTAGGTTTAGGGTTAGGCTTACTGTTAATGTTAGGGTCAGTTTACAGGTAGAGTAATGTTTAGGGTTTGGGTTAGGGTAAGTTTAGGGTTAAGTTTAGGGTTAGGGTTAGTGTTTAGGTTTAGGGTTAGAGTTAGGGTACTGTTTGTGTTAGGGTTAGGGTTAGGGTGTGGCTTAGGGTTAGGGTTAGGTTTAGGTTTAGGGTTAGGTTAGTGTTCGGATTAGGGTTAGGGGTAGGATTGAGAGTTAGTGTTAGCGTTAGGCTTAGGGTTATGTTAGCGTTAGGATCGGCTTATTGTTAGGGTTAATGTTAGGTTTATGGTTAGCATTAGGGTTAGTTTTATGTTGGTGCTAGTTTTAGGGTTAGGTTTAGTGTTTAGGGTTAGCAATAGCATTAGGGTTAGGGTAGGATTAGGGTTAGGGTTAGTGTTATGGTTAGGGTTGGGGTTAGGTTTGGTTTAGGCTTAGGGTTAGTTTAAGGGTTAGGGTTAGGGTTAGCGTTAATGTTAGGGTTAGGTTTAATTTAGGAATAGGGTTATGGTTAGAGTTTTGGTTAGGTTTAGGTTAGGGTTAGGGTTAGGTTTTTGTTTAGGGTTGACGGTTAGGTTTATTTTATGGTTAATGTTAGCGTCAGTCTAATGTTAGGGTTAGGGTTAGGGTTAAGTTTTGGGATAGGGTTTTGTTTATTGTTAGGTTTAGTGTTAGATTTAGGGTTAGGTTAGTGTTCGGATTCGTGTTAGGTTTAGGGCTAAGGTTAGTTTAGGGTTAGGGTTAGGGTTACGGTTAGGGTTAGGGTTAGTGTAGTGTTAGGGTGATGGTTAAATTTTGGGGTAGGTTTAGGGTTAGGATTAGTGTTAGGGTTAGTGTTAGGTTTACAGTATGTTTAGGGTTAGGGGTAGGGTAGGGTTAGTGTTAGGGTTAGGTTTAGGGTTGGGTTTAGGTTTTGGGTTAGGGTTAGGGTTACGGTGTGGCTGAGGGTTAGGGTTAGGGTTAGGATTAGGTTTAGGTTTAGGGTTACGTTAGGGTTTGGATTCAGGTTAGGGTTAGGGTTTAGGGTTAGTGTTAGCGTTAGGGGTAGGGTTATGTTAACGTTAGGGATCGGGTGTTGTTAGGATTAATGTTAGGATTAGTGTTAGCATTAGGGTTAGGGTTAGGTTCAGGTTACGGTTAGAGTTATGGTTTAGGGTTGGATTAGGGTTATTGTTATTCTTTAAGGTTAGTGTTAGGGTTAGGGTTAGGGTAGGGTTATGGTTAGGGTTAGGGTAAGGTTTGGGGTTAGGATTTGGGTTAGTTTTAGGGTTAGGTTTAGGTTTGTGTTAGGGTTCGGATTTGTGTTAGGGTTAGGGTTTAGGTTTAGTGTTAGTGTTAGGGTTATGTTAGCGTTAGCGTTACGGTAAGGTTAGGGTTAGGGTTTAGGGTTAGGCTTAGTGTTAATGTTAGAGTCAGTTTAGGGTTAGGGTTAGGTTTATGGTTTGGGTTAGTGTAAGGTTAGGGTTAGGGTTAGGGTTAGGGTTTAGTGTTAGAGTTAAGGTTAGGGAAGTGTTAAGGTTAGGGTTAGGAATAGGGTTAGAGTGTTGCTTAGGTTTAGGCTTAGGGTTAGGGTTAGATTTAGTGTTAGGTTAGCGTTCGGTTTAGGGTTTGGGTTAGGGTTTAGTGTTAGGGTTAGCGTTAAGGTTAGGGTTATGTCAGCGTTAGGGATCGGGTTATTGTTAGTGTTAAAGTTAGGGTTATGGTTTGCGTTAGGGTTAGGGTTAGGTTTAGGATTACGGTTAGGATTAGGGTTTAGGGTTAGGGTTAAGGTTAGGGTTAGGGTTAGTGTAGGTTTAGGGTTATGGTTAAGGTTAAGTTTGGGGTTAGGGTTTGTGCTAGGTTTAGGGTTAGTGTTAGTGTTGGGTTAGGTTTCGGATTAGGGTGAGGGTTAGGGTTTAGGGTTAGTGTTAGGGTTACTGTACGGTTAGGGTTATGGTTATGGTTAGGTTTAGTGTTTGGGTTAGTGTTAGGGTTAGGTTTAGTTTAGGGTTCAGATTAGGGTTAGGGTTTAGGGAAGGGTAGCGTTAGGGTTGGTGTTAGAGTTGGGATAAGTTTTGGGTTAGGGTTAGAGTTAGGTTTAATGTTAGGGTTAGTATTAGGGTTAGTGTTTAGTGTTAGGGTTAGTGTTAGGGTTAGGGTAGGGATAGGATTAGGGTAAGGGTTAGGTTTGGGGTTAGGGTTTGTGTTAGTTTAGGGTTAGGGTTAGGGTTAGAGTTTGGGATAGGGTAAGGTTAGGTTAGGGTTAGGGTTTATATATAGGGTTATTGTTAGGGTTAGGGTAGGTTTAGTGTTAGTTTTAGGTTGAGGGTGTAGCTTAGGTTAGGGTTAGGGTTAGCGTTAGGCTTACTGTTATGTTAGCCTTAGGGTTCGTGTTAGTGTTAGTGTTAATGTTAGTACTAGGGTTAGCGTTACGGTTACGGATAGGTTTACGGTTAGGGTGAGGGTTAGGGTTTAGGTTTAGGGTTAGGCTTAGGTTTAGGGTTAGTGTTTATGGTTAGGGTTAGTATTAGAGTTAGGGTAGGTTTAGGGTTAGCGTTAGGGTTAGGGTTGGGTTAGGTTAGGGTTCGGATTATGGTTAGGGTTAGGGTTTAAAGTTAGTGTTATTGTTAGTGCAGGGATAAGGTTAGGGTTAGGTTATGTTTAGGGTTTGCGTTAGGGTTAGGTTAGGGTTATCGTTAGGGTTAGTGTTAGGTTACGGTTCAGATTAGTGTAAGGGTTAGAGTTAGGGTTAGGGTTAGAGTGTGACTTAGGTTTATGGTTAGGGTTAGGGTTAGGGTTAGGTTTAGGGTTAGGGTTAGTGTTAGGGTTAGGTTTAGGGTTACATTAGGGTTCGGATTAGGGTTAGGGTTAAGGTTTAGGGTTAGGGTTCGCGTTAGAGTTAGGTTATGTTAGCGTTAGTGTTAGGGTTAGTGTTAGTGGTAATGTTAGGGTTAGGGTTTGCGTTAGCATTACGGTTAGGTTTAAGGTTAGGGTTAGGTTTAGGGTTTAGGGTTAGGGTTAGGGTCAAGGGTTAGGGTGAGGGTTAATATTTGGGTCAGTTTAGGGTTAGGGTTAGGGTTAGGTTTTGGTTCAGGGTAAGATTAGGGTTAGGGTTAGTGTTTTGGTTAGGTTTAAGGTTAAGGTAGGTTTAGGGTTAGGGTTAGGGTTGGGTTAGGGTTAGGGTTAGAGTTAGTGTTATGTTAGGTTTCGGATTAGAGTTAGGGTTAGGGTTTCGGGTCAGTGTTATGGTTACTGTAGTATTATGGTTATGGTTAGGGTTAGGATTAGAGTTTGGTTTAGAGTTAGGTTTAGGGTTAGGGTTAATGGTAGGTTTAGGGTTAGCATTTGGGTTAGGGTTAGGTTTAGGGTTAGGGTTAGGGTTAGGGTTTAGGGTTAAGGTTAGGGTTAGGTTTAGGGTTAGTGTTTAGGTTTAGGGTTAGTGTTAAGTTTAGGGTTATGTTAACGTTAGCGTTAGGGTTAGGATTAGGGTTAATGTTAAGGTCAGGGTTAGGGGTAGGGTTATGTTTAGGGTTAGCGTTAGGGATAGGGTTGGGTTTTAGGTTTAGGGTTAGGTTTAATGTTAGGGGTAGGGTTAGTGTTAGGCTTAGGGTTTGGTTTATGTTATGGTTAGGATTAGGTTTACGGTTATGTTTAGGGTTTAGGTTTAGGGTTAGGGTTAAGTTGAGGTTTAATTTTAGGGTTAGGGTGTGGCTTAGGTTTAGGGTTCGGGTTAGTGTTAGGTTTACGGTTAGTTTAGGGTTCGGATTACGGTTAGGGGTAGGGTTTTTAGTTAGGGTTAGCGTTAGGGTTAGGGTTGGGGTTAGGTTTTCGGTTATGGTTAGGGTGAGGGTTAGGTTAGGGTTCGGATTATGGTTAGGGTTAAGGTTTAAGGTTAGTGTTATTGTTGATGCAGGGATAGGGTTAGGGTTAGGTTATGTTTCGGGTTTGCGTTAGGGTTAGGGTTAAGCTTAGGGTTAGTGTTAAGTTACGGTTCAGATTAGTGTAAGGGTTAGTGTTAGGGTTAGGTTTAGTGTGTGGCTTAGGGTTAGCGTTAGGGTTAGGTTTAGGGTTACATTAGGATTCGGATTAGGGTTAGGATTAAAGTTTAAGTTTAGGGTTCGCGTTAGAGTTAGGTTATGTTAGCGTTAGTGTTAGGGTTAGTGTTAGGGTTAATGTTAGGTTTAGGGTTAGCGTTAGCATAATCGTTAGGCTTAGGGTTAGGGTTTAGGTTTAGGATTAAGGTTGAGGGTTAGGGTAAGGGTTAATATTTGGGTCACTTTAAGGTTAGGGTTAGGGTTAGGGTTAGGTTTTGTGTTAGGGTAAGATTAGGGTCAGGGTTAGTGTTTTGGTTAGGTTTAAGTTTAGGGTAGGGTTAGGTTTAGGGTTATGGTTGTGTTAGTTTTAGCTTTAGGGTTAGTGTTAGTTTAAGTTTCGGATGAGGGTCAGGGTTATGGTTTAGGGTCAGTGGTAGGGTTACTGTAGTGTTATGGTTAGGGTTAGGGTTAGGATTAGAATTTGGGTTAGATTTAGGATTAGTGTTAGGGTTAATGGTAGGGTTACGGTTAGCTTTAGGGTTAGGGTTAGGTTTAGCGTTAGGGTTAGGGTTTAGGGTTATGGTTAAGTTTAGGCTTATGTTATTGTTAGCGTTAGGGTTAGGGTTAGGGTTAATGTTAAGGTCAGGGTTAGGGGTAGGGTTATGTTTAGGGTTAGCGTTAGGGTTAGGGTTACGTTTTAGGTTTAGGTTTAGGTTTAATATTAGGGTTAGGGTTAGGGTTAGGCTTAGGTTTTGGTTTATGTTAAGGTTAGTATTAGGTTTATGGTTATGTTTAGGGTTAAATTTAGGTTTACTGTTAGGTTAGGGTTAGGGTTATGGTTAAGGTTAGGGATAGGTTGTGGCTTAGGGTTAAGTTTATGTTTATGGTTAGGTTTAGGGTTAGCGTTTGGGTTAGGGTTTGTGTTAGTGTTAGCGTAAGGTTAGGGTTAGGGTTAGGGTTTTGGGTTAGGGTTAGGGTTAGCGTAGGGTTAAGTTTAGGGTTAAGGTTAGGGTTAGCTTTAGGTTATGGTTAGGGTTAAGTTAGCGTTAGGGTTAGGGTTTAGGGTTAGAGTTAGGGTTAGGGTTAACGTAGGTTTAGGGTTAGGTTTAAGTTTAGGGTTAGGGTTAGCGTTAGGTTATGGGTAGTGTTTAGTTCGTGTTAGGGTTAGGGTTATGGTTATGTTAGCGTTACGGTTAAGGTTAAGGTTAGTGTTAATGCTAGGGAAAGGGGTAGTTTAGTATTAGTGTTAGGGTTAGGTTTGGCTTAGGGTTAGGTTAGGGTTACTGTTATGTTAGCGTTATGGTTAGGGTTATGGTTAGGTTTAATGTTAGGGTTAGTTTTAGGGTTAGTGTTACGGTTAATTTTAGGGTTAGGGTTAGGATTATGTTTAGGGTTAGGGTTAATGTTAGGTTTAGGGTTAGTTTAGTGTTTGGGTTATGATTAGTGTTAGGGCTAGGTTTAGGGTTAGGTTTAGGTTTAGGATTAGGGTTAAGGTTAATGTTAAGTTTAGGGTTACTTTAGGGTTATGGTTAGGCTTATGGTTTGGGTTTGTGTTAGGGTTAGGGGTAGGGTTAGGGTTAGGGTTAGTGTTTGGGTTAGGGTTTGGGTTAGGATAATGTTAGGGTTAGCTTTAGGGTTTAGGGTTATGGTTAGGGTTAGCTTTAGTGTAGGGTTAGGGTTAGCTTTAGGGTTAGGGTTCGGGTGTGGCTTAGGGTTAAGTTTAGGTTTTGGCGTTCGATTTAGGTTAGTGTTATTGTTAGGGTTTGTTTAGGGTTAGGGTTCGGGTTAGGGTGTTCTTTAGGGTAAGGTTAGGGTTAGGGTTAGGTTAGGGTTTGGGTTAGGGTTAGGTTTTAGACTTAGGGATAGGTTTAGGTTAGGGTTAGGGTTAGGGATAGGGTGTGTTAATGTTAAGGTTAGGGTTAATTTAGGGTTATTGTTAGGGTTAGGGTTTGGGTTAGGGTTAGGTTACGGTTAGCGTTAGAGTTAGGTTTAGAGTTTAGAGTTAGGGTTAGTTTAGTGTTAGGTTTAGGGTTAGGGTTTGTGTTAGGGTAATGTTAAGGTTAGGGTTAGGGTTTAGGTTTAGGATTAATGTTAGGGTTAGTGTACAGTTGGGGTAAGGCTTAGGATTAGCGTTACGGTTTAGGACTAGTGTTAGGGTTAGGGTTAGGTTTAGGGATAGGGTTAGGCTTAGGTTAGCGTTAGCGTTAGGGTTAGGTTTAGGTTTACGTTTAGGTTAGGGTTCAGTTTAGGGTTAGGTTTAGGGTTAGGGTTAGCGTTAGCGTTACAGTTAGGGTTAGGGTTAGGGTAAGGGTTTGGAGTAGCGTTAAGGTTAGTGTTTGGATTCGGGTTAGGGTTATGGTTAGGGTTTGGGTTAGGTTTACGGTTAGGTTAGTGTTAGGGTTAGGGTTAGGTTAGAATTAGGGTTAGTGTTAGGATAGGGTTAGGTTTATGGTTAGGGTTAGGGTTATGTTAGGTTTAGGGTTGGATTAGGTTTAGGGTAATAGTTCTGGTTAGTTAGGGTTAGGTTTAGGGTTATGGTTATGGTTAGGGTTTATGGTTAGGGTTAGTGTTAGGGTTAGTGTTAGGTTAGGGTTAGGGTTAGGTTTTGGGTTTGGGTTATTTAGGGTTCGAATTACGGTTAGGATTAGGGTTAGGTTTATGGTTAGTTTATAGTTAGGGTTATGGTTAGGGTTATGGTTTGGGTTAGGGTTAGGTTAGGGTTAGGTTTTAGACTTAGGGATAGGTTTAGGTTAGGGTTAGGGTTAGGGATAGGGTTAGGTTTGTGGTTGTGTTTAGGGTTCGGTTTAGGTTTAGGGTTGGGGTTAGGTTTAGGGTTAGGTTAGGGTTAGGGTTAGGGTTAGCGTTAGAGTTAGTGTTAGGTTTAGGGTTTGATATAGATTTAGTATAGGGTTAGGGTTAAGGTGAGGGTTAGGCTTATGTTTAGGTTTGGGTTCGGATTAGTGTTAGGATTAGGGTTAGGTTTAGGATTAGCATTAGAGTTATGGTTTGGGTTAGGGTTAGGTTTAGGCTTAGGTTAGGGTTTTCGTTAGGGTTAGGTTAGGGTTAGGTTTTGTGTTAGGGTTTAGGGATTGTGTTAGTTTTAGGGTTAGGGAGTAGCGTTAGGGTTAAGGTTATTGTTTAGGTTTAGTGTTAGTGTTATGGTTAAAGTTAGGGTTTAGGGTTTGGTTTAGGTTTAGAGATTATGTTGGGTTAGGGTTAGGGTTAGTGTTTAGGGTTAGGGTTAGTGTTCGAGTTAGGGTTAGTTTAGGGTTGGGGTTAGGTTATTTGTTAGGGTTATGGTTAGGTTTAGGGTTAGGTTTAGGTTTTCTGTTAGGTTACAGTTCGGATTAAGGTTAGGGTTAGGGTTTAGGTTAGAGTTAACGTTAGGGTTAGGGTTAGGGTTAGTCTAGGGATAGGCTTATGTTAGGGTTAGCGTTAGAGTTAGGGTTAGGCTTTAGGGTTACTTTTACGGACATGGTTATTGTTATGGTTATGGTTAGAGTTAGGGTTAGGGTTATGTTGTAGTTTTAGGATTAAGGTTAGGCTCAGTGTTAGGTTTAGGGTTTACGGTTAGGGTTAGTGTTATGTGTAGCGTTAGGGTTTGGGTTAGTGTTAGAATTAGGTTTAAGTTTAGGGATAGGGTTAGGTTTAGTGTTAGGGTTAGGGTTAGTGTTAGGTTCAGATGTGGGTTAGGGTTATGTTTACGGTTAGGGTTATGGTTTAGATTTAGGATTAGGGCTAGGGTTAGGTTAGTGTTAGGGTTAGGGTCAGGGTTAGTGTTAGGGTTAAGGTTAGGGTTTAGTTTTAGCGTTAGGGTTATGTTTAGAGTTAGGGTTAGGTTTAGGTTTAGGGTTAGGTTTAGGCTTAGATTTAGTGTTAGGGTTACAGTTAGGGTTAGTGTTTGGGTTAGGATTATGTTTAGATTTAGGGTTAGGGTTAGGGTTATGTTAGGGTTAGGGTTAGGGTTAGGTTTCGGGATTAGTGTTAGACTTACTGTTAGGGGTAGGTTTCGGCTTACCATTAGGTTAATGTTAGGGGTAAAGTTAGGGTTTAGTGTTAGGGATAGGGTTTGGGTTAGTTTTTCGTTTAGGGTTAGCGTTAGGTTAAGGGTTAGGGTTAGAGTTCGGTTTAGGGTTAGGTTTACGGTTAGGTTTAGGGTTGGGTTTAGGGTTAGTGTTGGTTAGGGTGAGTGTTATAGTTAGGTTTATGTTTATGGTTTAGGGTTAGGGTTAATATAGAGTTAGGGTTTAGGGTTAGGTTTTGGCTTTAGGGTTATTGTTAGGTTTTGGTTAGTGTTATGGTTTAGGTTTAGGTGTAGGTTTAGGGTTAATGTTAGGATTAGGCTTAGATTAGGGTTAGGTTTAAGGTTAGGATTACGGTTAGGGTTAGTTTAGGTTTAGGGCAGGGTTGATGGTTATTGTTAGGTTTAGGTTTAGGGTTAGGGTTAGGGTAGGGCTTGGGTTAGGGTTCGGGTTACGTTTAGGCTTTCGGTTAGGGTTTAGGGTTACGTTTAATGATAATTTTAGAGTTTAGGGGTAGGGTTACACTTAGGGGTTAGCTTTAGTGATAACGTGAGGGGCAGGGTTAGGGTTATGGTTAGGGTTAGGTTTAGGGTTAGGGTTAGGTTACGGTTAGGTTTAGGGTTAGTTTTACAGTTACTCTTAGGTTAGGCTGTAGGGTTAATGTTAGGTTAAGGGTAAAGCACTAGGTTAGGGTTTGGGTTAGGGTTAGGTTTAGGGTTAGGATTTGGGTTTCGCTTAAGTTAGGGTTAGGTTTAGGTTTTCAGTTAGGATAGGGTTAGGGTTAGGGTTAGTGTTAGGGTTAGGGTTAGGGATTAGTTTTAAGGTTAGAGTTAGGTTTAGTTTTAGAGTTAGGTTAGGGTTAGCATTAGTTTTAGGGTTACGGTTAGGTTAGTGTTTGGATTAGTGTTAGCGTTAGTGTTAAGGTTAGGGTTTAGAGATAGCCTTAGGTTAGGGTTAGGGTTAGGCTTAGGTTAGGGTTAGGGTTAGGGTTGGGTTTAGGATTAGGGATTAGGTTTAGGGTTAGGTATAGGGTTAGTGATAGCGTTATGTTTGGTTAGGGTTAGGTTTAGAGTTAAAGTTAGATTAGTGTTTGGATTAGGGTTAAGGTTAGGGTTAAGTTTAGGGTTTAGGGTTAGCCTTAGAGTTAGGGTTAGGCTTAGGTTAGGGTTAGGGTTAGGGTTAGGGTAAGGATTTATTGTTAGTTTTAGGGACATGGTTATGGTTATGTTTAGGGTTAGGGTTAAGGTTAGGGTTAAGGGTTAAGGTTCGGGTTAGGATTAGCGTTAGTGTTAGGTTTAGGGTTTACGGTTAGGGTTAGTGTTATTTGTAGGTTTAGGTTTTGGGTTAGGGTTAGATTTAGGTTTATGGTTACGGTTAGGTTTATGTTACAGTTAGGTTTAAGGTTAGGGTTAGGGTTAGCGTTAGGTTCAGTTTAGGGTTATGTTTACGGTTATGGTTAGGGTCAGGGTTAGTTTAGGGTTAGAGTTAGGGATAGGGTTAAGTTTTGTGTTTGGGTTAGGCTTATGCTTAGGGTTAGTCTTTGTGTTACGGTTATGTTAGGGTTAGGGTTAGGGTTAGGATTAGGGTTAGGTTTAGGGTTAGGTTAGGGTTAGGGTTCGGGTTAGGGATGGGTTTATATTTAGGGTTAGGGCTACAGTTAGGGTTAGTTTAGGGTTATAGTTAGTGTCAGGGTTAGGGTTAAGTCACGGTTAGGGTTACGGTTAGGTTAGTGTTAGGGTTTGCGATAGTTAGGGTTAGGGTTAGGGTGAGGTTAGGGTTAGGTTTAGTTTAGGGTTAGGGTTAGGAATTAGGGTTAGTGTTAGGTTAGTGTTATAGTTAGGATTTATGGTTAGGGTTACTTTAGGTTTAGGTTTAGGGTTAGGGTATATGGTTAGGGTTATGGTTAGGGATATGGTAAGGTTAGGGTTCGGGTTTGGGTTAGGGTTATATTTAGGGTTAGGTTTAAGGTTACGGTTAGGTTAGGTTCAGGGTTAGAGTTAGGGTTATGTTTTGGGTTAGGGTTATGATTAGCGTTAGGGTTAGGGTTAGGTTAGGATTAGGGTTAGGTTTAGGTTAGGGTTAGTGTTAGTGTGAGGTTTAGGGTTAGATTAGGTTTAGCGTTAAGGTTAGTGTTATGGTTTAGGGTGAGGGTTAGAATA
This sequence comes from Rhinolophus sinicus, assembly GCF_057876585.1. Classification (NCBI taxonomy): domain Eukaryota; kingdom Metazoa; phylum Chordata; class Mammalia; order Chiroptera; family Rhinolophidae; genus Rhinolophus; species Rhinolophus sinicus. Next base: position 66,969,593 of record NC_142505.1, read on the forward strand.
GGTTTAGGTTTAGGGTTTATGTTTAGGGTTCATTTAGGGTTTAGGGTTACGTTTTAGGTTTAGGGTAGGGTTAGGGTTAGGGTTAGGTTAGGGTTATGGTTAGGGTTAATTTTGGGTTGAGGGGTATGGTTAGTGATAGTTTTAGTATTAGGTTTAGTTTAGGGTTAGGGTTAGGGTTAGGGTTAGGGTTAGGAATTAGGGTGGGGGTAGTGTTAAGGCTAGGAAAAGGGTTAGAGATTGGGTTAGGGTTAGGGTTAGGGTTAGGTTAGTGTTAGGGTTAGGGTTACTGTTAGGGATTAGGGTTAAGGTTAATGTTATGGTTAGCGTTAGTGTTTGGTTACGGTTAGGGTTAGGGATAGGGTTAGGTTATGGTTTACGGTTATGTTAGTGTTCGGATTAGGGTTAGGGTTAGTGTTAAGATTAAGGTTTAGGTTTAACCGTAGGGTTAGGGTTACTGTTAGGCTTAGGTTAGTGTTAGGATTAACGTTAGGTTTAGGGTTAGGGTTTAGGGTTACGTTTTGGGAAATGTTTATGTTTAGGGTTAGGTTCAGGGTTAGGTTTAGGGCTGACCTAACCCTAAACCATAACCCTAACCTAAACACTATCCCTAATCCTAACCTAACTCTAACACTAACCATAACCCTACCCCTAAACCTAAACTTATCCTAAACCAAACCCTAATCCTAAACTTAACCCTAACCCAAACCATAATCCAACACCTAACCCTAACCCTATCTGTAAACACGACCCTAACCCTAAAACTAACCCTAACCCTGACCCTAACCTAACCCTAGCCCTATAACTAACCCAAATCCTAACCCTAACCTAACCTTAACACTAACGCTAACCTTAAACCTGACCCTAACACAAATCCTAACCTAAAGCTAACCCTAACCCTAACCCTACACCTAATCTGAAACCTAACCTAACCATAACCGTAACCCTAACCGTAACCCTAAACAAACCCTAAAACTAACCCTAACCCTAATCCCTAACCCTAACCCTAACCCTAAGCTAACCCTAACCCTAACCTTAACCCGAACCCTAACCTAAATCTAACCCTAACTTTAACCTAACCCTAACCCTAACACTAACCATAAAAACTAATCCTATCCTAAACCTAACCCTAATCTTAACCTAACCCTAATCCTAACCCTAACCCTAACCCTAACCTAAACGTAACACTAACCCTAAGAATATCCATAACCCTTACCCAAAACCTAACCCTAACCCTTACCCTAACACTAACCCTAACCTAGCCGTTGCCCTAACCCTAATCCTAAATATAAGCCTAAACCAACACTAACCTTAACCAGAACCCTAACCCTAACATAATCCTAGCCCTAACACTAACCCTAACCATAAAGCCTAACACTACCTTTAGCCCTAATCCTAAACCTACCCTAACACTGACCCTAAACCTAACCATACACCTAACCCTAAACTTATGCTAAACCTAACCTGAAACCTAAACTTAATCCTAACCCTACACCTATCCCTAACCCTAAATCCTAAAACTAACCCAAACCCTAACCCTAAGCTTAAACTTAACCCTAACCCTAAACCTAACCCTAATACTAACCCTAACTCAACACTAATACAAAACCTAACCCTAACCCTAACCTTAACCCTAACCCTAGCACTAACCCTAACCATATCCCTAAACGTAAATCTATACCCTAACAATTACCCTAACCCTAACCCTAACCCTACCCTTAATCCCTAACCCTAACCCTAACCATAAGCCAAACCCTAATCTAACCATAACCCTAACCCTAAACCTAACCCTAATACTAACCCTAACTCAACACTAATACAAAACCTAACCCTAACCCTAACCTTAACCCTAAACGTAAACCTAACCTAACCATAACACTAACCCTAACCCTAAACCCTAACCTGAACTCTAACCCTAACCCTAACCTAAACTTAACCCAAACATAACCCAAACTCTACCCTAAACGTAAAGCTAACCCTAAACAATAACCCTAATCCTAACCCTAAACTAACCCTAACACTAACATTAACCATAACCCTATCTCTAACCCTAACGCTAACATAAACCTAATCCTACCCTAACACTAACCTAATCCTAACACTAACCCGAACCTAATCCTAAACATAACCCTAACCCTTAACCCTAACTCTAATCCGAACCCTAACCCTAACCCTAACCCTAACCCTAAACCTAACCCTAACAATAAACCCTAACCAACACTAACACTAACCCTAACCCTTACCTAAACCCTAACCCTAAACCTAACCCTAACCCTAACACTAACCCTAACGCTAAACCCAAAACATAACCCTAACGCTAACCCTAAACGTAACCCTAAACCCTCACGCTCACCCTCACCCTCAACCTCACCCTCACACTCACCCTTTCCTAAACCCTCACCCTAACACTCACCATCACCATGACCATCACCCTAACCCTAAACCCTAACCCTAACCTTAACCCTAACACTAACAACCTCTAAACCTAAACCTAACCATAACCCTAACCCTAACATTAACCCCTAAACCCAACCCCAACCCAACCCCAACCCAAACCCCAATCCCACCCTAACCCAACCTTAACCCTAACCCTAACCCTAATCCTAAGCCTAAACCAAAACCCTAAACCTAACCCTAACCCTCAACTTAACCCTAACACTAACCCTAACCATAACCCATAACCTAACCCTAAACCTAACCCTAACCCTAACCACTAACCCTAACCCTACCCTAACCCTAAATTTAAACCTTAAATCCTAAACCAAAAACCCTAAAACCTAACCCTAACCTAACCCTAGACCTAACACTAACCCCAACCCTAACCCTAACCCTAAAACCTAAACTTAACCCTAACCCTAATCAGAAACCTAACGTAACCGTAACCCTAACCCTAACCCTAACCCTAACCCTAAACCTAACCCTAACCCGAACCCTAACCCAAACCCTACCCCTAACCCTAACATTACACTAACCCTAACCCTAAACCTTAACCCTAACCCTAACCCGAACACTAACATAACAGTAACCCTAACCCTAACCCTAAATCTAAACCTAAACTTATCCTAACCCTAATCCTAACCTAACCATAACCCTAACCCTAACCTAACCGTAAACCTAACCCTAACCCTAACCAAAAACCAAAACCAAACCCTAACCCTAACCCTAACCCTAATCTAACCCTAACCCTAACCATAAAACTTAACCTTAGCACTAACCCTAACACTAACCCTAATCGTAACCCTAAACATAACCTAACCTTAACCCTCACCCTAATCATAAAACTAACCCTAACGTAACTGTAAACCTAACCCTAAACCTAATCCTATACTAACCCTAAACCTGAACCCAAATCTAACCCTGAACCCTAACCCTAATCCTAAACCTAAACTAAAACTAACCCTAAACCCTAACACTAAACCTAACCTAACACTAATCATAAAGTCTAACCCTTATCCTAACCTTAATTCTAAAACTAATCTAAACCTAAACCTAACCCTAACCCTAACCCTAAACCTAAACCCTAACATTAACCATAACCTAACACTAACCATAAACCCAAAACCTAACCCTAAACCCTAACTCTAACTTAACCCTAACCCTAAAGACTAAACCTAACCCTAACTCTAAAACTAAGCTTAACCCTAACCCTACACATAACTAACCCTAAACCAAAACCTAAACCTAACCCTAACCCTAACCCTAACCTAAATATAACCCTAACCCTAATGCTAACACTAACCTAACCTTAACCTTAACATAACCCTAACCATATTCCTAACGTAACCCTAACCCTAACCCTCACTCTATCCCTAACCTTAACATAACCCTAACCCTAACCCTAACCCTAAACTAACCCTATCCCTAACCTAACCCTAACCGTAACAGTAAACTTAATCCCTAACCCTAACCCTAAAACTAACCTAAACAGTCCTAACCCTAAACCTAACCCTAAAACTAACCCTAACACTAAACCCTAACCCTAACCCTAAACCTAACCTTAACCTAAGCCTAACTCTAACCCTAAACCAAACCCTAAAACTAAACCTGACCCTAAACACTAACCCAAACACTAAACATAACACTAACCCTAATTTTATCCCTAAACTATCTGTAACCCTAACCCTAAACCTAACCCAAACCCTAACCCTAAACTTATCCTTAAACGTAAATCTAAACCATTACCCTAAACCTAACCCTAACTAACTCTAACCCTAACCGTAAACTTAACCCTTAGCCTAACCCTAACCCTAACCTAAACTAACCCTAACCCTAACTGTAAACCTAATGCTAACCGTAACCATAACCCTAACCTAAACGTAACCCTAACCCTAAACATAAGCCTAACCTAAACCCTAACACTAACCCTAACCTAACCCTATCCCTAACCCTAACACTAAACCTAAACCCTAACCCTAACCCTAACCCTAACCTAACACTAACCCTAACCCTAACCCTAACCCTAAACCTAACCCTAACCTTAACCTAAATGTAATCCTAAACCGAAACATAACCCGAACGCAAACCGGAACACCCTATCCATGGCTCCCTTGGTGTTCCTTCTTGGCCTCGCCATAACCTGCATTCTTGTGTGGGCAGAGGGTCTAGAGTCCCCGCAGGACAGGGACCGACAGACAGATCGGGAGGAGGAGTAAGAGGGAGCGAGGTGGAAAAATACACGTATATGTACATGTATGTATCTAGACATACAGAGAGATGGACAGAGACAGAGACAGAGGGGGCTGGCTCGCAGGGAGGCAGCTCCTGAGCGAGAGCCAGAGCCCAACAGGCATGTCACAGAGGCAGACAGACATGGGGTGGGGGAGGGGGAGGGACGAACAGGCGGGCACACGGACTGGGACAGACGCACTGAGGCTGTGTTGAAGTGGCAGCTTCTCCACCGGAGTGGTTCGTGCCCGGCCTGGGCTCCGCTAAGGAGGCAGTGCCCGGGCTTTGGCAGTCAACCTTGAAGTCCCCGGGGCGGGCCGCCAGGGTCTCCGGAGGGCCAGTGGGCTCCGAGCCCCGCCCAGGAACCCACCCGCGGGAGGCGAGCGGCAGACCCCAGGCACCCTGGTTGTGAGGGTTGTGTGCCTCGGTGCCTGCTCTTCCCCTTGTGGTGGTCTCTCCTGGAGTTGAGGGCGTGCGGTGTGATGGGGTGCTGCTCCCTCCGTCCCCTGGTTTGTCCCGACTCTTTGTGCCCTGTGTGTCCGGGCCACCGCGACCGGCAGGAAAGGAGGGCTCCTGAGGGGGCTGATGGCCTCTTTCAGGGACAGGCCAGACTGCCAAACTCACTTGACAACCATGGGTCCACCGACCCAGAGCCCTGGGGGTCGGGGTGCAGGATGGAGGACCCAAGACAGGTGTGGTATAAAGTGGCCTGGAGATGCCAGGTTGGCAGAGGGCAGGCAGAATGAACAGGACATGTTCTGGAATAATGGGATCATTGGCCAGGTAGGAGGTTCTGTGGAGGCGGCTGTGGGCACAGGCCTGTGAATTGCGGCTGTTCCGGTAGTGTGGGTTTACAGCAGGAAGAGTCAGTGGGATGGGGTGCAGGGGTGAGCTGGAAGGACAATCTCCCCCAGGAAGCTGCCAGGGAAGGGAACTCCAACACATGGCACCCAATGCCCAGCCCTGTGCCTCCTTGGGCCCTGGTCACCTGGGCATGGGCCTTTTACATCTGGGCACAGAGAAAGGAAAGCTGAGGTCATCTGTGTTGCTGTTACAAAGTGGGCCTTCGCATTTACCAGGTGAGTGGATGAGCCTGGTGGTTGCCACACACCCTTGGCCAACCTCAAATGGCCCAAGGCATCACTTATCCAGGAGGGGAAATGGGGAGATGTGGGTCAGGCTGGAAATGGCACAGTGACAGTCCCCAGAGCCCCAACCCCCATTATCTCCTGCCCCTAAAATTCAAAGGGCTGAAGGTGGGAGAGGTTGCTGTAGTCCATGGGGCACTGGGCAAGCAGTGGGCATTGGGAAGTTTACTGTAAGCTGTGGAACCAGCCGTCCTGCAGAAAATTCCAGAAAAATAGAGGCTTGATTGAATTCATGGAAGATGAGGAATGAAGCTCCCAGGCTTTCTTACAACCCCCAGCCATGCACAGTTCCGCCACGAACTAAGGGTGGAGGAGGGGCAACAGGGTATTCCTGGGTGGGGCTGGGTGGCCATGGGCAGGAAGAGAGGCTTCCTGGCTTAGAGCTCACAGCCCCAGTTCTGCACGCCCCCCGCCCATGTTGCAGGGTGCCAGTCACATACATTAATTCTGCAGAAAAACAGAAAGAAGGTTGTGCTCCAGAGTAACTGTGCCCATGAGGTCCAGGCCCAGAGATAGAGATGAGATAGAAAGAGAGAAGGAAAGTGGTGGAGGGTCCTTGGGTTTGTGGTCAGAGAGACATGCTAGGAAGTCTGTGACCCCACTGGCCCCCCAGCGGCCCCTTTGCCTCTAAGAACATGGGTGGGGGGACACACCTGAGACGAGGATGATAAGGCCAGCCTAGTTCCCCTGGCCTGGAGGGTAGCATCAGCGGAGACTCTCTGAGGCCATTGGGAAGCCCTCCAGTGCAATGGGAGGAGTCCTGGTGGGGGCAACTCCTTGTTTCTCCTCTAAGCCTGGGGAAGGGTGGAGGGCTCCACATGCTGTCTACTGACAAGAGGAAGGCCTGGTCTACATGCCCCGGTGGCCAGGGCACACCTGGTAGTGTGTAGAGGGTGTGGGGCTGGCAGTCCCATGGAGGGACATCGGGGCTCAGAAGGGAGGGCATTGGTAAGGTGAGGCCTCTGCCTCACGCAGCTCATGCACCATCACAGACACCACAGGTCTGAGGGCTCACACTTATTTCTCACAGTTCAGGGAGCCAACATGGTGGGTTTCTGAAGAGTGTCTTCTTCCTGGCTGGCAGATGGTTGCCTTCTCCATGGGTCCTGCTAGAGAGGAGAGAAGGGTCTGGTCTCTTCTTCTTCTAAGGGCACCAATCCCATCCTTAGGACTCCACAGTCCTGACTGCATCTAAACCTCATTACCTACCTCCCAAGGCCCCACCTCCTAATACCATCAGCCGCTTCAAAGTATTGACTAGGGGACATAAACAGGCACACATGGCAGTCAGTCACAGTCTGAGGGGTACAGGCAGGTGGGAGGGGTGAAGTGGAAAGGTGGGGCTGGTGGGGAGCGTGTGTGACCTATGGAGTGAGCATACGGTCAGAGTGGGTGGAAAGAGTGTGGGGCCCTGGACGTCAAAGCCACCTGGGCGGGTATCAGGTGGCTGTAGCGGGGCTGAGTGGGAGAGACCATTGCAAAGTGGGAGGTCATAAAGTGAGAGTCTGGGCTTGGGGCCGACAGTCCACATGGAGGCAAAGTCCTCCACTTCCCCAGGTATGAATCCCGGAGAGGTTCTGCCCAGGGAAGATTAGGAGGTATAGGAGTGACAGGGTGAGGGAGGGGCAGTAATCTAGTTCCAGGTCCCCAGGGGCTTGGAATCTCCCAGGGGACAGGCAGGAATAAACAGCGCTGTTGGAAACAGCGGGAGTGGGGAGGGGCTCCTGGGGAGTCTCATTCAAGGTGCAGAGAAACTGCGAAGTCCTGGGCAAAGGGCATGGGTTCAGGAAAAGGTGACAGGCCCAGGTCCCTGAAAGCCGTCTGCTCCAGCTCTCAGTCTTGGCCACCATAGTTCATGTCCCTTGTGTGTGTCAGGTGTCTTCACCCCATCTTGCATCTCAGGTCCCCCAGGTCCCATCTCATCAGGGTATCACACTTGAATCCAGGATCTCATGGTATCCCTCCCAGAGGGCCCTGTAAGTCATACACCTTGGAACTAAATGAGAAGTTACTAAGCTCCCACGGGCTCAGCACCTGCGTGGGGACAGAGAGCATGTGACTGCAGTCCTGTGAGAAAGAAGACTGGGAACACAGGGCAGTCACAGTCCTGGGAAGTTCAGTCCCTTGGACAATGTTAGGACTTGTTAACCAGGGGAGAGGGTATTCCCTGATGTTTGTGACTTGGAGTGGTTCCCTGTCCATTTTTCCCTTCACTCTGTCCCCTAAGACCGCCTTCTTTTCCCACGTGTTCATTACTCCCTTTGGCCACTTCTGAAGGAGACATTGGGACACGGCCATGTGCTCAGCGGGTTTCCTGCCTGCAGAAAGTCGGTGGACCTACAGGCCTTTCTTCGCTTTGCACCATCTCAGTCAGTGCTTTTGCCAATACAGCTCTTTGAACCACTCTGTGGGTTTTCTGTGTAGTGGATTCTAACTTAATCCAGGTACCAAAAACCACACCCACAGTTCCTTAAGAAACGGGCGTCTTTCTCTATATTTGGTCATTAGAATTTTGAGGGTTTCAATCTACTGATGGACAGTGCCCTGAGCAGCTCGAGAATCTACTTGGCACCCCTTAATACTAACAGAGGTCCTCTCACAGTCTGCACTTTTTTTGTACCCCGAGGCTGACTGACTGCGGCACCTGCTACGTCCCCAGTCTGTACTACAACGGCCATGACCTACATCTCACCCTGGGCCCTGGCTTAACCCTACCACAGGGTTTGCTTTGGAAATGAGAGGCCCTGAGATCCTGGTGTCCCCTTCCCATGTGGGGCCCTTTCCTCTGGGCATCTCCACACAGACACAGGTACACACACGCACACACACACACACACACACACATGCACACTGGGGGTAAGAAGAGGTGTACACACTTGGGAGATGACAAGGGGACAAGAAGTAAGAGGTTGGAGGTAGCTCTGCTATGGGGGAGGGGCATCCAGTCTCTGGACACCATGTCCGGTTCCCACAGATAGGGAGGGCAGAGACACCAGGCTGATGGGCAGGACAACCTCGAAGTGCCCAGGGGTCTGTCTGAGACAGGGTCATTCCTGGGCACCTGAAGAGAACAAGGTCTGGGTCCTGTGTCTTCCACTCTGGGACCCTGTAACCAGGAGGAGATGACCCCAGTATGGAGAGGCTGCAGGAGAGAAGGCCTCAGCTTATTCTCCTGTAATGTGTGGTGCATATGTGGGGTGACACCAAAAGTCTCATGATCTGCAGAAGAGTCTGTCTCCCCTGGTTTGCTGGTATGACCCAGCATGCTCCCATTCCCTGGAAAATGCTTTCTGCTCCCTCGAGGTCCTTCTGAGAAGAGGGCAGCCTTCTGAGAATGGACCTGGACCTGTCACTGTGCCCAGCAACCATGGGGGAAGGGGAAGAGCCATCACCTGCACCAGCTCCAGCTCTGGTGCCTTCAGGGGACATGGAGCTGTCACTGCGCCCCGCACCCCTGCAGGGGTGGCAGGCTCTGGAACGCCCTTCAGAACTATTTCCTGTTCCACAGCTTTAACCCTGTCCTCCACCAGAACATTCTTTCCCTTCCCTCTTATTGTTTACATTTGTTGTTTGGCTTAATTTTAATTTTTTGTCATATTTATGTGATGACTTACATTTGGGGTTTAAATTTATTGTAATTAAATGCAACAGACATTGTTATACATTGCACATTCCTGAGCAGTTAGTACATTCGCAGACCAGGCATCCATTGTCACCCTCTAGCTATGAAATATTTCATCTCCCGAACCGAAATCCATCACCCACATGCTTCACTCCCCATTCCTTCTTCCCCAACCCCTGGCAACCCCAATCTCTTTTCTGTCTCTGTTACTGTAATTATTCCTCTAAATGGAAGCATAGAATAGGTTCCCTTTTGTGTCTGCCCATGAATCTTTTGATGGAACTCATTCATTTTAATTGGAACTCGTTTCTGTTTTAATTGGAACTCATTTTTTTTAAAAGTGAAACCTCAGGTAGATGAACTATTAGATGTATAAATAAAGCCTTTTAGTAAATACTGTATGTACTTAATCTCGGGGTAGACACCACTGTTCACATGTGACATCAGCCTTAGAAGACAGACAGGAAGCAGCTGGCTCTTCCTGTGGCCAAAACAGAATCACAAAAAATGTAAGAAGCTGGAAAACAAACCAGAAACCCCAAAGCATTTTTCACAACCCCGAATCAAAGAAAGATTTAACATCCCTTTGGTGCAAAAACTTCTCAAAAATCAATGTTTCAAAAATGACAAAGAGCAATCACATGCAATTCCAACAAGAGGCAACACCTACCACCAATACATGTCAGAAATGCCAGTCCTCCCGATGGGGACACACAGATGTAAACAGTGCAGAGAGAGCATTGTCACCATCAGACTGGCAGGGTCCTGGTCTGGTGGTGACCAGCCCTAGGGACACGGTGAGCAAGCAGAGGTCCCAGCAGACCCCTGAACAGAAGTGGGAAATGCCCCTCCTCTGGAAGGACAGGACACAGGACCCATCCCAGGTCCGCAGGGGCTCCCCTCCCCCAGCAGTGCTCACCCTAGGATGTGACCCACAGACAGGCTTGCGCAATGTTTCAAAGACGTTTTACAAGATGTATTTACAAGGCATTCCTCACAGCACTGGTTCAAACAGCAGGAAACTGGAACGAACACTAATATCCACGGAGAGGGGATGGGATCTACTCATCCTGGTCCATATGGACAAATAACACTCAGCAGCCGCTAACGTCAGTGCCTGGTGTCCAGGTGCAGGCAGGGTCTTTGGGGTTCTCTGACGTGAGACACGCATGGACCCACCATGTGCATCTGGGATCTAGTGTCTGAGACCACATAGGCCATTTCTGATTTCCATCACCGAGCTGAAGGGGACATCTGCATCCACGAATCTGACTTTAGAACAGATCCCTGGAAGTACAGATTCTTGGTCATGATGTAAACACAATGCTAAGGTGTAGGACACAGTTTCCTACATCCCAGATCTCCTTGCCCATTTTGAGCTTTTTTGGGGAAACAGGGTGCTGAGACCCTGGGGCTGAGACCTTAGGGGCAGAGGGAAGACGTGCTGGGAGTGGGGTTAATGAAGGTACCTGGAAGTGACCACCTAGCTGGAAGTCTGCACCCCCACCTGCCCTGCCCCTGCCGCACCCCATCATAACTCACCTGATCAGCCTGACCCTGCCATCCAGCACAGGAGAAGGGCGGCCTGGACACCCGCACCTGCTCCCTCTCCCTCCGAGCACAGGACCCTTCTCCTAAGTCAGGAAAGCACATCTAGGGCTGCTCAGTGTGTCATGGGGACCACCCTGAACTGGCTGCATCCAGGTGAAGTTCTCAGTTTCAAGGGCAGGATGCACTTGAGCTTGTGTGAGCAGAAGCCTTTGTGAAACACAGAGGGGCTCAGAGAAGCTGCTGGGAGGTCAGAGCACGAGACTGGCGGCTTTGGAGATGAGACAAAGTGCCAACCACATCTAAGGATCCAGCGGGAGTAACCCCACCCCCATGCCAGAGGCCAGCCCACACAGCTGGCACATGCAGCTGCGGTGAGGGGCTCTGTCTGTGGGCTCCATGGAGACGGACCTCATCTCCCTCCAAGTCAGGCCAGAACTTCACTTGGTCTGAGGCGTCAGGTGAGGCCATGGTCAGCGACAACATGTCACTTGTCTACACAGATCTGTAAACCCTCACCACACACACACACTCCCACCAAGCAGAGAACATGGTTCCTCCGTGGGGAAACTTGCCAGGCTCTCTCCCTGGAGGAGGAAGAGAACAGCCTCTGATTGTAGGGGAAGCAGGAGATGGAGAGAAGGAAGGAATTTGGGAATGGTTGCCTTGGGCTGAGGGTGGTGACTTTTTTTCAGTGACAGTACGCATGTAATATTATATCAATTTCAGGTGTACCGTGTGGTGGTTAGACATTTATATAACTTATGAGGTAATCCCTCAATACATCTAGAACCCACCTGACACCATATATAGTTTTTACAATATTATTGACTATATTCCCTGTGCTGTACTTTATATCCCCATGACTATTTTGTAACTACAATTTGAACTTCTTAGTCCCTTTACCTTTTTCCCCAGACCTCCAACCTTGCTCCCATCTGACAACCATCAGTTTGGTCCCTGTATCTATGAACCTGTTCCTGTTTTGTTTCTTCATGTTTTTGTTTTTTGGATTCCACATACAAGTGAGATCATATGGTATTTGTCTTTCTCAGCCTGACTTATTTCACTTAGCATAATATACTCTAGGTCCATCCATGTTGTTACAAATGGTAAGATTTCATTCTTTTTCATGTGTTTGTAATACTCCATTGTATATATGTACCACATCTTTATCCAATCATCTATCAATGGACCCTTAGGTTGCCTTGATATCTTGGCTATTGCAAGCAGTGTTGCAATGAACATAAGGGTGCATATATTTTTTCAAATTTTTGTTTTGGATTTCTTCAAATAAATACCCGGAAGTGGAATTGCTGGGTCATATGATAGTTCTATTTTTTAATTTTTGAGGAACCTCCATACTATTTTCCATGGTGGCTGCACAAATTTGCAACCCCAACAACAGTGCAACAGTACACGAGTGTTCCCTTTTATCTCCACATCCTCACCAACACCTATCGTTTGTTGATTTATTTGATGATGGTCATCCTAACAGGTGTGAAGTGATATCTCATTGTGGATTTTATTTGTATTTCCCTGATGATTAGTGACGTTGAGCCTCTTTTCATATGTCCATTGGCTATCTGTATGTACTCTTTGGACAAAAGTCTATTTAGGTTCTCTGCCCATTTTTAACCAGATTGTTTGTGTTTGGCTTTTTTGGCATTAAATTGTATGTGTTCCTTATATATTTTGGATGTTAACCTGTTATCGGATATGTCACTTGAGAATACCTTCTCCCATTCTATTTTGTTGAATATTTTCTCCCATTTTATTTTGTTGATGGTTTCCTTTGCTGTGCAAAAACTTTTGAGTTAAACATAGTCCCATTTGTTTATTTTTCTTTTGCTTCCCTTGCCTGAGGAGACTAATCCAAAAAAAAGATTGCTAAGATCAATGTCAGGCAGTGTATTACTTATGTATTTTTCTAGGAATTTTATGGTTTTAGGTCTTACATTTAAGTCTTTAATCCATTTTTAGTTTATTCCCGCATGTGGTGTAAGAAAGTGGTCTAGTGTCATTGCTTTGCACATATCTGTCCAGTGTTCCCAAAACCACTTAGTGAAGAGTCTGTCTTTACCCCATTGCATATTCTTGCCTCCTTTGTCATAGGTTAATTGACTGGATAGGCATGGGTTTATTTCTGGGCTCTCCATTCTGTTCCATTGATCTATGCATCTGTTTTTATGCCAGTACCGTGCTGTTTTGATGACTACAGGTAGTGTGATACCTCGATGTTGCCTTACAGTTGCCAAACCGTTTGTTCTCCCCGCGCTTTTCCCAGGATTTCACAAGGGAGTGCCTCAGCAAACTGAGGCCCGTAGGAGATATATTGGGAAAGCTCCTTTGAGGGGACGTCTCAGCAAACTGAGACCCGATGGAATTATATCGCTCCCTCCCCTTCAATGGATTCCTTGGAGATGTGTGTGTGTGAAGGCAAAGTACAAGCTGGAACACAATGGGAACGTTCAGAAAGACAGCCAGCAGGCTACTAACACACAGATATTGAGATTAACCATCTTTTACCTCTTTAGAAGTTTACCAATAAAAACTACGTGTTGGCCTGATTAGGCGGTCAGTGCCTGAGGCTGATTCCCTTGGCACCGCAGTTTGCATTGTATTCGTGGCTACTGTCTTTTCTTAACTCTGCGCTGCCCTTCTCTCTCCCCACAGCCCTCTCCTGCTTCCGACACCTCCACCTTTGTTCTTCTTTCTCAAGATTGCTTTGACTATTCATGGTCTTTTGTCATGCCATATAAATTTTAGGGTTAGTAGTTCTAGTTCTGTGAGAAATGTCATTGGTATTTGGTAGAGATTGCATTGAATCTGTAGACTGCTTTGGATAGTGTGGACATTTTAATAATGTTAAATTTTATTCAGGAGCACGGTCTATGCTTTCATTTGTATCTTCTTAAGTTTCTTAGTCAATGTCTTATAATTTTCTGAGTACAGGTCTTTCACCTCTTTGGTTAAACTTCTTCCTAGGTGTTTTTAAATGGAATTGTAAATGAGACTGTTTTCTTAATTTCTCTTTCAGATAATTTATTATTTGTGTATAAAAATGCAACTGATTTCTGACTATTAATTTTGTATCCTGCCACATTACTGAATTCATTTATTAGTTATAACAGGTTTTTTTGTCAGATCAAATACTTCATGTTTCACTTTAATGATTCTGTTCCTACCACTTGTCTCTAAGACAAATACAATAATAGTCAATTGTACAGAAGGTCAGCTTCTAAAGCTATTGACTTTTCTAATAGGGATCGATTAACTAACAGTGTATAGTATTTCAATTTAAATCTTTCAAGTATTCAAATCGTTGCTTTATATATGTGTGGTATTTTTTAAATGGCTAAATTTGAAATGTATTATTTTTCTTCATAAATAGCAATGTTAAAATTAAAAATAATTGGCGACTTGGCATAGCGATATTTACAATAGCCTATAAGCATTATGACAAGACATTCCATTAACAATTCTACCAATGAGGAATTTAAGGTTACCCAGGTACCCTAACTAGTCAGTGGTGGAAATGAATTGGATGTTTCCTTTCCAGAGGTCATATTTTTAACATTAACCAACCACCCTCAAAATCAAAAGAAAGTACATTTAAGGAACTTAATGTAGCAGTTAAATAGTGCTTGATTTCTATTTGTCATACTTTGTGATTCTTTTTTTTTTTCAATTAAAGTTTATTGGGGTGACAATTGTTAGTAAAGTTACATAGATTTCAGGTGAACAATTCTGTATTACATCATCTATAAATCACACTGTGTGTTCATCACCCAGAGTCACTTCTCCTTCCCACCATATATTTGATCCCCTTTACCCTCACCTACCACCCCCTCTCCCCTTACCCTCTGGGTACCACTAAACTAATGTCTGTGTCTATGAGTTTTTGTTTCTCATTTGTTTCTCTTGTTCTTTCATTGATTTTGGTTTATATACTGCACATCAGTGAAACCATATGGTTCTCTGCTTTTCTGTCTGACTTATTTTGCTTAGCATTATACTCTCAACATCCATCCATGTTGTCACAAATGTTCCTATTTCATCTTTTCTTACCGCTCAATAGTATTCCATTGTGTATATATACCACAACTTCTTTATCCATTCATCTATCAAAGGACATTTTGGTTGTTTCCATGTCTTGGCCACCATAAACAAAGCTGCAATGAACAGTGCAGCACACGTGTCTTTATGGATAAATGTTTTCAGATTTTTTGGGTAGGGGAAGGATAGTTGGGTCATATGGCAATTTTATTCGTAGTTTTTTGAGGAACCTCCACACTGCCTTCCATAGCGGCTGCACCAATCTGCATTCCCACCAACAGTGTATGAGGGTTCCTTTTTCTCCACAGCCTCTCCAACCCTTGTTATTATTTGTCTTGTTGACGATAGCCATTCTAACTGGGGTGAGGTGACATCTCATTGTGGTTTTAATTTGTATTTCTCTGATGATTAGTGATGTTGAGCATTTTTTCATATGTCTATTTGCCATTTGTATGTCCTCTTTGAAGAAATGTTTCTTCAGGTCCTCTGCCCATTTTTCAGTTGGGTTGTTCATTTTTTTGTTGTTGAGTTGCATGAGTTCATTGTATATTTTGGATATTAGCCCCTTATTGGAGACACTGTTTGCAAAAATCTTCTCCCATTCTGTTGGTTGCCTCTTTATTTTGTCAATGGTTTCTTTTGCTGTGCAGATGCTTCTAAGTTTGATACAGTCCCATTCATTTATTTTAGCTTTTACTTCCCTTGCCTTTGGAGTCAAATTCATGAAATGCTCTTTGAAAGCACGGTCCATAAGTTTAGTACCTATGTTTTCTTCTATAGTTTATTGTTTCAGGTCGTATGCTTAAGTCTTTGATCCATTTTGGATTAATTTTGGTACATGGTGACAGATAGCAGTCCAGTTTCATTCTTTTGCATGTGGCTTTCCAATACTCCCAGCACTATTTATTGGAGAGGCTGTTTTTTCTCCATTGTATGTTTTTTGCTTCTTTGTCAAAAATTGTCTGTCCATATTTTTGTGGTTTTATTTCTGGGTTCTCAGTTCTATTCCATTGGTCTATGTGTCTGTTGTTTTCTGCCAATACCATGCTGTTTTGATTATTTTTGCCCTGTAGTACAAGTTAAAGGCAGGGAGTGTGATACCTCCAGCACTGTTGTTTTTCTTAAGATTGCTTTGGCTGTTAGGGATCTTTTGTGGTTCCAAAAAAATCTGATGATTTCTTGTTCTATTTTTTTTTAAAATGCCACTGGGATTTTGATGGGGATTGCATAAAATCTGTATATTGCTTTGGGTAATATGGCCATTTTAACTATGTTGATTCTTCCAATCCATGAGCATGAAATGTCTTTCCATTTCTTTGTGTCTTCTTCAATTTTTTTTAAATGTCCTATTGTTTTCAGCATATAGGTCTTTCACATCCTTGCTTAAGTTTATTCCTAGGTATTTTATTCTTTTTGCTACAATTGCAAAAGGATTCTTTTTTATTTCATTTTCTGAGAATTCATTGTTAGTATATAGGAATGCGATGACTTTGGTACATTGATTTTGTAGCCAGCAACCTTACTGTATTCGTTGAATTTTTCTAATAGCTTTTTGGTGGAGTCTTTAGGGTTTTCTATATATAGTATTATGTCATCTGCAAAGAGTGACAATTTAACTTCTTCATTCCCAATTTGGATGCCTTTTATTTCTTTCTCTTGCCTTATTGCTGTGGCGAGGACTTCCAAAACTATGTTGAAAAGCAGAGGTGATAGGGAACAGCCCTGTCGTGTTCCTGAACGTAGAGCAAAAGTCTTCAGTTTTTCACCTTAATTATGAGATTAGCTGAGGGTTTGTCATATATGGCCTTTATTATGTTAAGGTAGTTTCCTTCTATACCTATTTTATGAAGTGTTTTAATCATAAATGGATGTTGTATCTTGTCAAATGCTTTTTCTGCGTCAATTGATATAATGGTATGATTTTTGTCCTTTATTTTGTTTAGGTGAGGTATCACATTGATGGATTTGCGTATGTTGAACCATCCTTGTGCCCCTAGGATAAACCCAGGGTTTCGAGTTGGGCACTTGAAGGTCATTGGTAGGGAATATTCTCCCGGTAACCCTCCCCTGCATCCCTGGCCCAGGGACAGTGCAGGAGGCCCATCTTCTCCAGGGGAGGTTGTGGGACTCCCTAGGGAGCTGCTCCTGCAGCTTGGACCCCACAGGCAGTATTAGCTCCAGGAGCCTCATGGGAGGCTGCCACCCCAGCCCCGTCCTAGCCCTCCTTCCTCAGGTGCCCTGACACAGCCTTTCAATCTCCCTGCACCCCTGTCCCTGCCATGGGCATCTAGCCAACCTGAGCTTCCAGCCAGCCTGGATGGGCCCGGGGAGGAAGGGGTGCTTTGGGCCCTTCCCTCCCCAGGGCACAGAGGGCCAGTCCTGGCACTGAGCCCTCAGGGTGGCACAGCCACCTGGTGGGCACTGCCAGCCTGGGAGGCCCCTGAAGAAGGAGATTTCTCTCTCTGAGGTTCTGATTTCATTCTCTGTGGCTCTATACACAGAAAAGAGACTGCTGGTGCATATGGATTTTCTATTTGTAGTTTGTTGAGGAACCTTCATACTGTTTCCCAGAATGGCTGTACCAATTTCCTCCGTTTCATACAGCCGTTGGCCATTTTTACGTCTTATTCAGAAAAATGTCTATTCAGATCCTTTGTCAATGTTTTAATCAGGTTGTTTGTTTCTTTGTTATTGAGCTGTTTTATTGGATATCTACCCTTTACCAGACATGTAGTTGGCATGTATCTGCTCCCAATCCACAGGCTAATGTTCTATTTGGTTGTTTCCTTTGCTGCACTGAAGCTTTTTAGTTGGTGGAATCCCACTTGTTTACTCTTGATTTTATCGTCTGAGCTTCCAGACACTGAAAGAAAAAAATCCCTTCATGATCTCCTTCATATGTGGAATCTAAAAGGACAAACACAGGAGCAGAGAGCAGAATGGTGGTTAACAGGGAATTTGCGGAGGTGGGGGAGGGGGAGATGTCGGTCAGAAGGGACAAAGTTGCAGTTTGCGGGATAAATAAGTCTAGAGAGCAAACATATAGCATTATGACTCTAGTTAATAATACTGCATTGAATACGAGAAATTTGTTCAGAGAGTAGATGTCAGATGCTCGCATCACAAAAAAACTGGGAACTATGAGGAGATATGTTAACTAGCTCGACTGTACTCATCATTTCATCATGTATATGTATATCAACACATTATGCTGTACACCTTAGATATTTAAATTTTTATTTAAAAATAAAATGAAATTTGTTGCAGTTCTATATATTAACAATGAACCGTGCAAAAAGGAAATTAAGAAAACAACCTCATTTACAATATCATCAAAACCAGTAAGACATGGCTTCTGCAGAGGACAAGGATCGCTCTCTCATTCTGCGGGTCTGACTTCTACCAAAACGAGTGGCCTGGATGAGGGCAACAACCTTCCTGTCTCTAAAACCTGTGGCCTTGTTACTCCTGACCGTGCTCCAGGACATCAGGACCTGAACCAGGGCCAGAGCAAGAAAACCGAGGAGACACATGTGATGGCAGTTTGGAAACTGCCTTGGAGGGAGGCCCATCTCAGGCCCACTGGGGCTGTGGCCCTGTGCTCTGCATTCAAGTTGCTGGGAGTTGCAGCTGTGCAATGACTAAAATGGGCCAGAAAGAGGCTACGGAGGGCCTGGAAGCAGCCTCTGCCTCTGCCTCAGTGGCAGCAGACAATAGACAGGAAATGGCTGTCAGCATAGAGAACTGAGCGGTCCTGCTGGGGAGAAATTTCTAGAAGCCTGTGGCGCAGGGGAGTTGGGGTCTCAAATGATGTCTGGGGCAAAGGCCAAGGAAGTGATGACAAAAAAGTGTGCCATCTCAGCGACACCAGAAAGGGAGGGAGTAGCAGAGGAGGTGGTGGAGGAAAAGAAGGCAACACAGAAGGAGAAAAAGGTGGTAGGAGTGAAACAGGAGACAGGTGCCAGGGGTCCGAAGATCAATAACTGCATGGACTCACTAGAGGCCATTGATCAGGAGCTGTCAAACATAAGTGCCCAGGTAGACAGGGCCTTCCTTCAGCTGGAGGGCAATTTGGCTGGATGCAAAGGCTCCATATGCAGTGTGGAAGTATCCAGAATATCCCAGGTTTTTGGGTCACTGCTTTTCGGAACCATCCCTAGCTGTCACCTATGACCAGTGGCCAAGATGAGGACATGATGAGGTACATCATCAATTTGGAAGTTGAGGAGCTTAAACACCCTAAAATAGGCTGCAAATTCAGGCTCATCTTTCAAAGCAACCTCTACTTCTGAAAAGAGGGGCTCATCAAGGAATATGTGCACAGATCCTCTGGCTGGATGGTGTCCCTTTCCATTCCAATCTGCTGGCACCAGGGCCAACACCCCCAGTCCCATAGCCACAGGAAACAGGAGGGGAACACCATCCTCAGTTTCTTCAACTGGTTCTTAGACCATAGTCTCCTAGAATTCAACAGGATTGCTGAGATTATGAAAGCAGAACTGTGGCTCAATCCCCTACAATATTACCTGATGGATGAAGGACCCCACAGAGGAATTTGAGATCCAGCAAGGCAACCAGTGGAGAGCCCCAGGTCCTTCAGGCTGCAGTCTGGCTAATTCCTGACCTGTGAGAAGCTCCTGCACAAGTTTCCTTACCACCTCCTCTTGGATTCTACGCTTAGACAACAGCATGCAATCTTCCATCTGCTTTCTCTTCGCACGGGATTATTTTTTTCTTTGGTTCTTCTAGGTCTTCAACCAGTTGCAAGATTGTTGCTTACATGCCTATGCTCTTCTTCCTCTGGGCCTTGGTACCGTTCTGCAAAGTGTTACATGTTCCAAGTGCATGGCTGTCCACTGCTTCAATGCCAAGCACATGATGCCATAGATATGCACTGACCCCTGTACGCTATGGTGAGCTGTCTGAGTGTCACTGCTGTAAGATGAAGCTGAAATAGATGATACCAGCCATGATCCCAAACTGGACATTCCAGGCTACCACTAACTGGTTCCCAGCTGCTTTCCTGGGCCTGTACCATCCAGCCTGCTGGTTACTTGGCAGAATAATCAGGTGGCTGATGGGTGGCTACTAGGCATGAATGAGGTAACAGATGACATGTGTTCTGTGTTATCATGTTGATCTCCTTAATGCCCTTGGTCACTCTGCATTGTGACCAGTTACTGGTGAGTATGAAAGCCTGTGCTGTGGCCCACCCAAACCTATTCTCAGTCTTTTGGATGAGCTTTGCACAGTCACCATGGCCTGGCTCCTCAGGAGCTATCCGTGGACTTAAGACCCCAGGCAGCATGCAGGAACCACTCCCTTCCCAAATGGTTACCCATAAACCCAATAGGTTTTTGGGAAGATTGGGCAGTCATATGTGACAGTGTCCAAAGCAAGGTTGGAATGGGGTCCTTTCCAACAGTTAGCCTTTCTGAGTCCTAGACAATAAACCATCCGGGGGCACCGAGGAAGATGTATTTCTGGTCTGTCTCTCTCCCTCCTCCTCCTTCCTTTGTCTCCTTGCCCCCCTTTCCCTTTCCCTCCTCCCCCCTCTGCTCCTTTCCTCTCTCAAGCAGTTATTGCTCAGAAACAAACAAAAGGTGAGACAGCAGTGCTGTCGGGGCTGTCTTACTTACGGAGGGGTATAGTGGTGGTGATGACATCCGCACTCCTCTTTTCTCCTCTCTTTTTGAAGGCACTGCCATAAGCTCCCTGAGGGCTTAGTAGATCTAGATACAAAGCAGTGGGGAGGGTGCTCTAGGCTGGAGAAACTGAAAGCCCAGACACAGAAATGAGCCTGCTGTGGAGCGGGTTTGGAAAGGCAGTCAGAGAAAACGATCCTTGCAGGGTCTGAGGTTGGAGAAGAGGCCTTGATGCTCTTGCCAGGAGAGGTGGGTGGGAGAATCGAAGTGGTTAATGTTTAAAGAGGATGCTTGGAAGAGAGTTTTCCTCCAATTTTTCCTAGATCCTTGAATTCACCAGTAGATTTTTATACACAAAAATACAAGTCTAGATGTTTTCTCTCTAGTATTCTAGGAATGACCTTATATGTGGAATATAAATGGTATATACTTCTTATTTCACTGTGAGTAAAATCAAATTCCTTCATTTTTGCTTGCTGGCAAAATTGACACTTACAGGCCTGCTTTTTGCTTGTAATTGAGAATGTGTACAAAAATATCAAACTTGTTTCCTGTGCAGTGTGAAGACTTTGATAATATATCAGCTTGTTCTAATCTCTTCATATATAGCTCTATTTTTAGAAATATAATTTGAATAACGTGATCTTTGAAGAGTCTGAAATTTTGCAAATTGTCGCTGTCTTATGAAAGTAATCTCAAGAAGAAAAACATAACTCTGTCTTACTTGATATTTCTTGCCCTAATAGTAATGTGGTACTTGATATTTTATGTTCCTAACCCGTGTAAGTACTTGTAGAATTGCTCTGTCAAACTAAACAAGGATTGTTAGTACTTTTGTCTTCTATGTGCTAGAAGAAAAAATAAAATCTGTCCCTCTTCTGTATTTCTTGTTTTCACTAAAAAAGAAAAATCAATAAAGTTAAAAAAAACACCAGTAAAATACCTGGGAATAAATTTAACCAAGGAGGTGAAAGACTTGTACACTGAAAACTATGAAACATTATGAATAAAATTAAAGGAGACAAACAGAAAATCATCTCATGCTGGAAAACTTAATGTTGTTAAAATGTCCATACTATCCACAGAGATCTAGACACTCATGCTACTCCCATCAAAATCACATTTGTTTTTACAAAAATAGGAAAAGAAATAACATTCATATGGAACCACAAGCTAGAGGGGGTCACATCGCCTGATTTCAAAATATATTAGAGACAGAGTCATTAAAATGGTATTGCTACTGGAATAAAGACAGACATATAAGAGAGCACACAGAAGAGAGAGCACAGAAATAGACCCCCCAAACATACGGTCAGTTGATCTTTGACAAGGGTATCCACAGCACACACTGGGTCTATTAGCACACACAGAGACAGTTCTTCAACAAATGGTGTTGGGAAAACTGAAGATCCCCAGGCAAAAAAAATGTAAAATGTAACACTGGACCTCTACCTTACTCCGACCCCCCAAAATCAACTCAAAATAGATTAGAGACATCAATGGAAGACCTGAAACTGTAAGACTCCTACAATAAACAAAGGGAAAACCTTCATAACTTTGGTCTTGGCAATGATTTCTTGGTTATGATACTAAAAGCACAGGTAACAAAACCAACAATCAAATAGTAGCACTATCAAACTAAAAAACTTCTGCACAGTAACGAAAACAACAGAATGAAAAATCAACCGTTGGATTGGGAGAAAGTACTTGCAAACCATATACCTGATAAATAAAATTAATTTCCAATATATACAAGGAACTCCTACAACTCAATAGCAAAAAAAAAAAAAAAAAATCCAGATTTTAAAATGGACAAAGGACTTGAACATTTCTCCAAAGAAGACATACAAATGGACAACAGGTACATGAAAAGATACCCCCACATCATGAATCATTAGGGAAATGCAAATCAAAACTGCAATGAGATAATACCTCAGTCCCACTGGCAATGACTATTACAAAATAAAAATGATAAGAGCTGGCAAAGTTGTAGAGAAATTGGTAGGAGTGTAGCGTTGGCACCACAGCTGTGAAAAACAGTACGGAGATTCCTCAGATGGAACTGCCATGTGATCCAGTCATCCCACTTCTGGGCAGATCCAGAAGGACTGAAGTTAAGACCTTAAGAGATGTCTGCACCGCTATGTGGCAGCTCTGTTCCCAACAGCCAGGGATGGAAACACCCAAGTGTCGGTGACACCGATGGGAAGAGACGAAGGAGCCATGACGACTGAATGGTATATGGTATTCAGGGACAGACGAATAGATGAAGAAAATATGGGGTATATATACAGTACACACATACAAAACATACATTATGCGTGTATGTGTGTATATATATATATACACACACACACACACACACACACACACACACACACACACACACACATATATATATTACACAATAGACCACTTGGGAATTTATGTGCCTACATTTCACCTGGAGGAGGAGGAGGTCCAGAGGGAAAGGCAGGCAGCAGTGTGGGGGAGGCAGCATTTTTCAAGAAGAAGGGGAAAGATCTGAGCCATGGAGTTTTGAAAAAATAGGAAGTGTCCCTTTCTTTCTTGAGCTGAAGACAGGGGATCGGGAAGATGGGACAAGCCCACAAAGCCCCTATGGGGAGGATTCGACCATCAGTTTCTATGCAGGTGTGCCTAATTCAATCACTTGGCCTTGTTGGGTGTCTTTGTGGGGACTACAGGGTGGGCTGGTCAAGGGCGGTGGTATGCCGCCCATTCATGTTGGGGGAGGGGTCTCTACCTGGGTAGAGCCCCAGGTGTCTGGGAGTAGTGTAGGCAGAAACAGCTGCCAGGGGTAACTTAGGAGTGTCAGGGAGACTAACCCACCTGACAAAAAATATCCCAGAGCTGGTATTCCAAAGTGTGCAAGACAATTTTCTTAGGTGGACTCCTCAGAAAATGTCATGACTCGCAGAGCAAGAGTCATTCCTTCTCAGTTCTCCTTTCATCCTTCTTGTTGCCTGGAAGGGAAGGACCCTGCTTCTGTGAGGCGTCTCACCACTGTTCCAACACTTGCTAATCAGCGTCAGTCTCAGTCCCTTTTGCAGGCAGTAGTATGTAGAATTTGATAAAAACTTTTATTTTCATTTTATTGATTTTTGGCAGTTATCTGATTTATGGAGAGATGTTGGCTTCTCGTTTATGGTAGTAATTTAAAATATCCTTTAAAAATTTAAGTACAGGATGAAGTAGTGCATAAAGAAATAATGATGGTGGTGGGAGGAGGACTGAGGTAATAACCATAAGCCTGGTAGGGAAGTGAGTGAGGTAGTGGAACGTGACACTCCATGTCATATAGGCTGCTAGTTGGGTGTCAATCATCTTTTCAGGAGGATGAAAGCACAGCAACCACAAGAGGAATGAGTGGAAACATGTCATGATTCCAAGATAGCACCTTGCTGGACCCCACTCTGGGCTGCCTGACTATCTCAGACTTCAGGAGTCAACCCTGGTCATTTCTTAGGGGAAGTCCTCCAGGGTGTTCTGGAGTCATCTGTCTTCCCATACGCTGATCACCATCTACCTTTCTCTGGAACTAGCTGTGTCATCAAAGGTTACAGAATAGATGCCTGCCAGGGCTGGGAGAAGGGGACCTACAGCAAGCTACAGTGCCCACAGCAGAAACGTAGGCCCAACGTGGCCACACATTCCAATTTCTCAAGAAAAGTCAGAAATCTAAATTCTTACATGAAATTTCACCATCTTTAGTGTTCCCCTTACCTGGTGCAGGATCCTGTCTCTGCAGCATCAGGTGACATGGAGGGAAGCTTCTAGGTGGAGATAGCCATCAAGCTGCCGTGCCCTCACACTCTGGCCCCAAAAATGAGGGGACCCAGGAGAGGAAATCACCTGCTACAGTGGGTTGTGCTAGTCATGTGTTTCCCCATAAGACCAGGCCCTCCTGGTGGGCAGGGAGGGGCCTGAGTCATCTGGCCCCTCCCTGCCCACCAGGGCTCACAGGTCTGGAGCAGAGTGAATGACAAGATCCAAAGAGACAGGTGTCCATCCTCTAGGGAAGTAGGGCAGAATCTGGGACACAAAGCAGAGATATTCCAACAGACACACCCATGGGGAGGAGGGTCACTGTGTTGAGGGCAGCAGGCCTGGCTGGGCAGTGACTCCAGGCTCAGGACCTTGCTAGAGAAGAGAGATCCCAGCTGGGGCTCCCACTGCACACCTGCTCCAGGATGGAGAAGTATGCCTGGAATGCTGAGTTGGAAAAGCTGGGGAGAGTGTAGAAAGGCTATTTCAGGCATGGCCTGGGGAGAGCGAAGTCCAGGAGGTTAGATGCCCACGTGGGATCCAGGCCAGGTGAGGGCTGCAACCATCCTGTGCTCCAGGAGGGATGGCCAGGTCTGGATAGAAGAGGCCGTGCTCCCAAGCTGCAATAGAGGGGGATAGGGACTTCAGGCAGAGAGAAGGACTGAGAAAACGTTGTCTCTCTCTGATCTTTGGCGTAGCCCCTGCAGTGCGTGCACCTGCCTATAAAGACGGTTCTGGCCTCCCTCTCAGCCCTGTGCCCCTTCCTGCCCCAGGGCGCAGAGAGAGGGCAAGGCGGCCCCCTTGCAATGCCGGGCTGACTGGTGGAACTCGGGCGCCCCAGGCGGAGTCTCTCGGTGGGGATGCACTGGCTATCCCCCTGCAGGCCGCGGCGCTTCTGCCACCGCTTCCTGCTTTCCCTGCTCCTCTGCGAGCCTGGAACATCGGCGGCGGCTGCGCGGAGAAGCACCGGGTCACTGCAGGCTGAGGCGCCCCTGTTCCTGTCCTCCCCGCGCTCGCTCGTTTCCTCTCCCGCTTCCCTTCCACGCTCCCTGCCTCCCCTCTGCACCTTGCCTCCTCCTCCCCACACCCTGCTGTCCTGCGGCTGCGGGCGGCTCCTGCTGCCCCCAGTAGTGGGTCGGGCGGCGCGCGGGGAACTTTCGTGCCGGCTGCGAGTGCGGGACCCCGGCTGCAATCGGACCGCAAGGGATCCGCTGGCTGAAGCCGATTGCCGCCTGCTCTGCGCTGTGATGCTGCCGCTGCTGCTGACCCCGCGGCACAGGTAGGTGAGGAGGGACACCCCCAACTCCCACGCCCCCGTCAGCCGGGCACCGCCCCACGCGCCCCGCCGCCCCACCCCAGGCAGCTTCCAGCCCGACTTGACAAACTTCGTGCGCACTGGCCTGGGCCGCGTTGGCCAAGTTTGGGGTCCGGGCGGTCGCGGGACCGGGGAAGTCTCGGGGCCCCCGCGGCTCCCGGGACGCGGAGCATTAAGGCGAAGGGCTGGGAGGGCCCCGCGGCGGACGTCCCAGCGCCAGCTCCAATGGGTCCGGGAGAGCCAGGGTGAAGCGGGGCCCGCGGTGGCGTCCGGAGACGCTGAGACGGTGCCCAGCGCACAGCCTGGGGCCCTGGGGATTGGTTAGGGTGCGCAGAAAGGGATCCCCAAAGTTCCTAGGGGCCCTACTCCACCCCTTCAGGGACCGAGAACCGACAGTGGCCTCACCGGAGCTGGAAACGGAGGAGAGTTCCTCCCGTGCCAGGGGCTACGGAGTCTTCACTGCCCCAGGGCCACTGAAGGGTAGAAGCGCAGGTGTAAGGGGCTGTATAAAGCAGGTAGAATATATAATATATGTGGATTGAGGTTGGCAAAACAAGTTGGTTACCACTAGGGACGGGACTATGGCCGCAAGTGTGAGACTGATAAAAGTGAAAGTAAACATGTGTATGTTTTTGTGTGAAACTGAGCATAGCAAAATTGAGTGATAAACACGTTCACCAAAACAACTTCTGGTTTTCACCTCAGAGGCAAACAAGTCCAAGGAAGAGAGGATAAAAGCAGAACTCCAGAGCAAGGCCATGAGTAGTCTGACAGGGCGCTATGGCTAAGACCCTCTGGGAGGTGCAAGCCACCTACTCCCAGACTCTCCGAAGTTCTTCCTTGCAAGACCAGCTCGCCTCAGACCCCACGTCGCCCAGTCGCCTCTCTCAGACCGGGGCCTTCACCACCTCCAGTGACTCTGGGACTTGGTTCATTATTAAATTGTATTCTAGTCTGTATAACCTTCCCTGTACCAGAGCATTGGCTTCTGGAAGGACTTTAACTCCCAAATAAAGCTGTGTTACTCAATCTGTCTGAACCTGTGTGCCCAGACTTTGTTCCCCACTCGCTCATGAATACCACGCAGGTATATAGGGCCCTGCCCTGGGATAAATGTCCTCTTGACTTTCAGAAAGAGACTGAAATGTAGCGACTACTCTTGCAGTCGCTCGCAACAGGGGCCAAACAGGAAAGGCTTCAGAGCAGCCCCACCTCCTGCCCAGGAAGGTAAGTTGGGGGGGGAGGGTACGCTCTGATGCGGCTGTCCCCTGGGGAACTGTGAAGAGCCCGCTGAGCCCCATCCCTAAATCGGGCAAGGGGCAGAGCACTTTGCTTGCGTCCCAGAGCCGGATGCCCAGAGCGGCGGGGCTCCGTAGTGGTGGCTGTGTTAACGCATCTTCCCGGTTATGGAGATGGCGGGGGAGGTACTGCCTAGTTGTTGGCGGTTGCCTGGCGGAATGCCCTTCATTTTGCAGTGAGGGCAAGGCTGGGGGATGCGGGACTCAGCAGGGTGGAGACCCTAGGGGCTGGGGGCGGGGCTGGGAGTTGCCGGACTCAGTGGGGTGGGGCCTCTAGGAGTTGGGGGCTCCTAGGTTTCTGTGGCTCTAATATCCCTTCTCCTTGCAGGCGAGCCCCTGGCGCGCAGAGCAGAGCTCACCTTAGCGGTGCCAGTGAGCACTGACGCCCAGGGCCTCTTGGTGTCCCACGTCGTGTTGGCGGCGACAGCCAAAGAGAGTTTGGGCCCTCAGAGTCGCCCTGGTCCAGACCTCAGGTTTCCTGGGAGGCAGCGAGGAGGACCCTGGCGGCAGCTTCTTCCACAATGGCACGGTCTTCGGCGGAGACCTGCACCTGCGGCTGCACCCAATGCCCGCCTAGTGACGCCAGGGGCCATGGTGCAGTGGCAGAGAGATTCCTTTGTGGAGCCCTGCTTGGGATCTGCCTCTGATTCCGAGACTTGGCCGTCCTGACCCAAAACTCCTCCGTGGCGTTCAGCAACTGCAGAGGCTGGTGAGTAACCACTTCTCCTGCTCTTTTCTGTCCCTGTCTGATGCCTGGGCCTCAGCCTGGTGTCCCCTTTTAACTGGAGGGCAAGAGCCTGCCTGCACTAAGATATTCTCTACTTAGGGAAGACTGGACATCTATTCAAGGGGCTGGCTGGAAGGCAAGTTATTCTGACTGGTGGGAGAAGGGTGATTTACGGAGTGGGAGAGCCAGGGGCTCCCAAGTGCTGATCAAGCAGCCAGCCCATGTGTGTCTCCTTTAGGCCTGTAGGCACAGGTCTTGTCTTGCATCCAGATGTGTGTGTATACCTCTGGGAATGTGTGCACATGTGTTTTGGAATGTCGCTGTGTACTGGTGTCTGGATACCTGTGCACCTGTGAACACGTGAATGTGCTATTGTGAGTCTTGTGCACGTGTGTATCTATAAGTTCCTGCTAATTCGACCCTGTGCATTTTAGTACGTGTATGGGGGGCACATGTGCTGGCAGTCAGTCTTCTTGTTTCTGTGTGTGCGGGTGGTATCAGACCAGGGGACAGGCTGTGATGCTGAAATACCCAGTTATTTTTCTGCCACCTAATTGAGCGGGAGCCATGGTTTTTATGCTGTGACTTTTAATGCAAGTGTTACCGGGTTGTGATGATTTCCTTGGCTCGTCTCTTCACAAGGGAAAGAGTTCAGTCAAGAGACAGTGTTTTGTGCATGCATAGTGTAGTAAAGAGTTTATTCACAAAGGCAGATACACTCTCAGATGTGGAGGGGACCAATCCCAAGAGGGGGAAAAGCCTCTCCTTACATTGTATGAAGGCTTTTATTTGTTTGGGTAGAATTGCCTGCCCCTCTCCCTTCTCTTTATCTCTTTCTCTCCTGCTGTGGTGCCCAGCCCTCCCTTTTGCTTCTCAAGGTAGTTTCTGTCAATTTTCTTTTTATGATTTGTTTGAGAAGGTCACTAAAATGGTCCTTAAAAACCGGATGTATTCTCTGATAAGTGGGATGTCTTCCTTCCTTCTTCGGCTTCTAACAACACATCCCTTTGACTCAGGGGCATGTGTGAGCCTGGAATCCTGGCGGGCCAATGAGGCATTGGTGTCCTAAGTGAGGGCAGCTGCAAGGGGTCTTGACCCAAGTAGGAGCTGCAGCAAGGGGCTTTCTATCCAGGGCTAGGTCTCTCCTTCTGCTCACTTCTATCTACCCATCCTATCATTCCCCTCTCAAGAGTTTGAGACCCTGAACTCTTAGGAAAGTGGACAATGTGTCTCTTCTGTATCTACTGCCTGCTGAAAGGAAGTGATGTCATAGTCAGGGTCCAATCCTCTTGCTCTCTGTCAGGAGGAAAGAGGTGTTGTCCCTGTACTTTCAGCAGGTAGGAGGCAAACGCGGTGCGACATTGTTGAGAGGAGACTGGTTAAATCTGAGTCTTCTGGAGGGACAGGTTGGAATTTCTGGAGGGACATCATTTTTAAGTGGAACTGTTGTAATCTGGAGGAGATAAATTTGACAGGTAGATTAAAAAGACATGGGCCGAATAGCAGTAGAAGCAATATACAAACTAAAGGCCATAGTAAGGGTAGAAACCAAGTTATGGCAGGTAGAATGTCTTTTACCGCCTGCCCGATAGAGTCAGTCATTGTACATTCCTTTGCAAAATTATGAAGCTATTCAGCCTGATTATATATATCTTTTAAATATCTTCTTCTACTTGACTGGTGGCATTTATATAAGTGCAGGAAGTCTTACTAATTACTGCACATACTCCCCCTTGTTCAACTAATAAGTAATCAAGGGCTAGTCAGTAGTCAAAGACAACATTTGCAAACGAACCGAGGCACCCCCGGAGATTCTGGAGGCAGCTCTGATGCCTTGAGCTAGGGCAGCTATGACTTTGTTAGGGTGGTTAAAGTAGCCTCACGATAGGCAGATCCTCCCCCAAGAGGCTGCTAGAACAACGGCAGCCCCAGTACCAACTAAATGAGTCCTACGGCCTGTTTGGCTTGGGGATGAGTGATGTTATGAACCGTGATTGATATGCCCCAAAGGCCTAAAAACCCTAAGGCACGTCCTTCAAACTGAGACTTGTCAATACATGTGTAGCCAGGGTGATAGGAGAGTGGTGGTAGACCCACCTGGCAACTTTTCGTTGGGTAGTTCATTTTGAGGAGGACCACAGAGAAATAAATACCCTGGAGGGGAGTACAAGCTCGATGTGGGAGGAGGACTTAAACCATGTGGTCAGACCTGAGCCCCAAGGAGGAGCTCTGTTGTATTGGGGAGAGGAAAGGTCTCCCCTTAGCCCAGCATCCCTGGGCCTTGTTGGTACCCATCCTGCTCTTGGAGGTAGGTGGCGAAGTTTCCGAGATGTTGTTGCCTGTCCTGTTGTGAGCTCTGTGACTAGCTGGACACCAGAAGGTAGTATTCGGAGTGCCCCTTTTAGAAATGTCAAAGGTAATGGGCTAATAGGGGAACTGGACAGACAAGAGGTAGCCTCCCTCTCGATATGTACAGAAGTGACAAGGGCTAGATGTGGATGTACAGTTGAGGGTTCTGACCCTAGTTGTATCAGACCGATTAACTAGTGGGGTGAGGTGAGTGCAGCCCAGACGTGTAGCTGAGGAGTCTAACCTGACAACAAAGGGAGTACTGTGGAAGAACCCTTTAGGGACCCCAGACAGAAAGGTAAGGCTGAGATTAAAAAGGGCAGGCTGAAACTGGGGAGAGGAGGGAGGTTTCCAGGCTGCGTGTGGCATGTCCAACAGTCAGAGAGTCCATTTCCCTTTGCAATTATGTTGGGAAAGTTTGCAAGGGTGTTAGTCTTGTCGACTGGACAAAATAATTTGCCAGGCAGTCAGCCAAAAGGAGGGTTTATTTGGGAAAAGGTAAAAGCAAAACCACCGCAGCAATGTGAGAACACACACCTCCGGCCGGCGCCCACTTGCAGTGTTCTACCACTCTCCCAAGATGGTCCCTATATATGAGTATATTCCCCCTGAAGGAAGTTAGAACCATAAAGTTTAACAGGAAGTCAGGACTAGAGAGTAACAGGAAGCCCAGCTCCATCCATAGACCTCCCAGCTCCCGGGTCACTTTACTTAAAGTGCCAGTTCACTTTTATCATTCCCTCCTTTTGATCAAGATCTTTTCTCTAAAAGCATCATTGATCAACAGTCAGGTCTTCAGGTCTCAGGTTTTACAGTCTTCAGCCTTTTGTCCTTCAGTGTCAGGAAGGACCTTCTCTGGGTGTCATTGCTTACATCAAGGGGAGAGTGCATGGACTGGGAACAGCTAGTGTCCAGGGTTGATGGGCATCAGGAGCAGAGCTTAAAAACAATAAGATTTAAAGGTAGAATTAGAACATAACAACCTAGTTTATATGGTAGGTGTAAACCAGAAGTTTAAGCTCATAGCTAATGAGACAAAGATTATTATTATCTTAAATAGATCAAAGTTCTTGATGATAGATTCAACAACCAGAAAGATTTGGTAACCCATTTCCTTAGAGGTCACCTGCTTTAAATTTTGACAGCTTTAGGTTCAGGTCACCAGACTGTGTGCAGTTCCAGTCAGGGTTTGGTGCCTTCTTTAGGTGTGACACGTGTATCCAAGAGTCTACTTCCTGCAGTTTAGCAGCACAGAGGTTAGTCAACAGTACCTGGTAAGGGCCCTTCCAGTGTGACTGGAGGGAATCCTTTTTGAGGTGTCTTTTCCAGTAAAAAAAAACTCCAGGTTGTAGAGTATGAATTTGCAGTTTTTCATTTCCCTGGAGTGCACTGTGAAACGATTCTTCTACTAAAGCTTGATTATTGTTGATAAAAGCAACTAAGCCTTTACAATATTGAAGTATGTCTCCTTTTACCAACTGTGGATCAAGAGAGGCAGGGGCCAAATGCATAGGGCATCCTGTAATTATCTCAAAAGGTGAAAGCTTATGAGTCACAAAAGGTGTAGATCTGAGATTTAAAAGGACTAATGGCAATGCTTTTGGCCATGGTATTTGAAGAGTTTCTACTAAAATTTTGCCAATTGAGTGTTAATAATGCCATTAGTGCATTGAACCAATCCTGAAGATTGAGGATGGTGAGCACAGTGAAAATGTTACAGAGCTGACCAAACAGCACAGACTTGTTTTAGCACCTGCCCAGTGAAATGGGTTTCTCGATCACTATGGAATTCAACAGGAGTTCCCCAAGTAGGAATAATCTTTTCTAACAGTACTTTAACTACTGCAGACACATTAGCTTGTCTGCAAGGGAAAGCTTCAGCCCACTGAGAAAATATACGTATCATGACTAAAACACACTTGTGTCCATGAGATGGGGGAAGCTGTATGAAGTCCATTTGCCAGACAGCAAATTGTCCGTTTGGCAATTTAAAATGTCCAGGGGCAGTGCGAACAGGCTTCCCTGAGTTGTACTTTGGACAGGTGGGACACCTGAGGTAGGAACTTTTTTCAGCCTTATTAATATCTGTCCACCAATATTGGTGCATGAATGCTACCATTTTGTCAGTAGACCAATGATTCAACACATGTAAAGTGGTTAGGACTGGGAATTTTAGCATTTCTCGTAGAACTGGGTTGTTATTTGGTCCAAACCAGAGTTTATTTCCTTATTAAACCAGCAATTGTTGGATTTCCAGTCATGTTTTTCTTCTTCAGAAGCTGATTGTTGGGCTTCTCTAGCCAGTAACACAAGAAGCTTCTCTTTGGACCATGACAGAAGTCTGACTGCTGCTGATGCCTTTAAGGGCAGCATTCTTAGCAGAAATCTCGGCAATGTGATTTCCCTTAGTTTTCAGGGAATCTAGTTTAGAATGTCCTGGAATCTTAATAATGGCTAAGGCAGAACTATAGCATCTAATCATTCCCATAAATATGAACCATTCTTAATTTTATCTCCATTGGAGGTAAGGAAACCATGTTTCCATTGCATCCCAAAGTTGTGAGCCACTCCAAAAACATACCTACTGTCAGTATAAATGTTCACAGTTTTGCCCTTTGCTAAAATGCAAGCTCGAGTGAGGGCATATAATTCAGCCTGCTGTGCTGAAGTGGCCAGAGGCAAAGGTGCTGCCTCAATGACTTCAGAAGGGGCTGCAACAGCATAATAAGCACAGTACTTATCATTGTTGTTTTTTAAGTAAATTGACCATCTGTAAACCATGAAAGATCAGCTTTATCTAGAGGAGTTTTCTGCAAATCGTCACGAGAAGTCAGAAGGTGATCTGTTAATGGCAGGCAGTCATGAGGGGCTTCCTCAGTCTCAGAAGAAAGAAAAGTAGCTGAAAGGGTTATATGGGAAGCGGTTAACAAAAGGATTTCATAGGAAGTAAGACGACTGACTGAAAGATGCTAGGTGTGATGAGAATTTAGGAGAGCTTCTACTGCATGAGACACAAAGATAGTTAGAGGGGATCCCACAATAATCTTCTCTGTGGCCTTAACCAGGAGGCCAGTGGCAGCAACACCTCTGAGGCAAGAAGGGTATCCCCAAACCACAGGGTCCAGTTGCTGACTATAGTTTCCTAAGGGTTTATGTTGATCCCCATGTTTCTAAGTGAGCATGCCAAGGGCATTTCCTTGCTTTTCATGCACAGAAATGAAAAATGGAATCTGATAGTTAGGATGCCCAAGAGAAGGTGGGTTTATTAAACTCTCCTTCAAGGCCTTGAAGGCCACGTCATCCTGTTCTTCCCACGAAATTGGGTCAGGACTGTCATTCTTTAATAGAACATATAGAGGTTTTGTCATAGGAGAGAGATTTGGGATCCAATTCTGGTAATTGCTGATTAGCCCAAGAAAACCTCGCAATTGGTGCTTAGTCTTGGGCCTTGGGAAATTTAGGATGCAATGGAGCCTGTCTGGTTCCAGGTGTAGACCCTGTTCTGATATCAGATGTCTGAAATATCGAACCTGAGTTTGAGCAAATTGTAATTTTTCTTTAGCGACCTTATGTCCCTTTAAGGCCAAAAGTGTCAACAGATAGATGCTATCATCCTGTGAAGAAACCTGAGGAGAGCAAAGAAGTAAATCATCCACATACGTATTGTAACAAGATGGAACCTTTAGGGAAAACACATCATCCAAATCAGTCTTCAGAATCTGTGTGAAGTAAGAAGGGCTGTAAGTAAAACCCTGAGGCATTACCGTCCAGATAAATTGTTTTCCTTCCCAAGTGAAAGCAAAAAGGTATTGGCTAGCTTCCTCAACTGGGATGCCAAAGAATGCACTGCATAAATCAATTACTGTAAAGAATTTACTTGCAGTTGGGATGGATGCTGGGCAACGTATGAGGGTCAGGAACAACAGAGTGTCAAGGGATGACAATATGGTTTATTGCTCAGAGGTCCTGGACATACCTCCACCCTCGTCCCTTTGGCTTTCTCACAGGTAGAATAGGGGTGTTACAAGGACTAGTGCAAGGAATAATAAGACCCTGAGTTATGTCATCTTCTATTATGGGCTTTATACCTTGGAAGGCCTCCTTACTTATAGGATATTGATTAATTCTGGGCAGAGGCTTTGAAGGATCAATTTGAACCTTGATAGGAGGTACACTGTGAATTCTGCCAATATCA
Organism: Rhinolophus sinicus; assembly: GCF_057876585.1. Taxonomy (NCBI): domain Eukaryota; kingdom Metazoa; phylum Chordata; class Mammalia; order Chiroptera; family Rhinolophidae; genus Rhinolophus; species Rhinolophus sinicus. The sequence goes on from NC_142505.1 coordinate 67,003,947, forward strand.
GTTGAAGATTTTGCCCATACGGAAGATGGCAGTTGGTTGAATAGGGACCGTTGATCAGTGCTCTCAGATTCAGTTACTGTACCATCAGAGACAGCACAAATGGAAAATGCTGAAACGTCAGGGCCGGCCCGGTGGCTCAGGTGGTTAGAGCTCCATGCTCCTAACTCCGAAGGTTGCCAGGTCGATTCCCACATGGGCCAGTGGGCTCTCAACCACAAGGTTGCCGGTTCAACTCCTCAAGTCCCACAAGGGATGGTGGGCTGTGCCCCCTGCAACTAGAAAAGGGCAACTGGACCTGGAGCGAGCTGCGCCCTCCACAACTAAGACTGAAAGGACAACAAGTTGAAGCTGAACGGGCTTCCTCCGCAGCTAAGATTGAAAGGACAGCAACTTGACTTGGAAAAAAGGCCTGGAAGTACACACTGTTCCCCAATAAAGTCCTGTTCCTATTCCCCAATAAAATCTTTAAAAAAGAAAAAGAAAAATGCTGAAACGTCACGTAATTTACCTGATTGATCATTCTGATGGTTACCATCAAACTCTAACATTATTTCTCTCTTTTTTCTTTAATTGAAGTTTATTGGGGTGACAATTGTTAGTAACGGTACATAGATTTCAGGTGAACAATTCTGTATTACATCATCTATAAATCACATTGTGTGTTCATCACCGAGAGTCAGTTCTCCCTCCATCACCATATATTTGATCCCCTTTACCCTCATCTACCATCCCCTTTCCCCCATTACCCTCTGGTAACCACTGAACTATTGTCTGTGTCTATGAGTTTTTGTTTCTCATTTGTTTGTTTTGTTCTTTTGTTGTTTTGGGTTCATATACCACATATCAGTGAAATCATATGATTCTCTGCTTTTTCTGTCTGCTTATTTCGCTTAGCATTATAATCTCAAGATCCATCCATGTTGTCACAAATGCTCCTATTTCAACTTTTCTTACCACCCAATAGTATTCCATTGTGTATATATACCACAACTTCTTTATCTATTCATCTATCGAAGGACATTTTGGTTGTTTCCATGTCTTGGCCACCATAAATGAAACTTCAGTGAACATGGAGTACACTTGTCTTTATGGATAAGTGTTTTCAGATTTTTTGGATAGATAGATAAATCCCTCCCCAGGAGAGGGATTGCTGGGTCATATGGCAATTCTATTCGTAATTTTTTGAGGAACTTCCACACTGCCTTCCATAACGGCTGCACCAGTCTGCATTCCCACCAACAGTGTATGAGGGTTCCTTTTTCTCCACAGCCTCTCCAACACTTGTTACTATTTGTCTTGTTGATGATAGCCATTCTGACTGGGATGAGGTGATATCTCATAGTGGTTTTTATTTGCATTTCTCTGATGATTAGTGATGTTGAGCATTTTTTCATATGTCTATTTGCCATTTGTATGTCCTCTTTGGAGAAATGTCTCTTCAGGTCCTCTGCCCATTTTTCAATTGGGTTGTTTGTTTTTTGTTGTTGTTGCGTTTCATGAGTTCCTTGTATATTTTGGATATTAGCCCCTTATCAGAGGCACTGTTTGCAAAAATCTTCTCCCATTCAGTTGGTTGCGTCTTTATTTTGTCGATGGTTTCTTTTGCTGTGCAGAAGCTTTTAAGTTTCATATAGTCCCATTCGTTTATTTTAGCTTTTACTTCCATTGCCTTTGGAGTCAAATTCATGAAATGCTCTTTGAACCCAAGGTCCATAAGTTTAGTACCCATGTTTTCTTCTATGCAGGTTATTTTGTCAGGTCTTATGTTTAAGTCTTTGATCCATTTTGAATTAATTTTGGTACATGGTGACAGATAGCAGTCCAGTTTCATTCTTTTGCACGTGGTTATCCAATTCTCCCAGCACCATTTATTGAAGAGGCTGTCTTTGCTCCATTGTATGTTTTTAGCTTCTTTGTCAAAAATTATCTGTCGACTTCCGGATAAATGGAGGCATGAGGTGAGCCTCTGTAAAGCTCCCCTGGAATTTACAAAGAATCGAACAACAAAAACTCCACAAAGGACTCCCTGCACAGCAGACAGGCAAGACGAAGAGGCCCACTACCGACTGAAATCACCTACAGGTGGGAGATTCGCGCGAGTGGAGGGAGGAGGAAAGGGAGAAGTGCGCGGAGACGGAGCCACGCGGACGCAGGACGCAGACCTAGCTCAGTGTGCCGAGCTCGCTGCTTCCTGGAACTACCGCAGCTGCAGGAGAGGGAAGAACTCAGCCTGCTAGGGCTCCGCCAGGGCTCCGCCAGGGCTCCACAGGGCTGAGGGGACAGCATATAACAGGCTGAACCCAACGCTCACGGCAGAGACCTCGGAGTAAAGACTGAGGGAAAAAGGCTGAAAATGGTGGTTTAAGCCCGCACTGCCGAGCAGAGAATGGAGCCTTAGGCACTGAGACTAGCCGCCCCCTCCCTCCCCTCCCAGAGCTCGCCCCAACCCCACCTGCCCGGTGCTAGAAGCGGAACAGTAGCAGTGTCAGATCAAAACAACAGAAAATTTGCTATTTTGAGAACTGTGAACCGCAGACACAAATTCATAGCCCAACTAGTTCCGGCAAAGGGGAGAGACCTGTGGAAGCAGGACCGGCTGTGGTGGTGGTTGCTGCCATTGCTCTGGGCCACCTCTCACAACTCACCCCGCCCCTGACCCCACCTATCTGGGCGGATCCCTGCAGGAGTAAACAGAACTGCTGAAACATACGGGCTCTGAATCAGGAGCTTAAAGAGCTTTGGAACATCAAAAGCTCTCCGCATACCCACCAGGACACTGCGCCCTGTGACCTAGACGAACTATTAATAGAGGAGAAGCCCGTCTCCCAGGGAATCCCCCCATTGTGTGAGAAGTTGGAATAGTGCAGAGAAAACATAGCACTACCGTGTGGGAGAAGAAAAATAAGTTGCAGTTGGAGAAATAATAAAACATTCTACCAACAAGTACTGACAAACAAAAGAAAGACCGCTTTCTATCAACCTGTTGCAGAAGTCACTCCTGTAGATGTCTAGGAAGAGAAATAGCAAACCAGTAATCGCCATGAATAACCAAGGCAACAAGATAGCTCAGAAAGAAAGTGAAAAATCTCCAGAAAAGGCACTTAAAGATACAGAAATATGTGACTTAAATGACAGAGAATTCAAGATTGCAGTTCTGAAAAAACTCAACGAGATACAAGAAAACACAGATAGGCAGTTAAAAGAACTCAGAAACTCAATCAAAGAACAGCATGAGCATTTTACGAAAGAGATTGAAATTTTAAAAAAGAACCAAATAGAATTTCTGGAGATTAAGAACTCAATAGAAGAAATTAAGAATGAAATAACCAGCTTAGGTAGTAGAGTTGACCAGATGGAGGAAAGAATCAGTGACATCGAAGATAAAAACCTGGAAATTACACAGATAGAAGAAGAAAGAGACTTGAGACTTAAAAGAAATGAAAGAACTCTACAAGAACTTTCTGACTCCATCAGAAAGAGCAATATAAGAATAATGGGCATACCAGAAGGAGAAGAAAGAGAGAAGGGAACATAGAATATATTCAAACGAATTGTCGAAGAGAACTTCCCAAATTTGTGGACAGAACTGGACCCTCGAATCCAAGAAGCAAATAGAACACCTAGTTACCTCAATGCCAACAGGCCTTCTCCAAGGCACATTGTATTGAAGCTGTCTAAAATCAACGACAAAGAAAGAATCCTCAAGGCAGCCAGGGAAAAGAAGACGGTAACTTACAAAGGAAAGCCCATTAGATTATCATCAGATTTTTCAGCAGAAACTCTACAAGCCAGGAGGGAGTGGAACCAAATATTCAAACTATTGAAAGAGAGAAATCATGAGCCAAGAATAATATATCCAGCAAAGATATCCTTTAGATATGAAGGAGGAATAAAGACCTTTCCAGACATACAGAAGCTGAGGGAATTTTCTAATACACGACCTGCACTACAAGAAATACTAAAGGAGGCTATTCGACCACCATCAACAGGGACAATTTGTGGCAACCAAAACTCAAAAAGGAGGAGAGTACAGGCCTGAACCGGAATATGGGAATGGAGAAAGTAAGCGTGCTGAAGAAAATGGAATACTCTAATTATCAAACTTTCTTTTACATAAACTTAAGGGTAACCACTCAAAAAAAATCCAGAACTGAAATATATACTGAAATAAAAGAAGAAACAGAGGGAAACATCATAGAATACCACCACACAGAAATAATAGACAACAACAAAAAGTCAAAGAAACAATGGAGACACAGCCTTACCAGAACACTAAAGATAGAATGACAGGAAATCCTCACATATCAATAATCTCCCTAAATGTAAATGGACTGAACTCACCAATGAAACGGCACAGAGTAGCAGATTGGATCAAAAAACTAAACCCAACCATATGCTGTCTCCAAGAGACACATCTCAGCTACAAGGACAAGCATAGACTCAAAGTGAAAGGGTGGAAATTGACACTCCAAGCAAATGGTACCCAGAGAAAATCAGATGTAGCCATAATGATATCAGATGAAACAGACTTCCGGGTGAAAAAGATAACAAGAGACAAAGATGGACATTTCATAATGGTGAAGGGAACTGTACAACAAGAAGACATAACAGTCATCAATATTTATGCCCCCAATCAGGGAGCACCGAAATACACCAAGCAACTACTAACAGAACTAAAGGGAGAAATTGACCAAAACACAATTATACTAGGTGACTTAAATACACCATTGACAGCTATGGATAGATCATCCAAACAGAAAATAAATAACGAAATAGTAGCCCTAAATGACACATTAGATGAAATGGACATAATTGACATTTATAGAGCACTTCATCCTAAAACATCAGACTACACATTCTTTTCTAGTGTACATGGAACATTCTCAAGGATAGACCATATATTGGGATATAAAATCAGTCTCAACAAATTTAAGAAGATTGAAATAATACCATGCATATTCTCTGATCACAAGGCTTTGAAATTGGATATCAACTGTAAAAAGAAAGCGGGAAAAAACACAAATACATGGAGATTAAACAACATACTTTTAAAGAAGGACTGGGTCAAAGAAGAAGTTAGAGGAGATATCAAAAGATACATAGAAACAAATGACAATGAAAATACATCCTACCAAAATTTTTGGGATGCAGCGAAAGCAGTTTTAAGAGGGAAATTTATCTCATTACAGGCCTATCTCAAGAAACAAGAAAACTCCCAAATAAATAACCTCATGTTACACCTTAAAGAACTAGAAAAAGAAGAACAAGTAAAACCCAAGGTCAGCAGAAGAAAGGAAATAACAAAAATTAGAGCAGAACTAAATGAAATAGAGAAAAAAAAGACAATAGAAAAAATTAATGTGACAAAGAGCTGGTTCTTTGAAAAGATTAACAAAATTGACAAACGCTTGGCTAGACTTACTAAGATAAAAAGAGAGAAGACACTGATTAACAAAATCAGAAACGTAAAAGGGGAAGTTATCACGGACACCACAGAAATACAAAGGATCATCCAAGAATACTATGAAGGACTATATGCCACCAAATTCAACAACCTAGAAGAAATGGACATGTTCTTAGAAACATATAGCCTTCCAAGGCTGAACCATGAAGAACTGGAAAATCTAAACAGACCGATCACCAGTAACGAAATTGAATCAGTCATCCAAAAGCAAAAGTCCGGGACCAGATGGCTTCACTAGTGAATTCTACCAAACCTTCAAAGAGGATCTAATACCAATCCTGCACAAACTCTTCCAAAAAATTGAAGAAGAGACAGTACTCCCTAACTCATTCTATGAGGCCAACATCACCCTGATACCAAAACCGGGTAAGGACAGCACAAAAAAAGAAAACTACAGACCAATATCTCTGATGAATACCGATGCAAAAATCCTAAATAAAATTCTAGCAAATCGAATACAACAATGCATTAAAAAGATTATTCATCACGACCAAGTGGGGTTCATCCCCGGGGCACAAGGATGGTTCAACATCCGCAAATCCATCAATGTGATACATCACATAAACAAAATAAAGGACAAAAATCATATGATTATATCAATTGATGCAGAAAAAGCATTTGACAAGATACAACATCCATTTATGATTAAAACACTTAATAAAATGGGTATAGAAGGAAAATACCTTAACATAATAAAGGCCATATATGACAAGCCCTCTGCAAATCTCATAATTAATGGAGAAAAACTGAAGCCCTTTGCTCTATGTTCAGGAACACGACAGGGATGTCCCCTATCATCTCTGCTTTTCAACATAGTGTTGGAAGTCCTTGCCAGAGCAATCAGGCAAGAGAAAGAAATAAAAGGCATCCAAATTGGGAATGAAGAAGTTAAATTATCACTCTTTGCAGATGACATGATGCTATATATAGAAAACCCTAAAGACTCCACCAAAAAGCTATTCGAATCAATCAACGAATACAGTAAAGTTGCCGGCTACAAAATCAACGCACAAAAGTCCATTGCATTCCTATATACTAACAATGAAATCTCAGAAAAAGAAATACAAAAAACAATTCCTTTTGCAATTGCAGCAAAAAGAATAAAATACCTAGGAATAAACTTAATCAAGGATGTGAAAGACCTATATGCTGAAAACTATAAGACATTTTTGAAAGAAATTGAAGAAGACACAAAGAAATGGAAAGACATTCCGTGCTCATGGATTGGAAGAATCAACATAGTTAAAATGGCCATATTACCCAAAGCAATATACAGATTGAATGCAATCCCCATCAAAATCCCAATGGCATATTTTAAAGAAATAGAACAAAAAATCATCAGATTTGTTTGGAACCACAAAAGACCCCGAATAGCCAAAGCAATCTTAAGAAAAAAGAACAATAACGGAGGTATCACACTCCCTGACTTTGGCTTGTACTACAGGGCTACAATAATCAAAACAGCATGGTATTGGCAGAAAAACAGACACATAGACCAATGGAATAGAATTGAGAACCCAGAAATAAAACCACATAAATATGGACAGATAATTTTTGACAAAGAAGCTAAAAACATACAATGGAGGAAAGACAGCCTCTTCAATAAATGGTGCTGGAAGAATTGGATAGCCACATGCAAAAGAATGAAACTGGACTTCTATTTGTCACCATGTACCAAAGTTAATTCAAAATGGATCAAAGACTTAAGCATAAGACCTGACACAATAAACTGCATAGAAGAAAACATAGGTACTAAACTTATGGACCTTGCGTTCAAAGAGCATTTTATGAACTTGACTCCAAAGGCAATGGAAGTAAAAGCTAAAATAAATGAATGGGACTATATGAAACTTAAAAGCTTCTGCACAGCAAAAGAAACCATTGACAAAATAAAGAGGCCACCAACTGAATGGGAGAAGATTTTTGCAAACAGTACCTCCGATAAGGGGCTAGTATCCAGAATATACAAGGAACTCATGCAACTCAACAACAACAAAAAAGCCCAATTGAAAAATGGGCAGAGGACTTGAAGAGACGTTTCTCCAAAGAGGACATACAAATGGCAAATAGACATATGAAAAAATGCTCAACATCACTAATCATCAGAGAAATGCAAATCAAAACCACAATGAGATATCACCTCACCCCAGTCAGAATGGCTATCATCAACAAGACAAATAGTAACAAATGTTGGAGAGGCTGTGGAGAAAAAGGAACCCTCATACACTGTTGGTGGGAATGCAGACTGGTGCAGCCGTTATGGAAGGCAGTGTGGAGGTTCCTCAAAGAATTACGAATAGAATTGCCATATGACCCAGCAATCCCTCTCCTGGGTATCTACCCAAAACATCTGAAAACATTTATAGATAAAGACACGTGTGCTCCAATGTTCATTGCAGCTTTGTTCACTGTGGCCAAGACATGGAAACAACCAAAATGTCCTTCGATAGATGAATGGATAAAGAAGTTGTGGTATATATACACAATGGAATACTATTCGGCAGTAAGAAAAGATGATATAGGAACATTTGTGACAACATGGATGGATCTTGAGAGAGTAATGCTGAGCAAAAGAAGTCAGACAGAAAAAGCAGAGAACCATGTGATTTCACTGATATGTGGTATATAAACCAAAAACAACAAAAGAACAAGACAAACAAATGAGAAACAGAAACTCATAGACACAGATAATAGTTTAGTGGTTGCCAGAGGGTAAGGGGGCGGGGGGTGGGGGGGTGGGAAATGAGGGTAAGGGGGATCGAATATATGGTGATGGAAGGAGAACTGACTCTGGGTGATGAACACACAATGGGATTTAGAGATGATGTAATACAGAATTGTACACCTGAAATCTATGTAATTTTACTAACAGTTGTCACCCCAATAAATTTAATTTTAAAAAAAATTATCTGTCCATATTTATGTGGTTTTATTTCTGGGTTCTCAATTCTATTCCATTGGTCTATGTGTCTGTTTTTCTGCCAATACCATGCTGTTTTGATTATTGTAGCCCTGTAGTACAAGCTAAAGTCAGGGAGTGTGATACCTCCATTATTATTCTTTGTTTTTAAGATTGCTTTGGCTATTCAGGGTCTTTTGTGGTTCCAAACAAATCTGATTATTTTTTCTTCTAATTTTTTCTTAAATGCCATTGGGATTTTGATGGGGATTGTGTAAAATCTGTATATTACTTTGGGTAATATGGCTATTTTAACTATGTTGATTCTTCCAATCCTCGAGCATGGAATGTCTTTCCATTTATTTGTGTCTTCTTCAATTTCTTTTAAAAATGTCTTATATTTTTCAGCATATAGGTCTTTCACATCCTTGGTTAAGTTTATTCCTAGGTATTTTATCTTTTTGTTGCAATTGCAAAAGGAATTTTTTTTAATTTATTTTTTTGAGATTTCATTGTTAGTATATAGGAATGCAATGGACTTTTGTACATTGATTTTGTAGCCAGCAACTTTACTGTATTCGTTTATTGTTTCTAAAAGCTATTTGGTGGAGTCTTTAGGGTTTTCTATATATAGCATCATGTCATCTGCAAAGAGTGACAATTTGACTTCTTCATTTCCAATTTGGATGCCTTTTATTTCTTTCTCTTGCCTTATTGCTCTGGTGAGGACTTCCAACATTATGTTGAAAAGCAGAGGTGATAGGGGATAGCCCTGTCGTGTTCCTGAACATAGAGCAAAAGGCTTCAGTTTTTCACCATTAATTATGAGATTAGCTGAGAGTTTGTCATGTATGGCCTTTATTATGTTAAGGTAGTTTTCTTCTATACCTATTTTATTAAGTGTTTTAATTATAAATGGATGTTGTATCTTGTCTAATGCTTTTTCTGCATCAATTGATATTCATATGAGTTTTGTCCTTTATTTTGTTTATGTGGTGTATCACATTGATGGATTTGCGGATATTGAACCATCTTTGTGCCCCAGGGATGAACGCCACTTGGTCGTGATGAATAATTTCTTTTTAATTTAAATTTATTGGGGTGACAATTGTTAGTAAAATTACATAGATTTCAGGTGTACAATTCTGTATGACATCATCTATAAATAATGCATTGTTGTATTCGATTTGCTAGAATTTTATTTAGGATTTTTGCATCTATATTCATCAGAGATATTCGTCTGTAGTTTTCTTTTTTTGTGTTGCCCTTGCCAGGTTTTGGTATCAGGGTAATGTTGGCCTCATAAAATGAGTTAGGGAGTACTGTCTCTTCTTCATTTTTTTGGAAGAGTTTGAGCAGGACTGGTATTAGATCCTCTTTAAAGGTTTGGTAGAATTCACTAGTGAGGCCATCTGGCCCAGGACTTTTGCTTTAGGGAAGGTTTTGGATGACTGATTCAATTTTGTTACTGGTGATCGGTCTGTTAGATTTTCCAGTTCTTCATAGTTCAGCCTAGGAAGGCTATATGTTTCTAAGAACTTGTCCATTTCTTCTAGGTCATTGAATTTGGTGGCTTATAGTCCTTCATAGTATTCTTGGAAGACCCTTTGTATTTCTGTGGCATCTGTTATAACTTCCCCTTTTTCATTTCTGGGGAACAGAGAGGAGTCGCTCCCCATCAAGTACGACATGAGGTCTGCATTAAGTCCGTAGCTTGGGAGGACAAGAGGTGAAACACGCAGTAAAGGATGCGTATAATTCTGTAGCTCAGGGATGGGAACTGGCCTGTCCCACAGTCTGAAACAAGGGACACTCTGCCTTGGAAGGAATTTTAAACACAGGGAATGGAGAGGCGATGCCTTTCTATGGAAATATGTGACTTAAATGACAGAGAATTCAAGATTGCGGTTCTGAAAAAACTTAAGATGCAAGAAAAAACAAAAAGGCAGTTCAATGAACTCAGAAACACAATCAAAAAACAACATGAGCATTTTACAAAAGAGATTGAAATTTCAAAAAACAACCAAATAGAATTTATGGAGATTAAGAACTCAATAGAAGAAATGAAGAATGAAATAACCAGCTTAGGTAGTAGAGTTGACCAGATGGAGGAAAGAATCAGTGACATCAAAGATAGAAACCCAGAAATGACACAGATGGAAGATGGAAGAAGAAAGAGACTTGAGACTTAAAAGAAATGAAAGAACTCTACAAGAACTTTCAGACTCCATCAGAAAGAGCAATATAAGAATAATGGGCATATCAGAAGAAGAAAGAGAGAAGGGAACATAGAATATATTCAAACAAATTGTTGATGAGAACTTCCCAAACTTGTGGACAGAACTGGATCCTTGAATCAAAGAAGCAAATACAACACCTAATTACCTCAATCCCAACAGGCCTTCTCCAAGGCACATTGTATTGAAGCTGTCTAAAATCAACGACAAAGAACGAATCCTCAAGGCAGCCAGGGAAAGGAAGACGGTAACCTACAAAGGAAAGCACATTAGATTATCATCAGATTTTTCAGCAGAAACTCTACAAGCCAGGAGGGAGTAGAACCAAATATTCAAACTATTGAAAGAGAGAAATTATGAGCCAAGAATAATATATCCAGCTGTAGTCACACAACAGCCTAACCAACTGTCCCCCCGTATCTTTCCTTAAGGAAAGAAGAGTCTGTGAGACTGTGCCTTTCTGGGTCTTTGTTCCATCCTTATGTTTACACCTTATTTCACTCTGCCTTTCTGGGTCTTTGTTCCATCCTTATGTTTACACCTTATTTCTCTCTGTCTGGTCCCCAAAAGATGGTTTGCATCCAAAGATGGGTAAGATATCTCACGGGAGATACAACCTAAGCCAGGCGGAACCGAGTGGGGACCCCCAATGAGCTGCCTTACAAAAACATGGGAAGGGGCCTTGCCTCCCCTCCCCCCTGCCTGGCAAAAGCTGTTGCAGGCTCTGCCTTTTCCCTGGCACCTGTTTGTGAGAGAAGTTACAAAAACAATAAAGATCAGTTCTCTCCACTTAGCTCAACGGAACTGTTACAAATAAGAGACTTGACCCTTCTGACCCTGAGAAGATACATACCTTGATTAGGACATTGTGGGACCCTGTACTTCAGCTGTTGACTGACAAAGGGTAATTGAGATAAATATTTTTCTGCTATGATGTGTGAGTTTCAGAGACCATGTACGAAACAATGTTGCTTTCTCTTGTTTTTGCATATCTATTCAATAAAAACCGCCAGTCGGCCATATTCTGGGCTCCAGTCCTCTGGGACTGAGAGACCCCTGGCCTTCGGAGAGATTTAACTGCATTAAGTCTCTGTTTGTTTCTTTCTAAAAAACTTAACCCAAACCACCCCTTCTCGCACCCTCACTGCCCGTGTTGCGCTGGATGCAACATCCAGCAAAGGTATCTTTTAGATATGAAGGAGGAATAAAGACCTTTCCAGACATACAGAAGCTGAGGGAATTTTCTAATACACGACCTGCACTACAAGAAATATTAAAAGAGACTATTCGACCACCATCAACAGGGACAATTCGTGGCAACTGAAACATAAAAAGGGGGAGAGTAAAGGCCTGAACCGCAATATGGGAATGGAGAAAGTAAGCATGCTGAAGAAAATGGAATACTCTAAATACCAAACTTTCTTTTACATAAACTTAAGGGTAACCACTACAAAAAATCCAGAACTGAACCATATACTGTAATAAAAGAAGAAACAGAGGGAAACATCATAGCATACCACCACACAGAAATAATAGACAACAACAAAAAGTCAAAGAAACAATGGAGACACAGCCTTACCAGAACACTAAAGATAGAATGACAGGAAATCCTCACATATCAATAATTACCCTAAATGTAAATGGACTGAACTCACCAATAAAAAGGCACAGAGTAGCAGATTGGATCAAAAAACTAAACCCAACCATATGATGTCTCCAAGAGACACATCTCAGCTACAAGGTCAAGCATAGACTCGAAGTGAAAGGGTGGAAATTGACACTCCAAGCAAATGGTACCCAGAGAAATTCAGGTGTAGCCATAATGATATCAGATGAAACAGACTTCCGGGTGAAAAAGATAATAAGAGACAAAGATGGACATTTTGTAATGGTAAGGGGGACTATACAACAAGAAGACAAAACCGTCATCAATATTTATGCCCCCAATCAGGGAGCACCGAAATATACCAAGCAACTACTAACAAAACTAAAGGGAGAAATTGACCAAAACACAATTATACTACGGGACTTAAATACATCATGTTTAGGGTTAGGTTTAGGTTTAGGTTTAGTGTTTAGTGTTAGGTTTAGGGTTAATTTTGGGTTAGTTTAGTGTTAGGTTTAGGGTTAAGGTTTGGTGTAGGGTATGGTGAGGGTTAGGGTTAGGGTTAGGGTTAGGGTTTATGGTTACGGTTAGGGTTAATGTAGAGTTAGGGTTAGGGTTAGTGTTAGATTCAGTGTTTGCCTTAGCGTTAGGGTTAGGTTTATGGTTAGGTTTAGGGATAGGTTAGCATTCAGATTAGGGTTAGGGTTAGGGTTTAGGGTTAGTGTTAGTGTAAGGGTTAGGTTTATGTTAGCATTAGGGTTAGGGTTAGGGTTAGGTTAGGGTTAGAGTTAGGCTAGGGTTCTGTTTAGGGTTAGGATTATATTAGGGTTACGGTTAATCTTACGGTATGGTTAGCGTTATGGTTAGGTTTAGGTTTAGGGTTAGTGTTTGGGTTAAGGGTTTAGTGTTATGGTTAGGGTTATGGCTAGCGTTAGGGTCAGTTTTTAGGGTTAGGGTTAGGGTTAGTGTTAGGGTTAGGGTTAGGGTTAGATTAGTGTTTGGATTAGTGTTAGGGTTAGGGTTTATGGTTAGTGTTATGTTCATGGCTAGGGTTAGGGTTAGTGTTTAGGGTAGATTAGTGTTCGGTTAGGGTTAGGGTTAAGGTTAGTGTTAGGGTTAGTGTAGGGTTAGGGTTATGGTTAGGTTTAGGTTTAGTGTTTTTGTTAGGGTTACGGTTAGGTTTATGTTAGCGTTAGTATTAGGGTTAGGGTTAGGGTTAGAATTTAGAGTTAGGGTTGTGGTTAATGTTAGGATCAGTTTAGGGTTAGGTTTAGGGTTTGGTTAGGGTAAGGTTAGTTTTAGGGTTAGGGTTAGGGTTAGTGTTTAGGTTTCCGGTTAAAGTTAGGGAAGGTTTAGTGTTAGGGTTATGTTAGGGTTAGGGTTATGGTAAGGGTTAGGTTTCGGGTTTAGTATTAGGGTTAGAGTTATGGTTATGTTAGCGTTAGAGTTAGGGTTAGGGTTTGGATTAATGTTAAGGTTAATGTTAGGGTTAGGGTTAGGGTTAAGTTTCGGGTTATGTTTAGGGTTAGGTTTAAGTTTAGGTTTAGTGTTTAGTGTTAGGTTTAGGGTTAATTTTGGGTTAGTTTAGTGTTAGGTTTTGGGTTAGGGATTGGTGTAGGGTAATGTTAGGGGTAGGGTTAGGGTTAGGGTTAGGGTTAGGTTTAGGGTATAGGGTTACGGTTAGGGTTAGTGTAGAGTTAGGGTTAGGGTTAGTGTTAGATTCAGTGTTTGCCTTAGCGTTAGGGTTAGGGTTAGGTTAGCATTCAGATTAGGGTTAGGGTTAGGGTTTAGGGTTAGTGTTAGTGTAAGGGTTAGGTTTATCTTAGCATTAGGGTTAGGGTTAGTATTAGGGTATGTTTTATGGGAAACTTAGGGTTAGGGTTATGGTTATGGTTAGGGTTAGGGTTTAGGGGTAGGGTTTGGGTTAGGGTTATGTTTGGCTTAGGGTTAGGGATAAGATTAGGGTTAGCGTTAGGGTTAGGATAGGGTTAGGGTTAGAGTTAGGTTTGAGGTTAGTGTTTGGGTTACGGTTAGGGTTAGGTTTAGTGTTTAGGTTTAGGGTTAGGATTACGGTTAGGTTAGTGTCAGGGTTAGGGTTAGGTTTAGCGTAGGGGTTAGGGTTAGGGTGTGATGTAGGGTAAGATTAGTATTAGGGTTAGGTTTAGGGTTAGGGTTAGGGTTTAGGATTAGGGTTTGGGTTAGGGTTAGTGTTTAGGGTTAGGTTTAGGGTAATGGTTAGGGTTAGGGTAGGGTTAGGGTTAGCGTTAGGGTTAGGTTTGAGGTTATGGTTTTGGTTAGGTTTACGGTTAGGTTTAGGTTAGGATTACGATTAGGGTTATGTTAGGGTTCAGAAATGGGTTAGGTTTAGGCTTTAGGGTTAGGATAGGTTAGGTTTACGGTTATGGTAGCGTTAGCGTTAGGTTTATGCTTAGGGTTAGGGTTAGTTTTAGTGTTTAGTGTTAGGGTTGGGGTTAGGGTTTTGGTTAGGGTAGGGTAGGGTTAGGGTTGGGGTTAGGGTTAGGGTTGGGGTTATGGTTTGGTTTAGGGTGTTATGTTTAGGGTTAGGGTTAGGTTAGGTTTCGGATTGTGGTTAGTGTTAGGGTTTAGGGTTAGTGTTAGGATTAATGTAGGGTTAGGGTTAGGTTTAGGGTTGGGGTGAGGGTTTCGATTAGGGTTAGGTTTAGTGTTAAGGTTAGGGTTAGTGTTTAGGGTTAGAATTAGCATTACGGTAACGGAAGTGTTAGGGTAATATTTAGGGTTAGTGTTTAGGGTTAGGGTTGGGGTTAGGGCTAGGATAGGTTTAGGGTTATGGTTAGGGTTAAGTTTGGAGTTCGGATTTGGGTTAGTGTTAGGGTTATGGTTAGGGTTAAGTTTAGGGTTAGGATTAGGGTTGTGGTTAGGGTTTTGATTAGGTTTATGCTTAGGGTTAGGTTTAGGGTTAGGGTTAGGGTTAGGTTTAGGGTTAGGTTTAGGGTTAGGGTTATGTTAGCGTTATGGTAAGGGTTTGGGATAGGGTAGGTTTTAGGGTTAGGATGTGCGTTAGGTTAGCTTTAAGGTTAGGGTTACGGTTAGGGTTAAGGTTTGCGTAAAGTTTAGTTTTAGGGTTACATTTACGTTTAGGGTTAGGGTTAGGGTTCGGTTAGTGTTCGGAGTAGCGTATGGGTTAGAGTTTAGGGTTAGGGTTAAGGTTAGTGTAGTTTTAGGTTTAGAGTTAGGGTTAATGTTAGGAATAGGGTTAGTTTAGGGTTAGGGTTTTAGTTAGGGTTAGGTTATGGTTAGGTTTATGGTAGTTATGTTTACGGTTAAGGTTAGGGTTAGGGTTAGGTTAGGGTTCGATTAGTGGTAGGTTAAGTTATGGTTAGTGTTAGGGTTAGGGTTAAGTTAGCGTTACGATAAAGGTTAGGGATAGTGTTAATGTTAGGCTGAGGGATAGTTTATTGTTAGGTTTAGTGTTAGGTTTAGGGTTAGGTTTAGGTTTTGGTTAGGGTTAGGGTTAGACGAGTGTTAGGTTTAGTCTTTGGGTTATGTTAGCGTTAGGGTTTAGGGTTAGGATTAGGGTTAGGTTTATAGTTAGGGTTAATTTATTGTTAGGGTTGGGGTTAGGATTTGTGTTAGTGTTAGGGTTAATGTTATAGTTAGGGTTAGGTTTAATATTAGGGTTAGTTTAGGTTTAGCGTCAGGTTTAGGGTTTCAGTTAAGGTATGTTAGGGTTAGGGTTTGGGTTTAGGGTTAGGGTTAGTGTTAGGTTTAGAGTAGGGCTGGGTTAGGGTTAGAGTTACGGTTAGGGTTTGGATTAGTTTTTGGGTTAGGGTTAGGGTTAGGTTTAGGGTTAGGTTAGGGTTCGGATTAGGGTTAGGGTTAGGGTTTAGGTTTAGGTTTAGGATTCTGGTTAAGGTTATGTTAGTGTTAGGGTTAGGGTTATGGTTAGGGTTGGGTTTAGGGTTAGGGTTAGTGTTTGGTTAGGTTTAGTGTTAGGGTTTCATTTAGGGTTATGGTTTGGGTTGTGTTACAGTTAGGTTAGGGTTCGGATTAGTGTTAGGGATAGGGTTTAGTGTTAGGTTTTGCGATAGGGTTAGGGGTATTGTTAGGTTGTGGCTTAGGTTTAGGTTTAGGGTTAGAATAAGGGTTAGCGTTAGGGTTAGGGTTAGGTTAGGGTTCGGATTAGTGTTAGGGTTAGGGTTTACGTTTATGGTTATGGTTATATTAGCATTAGGGTTAGTGTTAATGTTAATGTTAGGGTTAGGGTTATTGTTAGGATTACGTATGGGGTATGGTTATGGTTAGGGTTAATATTTAGGGTTATGTTTAGGGTTAATATTAGGGTTAGTTTACAGTTAGGTGTAGGGTTAGGGTTTCGGTTAGGGTAAGGTTAGGTGTAGGGTTAGGGTTAGGTTTCTGTTTAAGGTTTTGGGTTAGGGTTAGGTTTACTGTTAGGGTTAGGGTTATGTTAGTGTTATGATTAGGGTTAGTTTTAGGGTTAGGTTTTGATTTAAGGTAAGGTTAAGGTTAGGGTTATTGTTGGGGTTATGGTTACGGTTCGGTTTAGTGGTTGGGTTAGGGTTAGTGTTACGGTTAAGATTAGGTTTAGGGTTAGGTTTAGGGTTAGGATAGGGTTAGAATTAAGTTCGGGTTAAGGTTAGGATTAGGGTTAAGATAGCATTACGGTTAAGGTTATGGTTAGTTTAATGTTAGGGTTAGGGTTTGTTTAGTGTTATTGTTAGTGTTAGCTTTAGGGTTTGGCTTAGGTTTAGGTTAGGGTTAAGATTGTGTTAGCATTAGGGTTAGTGTTAGGGTTAATGTTAGGTTTAGGTTTAGGATTAGGTTTAATATTACGGTTAGTGTTAGGGTTAGGGTTTGGTTTATTTTTGGGGTTAGGGTCAGGGTCAGGTTTTGGGTTAGGGTTAGGGTCAATGTTAGGGTTGGGGTTAGTTTAGGGTTAGGGTAATGGTTAGAGTTTGGGTTTGGGTAGGTTAGGGTTAGGGTTAGGGTTAGGGTTAGCGTTAGGCTTGGGTTTAGGGTTCGTGTTAGGGTTACGTTTATGGTTAGGTTTAGGGTTGGGGTTAGAGTTTGGTTTAGGGTTCAGGTTAGGGTTCGAGTTAGGGTTAGGGTTAGTGTTAGAGTTTAGGGTTAGTTTTAGGATTAGGGTTAGGTTTAGTGTTAGGTTAGAGTTCCGGTTAGGGTTAGGGTTATGTTAGCGTTAGCGTTAGGGTTAGTGTTATGGTTTAGCGTTACAGTTAGATTTAGGGTTAGGTTAGGTTTATGGTTAAGGTTATGGTTTGGGTAATGGTTAGAGTTTGGGTTTGGGTAGGTTAGAGTTCGAGTTAGGGTCATGGTTAATGTTAGGGTTACTTTATTGTTAAGTGTTAAAGTTAGGTTTTGTGTTAGGGTAAGTTTATGTTTAGTGTTAGGGTTTGGGATAGGATAAGGTTAGGGTTAGGGTTAGGGTTAGTGTTTAGGGTTAAGGTTAGTGTTAGGATAGAGTTAGGGTAAGGGTTAGGTTTAGGGTGTGGCTTAGGGTTAGGGTTATGGTTAGGGTTCAGGTTTACGTTTGTTGTAGGGTTAGGGTTATGTTAGCGTTAGGGTTCAGGTTAGTCTGAGGGTTAATGTTAGGGTTAGGGTTAGGTTTATGTTTAGGGTTAGGTTTAGGGTTAGGGTTAGGGTAGGGTTAGGGTTAGGATTAGGGTTAGGTTTGGGGTTAGGGTTACTCTTAGGGTTAGGGTTAGGGTTACGGTGAGGTTTAGGGTTGGGGTTAGGGTTTGGTTTAGGATTAGGTTTAGGGTTAGTGTGAGAGTTAAGGTTGTAGGTTTGGGGTTAGGTTTAGGGTTAGGGTAAGCGTTAGGATTAGTGTTAGGTTTAGGGTTAGTGTATGTTTAGGTTTACTGTTAGGTTAGGTTATGGTTATGTTAGCGTTAGCATTAGTGTTATGGTTAGGGTTAGGTTTAGGTTTAGGGTTATCTTAGCGTTAGGGTTCGGGTTAGTGTTAGGGTTATTGTTAGTATTAGGGTTATCGTTAGTGTTAGGGTTAGGTTAGGTTAGGGTTCAGATTAGGGTTATGGTTAGGGTTAGGTTTTAGGGTTCGCGTTAGTGTTTGGTTTAGGGTAGGGTTAGGTTTAGTGTTTGGTTTAGGGTTAGGGTTGGGGTTAGGATTTGGGTTAGTGTTAGGGTTAGTGTTAGGTTTAGGGTTAGAGTTAGGATTATTGTTAGGGTTAGGGGTAGGGGTAGGGGAAGAGTAGGTTTATGGTTAGGGTTAGGTTGGGGTTACGGTTAGGGTTAGGGTTATGATAGCTTTAGGTTTAGGATTAGGGTTAGGTTTATGGTTGATGTTAGGGTTAGGGTTAGGGTTAGGTTTAGGGTTAGGGTTAGGGTTAGGTTTTGACTTAGGGTTAGGGTTAGGGTTAGGTTTACGGTTTGGGGTAGAGTTAGGGTAAGGTTAGGGTTAATCTTAGGGATAGGGTTTGGGTTAGGGTTAGGGTTAGAGTTAGGGTTAGGGTTTGTGGTAGGGTTAGCGTAGTGTTAGGTTTAATGTTAAGGTTAGGGTTTAGGTTTAGGTTTTGGGGTAGGGTTAGGGTAGGGATAGGGTTAATGTTAGTGTTAGGGTTTGGGTTATTGTAAGGTTAGGGTTACGGTTATGTTATCTTTAGGGTTAGGGATAGGGTTTTGTTTATGCTTATGTTTAGGGTTAAGTTTAGTGTTAGGGTTAGGGTTAGGTTAGGGTTCGTATTAGGGTTAGGGTTAGGGTTATGGTTTAGGGTTAGGGTTAGGTTCAGGGTTAATATTCGTGTTAGTTTAGGCTTAGGGTTATTGTTAGGGTTAGGTACGGGTTAATGTTAGTGTTAGGGTAAGTTTTGGGTTAGGGTGAGGTTTAGAGAGGTTAGGTTTCGGATAAGTGTTAGCTTTGGAGTTTAGTGTTAGGGTTAGGAATAGGGTAGGGTTAGCGTTAGGGTATGGTTAGGATTAGGGTCAGGGTTAGGGTTGGGTTTATGGTTTTGTTTAGGGTTAGTATTAGGGTTAGTGTTTGGTTAGGGTTCGGATTAGGGTTAGGGTTTAGGGTTAGTTTTAGGGTTTGTGTAGGATTAGGGTAGGGGTAGGGTTAGGGTTAGGTTTAGCGTTTGGGTTAGGGTTAGTGTTAGGGTTAGGGGTAGTGCTATGGTAGGGTTCAGATTAGGGTTAGGGTTAGGGTTTATGTTCAGTCTTACGGTTAGGGTTTGGTTTATGTTATAGTTAGGGTTAGGTTTAAGTTTAGGGTGTAGGGTTAGCCTTAGGGACAATGTTAGATTCAGTTTAGTGCAACTTACGGTTAGGGTTAGTGAAGAGTTAGGGTGAGGTTTAGAATTAGGGTTGCGGTTAGGGTTAGGGTTAGGGTTAAGGTTAGGGGTAGGGTTAGTGTTTAGTGTTAGGGTTAGGTTTAGTTAGGATTCGGATTAGTGTTAGGGTTAAGGTTTAGGGTTAGTGTTAGGTTTAGTGTAGTGTTAGGGTTAGTGTTAGGGTTAGGGTTTGGGTTACGGTTATTTTTAAGATTAGGGAAGAGTTAGGGTGAGGGTTACGGTTGGGTTTCGGGTTAGGGTTAGTGTTAGGTTTAGGGTTAGGTTTAGGGTTGGGGTTAGGGTGAGGGTTAGGATTAGGGTTTGGGTTTGGCTTAGGGCTAGTTTTAGGGTTAGTGTAGGGTTCGGGTTAGAGTTAGGTTTAGGGTTACGTTTAGGGTTTGGTTTAGATTTAGGGATTGGGTTTGGTTCAGGTTAAGTTTAGGGTTAGGGTTATGGTTAGGTTTAGGGTTTAGGGTTAGGGTTAGGGTTAGGTTTAAGGTAGGGTTAGGGTTAAAGTTAGAGTTAGGTTTAGGATTAGGACAGGGTTAGTGTTTAGTTAGGTTTAGGGTAAGTGTTAGGGTTAATGTTAGGTTTAGTGTTAATGTTAGGGTTTGAGTTAGGTTTAGGATTAGGTTTAGGGTTAGGGTTAGGGTTTAGGATTTGGGTTAGTGTTAATATTAGGATCAGTTTACGGTTAGGATTAGCGTTAAGGTTTGTGTTTGGGTAAGGTTAGGGTTAGGGTTAGTGTTTAGGTTTAGGATTAGGGTAGAGTTAGGGGTAGGTTTAGGGTTAGGGTTAGGGTTTTGTTAGGGTTAGGGTTATGTTTAGGGTTTGGGTTAAGGTTAATTTAGGGTTAGGGTTAGGTTTATGTTTAGTGTTAGGGTTAATTTAGGATTCAGAATAGGGTTAGGGTTAGGGTTTAGGGTTAGGGTTATGGTTAAGTTTTAGAGTTAGGGTTAGGGTTAATATTAGGGTCAGTTTAGGGTTGGGGTTAGGGTTAGGCTTAGTGTTAGTATTTAGGGTTAGTGTTAGTGTTAAGGTTATGGTTAGGGTTAGTGTTAGATTTTGGGTTAGGTTTTGTGTTAGTGTTAGGATTAGGTTTAGGTTTAGGTTAGGTTTCGGATTAGGGTTAGGGATTGGGTTTAGAGTTAGCGTTCGTGTTAGGGTTAGTGTTAGGGTTAATGTCAGGGTTAGGGTTAGTGTTAGCGTTAGGGTTAGGTTTAGGGTTAGAGTTAGGATTAGGGTTTAGAGTAAGGGTTAGTGTTAGATTAGGTTCGGGGTAGGGTTAAGTTTTGGTTTAGGGTAAGGTTAGGTTTAGGGTTATGGTTAGGTTTAGGGTTTTGGTTTAGGGTTAGAGTTATGGTAGGGTGTGGCTTAGGGTTAGGATTAAGCTTAGGGTTATGGTTAGGTTAGGGTTCGGATTAGGGTTAGGGATAGGGTTTAGTGTTAGGGTTAGCGTTAGTGTTAGGGTTAGTGTTAGGGTTAATTCAGGTTTATGGTGTAGCGTTAGCGCTAGGTTTAGTTTTATGGTTAAAGTTAGGGTTTGGGTTAGGGTTAGTGTTTAGGTTTAGTGTTCAGGGTTAGGGTTAGGGTTAGGGTTATGGTAGGGTTAGGTTTATGGTTAGAGTTACGATTGGGGTTATTGTTTGGGTTAGGGTTAGAGTTAGGGTTGTGATTGGGGTTTGGGTTAGGGTTAGGTTTAGAGTCAGGGTTTAGTGTTAGTCTTAGTGTTAGGGTTAGTTTAGGGTTAGGTTTAAGGTTAGGGTTTGAGTTAGGGTTGGTTTAGGGTTAAGGTTAGGGTTAGGTTAGTGTTCTGATCAGGGTTAGTGTTAGGGTTTAGGGTTAGTTTTAGGGTTAGTGTAGGATTAAAGTTAGGGTTAAGGTTAGGGTTAGGTTTAGGTTTTGGGTTAGGGTTAGGGTTAGTGTTAGGGTTATGTTTAGTGTTAGGGTTAGGTTATGGTTTTCATTAGGGTTATGGTTAGGGTTTAGGGGTAGGGTTAGCGTTAGGGTTAGGGTTATGTTGGCGTTAGGGTTCGGGTTAGTTTTAGGGTTAATATTAGCGTTAGGGTTAGGTTTAGGTTTAGGGTTTGGATTAGGGTTAGGGTTAGCGTTTAGGGTTAGTGTTACGGTTAGGGTTAGTGTTACGTTTAGCGTTACTGTTAGGGTTAGGGTTAAGCTTAGGTTAAGATTAGTTGTCTGGTTAATTTAGATTAGGGTCAGGGTTAGGGTTAATGTTAGGGTTAGGGTTAGTTTTGGGTTAGTCTTTTGGTTAATGTTTTGATTAGGTTTCGGTTAAGGTTACGGATAGGTTGAGGTTTAGGTTTTAGGGTTAAGGTTATGTTAGGTTTAGTTTTTGGGTTAGTATAGGGTTAGGGTTAGAGTTTGGTTGGACTAAGGGTAGGGTTAAGGCTAGGGTTAGGTTAGGGTTTAGGGTTAGGTTTAGTGTTAGTGTAGGGTTAGGTTTAGGTTTAGAGTTCAGGTAGGTTTTGGGTTAGGGTTAAGTTAGGGTTAGTGTTAAGTTTATGTTAGCGTTAGGGATAGGATTAGTGTTCCGGACAAAGTTAATGTTAGGTTTAGGGTTTCGGTTAGGGTAAGGTTAAGGTTAGGGGTAAGGTTAGGTTAGAGTTAGGGTTTAGAGTTAATGTTAGGGTTAGGGTTAGGGTTCGGATTAGGGTTAGGGTTAGGGTTTAATGTTAAGGTTAGCGTTAGGGTTAGGGTTATGTTAGGGTTAGTGTTCAGGTTAGTGTTAGGTTTAATGTTAGTATTAGGGTTAGCGTTAGGGTTAGGGTTAGGTTTAGGGTAAGGTTAGCGTTAGGGTTATGGTTATGATTAGTGTTAATGTTAGGGGTAGGTTTATGGTTAGGTTTAGGGTTAGGGTTAGCGTTACAGTTAGGGTTAAGTTAGCGTTAGGGTTCGGGTTAGTGTTAGAGTTAATGTTAGTATTAGTGTTCATGTTAGGTTTAGGGTTAGGATTTGCGTTAGGGGTAGGGTTTAGGGTTAGGTTTAAGGTTAGGGTTAGGGTTAGTGTTTCATTTAGGGTAAGGGTTAGGTTTAGGGTTGGGTTAGGGTAAGTGTTAGGGTTAGGTTTGTGGTTAGTATTTGGTTTTGCTTTAGGTTTACGTTTAGGGTTAGCGTTAGGTTAGGCTTAGGGTTAATGTTAGGGTTAGAGTTAGCGTTAGTGTTAGGGTTAGGTTTAAGTTTAGGGTTTGGGTTAGTGTTTAGGATTAGTGTTAGGGTTACGGTTAGGGTGGTGTTAGGGTTAGTGTTTAGGGTTAGGGTTAGTGTTAGGGTTAGGTTTAGTGTTAGGGTTAGGGTTAGTGTTTAGGGTTTAGTGTTTAGGATTAGGGTTAGTGTAAGTGAAGTGTTAGGGTTGGGGTTAGGTTTTGGGTTAGAGTTAGGGTTAGCGTTAGTGTTAAAATTAGGTTAGGGTTTGGATTAGGGTTAGGGTTATGGTTTAGGGTTAGTGTTAGGGTTAGGGTTATGCTTAGGGTTTGGGTTAGAGTTAGGTTAGGGTTAGGGTTACGCTTAGGGTTAGGATTAGGGTGAGAATTAGGTTAAATTTCGGATTAGGATTAGGGTTACGGTTTAGGGTTAGTGTTAGAATTAGTGATAGGGTTAGGGTTTGGGTTACTGTTAGGTTAGGGTTAGGGTTAGGGTTAGGGTTACGGTTAGGGTTTAGTGTGAGGGTTACGGTTAGGGTTTGGGTTAGTGTAAAGTTAGGGTTAGGGTTAGTGTTTAGGATTAGTGTTTGCATTAGTGTTAGTGTAGGGTTAGGGTTAGGGTTAGGGTTAGTTTTAGGGTTTAGGGTTAGTGTTAGGGTTAGGATTAGGGATAGGGTTAGGGTGTGAATTAGGTTTAGGTTTAGGGTAGTTTTAGGGTTAGGTTTAGGGTTATGTTAGGGTTCGGTTTAGGGTTAGGGACAGGGTTAAGGGTGAGGTTTAGCGTTAAGGGTAGGTTATGTTTGCGATAAGGTTAGGGTTAGTGTTAGCGTTAATTTGAGGTTTAGCGTTAGCGTTAGGTTTAGTTTTAGATTTAGGGTTAGGGTTGGGTTAGGGTTTAGGGTAAGGTTTAGGGTTAATTTTAGGGTAGGTTTAGGGTTAGTGTTAGGGTTATGGTGTGGCTTATGGTTAGGGTTAGGTTTAGGGTTAGGGTTATGTTTAGTGTTAAGTTAGGGTTCGGATTAGGGATAGGGTAAGAATTTAGGGTTAGTGTTAGCGTAAGGGTTAGGGTTATTTTAGCGTTAGGGTTAGAGTTAGGGTTAATGTTAAGTTTAGGGTTAGCGTTAGGTTTAGGGTTAGGGTTAGGGTTAGTGTTTAGGGTTTAGGGTTTAGGATTAGGGTTAGTGTTAGTGTAGGGTTAGCATAAAGCTAGGGCTGGGGTTAGGGTTTGAGTTAGTATAGGGTTAGAATTAGGTTTAGGGTTATGTTAAGGTTCGGATTCGGATTACAGTTAGGGTTTAGGGTTATTGTTAGGGTTAGGGTTAGGGTTAGAGTTTGGGTTAGGGTTAGGTTAGGGTTAGGGTTAGGGTTATGGTTACGGTTAGGGTTAGGATTAAGGTTAGAATTAGTTTTCGGTACGGATTAGGGTTAGGGTTAGGGTTTATGGTTAGTGTTAGGATTAGGGTTAGGGTTAGGGTTTGGGTTAGGGTTAGGTTAGGGTTAGGGTTAGGGTTAGGGTTTAGGATAGTGTTTCATTAGTGTTAGTTTAGGGTTAGGGTAGGGTTAGTGTTTTGGATAGGGTGTGGTTTAGGGTTAGAGTTAAGTTTACGGTTAGCGTTAGGGTGTGGGGAAGGTTAGGGTTCAGATTCGGGTTAGGGTTAGGGTTTATTGTTAGGGTTAATGTTAGGGTTTGGGTTAGGGTTAGGTTTAGGTTTAGGTTTAGGTTTAGGATTAGGGTTAGGGTTATGGCTTAGTGTTAAATTTAGGTTTAATGTTAGGTTTACTTTAGGGTTAGGGTTAGGGTTAGGATTTAGTTTAGGGTAAGGTTACGTGTAGGGTTAGGGTTAGGCTTAGTGTTTAGGTTTAGGGTTAGTGTTAGTGTAGGGTTAGGGTTAGGGTTAGGTTTAGCTGTAGGGTTAGGTTTAGGTAAGGGTTCAGAACAGGGTTAGTGTTAGGGTTTATTTTTAGGGTTAGGTTTAGGGTTAGGTTTAAGGTTAGCGTTAGGTTTAGTGTTAGGTTTAGGATTAGGTTTAGGGTTGGGGTGAGGGTTAGGGTTAGGGCTTATGGTTAGGTTTAGGGTTAATGTTAGGGTCAGTTTTTGGTTAGGGTTAGTGTTAGGGTTTCGTTTAGGTTAAGCATAGGGTTAGGGTTAGGGTTAGGGTTAGTATTTAGGGTAGGTTTAGGTTTAGGGTAGTGTTAGGGTTAGAGTTAGGGTTTGAGTTAGGGTTAGGTTTAGTGTTAGGGTTAGGTTTTGGATTAGGATAGGGTTAGGATTAGGGTTAAGGTTAGGGTTTAGGGTTAGTTTTAGGGTTAGGGTTAAGTTAGGGTTAGGGTTTGGGTTTAGGGTTATGTAGCGTTACGGTTAAGTTTAAGGTTACTGTTAATGTTAGGGTTAGGGTTAGTTTAGTGTTAGGGTTAGGGTTTAGGTTAGGGTTAGGATTAGGGTTTCATTTAGGGTAAGGTTAGGGGTAGGGTTAGGATTAGGATTAGTGTTTAGGGATAGTGTTTGGGTTAGTGTAGCGTTAGGGTAGGGTTTGGGTTAGGGTTAGGGTTAGGGTTATGGTTAGGGTTAGGTTTTAATGTTAGTTTTAGGGTTATGGTTAGGGTAGGGTTAGGGTTAGGGTTGAGGTTAGGGTTATGGTCGGGTTAGGGTTAGGATAGGGTTAGGGTTAATTTAGGGTTAGGGTTAGTGTTATGTTAGCATTACGGTTAAGGTTAGGTAAGTGTTAATATTAGGGTTAGGTTTAGTTTAGTGTTAGGGTTATAGTTAGGGTTAAAGTTAGGGTTAGGTTTAGCTTTAGGGTTAGGGTGATGTTACGGTTAGGGTGTGGGTTAGGTTTTGGTTTAGGGTCATTGTCAGGGTTAGGGTTAGGAGTAGGGTTAGGGTTAGGGTTAGGATTTAGGGTTATTGTTAGTGTTAGTTTAGGGTTCGGATTAGGGTTAGAGATAGGGTTTAGGGTTATGGTTAGCGTTAGGGTTAGGGTTATGTTAGCGTTAGTTTTAGGGTTATTGTTAGGGTAATGTTAGGTTTAGGGTTAGCGTTATGGTTATTATTAGGGTTAGAGTTTAGTATTAGGACTTGGGTTAGAGTTAGTGTAGTGTTAGGGTTAGGGTTAGAGTTATGGTTAGGGTTAGTGGTGGCTTAGGGTTAGGTATAGTGTTAGGATTTGGGTTAGTGTTAGGGTTATTTTTACGTTAGCTTTAGGGTTAGGTTTAGGATTAATATTAGGATTATGGTTAGGGTTAAGCTTAGGGTTATGTTTGGTTTTAGGGTTAAGTTTAGGATTAATGTTAAAGTTAGGGTTTGTGTTAGGGTAGGGTTAGGGTTAGGGTTAAGGTTAGGGTTAGGGTTAGGGTTCGGATAGGGTTCGGGTAGGGTTCGGATATGGTAGGGTTAGTGTTATGTTAGCGTTTCGGTTAAGGTTAGAGTTATTGTTAATGTCAGGGTTAGTATTAATTTAGTGTTAGGGTTAGGGTTAGTGTTTGGGTTAGGGCTACGTTTACGTTATGGTTATGGTTATGTTAGCGTTAGGGTTAGTGTAGTGTTAGGGTTAATGTTATGGTTAGGATTAGGATTAGGTTTAGGGATAGTGTAGGGTTTGCGTTAGGGTTAGAGTTAGGGTGTGTCTTAGCGTTAGGGTTAGGGTTAGGGTTAGGGTTTAGTGTTAGTTTTAGGGTTACCTTAGGGTTCGGATTAGGGTTAGATTTGGGGTTTAGGGTTATGGTTAGCCTTAGGGTTAGGGTAATGTTAGCGTTAGGGCTAGGTTTAGGTTAGGGTTACGGTTATGTTAGCGTTAGGGTTAGGGTTATCCGAAACTCTACACTGTCCAAACCCTCACCGTCACTTTAACACACCAACCCTGTTCACCCTTGGGCTAACCGAGTTCCTAACCACCCGAAACTTAATGTACACCTGGATACAGGCAGTAGCCGAACACTCTCCCATCCCTCAGACTGACACTAACCAACATTCAATCCTTTCCCATACCCTCCAGCTAACCGTGGCCCTAACAGTGTTCCGAGCCTTGACCTACACAAGGCTCTAAGCAAAAGGCGAACCCTGTCCCATTTCTCACCCTCACCCTAACCATCATACCAACCTTTTACTTCCCTCACAGATACCGTGGCTCAAACACTGTTCCGAACCTAAATGTATACCTGGTTGTAGGCAACATCTGAACAAGGTTCCATTCTTCACCCTCAACTAACCCAACATATGGACCTTTCCCTACCCTCGCGGTAACCGTGGCTGTAACACAGTTCCGACCCTAAATGTATACTTGGCTGTTATCCGAACCGTACCCTGTCTGAACACTCATCCTCACTTTAACTAACACACCAACCCTGTCTCACCCTCTGGCTAACCGAATTCCTAACCCTGACCCGAACTTTAATTTATACCTGGATGCAGGCAGTAGCTGAACTCTGTCCCATCCCTCGACTGACACTAAGCAAAATGCAATCCTTTCCCATACCCTCCAGCTAACCGTGGCCCTAACAGTGTTCCGAGCCTAGACGTACACAAGGCTGTAAGCAAAAGGCGAACCCTGTCGCATTTCTCACCCTCACCCTAACCATCAAACTAACCTTTCACTTCCTTCGCAGTTACAGTGGCTAAAACACTGTTCTGAACCTAAATGTATACCTGGTTGTAGGCAACAGCCGAACGCGGTTCCATCCCTCATTCTCAACTAAACCAACATAAGAACCTTTTCCTTACCCTCGTTGTAACCGTGGCTCTAACACATTTTCGACCCTAAACTTATACTTGGTTGTTATCCAAATCCGTAACCTGTCCAAACCATCACACTAACTTTAACTAACAAGTCAACACTGTCCACAACTTCGGGCTAACCGAGGCCCTAACACTGAACCGAAAATTAATGTTCACCTGGCTGCAGGCAGTAGCTGAACCATGTCCCATCCCTCAGCCTCACACTAACCAACATACAATCCATTCTCATAACCTCCCGCTACCCGTGGCCCTAACAGTCTTCTGAGCCTAAACGTGCACCTGGCTGTAAGCAGAACCCGAACACAGTCCCATCCCTCACCCTCACTCTAACTAACATAACAGCCTTTAACTTTCATTGCGGTAAACCGTGGCTCAAACACTGTTCCGAACCTAAATGTATTTATGGCTGTAGGCAGCAGCCGAACACAGTTCCATTCCTCACCCTCAACTTAACTAACATACCAACCTTTTGCCTACCCTTGCGATAACCGTGGCTCTAACACTCTTCCGACCCTAATTATATACTTGGCTGTTATCCGAACCCGTACCCTGTCTGAACACTCACTCTCACTTTAACACACAAACCCTCTCTCACCCTCGGGCTAACCGAGTCCCTAACACTGACCGGAATCTTAATGAATACCAGCCTGCATGTAGTAGCCAAACCCTGTCCCATCCCTCAACCTCACACTAACCAACATAAAAACCTGTCCCATACCTCCCTGTAACCGTGGCCCTAACAGTGTTCCAAGCCTAAACGTACGCTTGGCTGTAAGCAGAACCCGAACCTGTCCCATCCCTCAACCTCAGCCTAACCAACATACCAACCTTTAACGTCCCTCACACTGACCATGGTTTGAACACTGTTCCAAACCTAAATGTACCTGGCTGTAGGCAGAGCAGAACAAGTTTCCATCAATCACCCTCAAATTAACCAACATACAAACTTTTCCCTACCCTCGCGGTATCCATGGTTCTAACACTTTCAGACCATAAACGTATACTTGGCTGTTATGTAAACCCGTACCCATCTAAACAATCACCCTCACTTTAACTAACACACCAACCCTCTCTCACCCTCGGGTTAAATGAGGCCCTAACACTGACCCGAACTTTAATGTATACCAGACGGCAGGCAGTAGCTGAACCCTGTCCCATCCCTCAGCCTCACACTAACCAACATACAATCCTGTCCCATACCTTCCGGCAACCATGGCCCTAACATAATTCCAAGCCCAAACGTACAACTGGCTTTAAGCAGAACCCGAACCATGACCCATCCCTCACCCTCAGCCTAACCAACATACCAACCTTTAACGTCCCACGAACTGACCAAGGTTCAAACACTGTTCCGAACTTAATGTATACCTGCCTGTAGGCAACAGTCGTGGATGTTTCCATCACTCACCCTCAACTTAACCAACATAACAACCTTTTTTCTACACTCACGGTAACCGTGGTTCTAACACTCTTCCGACCGTAAACGTATACTTGCCTGTTATCCAAACCCTTACCCTGTCCAAACCCTCACCCTCACTTACACTCACACACCAACCCTGTCTCACCTTTGGGCTAACCGAGGCCCTAACACTGACAGGTACCTTAATGTATACCTGGCTACAGGCAGTAGCTGAAACCTGCACCATCCCTCAGCCTCTCACTGAACAACATACAATCCTTTCCCATACCATCCAGCTAACAGTGGTCATAACAGTGTTCCAAGCCTAATCGTGCACCTGGTTGTAAGCAATATCTCAACACTCTCCCATCACTCACCCTCACTCTAACCAACATACCAACTTTTAACTTCCCTCAGGCTGACCAAGGTTCAAATACTGTTACGAAACTACTTGGCTGTTATCCGAAACTCTACACTGTCCAAACACTCACCGTCACTTTAACTAACACACCAAACCTGTTCACCCTCAGGCTAACCGAGTTCCTAACCCTCACACGAACCTTAATGTATACATAGATACAGGCATTAGCCGAACACTCTCCCATCCCTCAGACAGACACTAACCAACATTCAATTCTTTCCCATACCCTCCAGCTAACCGTGGCCCTAACAGTGTTCCGAGCCTAGATGTACAAAAGGCTGTAAGCAAAAGGAGAACCCTGACCCATTTCTTACCCTCACCCTAACCATCATACCAACCTTTTACTTCCCTCACAGTTACCGTGGCTCAAACACTGTTCCGAACCTAAATGTATACTTGGCTGTTAAACGAAACCGTACCATGTCCAAACACTCACCCTCATTTTAACTAACACACAAACACTGTCTCACCCTCCGGCTAACCGACTCTAACACTGACCGGAACCTTCATGTATACCTAGCTGCAAGCAGTAACAGAACTCTGACTCATCCAAAAGCTTGACAGTAACCAATATACAATCCTTTCCCATACCCTCCAGCTAACTGTGGCCATAACAGTGTTCCGAGAATAAATGTACACCTGGCTGTATGCAGAAGCTGAACACTGTCCCATTCCTCACCCTCACCCTAACAATCATACCAACCTTATCTTCCCTCGTGGTTACCATGTCTCAAAATCTGTTCCGAACCTAAATGTATACCTGGATGTAGGCAACAGCTGAACATGGTTGCATCCCTGTTATAGAAAAAGAACAGAGACTAGCCCAATTGTCATTAATTCCATGATTCAAAACAGGTCAGGTTAAACAAAATAAACCTAGAGGACAACATGGTTTCGGCTCATCTGATGCTTGTTGGGTTCAAGCAATGAATCATCAAAGACCAGAAATGACTCTCACTGTTAATGGCCGCTCCTTTATAGGACTTTTAGATACGGGAGCTGATGTGTCTGTTATAACTGCTCAACAATGGCCGGCACATTGGCCAAAACATCAAACCATAACTCAATTACAAGGAATAGGAATGTCACAATCACCAGAACAAAGTAGTGATAATTTAAATTGGAAAGATCAGGAGGGACATCGAAGGACTTTTCAACCATATATTGCAGCAGGATTAGCTGTTAATTTATGGGGGAGCGACACCATGAGTAAGATGGGAGTGTATTTGTATAGTCCCAATCAACAGGTCACTAATATGATGTTTGGCCAAGGCTTCCTCCCTGAAAATGGACTGGGAACAAACAATCAAGGAAGAAGGTCACCTATTGTCCCATCTCCTTTACCCCTTAGATCAGGACTAGGATATTTTCAGCTGGGGTCGCTGAGCGTCCTGTACCCTATGCTGACGCCCTCACTTGGAAAAGTGATGCCCCAGTATGGGTAGATCAGTGGCCCTTATCAGCAGAAAAGATGCAAGCTGCCAAGCTGCTAGCACTGGAGCAACTTGAAAAAGGACACATTGTTCCCTCTAATTCTCCCTGGAATTCTCCCATATTTGTTATTAAGAAAAAATCCTGTCAGTGGAGATTGTTACAGGATTTACGAAAAATCAACGAAACCATGGAATTAATGGGAGCTTTACAGCCAGGCGTACCCTGCCCCGCAGCCATACCAAAAAACACATAAAATTGTTTTGGATTTAAAAGATTGTTTTTATACCATACCTTTAAATCCTAATGATTGCCCTAGATTTGCATTCAATGTTCCTTCTGTTAATTTACAAGAACCTTTTAAGAGATATCATTGGCTAGTGCTACCTCAGGGAATGGCTAATAGCCCCACATTATGTCAAAAATTTGTATCAGCTGCAATAGAACCTACCCGAAGGGCATTTCCAGACATTTACATCATCCACTACATGGATGACATACTCCTTGCCCACTCATGTGAACCAAAGTTGCTTACTGCTTTTGCTCATTTACAGAAAAAAACTCCTCAATTATGGGCTGGCTATAGCCCCAGAAAAAATTCAGCAAGTGCCTCCTTACTCTTATCTGGGATATTGTTTAATGCCTCAGGCCATTGTGCCTCAAAAAATACAAATCCGGCGAGATTGTTTAAAAACATTAAATGGTTTTCAAGAGCTCCTGGGAGACATTAAATCTCCGGTTGACAACCGGAGCTTTGCAACCTTTGTTTAATGAACTACGAGGGGAAGCCGATCCTACTTCTCCCCGCGAGATGACTCAAGAGGGCTTAAAGGCTTTAGCTATAGTAGAAACCGCCATAAATGAACAACAAATATTATATGTAGATTATACCCAACCCTGGGAGGCGTACATTTTACCCACAAACCTCACCCCAACAGCAGTTATTTGGCAAAAAGGACCCCTAAGATGGATCCATCTCCCTGTTTCTCCCGTGAAAGTGTTAAATCCGTATCATGAAGCTGTAGCGCTGTTAGTTCAGCTATGTCGGGGAGAATCAATTAAATATTTTGGAAGAGAGCCACAAACCATTACAGTTCCCTTTACCATGCAGCAAATAGACTGGCTGTTTCAACATTCTAACACTTGGGGCATTGCACTTGCTAATTTTTCTGGAAAAATTGGTATACATGACCCAAACAACAAATTACTGCATTTTGCTATATGACACATGCCTTTACCTTTCCTAAGATTGTTCAGCAACAACCCATTAAAAATGCTGTTCTTGTTTTTACAAGATGGCTCCTCTAATGGAAGAGCTACCTATGTTATCGGTGATCAACCACATGTAATTGCATCACCTCCGGCATCAGCTCCAGTAGTTGAATTACGGGCTGTCAGTGCTGTATTTCAAACCTTACACTCAGTTCCTTCTAACTTGTATACTGATAGCTACTATGTAGCTCAATCAGTAGATAAACGTGAAACTATAGCATCCATTAAAACTCAAAATAATGAAATTCAGGGGCTGTTCATTCAAACCCAAACTCTTATCAGACAACGTACAAATCCTTGCTTTATCGGACACATTCGGGCCCATTCCGGGCTACCTGGCCCCCTCACTGAAGGCAATACCACAGCAGATCCGCTCACAAAATTGGTGGCCCTGACTAACGTTGAATTGGCTGAACAATCACACAAGTTACACCACCAAAACAGTCGGAGTCTACAAGGACAATTCCAGCTTACAAAAGAAACAGCCAGACAAATTGTAAAACAATGCCCGATCTGTCCTGTACATCACTCTGTGCCACATTTAGGGGTTAACCCTCGGGGTATCACGCCCAATCAATTATGGCAGATGGACGTTACACACGTCCCCAGTTTTGGAAAATTACAATATGTACCTGTCACTATAGATACCTTCTCTGGATTTCTCATGGCTACGGCCCAGACAGGAGAAGCCACGAAACATATTATTAATCACTGCTTGCATTGCTCCTCTGCTATGGGCCTTCCAGAAATAATTAAAACAGAGAATGGTACTGGACATACCAGTAAAGGGTTTCAACACTTCTGCTCTCAATTTAACACCACACACAAAACGGGTATTCCTTATGATCCACAAGGACAAGGAATTGTTGAACGTGCTCATAGAATGCTAAAAGCCCAACAAAAATAAAAAATAAAACAGGGGGAGACCTACGCTGTTTCGCCACATACAATCTTAAATCATACTTTATTGTGAATTTTTAAAATTTGGATGCACGGGGCAGATCTGCCGCAGATCGCTTGTGGCATCCCACTACTCAACATGATTACGCATATGTAAAGTGGAGGGACCGACCCTCTTGACAATAACTGGCATGGGCCAGATCCAGTCCTCATATGGGGACGAGGACATGTTTGTGTTTATTCACAGGATAATGGAGGAGCACGGTGGCTGCTGGAAAGGCTGGTGCGTTCTGCTGCAGATCCTACTCGGAGTCTTGACGGTCCTGACCTCAGCTGATGGAACCACGTATTGGGCTTACATCCCTGACCCCCCCTCTTGCATCCCACCATATGGGAAGGACCCCAGACTGTAGATGCTTGTGAAAACAGAAGCGCACAAGCAGCACAACTGCATTATGGAGAGACTGTTACATCGAACCCTGGAGGTATCCCATCCCAGGCTTTAATAGGTCCTTCATAGACTGGTCCGGAGGAAATGGGACACATCCAAACCCCGGACAATTGGCAACAGTTGCAGGCCTGTGGTGGGCTGATTCCTATCCCCAACATCATATGTGGAAAATAGCAGGAGCATTAGATGCCGTGGAATTGGCGGCTAAAACCCCCTCCGGTAAAGTTACTCTTAGACAAGAAACTGTTACTGCCTGTGTCAGACCCCCACATGTACTTTTGATAGGCAATGTCACCATTCATGTTCTAGATAATTCTCAGTTCAATGTTTCTTGTATAAACTGTAAACTTAGTAGTTGTGTCACATGGCTCCCCAAAAAACAGAGAGTCATGGTATTACATCAACCTTCCTTGGTGATGTTACCTGTTCACATGTCTGAAGAATGGTATTCTGACAAAGGATATCAAGTAATAGTAAAGTGAGAAGTGGCTCTTTCAAGACCAATTCGAGCCGCAGGGCTTATTGTAGCTGGGATAACTGCCTTAATTGTGCTCATAGCCTCCTCTGTAACGGCGGCAGTTTCTCTATCCCAGACTGTTAAAACAGCTGCTTATGTAAAGTCGTTGTCTAAAAATGTATCCACTGCTTTAGGTACGCAAGATCTCATAGATCAAAAATTAAGCGCAAAAATCGATGCCTTATACGAGATATCAATTTGGACGGGTGAGGAGGTACAAGCCCTAAAAATTAAGACAAGGTTATCTCGTCATGCAGAGCACACTTGGATCTGTGTGACGGCAAAACAATGTAATCAATCTGAGACACCTTGCGATAAGGTAAAAAAAAAAAAAAACACTTCTTAGGCATTTGGCATCATGAAAACGTTACTCTTGACCTTATCCAGTTCCATAAAGAGGTCTTGACACTGCAAGAGACCTCTCCTTTAAATACTGATATAGCTGAGACGCTCAACAAGCTTGTCTCTAGCTTTCACAATGTATAGCCATCGTACTCTTCAATGCTTCAATCTATGGCACCCCTTGTAATTCCGCTTGTTGTGATCCTCCTGATACTATGTTTCCTCCCCTGCATCACAGAAGCTGTGATCGGGACAGTCACAGAAATTTACGGAGAAATTCACAAAATAAGGCTCCACATGGCTAATAAACCAAAAGCCACTGCCCCTGTCTAACCCCAGAGGAGATCGGTAGCCAATGACGGGTAATGGTCAGTAAGCGTTTTTACAACCTAAGACAGGAATCGATCGTTGTGATGATCGATATCCCATGACGGGTAAGTAAAGGCGTCTGTACTGACTCCCTAAGCCAGACACGATCTCAAAAAAATATAAGAGGGGGATATGTAGGGAGCTGGAGCATCGAGGGTTAAGAAAATGTAACTTCAAGCAGAGGTTGGGAGGATCACCGAGGGGAACTCCGACAAGCATAAAGAACAAACAGTCACCAGCTGTTCTGGGGATGAGGGATTATCAAAAAGATAAAGACAGTCAGGGTCAAACTTTGAAAAAACATAACTAATCTGTACTTGCTGCCTCAGCCGCTCTATGTATCCTTCTTGTTTCTGTGTGTATAAAAGAAAGCTGGAAAATAAAACAGGTGCAGCAGTCTAGTTAGAACTGCTCGCTCTCCCGCTCCCACCTTTGTCTCTTGTCTGTTTTTTCCTCAATCCTCACTCCCCACTTCAGGAACCGTTCGTCTAGTCGGCAGGCTCCGACAAGTGGCGCCCGAACAGGGACCTGAATACTGGGGAATCAGAAGTGAAGGACACCGCTTGCAAGTGAGACGCGTGGAGAGTAAGGTTGGTGAAAGCGGTGAGATACCATTGTCGGCAGTAAAACAAAATGCGACAGGGTAACAGTAAAAGGCTGTTTACTCACATGTTAAAGATAAGCATGCTAAAAGCTAGAGGAGTGAAAAACCAGTGAAGCACAGTTGCTTCGATTCTTAGAATTTGTAAAACAAATATGTCCCTGGTTCCCCGAAGAAGGGACGTTAAACTTAGAAACTTGGGGGGAAAAAGTGAGAGAGCATTTACAGGGATATTATGATGCTCATGGACCCTCTAAGGTACCGGTAGACACTTTTTCCTTATGGAATTTGGTTAGGGATGTAATCGATCCTAGACACGAGGGAATCAGATACTCTTAGAATTGCCATATGACCCAGCAATCCCTTTTCTGGGTATCTACCCAAAAAATCTGAAAATGTTTAGAGATAAAGACACGTGTGCTCCAATGTTCATTGCAGCTTTGTTTACAGTGGCCAAGACATGGAAACAACCATAATGTCCTTCGATAGATGAATGGATAAAGAAGTTGTGGTATATATACACAATGGAATACTATTCGGCGGTAAGAAAAGATGATATAGGAACATTTGTGACAACATGGATGGATCTTGAGAGTGTAATGCTGAGCGAAATAAGTCAGACAGAAAAACCAGAGAACCATGTGATTTCACTGATATGTGGTATATAAACCAAAAGCAACAAAAAACAAGACAAACAAATGAGAAACAGAAACTCATAGACACAGACAATGGTTTGGTGGTTGCCAGAAGGTAAGGGGGGGGGGTTGGGGGGTGGGAGATGAGGGTAAGGGGGATCGAATACATGGTGATGGAAGGAGAACTGACTCTGGGTGTAGAACACACAATGGGATTTATAGATGATGTAATACAGAATTGTACACCTGAAATCTATGTAATTTTACTAACAATTGTCACCTCAATAAATTTAATTAAAAAAAATACATAAGAAATAAAATATCTCACTGATA
Organism: Rhinolophus sinicus; assembly: GCF_057876585.1. Lineage (NCBI taxonomy): Eukaryota > Metazoa > Chordata > Mammalia > Chiroptera > Rhinolophidae > Rhinolophus > Rhinolophus sinicus. The sequence continues at coordinate 67,040,021 of NC_142505.1, forward strand.
AAGCCAAATACAGAGTAAATGAAGTAGATTAGCCACTTATAAGGCTAATAGGAAGATTAAAAGAGAAATCATCTATTTCTACAATAATTACGTAAGAGATATAAAAACCAAAACAATAAAATTGATGTCAAAAACAAAGTATGGAGGGTGGTAACAATGTAGTTCTTTTAGAATGAATTAAGTGACCATACACTTAAAATAGAGTGATTTTACATATATATGTCATTTTTATGAACCTCATGATAAAAACAAACCAAAAACCTGTATCATACACATACAAAAATAAATAAGTAGAATGGAACCCAAATATAACCTTAAAAAAAGTCATCAAATCACAAGGGAAAAGAACAACAAAAACAAAACAAAACGAAACAAAAACCAGAGAAAGAGAACTACAAAAACAACCCAGAAACAATTAACAAAATTGCAAAAAGTACATATCTGTCAATAATTACTTCAAATGTAAATGAATGAAATTCTCCAATTGAGAGACAAAGGTTAAAATGGATAAGAACCACAAGCCCCATATATTCCATATTCTGCATACAGGAGACTCATTTAGATTCAAAGACACACACTGACTAAATGTGAATGGATGGAAAAAGATATTCCATGAAAATGGGGGGAAAAAAGGAAATTTGAAGTAGTAATACTTTTATAAGACAAAATATACCTTAAAGCAGAGACTGTAAGAACAGACAAAAAAGGAATTACATAATGATAAAGGGATCACTCCAATAAGAGACTGCAACACTCGTAAATATCCATGCACACAACATAGGGTAACTTAAATAAACATTAGCAAACATGAAGAGAAAAATTGATATTCATATATTGGCATAGAATTAATCCCTGGTCATTTGTAGAACATGAAAAGAATTCATGAGACTCTACAAAGTGGGAGAGCGAAAAAGCTTTATAGAAAGTCAGGCAGAGAGAGAGAGTTGTGGTGAAGGGAAGTGTTACCAGGGCAGGCTCAATAGGGACAGCTGCCCCAAGAGAAGGAGTGCTCAGGTTTTATTTTTTTCTAAGCAGGATGTAGGGTGCTTGTCAGCTTGCAGGGGGCTGCCGTTACAATTGTCTTCTCCTGGGAACTGTTCTGTTCCCATCGATCATGGGTGTTCGTTAGTTTGCAGGGCAGGGAGGTTGTGATTAATCCAACTCTATGCCCCTGAAGTCCAACAACAATAAAAAGGGAATGTGTTGGTCCCATAAGCACGGTTTTCACAGCTTTTCCTTGTGCTGTGTACAGGAATGTCTGGACTCCTACACCCAGCTGTGTGCAGAAGACACAGGACATAAAAGACAGAATTGAAGTCAGGCAATAAGACTTTAATAAGTCAAGACAGTTAAAGCCACTGAATGGCTGCCAAATACGCATGTCCTTGGCTAGATGCTGAGAACAACACCCATGGCCTCTTGTAGGAGCCTGACTCAGAAAAACTATGCCATCCGGCAGCACATGACCTAATTCCTGGAACAGTCAGTTTGCCCTTAAAAGGTCACGTCTCTGATAAGTAAAGCACCTTCTTCATTCAGCTCCCCACCCAGTTTACCCTAATCTATATAAGCTTGTAGCTGCAATAAAAAATTTGAGGCTTGATCAGAACTTTGTCTTGCCTCCATTTCTTCGCGCCTCCTATTTTCTCTTTTCAGGGTGTCTCTCTTCGGTCTCTGTTGAATGCTCCGCTGGTCGGGGCATTTCTGGCGCCCAACGTGGGGCTGGAAGATCCCAGACCCTTTGAAAAACTGTCTGCCTTAAGTCCGGCCCGACGCGTTGCTGAGTCTCTGCGCGATTTTACCGCGTGAGCCTGACTCGTTTCCTGATCTCCGCGGATACAAGCCGATCCGTGAGCCTGATCTGATAGAGGTAAGCAGACATATGAAAATAGATGTTTCGGGATAAAATTAGATTTAATGTTACCCCTCGGTCAAATGAATGTGTGAATGAGTGATAGTTCCACGACTTCTTGTCACGGAGCTTGCTTGGGCCCTAATCTGCGGTTCCGTTTCTGTCATACGGCATAACGGCGACTGGACTCCGGTCCACCAGTTCGGGGACTTATACCGAAGCGCCTTAGCCAAGACAGATTTAGTCCCGCGAGGGGCACGGCCAGACGGGCATCTGACTGTTTCCTTTGTTGACTGAAGGGCCGAAAAGGGGATAATGGGTCAGACATTGAGTTCTCATGAACTCTTCATTTCTGGGTTAAAAACTTCCCTCAAGGTGCGAGGAATTAAGGCTAGAAAAAAAGATCTCCGTAACTTTTTCGAATTTCTGACAGACATTTGCCCCTGGTTCCCCCAGGAGGGAACAATTGATATTACAATTTGGAAGCGCGTCGGCGATGCGTTCCAAGATTTTTATAAAGCCTTTGGGCCTGAAAAGGTCCCCGTTTCTACTTTTACTTACTGGAATCTCATAAATGACGTCCTCAGGGTTCACTCCCATGACCCGGATGTCATAGAAGTTATTAAAAAGGGGGAGAGCCTCTTAAAGGAATCGTCCCGTCCCCCGTCTGAAAATGACTCCGTGTCTATAGATATCCCTATTACTGACCCTAAGCCCAAGCCCTGTCTCGAGGAAGGCCCTACCCAAAATTCGGCTGAACCCCCTAGTCATCCCTCAATAAGACTTTATCCCTGCCTTAAAAACCTTCCCCAAGATTCGGACACAACCCTCCCTCCCGAGGACCAGGCTACCCTTGAGGATGCGGCCGCTCGTTACCATCAGAAGGACCCCTCTGTATCGTCTCCTCCACCCTCCGGCCACCTCCTTATACCATCCCTCAACACCCTCCATTCCTCGCTCCCATCGTCCACAGTCCCCCTTCTACTATTCCTCACTCCAATCCCCCTACTCAAACAACTGCTTCCCTAACACAACAGATTGCCTCTCTTCGAGAGGCCCTCCAGGAAAAACGCCAACACATTAGTCTTCTCAAAGAACTCCGTGCCCTTGAGGCTGAACTCGCTGCACTCTCTGGGCTGCACTTTTCCCCCCGTCTACCCCTAAAACGAGCTCCCAAACAAAGACCTGTCCTCGCTTTTCCGGTCACTCGCAGACAGGCTGCAGAGGTAGGTCCCGATACTCAGACCCCTGAGGACCCCCAAGAGGAGTATACCGTGGAGGGGTCCGATAATGAAGCTGAGGAACAGGATAACCCCCCCTCAGAGGAAGAGGCGGGGCCCCTAAGAGACAGACAGCGCTACCGCCCTTTAAACATTAAGTATTTAAAAGACTTAAAGGCTGCGGTCCACGCTTATGGCTCTGTAGCTCCCTTCACGGTAGCCTTGCTGGAAAGCCTCACCGACCGTTGGCTAACGCCAAATGATTGGTTCACTTTAGCTCACGCTGCCCTGTCTAGCAGTGATTTTGTTTTATGGCGCACAGAGTATGTGGAAAACGCACGAAAAATGGCTGAACGAAATACTCAGAGCCAGTCCTCCCGCTCCTGGACTAGAGATCGCCTTCTCGGCCGACCGCCCTATAACACCAATGAGGCTCAGGCCACCTTCCCCCCAGGCTTATTAGCTCAAGTCCAAAACACCGGCCTCAAGGCCTGGCGTAAACTCCCACCCAAAGGGCCCGCCAGCACCTCCTTGGCCAAAATCCATCAAGGGCCTGATGAATCCTATTGTGATTTCATCAGCCGCCTAACTGAGGCTTCCGAGCGCTTATTTGGAAAAGAAGAGTCAGATAGCGCCTTTATTAAACATCTTGCATTTGAAAATGCCAATGCCACCTGCCAAAACGCCATCCGCCCCCATCGCAATGGCTCCCTCTCAGACTATATTAAACTTTTTCTGGTGTCGGGATGTCTCACGCCATCGGTCTAGCCATTGGAGCCGCACTAAAAAGCTTCACACAGGACAATCAAAAATCCTGTTACAATTGTAAACAACCTGGTCATTTTGTCCGGGAATGCCCTATAGACAAACAGCCCCGTCAGCCACCTTCCACTATCTGTCCTCGCTGTAAACGCGGCAAACATTGGGCTAGAGACTGTCACTCCAAGGTAGATGCTATGGGTAACCCAATTCCTCCCAGGTCGGGAAACCCCCAACGGGGCCAGCCCCTGGCCCCAAGTCCCCAGAACAAACCAGGGGCAATACAGTTTGTTCCTCAGTCCCAGTCTCCATTACCTCCCTCTGCAGAGCCACCCCAGGCAGTGCAGGATTGGACCTCTTGTCCCCCACCCCAACATTATTAACCCCTGATCAAGGCATACAACTCCTCCCTACCAATGCCCATGGGCTTCTACCACCCAATACCTTCGGGTTAGTCCTTGGGCGCGGTAGTTCAGCTCTAGCGGGGATTAATATTATCCCGGGAGTAATTGACCAAGATTACACGGGGATCATTACTCTCCTGGCCTCAGCGCCTAACAGGCCGGTTACTATTCAACAAGGCCAGAGAATAGCTCAACTTATTTTACTTCCCTTAGATTCCTCCACTAAGTCTAACCTCCCTCACCCCAGACTACACTCTGCCTTTGGGGCCTCGGATACCTACTGGATACAACAAATTACCCCTGACAGACCCCTACTCACCCTAAAATTAGACAATAAACCCTTTGAGGGACTCATTGACACTGGGGCTGACGCTACAGTCATCGCCTCTCATTTCTGGCCTGCCTCGTGGCCTACCACTGTTGCCTCCACCCATCTAAAGGGCATCGGTCAGTCTACTAACCCTAGACAAAGTACAAAACTTCTCACTTGGACAGACAGTGAAGGTAATACCGGCCACGTCCAACCTTATATCATCCCAGGGCTTCCCGTTAACCTCTGGGGACGCGATATACTTTCCCAGTTAAAGCTTATCATGTGTAGCCCCAATGAAGTAGTCACACAACAAATGCTCAACCAAGGCTTTGTCCCAGGACAGGGGCTTGGAAAGTCAGGACAAGGCATCAAACATCCCATAACTGTTATAACCAACAATAATCGGACAGGTCTGGGACATCCCGACCAAAATTTCTCCTAGCGGCCATTGATTTCCCTGTACCCCATGCAGACAAAATAAGATGGAAATTGGATGAGCCTGTATGGGTAGACCAATGGCCACTTAATTCAGAAAAACTCACAGCCGCCACACAGTTAGTACAGGAACAACTGGCGGCTGGCCATCTTGAGCCTACCACCTCCCAGTGGGACACTCCTATATTTGTTATTAAAAAAAAGAGTGGAGCCTGGAGACTTCTCCAAGACCTCCGTGAAATTAATAAAACTATGTTTGCCATGGGGGCCCTTCAACCTGGCCTCCCCTCCCCTGTTGCCATATCAGCCAATCACGCCAAAATTATTATTGATCTAAAAGACTGCTTTTTCACCATTCCCCTCCATCCCCAAGACAAAGAGAGATTTGCCTTTAGTCTCCCAGTCATTAATTTCAAAGGACCCATGCCTCGCTATCAATGGAAGTTCCTTCCACAAGGCATGGTCAATAGCCCTACACTATGCCAAAAATTTGTGGCCCAAGCAGTTGACCCTCTTTGCACTCGGTGGCCCTCTATTTACATCATCCATTGCATGGACGATATCCTTTTGGCCGGGCCATCCTCCGAAAAGGTTCTCCAATGCTGCCTGGAACTTACCAAAAATCTTGCCCAATTTGGTCTCCAAATCGCTCCTAATAAGATTCAAATACAAGATCCCTACTATTATCTTGGCTTCGAACTCAATTCCAATCTTATTACCACTCAAAAGATTGTGCTAAAAACATCCCATCTCCGTACGCTCAATGATTTTCAAAAATTCTTGGGGGACATTAACTGGCTCCGGCCAAATCTCAGGCTCACTACAGGACAGTTAAAACCATTATTTGATATCTTACAGGGAGATCCTAATCCTCTCTCTCCGCGTTCGCTTACTCCGGAAGCTCACCAGTCCCTTCAAATAATACAATTAGCCATTGAACAACAACAGATTAAACACATATCTTACCACCAACCCTTTTCTCTTATCATATGTGCCACCTCTCACTCTCCAACGGCGGTACTATGGCAAGAGGCCCCCCTATTGTGGATTCATTTACCCTCCTCACCCGCCAAGGTTCTTACTCCCTATCCCACATTAACAGCCAACATCATCCAAATAGGGAGAGAAAAAAGTCGACTACATTTTGGGAAGGACCCTAACCGGATCATCCTCCCTTATACTAAAAATCAAATTAATTGGCTCATGCAAAACGATGATAACTGGACAGTAGTACTTTCTTCCTTTCCGGGTACTATAGACAACCACTATCCTGCCAATAGGTTGCTCCAATTTACACGAGTACACCCATTCATTTTTCCAAAAATTACCAGTGCCAAGCCCCTATTAGCGGCTGCCTTAGTCTTCACTGACGGCTCCTCCAACAGTCAGGCTGCCTATGTTATCAATGGCCAAACCTTTACAGTCCCCTCACCCTATTAATCTGCACAGCTAGTTGAACTGTTTGCTATCCTACAGGTTTTTATCCAACTCCCAGATACTCCATTCAACCTATATACAGATAGTGCTTATATCGCCTTCTCCCTTCCCCTTCTAGAAACTGTGCCCTACATCAAACCCTCCAGTAATGCAGTCCCTCTTTTCTGCTGCCTTCAATGGCTCATTACCTCAAGATATCACCCCTTCTTTGTCGGCCATTTACGGGCCCATTCCGACCTTCCTGGCCCACTAACTCAGGGTAACGCCCTTGCGGATGCCGGCACCCGACTCGTCCTCTCCGTTCTCACCGACCCCCTAACCAAAGCTCAACAGTGTCACGCCCTCCATCATTTAAATGCCCGCACACTCCGCCTCATGTTCAAAATCACTAGGGATCAGGCCAGAGAAATAGTCAAGAGCTGCCCTGGATGTGTTACTCTTCTCCCAACACCCCACTTTGGGGTCAACCCTCGAGGAATTCTCGCCAATGAAATCTGGCAAATGGATGTTACCCATATCCCAGAGTTCAGGTCCCTCAAATATGCTCATGTCACCATCGATACTTACAGTGGGTTTATCTTCTCCAGCCTCCATACAGGAGAAGCTACAAAAAATGTTATTGCCCATGTCCTCCAGTGTCTAACTGTACTCGGAAAGCCCCAAAAGATAAAAACTGATAATGGCCCTGGGTACACTTCCCAGGCCTTTAAACAATTTTGCGGCCAATTTCAGATTCAACATGTCACTGGTATCCCGTACAATCCCCAGGGACAAGGAATTGTTGAACGAGCTCATCAAACCTTAAAAAACACCTTATATAAACTCAAAACATCCACTTTCTACCCCACTAAAGGTTCTCCTCATAATATTCTAAATCACGCCCTGTTCGTCCTCAATTTTCTACAACTAGATGACCAGGGTAACTCCGCTGCAGACCGCCTTTGGCGTCAAAAAACAAAACATCAATACGCCAAGGTCATGTGGAGAAATCCCCTCACGGCAAAATGGAACGGGCCCGACACAGTTCTCATCTGGGCACGAGGATCTGCCTGCATATATGATACCCAAGAAAACAATCCCCACTGGTTACCCGCTCGTCTGGTCAAACCCATTAACCCCCCTATCACTAATCCACCACCACCAGGGACTTAATCCCTGAGATATTTCCTTTTTTTCCACAGATGTTACACCCAACCATTCTCGTTGGATATCTACTCCTGGTAACTTCTTGCGTTTTGGCTGGCTATTGTTAATTCCACTGCTCCTGCCTGCCCCGCTCCTAATCATGTTTTCATCTGCGGCAACGGCCTGGCCTTCACGGCCCTCCCCACCAATTGGACTGGCCTCTGTGCACTGGCTTTTCTCTTGCCAGATATAGATATTCTACCCGGAGATCAGTCACTTCCTATACCAGCCCTTGATCTTTTCCCTGGGCGACAAAAACGGGCCCTCGTGTTCATTCCCCTTATGGCAGGACTAGGTATAACCGCCGCTATGGCCACAGGTGCTGCCGGGGTAGGAGTGTCCGTAGACACTTATCAACGGCTTTCTCTCCAACTTATTGATGATGTTACCACACTATCAGATACTATTAATGACCTTCAAGACCAGGTCGATTCCTTAGCAGAAGTAGTACTCCAAAACAGACGAGGGCTTGATCTTCTAACAGCGGAACAAGGGGGGATCTATTTAGCTTTACAGGAACAATGCTGCTTCTATGCCAACAAATCTGGCATAGTGCGAGACAAGGTCAAGAGACTCCAAGAAGATCTTCTTCAACGCAAAAAACAACTTCTTGACAACCCCTTTCTAACCAGTTTTAATGGTCTCTTGCCTGTCCTCCTCCCCATCCTTGGTCCCATTCTAGGATTACTCCTACTTGTCTCCCTCGGACCTTGGGCATTTAATAAACTGACAGGATTTATCAAACAACAAATAGACAACATTTTGGCCAAACCCATCCACATTCATTATCAACGGCTGGCGACAATGGATCACCCAGAGGGTGACTATACTCGTTCACAAACAGGCTCCAGTTATATAGACATATAACTGACATGGTGGCTGAGGACATGTCGGCCTATAACAAGAGGCCTGAGCACCAGACGGCTGCAGCGATTGGGTACTGCAAGGGAGGGTCCCGACTGACCCAATCTCAGTTCTCCCTGAACTCATGCCCAGACTGCATAGGGGTTGGTGCCTACAACAAAAATAACTGCCCCACCCCTGGTCCACAAAAGACACCAGGGGCTACGCACTATTGGGACCCTCTGGGACTCTGAGTTCCCGTCTCGGTTAAGGCTCACTCTCTTAAAAAGATAAAGAGAGAGGAGATGTAGGAGCCTGACTCAGAAAAACTATGCCATCCGGCAGCACATGACCTAATTCCTGGAACAGTCAGTTTGCCCTTAAAAGGTCACGTCTCTGCTAAGTAAAACTCCTTCCTCATTCCGCTCCCCGCCCAGTTTACCCTAATCTATATAAGTTTGTAGCTGCAATAAAAAATTTGAGGCTTGATCAGAACTTTGTCTTGCCTCCATTTCTTCGCGCCTCCTATTTTCTCTTTTCAGGGTGTCTCTCTTCAGTCTCTGTTGAATGCCCCGCTGGTCGGGGCAGCCTCTAAGAGTTTATATGTCTTAGAATAATCTAAATATTTAGATGAGCAGGGATTGTCCTTCTAATTCCGAGTCATCCAATAACTTCCTATGTGATTTCTGGAAGCAACATCTTTTTATCAAAGACTAAGTTTTTGTTTTGTTTTTAAAGAATTTTATTGGGGAAGAGGAACAGGACTTTATTGGGGAACAGTGTGTACTTCCAGGCCTTTTTTTCCCCAAGTCAAGTTGTTGTCCTTTCAATCTTAGTTATGGAGAGTGCCATTCAGCTTCAAGTTGTTGTCCTTTCAGTCTTAGTTGTGGAGGGCGCAGCTCAGCTCCAGGTCCAGTTGCCGTTTTCTAGTTGCAGGGGACACAGCCCACCATCCCTTGCGGAACTCGAGGGATTGAACTGGCAACCTTGTGGTTGAGAGCCCACTGGCCCATGTCAGGCAACCAGCAGCCTCGGAGTTAGGAGCATGGAGCTCTAACTGCCTGAGCAACCCGGCTGGCCCCAAAGACTAAGTTTAAAAAAAAAAAATTGAAAGGCTTTTTAGTTAGTGCCTTGTCCCAAAGCACTGACAAGAATTAGAAGTCCAAGGGGAAAGTTCCAAAGTTCAAAGTGCTTCCACCGTCAGGTTTCTACGCAGGTAACGTGAAGCTTCAGTTTAAAACGAAGTTGGCAACAACACCATTTCCTTATCTTCTTGATACACATAACGTGTTCCAGTGACAGTTGGCTGCTGTTTGATCTAGTTAGGTGACTGCCACTATTTTTGCCCTTACCCAAGCTCCACAACATTTTCTTCTGGGCTTTCCCAAACATTATTTCTGAATAATTATGATTTGGCTTCAATGTGAAATACCATCGGGACAAGCCCCATTTTCATTAAATCTATGCTCTAAAAATTCCATCCATTTTTCAAACACAGGAAGCCTCCCAGGGAGGTACAGGAGACCGGCTGGGAAGGCCGATGCAGCTGCACGTGTCCCCTCGGTGGCACCTCCACATCCAGGCGAGTCACGGAAAGGAGAGGCGCCGCCCCACCCCCCAACCCCCATCCCCCCGCTTCCGACGCCCCACTGCGATGGCGCCTCACTTCCAGGTGCCCAGGCACAAAATATAATAGGTATCTTCTCCACTTCAAGAGGTCTTCCGGAGCTGCTGCGCGACTCGAGGGAAGCCACAGGGGACGCCGATTGGCTGGCGGCATCACGGAAGGGCGGCGCTGGCCGTGGACACCTTGATTGGCTGGCGGCGCCAGCAGCGGGAGGCCCCGATTGGCTAGAGGCTCAGAGGAGGCCAGTTAGCTGACCGTGCCAGGGAGGCCAGCAGGCACGCCCACATCTCTGAAGGTGGGACTTTGGGAAAGGGGGAGCACGCGCCACGCGTTGGGGCCCAGGCAGGATCAGGCCCGGCCTCAGTCTCCCAGCAAAACTCCCGTGGCTCACCGCATCCCGAGGGGAGCTATTACAGGCTGATGGGCTGGGGTCCGGAGGCTCCCAGTCGGTCGTGCCACCCAATGGCAGCCTGGAGAGGACGGGGTCTGGAGTGCTGTGTCAGCGGGGTCAGGACCTTTCTGGGCGCCTGCGACCAGGAGAAGCCCCCATGGGGAGGGTCCTCCAGGATACAGGAGTGTGCTTGGGGCGGGGACCCCGAGGGTCCTACAGGCTCCTAGGAAACAGTGTGCTATCACTGTTCTCCGTCCATGACCCACTGCGCTGAGTCCAGTAAATGCTTTCTACCCCGAGGACCCTGGGACGGGGTGGCCTGGGAGCCAGGGGCAGGGTGCTAGACTGCTTCTCCTGGGATCAGGGGCCGGACCACCCATGCCAGAGCCTCCGGGGGAAACTGGGCACCCCAAGACAGTGGACATAAACCGGGGACATGGAGCATCCGAGGTTCCTCTCATCTCTCCTGGAGCCAGCTCCACTGCTTTGAAGACCCCCAAAGGTGTATTTTTTCCCCCCTGGTTTTCCGCCTGCGGCTGCAGTGCTGAGGATGACCACGAGGGGGCGGGCTGTACCCACTGTGCTCAATGGAGCGGCTGGAGAGGGAAGGGGTCACCCAGGGGTCATTCTGGGCGTGCCCCTGCCTCCAACTCAACTTGCATCTTTTATTATTAGACTCCAGTTCCACAATGTGAGCTGCTCAGAGGCGGGAGGGGGGTTCCGAGACCTTCTCATTGACTCATTCAGCTACTGTGAAAACAAAATTACTTTTGCCGGGATATCAGACAATTCTTTACTCTTTTTACTTCACATTATGGCCATAACTATTTTTGCAGTTTGATACTATTCATATTGTTTGACCCGTTCCTCTTCTGTCCCACCCCAGTGTAAAAGTAATCGTCCCTGAACTTGGATGAGACTAGCAGGGTGGGGACTGTAAACGCAGGCACGCCAGAGCAGCTGGTAGAATATGTAGTGTCTGGCCCCCAGAGCAGACTCCGTGTCCCCATCTTCCCATCTATCCACTGAAACTTCTCCAGCACCCAACAGGTCACACGTCTGCTGCGGAAAAGGTGGGTGCCTCTCCCCTCTACAGCACAGTGGTTACTCTGCCACCTCCTAGCTGTGCGTCTTGGGAACGTCACCTGACCTCTGAGCCTGTTTGCTTGTGTGAAAACTGGGGTGCTATGCGGACCAAACACCCTTGTAGGGATCTTGTCAGGATTAAATGAGATAAGCCATGGAGAGTGCTGACCCCGTGCCTGGTCCCGTGGAAAGGGCTGCCAAGGGCTGTGGTCATTCCTACTTATGATTTTTCTCTCTCCCATGAAGGAGCTTTCTGCCTCAAGCCTCACTTATTCTGTGGCCTTGGGAAGAGCTGTTTTCCATCTGTAAAGGCTTCATGTTCTATTGGGGGGGGGGAAGAGTCCCCTATCCTGGGTGTAGCCAGAGCAGGAACTTCTGAGGGCTGACTGAGGTATCTGAGGTTCATTCAGTCAAGAATATAATATTAAGTGCCTACTGTGTGCAGGCCCTTTTCTAGGCACTTGGTGTAGCTCACTGAATGGAGCAGACTGAAGTTTCTACCGCCCCAGGCTTCCATTCCAGCTGGGGACTTGGCCAGTCCCATGAGACAACACAGCAGGGAGGGCACAGGACATTCAAGGCAATGCCCTCCTGACCTCGTCTGGATATGGATTCCTCTGCCTTCGTCAGGGTGACAGACTCCAGGAACAAGTAAGAGTGAGTGGGCTTTGGGTTAAGAGAGAGGGCTCCTGTCTCTGTGGTGGCGGATTTCTGGGGGCTGAGGCCTGGGACCAGCATCTGGAGGATGCGGCTTTGTCGCCCTGAAGCAGTTTGTGACTTACACGCAGCTCAGCATGCCTGGCCCACACCTGGAGCACCATGCCCCACTTTTGACCCAGCTGGCTGACCAGGAACCCCCGGAGGCAGAACCCTAGAGTGAACGTATGGGGAGGGGTCAGTGCTGGGGCTACTCAGGGAGGAACTGCCAGAGACTAGAGCAGGGTCGGGAGCCACTGTCCTCATACCACCCGTCAGGTGGACTCAGTCTGGGAAGATGTTCTTATGTGGAAAGCTCTGGGATGTGTTCAGTGTTTGGCCCCTGGGGAAGCAGGCCTGTGGGTGATGTCCCCAATGGTTTGTCCCCAGCACTGGCTCCTGCACCAGCTCAAAAGCCAGATCCAGCTGCATGACTACAGAAGCAAAGCTGCTCTAGAGCTGGAGGCATTTGTGTCATTAGATCTGATGCCACCTCCGGGGGCAGAGCCAGAGCCACAGCCACATGCACACCACTTCTAGCAGCAACTGTGGCACTAGAGCTGGCTTCTGCTGGGCTGGAAGGGGCGCTAGAGCTGGGTGAGGCACCTGTGGAGCTGGGGCTGCACCTGGCACCTCCCTCAGAACCCTCTCCTAAGCACCCAGCACCAGAGCTGGCCTTCTCCCCTCTGCTGGCAGCATGTTTTGTTTTTCATTTTTCTCTTTTATATTTTTAAAATTTTGATAAATATTTTATGTGTTAAAATTTAGATTCAATAAAATGTAACCTTTTAATCATTTTAAATTGTGCGATTCAGGGGTGTTAAGTACTTCTCTAAGTATTTCTATATAAACTTTGAAATTAGGTCACCATTTCCACAAAGAGATACCTGTTGAGGCATTTTATGGGGACTGTATTGAATCTATAAATCAAATTGGGGAGAACTGATATTTTAACACTATACCAGGGGAAAAGATACCATATTTTAAAAAGAAATGATAAGCTGGGAGCAAATATTTGCAACTCATATCTCAGGCTAAGGGCCTAACACCCCCTATAAATAAAGAGATCCTAGAAACCAATGAGGAAAAGAGCAGTTACACGGTATAAAACGGGCAAAATACATTATAATACACTTCATGAAAAATAAATATAAATAGCCTTAACTACGTGATGCTCAGTCTCAGCCCTAACACAAAATTAAATCCAGAAGACTGAGAATATACTCCGAAGCTGTGTACAAATAGGAACTTTTATTCATTACTGATGAGGTACAAGTTGCCTTCCAAAGGAGGCAGTTTGGCTATGTCTATCAAATGACAAATGTATTCACCCTTTGATTCAACTATCCCGGTTCAGGGAATTTAGTCCATGTAAACACGTCTACATTGGACATAAGTAGTCATTCACTGCAGCCTTCTTCATACAAGCAAAAGACTGGGAACAACCCAGTTTCCTTCACTGTTGATCTGCTTAAATGAATGATGACCATCCCTGAGATGAAACACAGTGTAGGCGGAAAGACCAGGAAGAACGACTGGAGGGAGGAAGCTCTTTACTGATTTGCAGCCCTTTTGCTGGTCCTGCCTGCCTGCAGGGCTGGCCCTCTCTGTTTTGTCCCTCCCGTGGGAAGCTGGCTTTTTTGAGCACCTGGAGACATGGCTTGACTAGTGTGCCACCAATGCCAGGGTCATTGTGGCCACTGGGGGTTCGAGCCCAGGGATCCCGGCCAAGTGTGGACACTGACCAGACTAGCTAGCCACTAGCCCTAGCTAGTCTTCTGAAGGACATTGCCCAGTTCCTTTGGTAAACTCAAACCCCAGTGTCTGGGGTTCCCAGTGGGAAGACAGATCACAGGGAGGTCTTTGTGTGTCTCGCAGGAGCAAGAAAAACTTGGTGGAGGAACCAAGGAATGATTCTCTCACATGCCCATTTTAAAGATGGGAATGGCCACCTGGGATTACATGTAGCCTGGGCACTCACACCAAGGGGTCCACGTCCCCTCCAGCTCCACTCAGGACGGTCCTGAGTTGCTGGACAAAGATATGTGCACGACCCGCTCATCCAGGCAGCTGCTCCCAAACGAGCTGGATGGCCTGCCTGTGGCCCACACTCCTCTGTCAGTCAGCTCCCTGTGAGCAGGTGCCGTGCCTTTTCTTTGCTGTATCCCTAAGCCTCCAGAATAGCGCCTGGCACCAGGAGGCATGGTCACATGCACTGAGTCAGTGTAATCCCCCAGCAGTCCTATGAGGTGGCTGCTGTCACCTTACAGATGAGAGACCCGAGACATAAAGAAGTCTTGGGATGACTGGTTTGTTCATCATTGCATTCCTGTGCAGGGCTCCCTGTCATGTGCAGGCGGCTGCAACACTCATATAAACATGAGCCGCAGACACCTTTACAGCCCTCAGAGCTCACAGCCCAGCAGGTGAGACAGCATCTAACCCACAGGCAGCAGGTGGGGCTGCAGAGCCACAGCCCCTGCTAGCACAAGGCCTACACAACTGGGCTTGGACAGCTCTGGCACCAGCTCAAGTGTTCACGCCAGCTCTGGTCCTAGCTCTAGACCTATAGCAACGTCCATAAGCCATTCTATTACCAGTTCTAGAACCAGTGACAGATTCGAAGTGCCACAGAAAGAGAGCCAATTCTAGAACCAGCTCCAGCACCAGCTCTGACACCAGGTCCTATGACAGTTCCACAGCCAAGGCCAGTGGTGTCTCTAGCACTCGGGGTGGCACCGCTCCAGGGCCAGGTGCGTCCTGGCGGCCTCATCAGCATCAGCTCCTGAGGCAGCAGCGGCTCCTATACCTTGGCTGCCCTTCTCACTGTGCCTGTAACTTTTATTTCCTTTTTCTATTTCATCTATTTCACATTTTACATTGTATGTTTCAAAAGTTACACCCAGTGAAAATTTACCTCTCAATCATTTTAAATGGTACCAGACAGTGGCATTAAGTAAATTCAGTGTGCTGTTGCAACCATCACCACCATCCATTTCTAGAATGCTCTATCACACCATACACATTAATGCAAATGCCCACCACCTATTACTCCTCTCTTCTTGGGTGTGGGTCACTGCCACCTGTGCCTACAGGCACCCTGGGATACCCACTCTCCCAGTGGGTCTGACCTCTGCAAAGCCAGCCTTTCACTCAGCCACAAGGGCCCCAAATAAGGGCCCCAGAGAAGAGCCCCAGTCCAGCGGCAGCTCCCCTCCAAGTCCTGTGCCCATTAAAGGCAGCCCAACATCAGCAGAGGGGCTTGACTGGTGTGTTCCACAAGCACTCAGCTGGCTCCTCCAGCTCTGGAGTGAAGAAAACCAACATGAGCTTTTTCCTGGAGTTCTCTGATGGCCAAGAAAAGGAGTGCCTGCCCCTTGTCTGACAGCACTGCCTCAGCACCTGCCTTCTCAGTGCCAGTGTTCTCCAGTCTGCACCCACAAAAGGAGCCAAGATGCCCCATGTTCTCCGAGTTCCCAAAGCTGCACCCCGCCATGGGTGCCCTGCACAATTTGGGACCTCGGCTGACTTTACCATCCCCCACTGTTCCAGGAGTGGACCTCCTCGGCCCCCAACATCACCAGCTCCAGTTAGACCACCAGCAGCATGTCCTTGTCAGCTTCTGCCATGCCTTGGACGACCACACATAGCCACAAGCACTGCGCCTCCCTGCTGCTCTGCACCCTCCCCGTCAGCCTGGAGCCACTCGGACAGGAGCGCCCTGATCTGGACAGGCGGGACAGTCCCCTCAGTGCCCGCTCAGACCTCTCTGGGTGTTGTTCCTTTGACCAGCAGCCAGCTCTGGCCTTCCAGGTAGCACACCCTGTCCTGGGAGACAGACAATGACCACAGCCCTCCACTGCACACAAGAGCACACCCAGGCAGGTCTCATCCCCTGGGGCTCTTGGTGGGAGTGGGTAATGTGTTCGGCTCAGCTCTCCGAGGCTGTGGCTCTAGACTGTTTCCTGCCCAGCCCCAACCCACAGTGCCCCCTGGCTGCCTGGCATTTAGAGTCCTGGGTGATCTGGTCCTGATGTCCCCAATGTGCACCCTCACCCCCATTCCAGCCTCCCTAGAGCTTTACTCACTCAGGGGCCCTCACAGCCCCTTGCCTGCACTGCCCCTCTCCATAGTCCATGAGGGACTCACCTCCAAGACTGGGCCCAGGGGCCACCTCCTTGGGCTTCCATGCAAGCACTGCCTTTGGGGTCAGACTGACCTGGGGCCATGTCACAGCCCTGTGACAGGCATGCTTCTACCCTGACTTCATAGAGACTCAGTTCAGTGGGGCTCAGTCACTTAGAGCTGAGGGACCTTGAGTGCTGGTGCCACTGCTCATCTATAAAATGGAGTGAACTCAATCAATGAGCATGTGGGGTTTCCTAATAACAGTACTGCCCCCAACACTCGCTCTGCTTTCACTGTGGAGCCACTTCCTTCCAGGGCTCTCTCCTGCCCCCTTCTACACCAGCCTAGGCTGCAGCCAGGGGTCCTGCCTCAAAAAACAGGAAAGAGGGCAAAGAGGAAGAAGGGTAAGAAGCAGCCTGACTTTCTCCCTGCCTGGACTCGGTGTCCACTGCTGCCTCCAGGGCCCCCTGACACAGCCATGCATGAGCTGGCCCCTAGGATAACCTGAGGACAGCTGGGTGGTGTATTCCATGACTCTCATGTACCCAGGTCTCTGGCCCACCTGGCCGGAGTCGGGCGGCATGGAGGTTCCAGGGATCATGGGTTCTCAGAGCAGTGGCCACCAGGGATGAGTGGTACAGCACTGCTGGAAGCTATTGGTGCATAGCACAGACAGCGAGATGACATCTTGCACACGTGCTGTCTGTGGCCCCATGCACATCCAGCCACCCCCACCCAGAAGCTGGGCTCACACAGTTCGGTGTCTGACCTTCACGTGACAATTGTGAAACTAAGGCCAGGAGAGGCAGGGGTTGGTCCAGGCAGGGAGGTGGGTGGAATCCAGAGAAGGGAGGGTTCCAGCCTCCTAGGCCAGGGCTCAACCCTCCCATAAGGTTATTTTGGGAATGAGAGCCCCTAAGATCCTGGGGCCCCCTCCCATGTAGGGCCGTTTCCTCTGGACATCTACACACACACACACACACACACACACACACACACACACATACCACCCTCTTCCTAACTATCCATCTATATGCTCAGAGTGTAGAGAACACTTTTTGGAGTAGATGACAAACTTAGTATTACCAGAAGAATGGAGCTTTAAGGTAGAAGACAAAATTAAAAAATTTTTGGATGTTGTGAGGTTATTTTTACAATATACATACTTTTTAAAAATTTTTCATAAATAGTTCATTGTGAATGTAAGCAAAAAACTTTTATATTTCCTTCAGCAGGCCAAAAATATAGGGCTAACATGTATTTTTTATAGCCATCATTTAAAAATTATTTTGTTCTTACCTTATGATCCAGCAATCCCACTCCTAGGTATCTATCCGGAGAAATCCAAAACTCCAATTCAAAAATCTTTATGCATTCCTATGTTTATTGCAGCACTATACACAATAGCCAAGACCTGGAAACAACTGAAATGCCCGTCAGTAGATGACTAGATTAAGAAACTGTGGTACATTTATACAATGGAGTATTACGCAGTCATAAAGAAGAAAGAAATCTTACTATTTGCAACAACATGGATGGACCTAGAGAACATTATGTTAAGTGAAATAAGTCAGAAAGAGAAAGACAAATACCATATGATCTCACTTATATGCGGAATTTAAAGAAAAGAATAAGTGAATGAACTAATCAGAGACAGTTTTGGAAACATGGAGGAAAAACAGAGGGTTGCTAGAGGGGCGGGGGAGTGGGGATAAGGGGAAGGTGAGAGGTTTTGAAAAATAGTCGGTAACCACAAGATGGTCATGGGGGTTTGAAAATTAATTTGGGGAACGTACAGAGGGATAGTGGATGGGGGAGGGGGGTTCACACAGTGGGAGGGATATAAATGATAAACGTCTAAGTTTTGCTTTATCTTGTGCACCTGAAACTAATAAAATAAAATAAAATAAAAATTATTTTGTTCATTACTTATAGAGAAAATTGGCAAACTGTAAATTAAGTAGATTACTATTTAGAACGTTCTTCACCTGATCTTGGGAAATATTTTGACTCTGTAGAGATGTATTTATTGTCATGCGAGGCGGCCTGCAGGGTCTCTGCTCCCGCTCCCCACATAAGAATGCAGGATATGGCTAGGCCAAAAAGGAACACCCACGGAGCCATACATAGGGGAGTCATACCACTACAGTCTCACTGGAAGCACTATAGTCTCACTGGAGGCTGGATCCACACGACCTTCAACCTGCTGTCCGCTTCTCTGCCTGCCAACCGATTGACCGACCAACCAATGCAGCTGTGGCAGTTATATCAGTGGCTAATTGGCTAACTGGTTACAGCTGATGGTCAATTACCCACAGCTGATGGCCATTTACTACCCGAGCCAGCACTATTCCACGTGAGGCCAAGAGCCTGGAAACTGCTCTCTGGGACTCTGTCCCCACATTCCACCCCTACAGGGTCTCACCGTAAAATTTACGTGACAAGCTTCTTCCGTGAGGGTCCCTGTGCCATATTAGCCTACATGCACCTACGGATGGAAAGAAACAGTAGTCTTAGGAACCAACAATGGCAAATCCCTTCCATCTGGGAGGATACATGCTAGCTTTTTGTCCTGGGAAAGGAGGGTCGCTGCCACTGGCACCTTTCCTGTTTTGTGGTACCAGACCTTTATGGCAGTGCTTGGGGTCCCTTGCGTAGATTTAACATGTAACAGAACAAGGGACCCCATAATAGGCCATAGTGAGAGCACATAGGTTCCCCGCAAAATCATCCCAATGTCAGGACTTCTGTATACTATGGACCTCCGTATACTACGGTCATTTGTGTTGGCCACTCAGCCACCACCCCTGGCATCACTTGCAAATCATGAGTGAAACCAGCCCCCCATGGGGCTATCAGGCACAACCACCGACAGTGGGGGCTTTTGATCTGCCAGGGCCAAGTCCATTGCTGCCGTTCCCCTGCTTTCAAGCATGTGGGTGCTGGCAGCAAAATGTTCCCATTTCTGCTGTAGCCTGGCTTTAACAGTCTCACTGGTGGTAACTTGTAATTGAATGGGAGCGGCCATTCGATGTAGCAGAGCTTCTACTGGTGCGGGCCCTCCCTTCCGTGGTCTGTCATTCAGGACTCTCAGGACGTCCCATAGATGCGAGGCCCAGTCACGCATCATGGGAGGGTGTTTTGACACCCAGAGACCTTGCTTCAAAAGGCCATTATAGCGTTCAATCATGCCAGCTGCTTGTGGATTGTACAGGGTGTGAAACAACCATTGCACGTCCATCCTGGCAGCCCAGCACTGCACTTCTTGCCCCATAAAATGGGTACCCCTGTCACTTTCAATGACTTGGGGGCACCCATAGAGGGCGCACAGCCGTGTAAGGGCGACCACTGTATGCCGCTGATCCGCAGCCGGACAGGGCCAAGCAAACATCAACCCTGTAGCAGTGTCCACTGCTGTAAATGCATATATCGCATTGCGGGCCTTAGGCAGGGGTCCAATGTACTCCACTTGCCAGTGAGTGAGGGGCACCCTCCCTCGCGTAATCTGCTGTGTTTCCCAGGGGAGGCTCCGCCTTTGGGAGCTGTCCTGGGCACAGACGGCACAGTCATAGCAGGCATCTGCTATCTCCTGCCATTTCAAAGGCAGGCCCCAGCGTCTGCTCACCTGCCACATGGTTCGGCTTCCGGCGTGCTGTAATTTCCTATGCAGCCAATGGGCCACATCAGTGTCAGGAGCCCGCTCTAACCATCGTACCCGTGCTAGGACGTCTGCTTCATCATTACCTGGGGACACTAAGGGGGAGTGACCTGTGACATACATTAAGGTCACCTCCTTTCTCTGCCCTAGGTCCCAGAGGTCCTGCCACATGGCTTGACCCCACAGTGGACGGTGTCCCACCAACCAGTTTTGGTGTTTCCATGTAGGGAGCCACAACGTTAGGCCCCGGAACACCACCCAACTGTCAGTGCAAATAACTAGGGGCCCAGGTTCGTGGCTGATTACCATCCACACAGCCCGTAATTCAGCCCACTGGCTACTCTGGCCTGTCCCAGTATCAAACCAAATGGTCTGTTTTGGGCTGCACACCAATAGCCGTCCAAATAGCTGCAGCCCCTCGGCTAGAACCATCGGTAAACCAGGCATCCTCAGGTACTGGGGACTGTCCTTCATTGTAGGGCAAGGGCTCCAAGTCCTCTCCTCTAGGCAGAGCACTTGGTTCAGCCTGGGCTACAACAGGCCCCAGGACCTGTTGTAGCTCTGTGCTCAAAGGGCTTGAACTAAGGGTGCGATGTTGCTCCAAGTAGGCACCCCACTTGGCGAGGGTGGTGGTCTGTGCCACCCCCGTTTTGGGTCCCTGGGTCCATGTACGGACCCATCCCTGGACAGGATAGGCTGTTTGAACCAACATGCGTGCCGTTCCTGTGATGGCTTCTGTGGCCACTAGGGCTGCATACACAGCAGCCAGCTGTTTCTCTATTAGAGAGTAGTGGACCTCCGCTCCTTTCCATAATTGGGACCAAAATCCCACTGGCAACCGGAGATGCTCCTGCCGTTGCCAGAGGCCCCGTCCGTACCCCTCTTGGGTTACGTGAACATCAAGTTCAAATGGGCGGCTGGGGTCCACTACTTACAGAGCCTGTGCCTGCTGCACTGCCCGTTTCGTGGCAACGAAGGCTTGCTCTATAGCCTCTGTCTAATCCCATGAGGCACCCTTTTTATCATATTGTACAAGGGCCTTGCCATTTGTGCTAAATGGGGTACAAATGCCCGCCAATATCCTAGCAGACCTAAATACGTCTGCAGTTGGGAGACCTAGGTCAGCCGGGGAAAGGCTTGTACCTTATCAATGATTGCCTCAGGTATAACTTTTGTCTTAACCGACCACACAACACCCAAAAACTTGACGGATAAGCCACGGCCTTGAACCTTTTCCTCATTCACCGCCCAGCCGCGTGACTTCAGGTGGCGGAGAAGAGAGGGAGCTGCTTGCTCCAAATCAGAAAGAGAATCTGAGGTTAACAGAATGTCATCAACATAATGAAATAAGGCCACAGAGGATGGGCGATCACACTGTGCCAAATACTGGGTCACAAGCCCATGGCAGATAGTGGGGCTTTGCAAGTATCCTTGCGGAAGGACTTAAAAAGTCCACTGCCGCCCATCCCAGGTAAAAGCAAACTGCTCTTGACACTCGGGTGCAATGTCAATGGAGAAAAAAGCATTGGCCAAGTCCACTACATAGTGATATGTCCCCAGGCGGACAGTCAGACGATCCATTAAATCATGAATTGAAGGCACTGCAGCGTGCAAGGGTGGCGTCACCTTATTTAACTCCCTATAGTCCACAGTCATTCGCCAGGTCCCATCTGGCTTCTTGACAGGCCATACTGGGGAGTTAAAGGGACTGTGCGTTGGCCTCACAATATGTGCCTTCTCCAATTCCAGTATTGTACAACCAATCTCCTCCTGTCCTCCTGACAGGCGGTACTGTCGCACTGTAACCACGCGCCAGGGCTGTGGCAATACTTGAGGAGGGTGATGAGCATGCCCTCGTGTCACCGCTTTCACCACCCGGATCCGGGGACGGAACTCTCCTACCGACGTCTATAAGCTGAGGCCATGTAGCACGTCCACCCCTAGAATATATTCCGGAATGGGGGAGACATAAACCTTGTAGGTACGAGGAGGAAGCCTTCCTATACCCAGTGGTAAGGAAACGGCTTTCACAGTCACAGTCTTTCTCCCGTAGCCATCAATACAGATTGCTTGTCTGGGGAACAGTTCTGGGTTCCCATAAACAAGACTGCAGTCTGCACCAGTGTCAACTCAAGCCAAAACCCTCTGTACATTTGAAGGGGACCAATGTATGGACAGTTCCACGTGGGGCCTCCGGTCCCTGCTCATCCCCTCTGACCAGGTACCGTGGCCCCACCCCTAATCAAGCTGAAAGGGGTTGGCCTCAAGCGGCTGCATGAAGTCCTGGAGGGACACGGGTCGCACTTTCCCAGACTCCTCCTTTATGCTTCTCCGGAATTGTTGTTCCGGACGCAACTGTTTCCAAAGTTCCAGCAGGAGTGCATTGGGTTGTCGGTCTATTTTCTTCCTATCAACCCCTGCTGCCACGAGGTCACGCCACATCTGTGCGCGTGTTACTCTCTGAGGCCCGCGACCTCGCCCCTTTACCTTTGGTTTGGGCTTCCAGGTTTCAACTGTGCGGGCCTCCTGTCTTAACTTTCAACATCCCCTAGGGTGGCCATGGCAGTTGTAACTTCATGGATCCAGGGATGGATGCACTGTCACGAAGGCTAGCTTTTCCATCTCGCCTGGGGAGCAGAGAATGTTGTCTGCTCCCTCATCCCATAAACGTAATAGCCAAGCCGAGACTGGCTCTCCAGGGCGCTGTCTGTACTGCCTCCCCAGCTCCTGCAACTCAGTGGGAGTGTATGGGGTGTAGGTCGTGAACTCAGTCACAGCTGGGTTGCCAGCAACAATGCCCCTGGGGCCCAAAGGTTGCTCATGTTTTACCCTTTGCTTCAAGATTGGCCGGGCTTGGGGGTTGGGAGCTACATTGCCTCCACTTGCTTCCTCTGCCTCTGCCTCGGAGTCTCCACCTGGGGGCCCCTGTTCTAACAGGCGGACCCGGGCTTCCAGCGCTTCCAACCAGGACACCTGGTCAGGCACCTGGGCCATTTCATTAAGTGCATTTTCCGTGTTGAGACTCAAGGCCGTGAGGAACATCCAGCCCACGCGGCCGGCTGTAGCCTTCTCCTCCTCCAGCAACTGCTCAGCCAGAGCCTGCAGGGCCCTCTCCACACTGGCCGGAGAGCCGTCCATGTCCTCCCACCCCTCCTTGGGGGTCCAACTCCTGAGAACAGTGGCCACCGAACACCATACACTGTGTGGGGGCCACACATCCTTATGCCCAGAGTCAGACTCCATTCCTACCTGGTTGGAATCTTGCTCACCCTGCCGGGTGTCTGAGTGGGTGGAGTCCTCCGCAGCAGATGTCCACAACTCTCGGAGCTTAAGGCCGCAGCAGATCACCAAAATGAAGGCAATGCCGTCCATGGCCAAGAGGGTGATGTGCCATCTGGAGGCTTGAGTCTCCCAGGCAGACCGTGCCTCCCGTTCCTGGTCTCGCTCCTCATGGGCGTTCCGAAGCTGGACTCTCACATGCACAAACCGCTCCACCATGCTTCGGTAGGTGTTGGCCGGCACCATACTATGCTTAGGAAGCTGAGCTTTTATACGTGTAAACTGCTCCAGTATATTCCGGAGAGTTTCAGCCAACACCATACTCTGCTCGCTGCGCCATTTGTCATACGGGGCGGCTGTGGGGCCTCTGCTCCTGCTCCCCACACAAGAACGCAGGATATGGTGAGGACAAAACGGAACACCCACGGAGCCATAGGTAGGGGAGTCATACCACTATGGTCTCACTGGAGGCTGGGTTCACCAGACATGCAACCTGTTGTCCATTTTTCTGCCAACCGACCGACGACTCTCCTCCACTCTCCTCGACTCTGCTCCTCTACTCTCCTGGGCTCTCCTCCGCTCTCCTCCGTGGCCGCAACAGTTATATTAGCAGCTAATTGGCTAACTGGCTACAGCTGACAGCCAATCAACCACAGCTGACGGCCATCTACTACCCAAGCCAGCACCTTTCCACGTGAGGCTGAGAGCCTGTAAACTACTTTCTGGGGCTCTGTCCCCACATTGTGTCTAGATAATTCTTTGTTGTGGGGGTGCCTGTCCTGTTCTTTGTAGGTAGAGAGTCACCAAATTAAATACAGGGCGCCCAGTTAAATTTGAATGTCAGATGGACAATGGTGCTAATCTGATTCAAATTTAACCAGGAGTCATGTATTTAATTTGGCCAACCCTACTCATGTGTATTTTTATTTGCCAAAGCTAGCAAGCTGATTGTAGGATATTGAGCATCCCTGGCCTGTACCTACTATGTGCCAGCACACCACAGCCCTACAACCCTGGTTAGGATAACTGCAAATGTCTCCAATGACCCCCTCCACCTTAGTCTACCCCTGCCCTCCCACCCGCCCACCCACACAGCTTGAGAATCATTGCTCTATAAGGAATATAGAACAGTGGACTTCACAAAAAGGATCCCTTGGCCTGGAAGTCTTTGTCCAAACACAGAAATCCTTGGGATGATACCGTTAAACATCCAAGAGGGCAAAGCAGTGAAGGTTTTGTATTTGTTTCTCCATAGGGTTTGTGGTCACTACTGTAAACAAAAGATTTTTTTTGCTGATTCAATGCCAACAGGTGTCCCCAATATGGGTGCAATGAAGGAGAGAGAGACTTTACTCAGTGCAAACAGCTCCATTGTGAAACAGCAGAGCTGTCAGGCAGCTCCATTGCAGCTCTGCTCTGGTCTGCTGAGACAGCAGCCCAGGGAAAAGCAGTCTTCAATGGAAACTGAGAGTGCACTTCAAGGAGATTGCAGTGAAGCTGACTTATTCAGTGAAGAGTTCTTGCCCCACCCCCCATTGGTTTATTCTCATGCAAATGAAGATTCCAAATCCTCACATTGTGATTGGTCAAAAAAGCACTGTCTTGATTGGTTAGAATGGAGTTCTGATGCCTCAGTGAAGATAAAAATGAAGATAGCTGTGTATCTCTGATTGGACAGGGAAAGTTTAAGTCCTATTGGTTGAATTTCGATTCTAGGAGCTCCTTTATAAGGGCTGACTCAGGCAGTAGGAGCACAGTGCAGGAGGCTAGAAACCCAGTCTGTGGCTTTTCCCTGAAATGCAGTGTGCATGAGGGACCTCTGTAAACAATGGCTGCTAGATTTTGGTAATGAATTCCTCCAAATTAACCATGAGGAGTCCTTTTTGTCAGGTATATTCTTATCAGGGTCAGCATTGTAAAGTGTGATTGAAAACATCTGGGTCAAAAAAATAAGTCATCAAGCCCATTTGTGAGATTATGGAGCTAAGGACATACTCAAGTTTTCATTGTTCATTCCACATGTATACATGGAGGCCCTGGGCACCAGATACAAAAGAGAACAAAAATTATTTTTCTCATGGGACTCACTTTCTAATAGGGAAGGCACTCAGGAAACAGAGTATGTAATATCTCAAAGTGTGATAGGTGCAGTGAGGAAAAATAAAGCAAGTTAAGAGGTCAGAGGATGAGCCCTGAGAGGGTGGGGTGCTATTATAGGTAAGGCAGGGGCAATGTTTCCTGGCTTCTTTGTTCCCCAGACCCTGTGTCTCATTCATTCATTCATTTATTCAATAAGTGTCTAATGAGTGTCTACTCTGTGACAGTCACTGCTCTAGGAATTGCTGTTAGAACAGTGAGGGGGAAGTGCGCGCGCGCGCGCGCACACACACACACACACACACACATCTTTTGTCTTCATGGTTGTGGGGACAGGGCCAGGAGAGCAGTTTCCAGGCTCTCGGCCTCACGTGGAAAGGTGCTGTCTCGGGTAGTAAATGGCCATCAGCTGTGATCAGATGGCCATCAGCTGTGGCTAGTTGGCCGTCAGCTGTAACCAGTGAGCCATTGGCCACTAATATAACTGTCGTGGCTACGCTAGCAGCAGATGGTGGCTGAGCTAGCAAGCACGGACTGCAGTTAGCAAGTGAGGTTGGTTGGCAGAGAAGCGGATGGCAGATTGCACATCGTATGGCTCCTGCTTCCTGTGTCTCTAGCCCAGCCGCCAGCGAGACTATAGTGGTATGACTCCCCTATCTATGGCTCTGTGGGTGTTCCTTTTTGGCCTCATCATATCCTGCTTCCTTATGCAGGGAGCAGGAGCTGAGACCCCCGCATAACACCCTGCATGACAATGGTGCTTACATTCCAGTGACAATAAACAAGTAAAATATATGGTTTGTCAAAGTGGAAAGTGCTATGGAGAAAAATAAAGTAGGGAAGGGAGATAGTGGGTCCAGTTATAAATAATGTGGTCAGGGAGAGCCTCATTGAGAGACTACATTTGAGGGGAAAGCCAAAAGATCTGAAGAGCAAACCATGCAGAACTCAAAGGGAAAATACTTGAGTCAGGAAGAATGGCATGTTTAAAGGCTCTGAGCTGAGAGCAAGCCTAATAAGTTTGAGGAAAAGAATGGCTGAAGCTGAGTGAACAAAGAGAGTCAAAGAGATGGAGTTGCAGAGGTGAACTGGTGGTCATGGTGTTCACTCATGGCTCCAACAGATGAGGAACGCGGTCCATGTAGCTGTAACATGTGCCCTATAGGATGAAGCAGAAGGAAGCAGCCAGACAGGAGGTTACTGGAGGTTACCAGACATAAGGGACAGGGTTCTCATGGTAAAGGGGGAGAGAAGTAGGAGGGTCCTGGATATAATTTGAAGATAGAAACTAGAGGATTTCCTCATAGATTGGATGGAGGACATGAGAGAAAGGAGTCAGGTAAGACTCAAGGCTTTTGGCCTTCACAAGTAGAAGGATAGTATTGCCATCAACTGAGAAGGGAGAGGTGCTTTGGTGGGAGGTCAGAGTTTGAGATTTGACGTGTTAGATGTGTACTGAAATCCTCATTTTGGGGGAGCCTTTCTTAGCAAGTTAGTGGAGGAGACTGACTGATTTGTCTTTTCTAGATAAATACCTATCTAGTGCATACCCAACCTTTGTCCTAATTAATAAGGAGGATCCAACCTAAGCTATTGTGAATAATGGGAGTATTTACAGCCTCTAGCTAATTCATAGTGTTTAACCTGGGGAGGGGTTACACTGAGCCCTGCCCCCCACTCTATCTCCCCACTTCCCTCCTCAGATAATAGAAAGGGCATATGAAAGAATTTCACTTCAGTCATATACCATATAACATTTTGGTCAATGATGGCTGCATATATGATGGTGATCCCATCAGATTATAGCGCAGCTGAAAAATTCCTTTTGCCTACTGACATCATAGCCATTGTGACATCATAAAGTGCTACACATGTGTTTGTGATGATGCTGGTGTAAGCAAACTTACTGTGCTGCCAATCATATAAAAGTATAATATACAATTATCTACAGTACATACTACTTGAAAATTATAATAAACAACTGTTACTGGTTTACATATTTACTATGCTATACTCTTTATCATTAGAGCGTACTATTTCTACTTATAAAAAAGATTTGCTGTAGAACAGTATGCCATGTACACTGCCAGTAGCCTCGTATATCTCATGCTTACTGCCTCTCTTCATTGCATCATCTTCTCTTGTGCTCGGTTTAATCTCATGTTGTTTTGTGCAGTGACATGCTGTATAGGGTTGTAGCCTATACTATATAGCCTAGGTATGCAGTGTAAGTGCTGCAATGCTCACACAGTGATGAAGTTGCCTAATGATCCATTTCTCTGAATGTGTCCCTATCACTAAGGCACATGACAGTATTCATATGGCAGTGAATGTGCTTGAAACTGGTTTGTTACTCATAAATGAAATCAAACAGAGGATGGAGAAATCTGAGAAAAAGAGGCTAACACTCATCCAGAATAAATCAGCATACCAACCACTAGAAATGTCAAGTCCTACTGTGGGCTATTAAGGATTAGAGATTTGGAGAAGTGGTGGCGGGGGTGGGAGGATGGCCTAGGTTAAATGGAGAAATAAGTATAGACTGAAAATAGATGGAGAGTAAGATAACCATGGAAAAATGGATGGACGTTAGAGAAGAGAAGGAAGAGGGTGGTGATGGAGGGGAGGGTGCCAGGGTCCTCCAGGTAAGCCCATATAATTTCTCCTTGACTAAGCTATCTCCTTAGAGTGCACTGAAGGATGTATAAAAAGTAACACTTGCTTTGCTTGTGGTATTAGAAGTTTTAACCTTCTTTTAGTGTGCCTTCTCAAAAAATATATCCACCCAGAAACTCAGAATATGACCTTATTTGGAATAAGAGCCTTTGAAACTGTAATAAAGGTAAGGGTATTGAGGTAAGATCACCCTGGATTAGAGCAGGCTCTGAATCCAATGATGGATGTCCTTAGCACTCCTGGACCCATATCTGCCTCTGTCCCCATGGCTTTCTCCCTATGTCTTTGTGTGTCTTCTCCTTTCACGTCTCTTATAAAAACATCCATCACCCTATTGCTAAAACCTGCCCATTAATTGAACTCTAGCCTAATTATAATGCAATTAGAATGGAATGAACATTAAAGCTTGGCCTCCCCATGGGTTTTTCCGTATGCATTCTGGGTAAGAGCATGAACAGAAAGAAACTAGTTATATAACCAATATGTCAATCAAATGACTTCAGTCTATACGTCACATCTCCTGCCATAAGGAAATTTGCCTACACTTTCTATATAAGAAAAAGCTAACGTAAAGTTAGGTGCAATCCTCTACCCTGGCAATGTCTAGGCTGGCTTCCTTCTTCTTGAATAAACTTACTTCCTTGATCTCCTCATTTAAGGCTGAGTCTGTGAAGTCTTTTCACCTTTTGTGAACGACCAGGGGTTAATTCCAATTACACAACAAGTTCTACAACCCATAGTATGTGGTACCCTTGCCTTTAGGTAAAGATGTAAAAAAGGGGAGGTCTCCATTTACCATGCTGACAACAGACAAAGAGGGCACAGCACGTGCAGAGGGAGGAGACAGCTTGGAGGTTGTAGTGGAGATACCCAGACAGGCCATGAGGGCAGAGGGACCATGCTGCAACAGTGGAGGGCTGCGAAGTAGTTGGGTACATTTTGAAGGCAGAGCTGATGGAATTTGCTGGGGTGAGTGCAAGAGACAAGTCCAGAATGACCCCTCAGCTTTTTTCTCAAGCAACTGCTTAAGCAACTGGAAGTATCGAGGTGCCACTAGTCAGGACCAAGAGTACAGCTATGATAGAAGCAGGTTGGCACGGGGGTGAGCAGAGATGTGAATTCAGCTTGAATTCTGTGAGAGGTGCTCATAAGTCAGGCCAGTAGATCCAGTTGGATGTCAGGGAGGAGGTCCTGGCTATAGAGACAGACTGGCCAGACAATACAAATGGTATTTAAAGCTGCAAGCCTACGTGAGAGTGCCAGCCCTGATGGTGAGTGAATTGGGTTGCAGGCAAGAGCTGATCCCCTTCCAGGCCACCTATTTCCCACCAGGGAGGCTAAGCTGGGTGAGTTTGGATCCCTAAACTGGCCTGGATGCCTACCTCTGCATGCAGGCAGATCTGCTGTGCTGAGCTGGAAAGAATCTGGCCTGGGAGCCCAGGGCACTCGGATGACTGTCAGAAAGGAGCACAGCTCATTTTCTGTAATGTGAGGTAGAACAGAAACTTCGAGTTGAACTATTCCTGAAACGCATTGATCTGCTCACAGGTCTGTGAGCAGATCAATGCGTTTCATTAGTGAACATCACTAAATCACTCTCAAATCACTTCTTACTAGAACAGGGCTCCTGAACTCTGATCTCCCCAGTGGAAGCTAGGATGCTCCAGTCCCTAATCCCCAACTTAGCCCATTCCCCTATCATTTAACTCCCCACACCCACCCCCATCCTCCAGAGGAATATCAGAAAAGCACTTTTTCAATTAAATGAGGATTCTGATTAATGGGGTTCTGAAAAAGCAAGATTTGATTCTGTCCTGGTCCACTGAACACCAACCAAGCCATGCACCATGGAGGAGTAGGACTAACACTGAGTGAGTAGGACTGGTCTCCACAAAGTCCATGCACAACCAGAAGTCAAACGCAGTCACAGCCTCTGCTTCTTCCTGTTGGTTATATCTCCAAACATCGGCAGGTTGTTGGGGCTCCCCGAGACCACCTTCAGGTTTAATGGGAGGTATCACAGAATGGAGAAAATCTGTTAAACTCACAGTTATGGTTGTCACACTGAAAGGACACAGATTAAAATTAGCAAGGGTAAAGTATACGAGGTCCAGAAGAGATCAGGTGTAGGCTTCACTTGTCCTCCCAGCAGGGCCTTACCAACAACAATTAGTTTCCCCAAAGATGATGTGTGACAACACATACAGAATACTGTCTACCAAAGAAGCTCACCTGAGCCTCAGTGTCAGGGTTTTTATTGGAAGTCAGTCATACAGATGTGATTGCCTGATGGCTGACTTCAGCCCCCAGTCCCTCCAGAGTTCAAGCTGATACTGGTCACCACCAAGTTCCCCACCATAAGTCACACTGTTGTCACAAACTATCTGAGGTGGCCAAAGTTCCAGGTAAACAAAGATTCTTAGCAGGCAGGACATTCCAGGGGTTTTTTCCATCCAGACAAATTGCCAAAATACAGGTAACACATGCCCTTTTGTAACCAGTGGAGGGAGTGTAGATTGACGAGGCACCCCTCTGATCAATTGTTGTTTGAGATTCTTGGCCCATAAACACTGCAGTTTCATCCATAGCAACCATGTTGGAAAGTCGATGCCATCAACAAAGGACTTGAATGCAAGTGCACATTTAGTAACTTTAGTATCGGGCCGGCCAGGTGGCTCAGGTGGTTAGAGCTCCATGCTCCTAACTCCGAAGGCTGCCGGTTCGATTCCCACATGGTCCAGTGGGCTCTCAACCACAAGGTTGCCAGTTCAATTCCTCGAGTCCTGGCACCTTGAGCTGAGCTGCTACCCGGATGGCTCAGTTGGTTGGAGCGCGTCCTCTCAACCACAAGGTTGCCAGTTGGATTCCTCGACTCCCTCAAGGGATGGTGGGCTGTGCCCCCTGCAACTAGCAATGGCAACTGGACCTGGAGCTGAGTTGCGCCCTCCACAACTTAGACCAAAAAGACAACTTGAAGCTGAACAGCACCCTCCACAACTAAGATTGAAAGGACAACAACTTGACTTGGAAAAAAGTCCTGGAAATACACACTGTTCCCCAATAAAGTCCTGTTAAAAAAAATAATAATAACTTCAGTATCTTCCAGCTTGAACAGTGTAGTCGATCTTCTTACTAAAAACAGTTCATATCGCTGAAGCAAGCCATCCAGCCAGTGTTGTGATGCTTTGAATTGTTCCAGGGATATTTCTAACTGTGGTGCCATTGCAAGGGCAGATGCTTGAATATTAGCCTTGTGCATGACCAAAGCCTTTGCTCTCCTGTCAGCAATCCATTCACAGATGATGTCTTCCAGTTCAGGAAATAATGGTTGCTGACCTGATCCACACTTGTACATCTTAGCATTTCCCTCGTCCACCTGTTGACTGAGGTTATCCTACTCTGCTCACCATTTTTGGACCATTCAGAGATCCAACTTCCCTTTGCAGAAAGCCGTAAGATTCTTGCCCCAGGAGTCCTCCACAATTCCTTTTTTGTACTCGATGGAATAGCTCTTTCTTTTTGCACTCATCTTGTCTGGGGGTCAAAATATCACTCCCTTTAAATCTACCATTAAATCAAGTGTTAATTGAAGACTTATGAGACAGGAGTGGCAACAAAAATGATGACAGTTAAGAATGATGGTCCACACAAAAGCGACAAAAAATTGCAGGCACAGATATTCAGAAAACGTTTCTTTATTTCATATGAGTGCATTAAGTATGTCCGTTACAACACACAACATATTGAATTATGAAGATTCATATTAGACACAACCACGTCTGTTCATTATCAAGTGCGCAGTTATTAGTGTGTTGTGTCTATACTCTGATTGGTCATTCAGCAATAAGTCTCAAGTTCATCTGTTTACATAGGTGTTTACCTCTCATCCAAAGGGGCCAGCTTGGGTATTTACAAATACTTGACTATAATTTATATTATCTATTTTAAGTATTAAGGTCAATATTATTTATTTATATTTAATTATGTATTAATATTATTATTTTAAATTCAATACATCTGTCATGTGTTGCAATAGATCTACTAAATGCATCCGGCTGGCTGACGATCTTAACTGGGGCTTATTATTGAGGTAGGGTTTATATTACGAGCATCCTGGAAAATCATGCTCGGGCTTATTTTCCGGTTAGGTCTTATTTTGGGGAAAATACGGTAGAAAACCAAAGTCCGAGAGACAAGAGTTGGTGGAAAGTAAAGGAGGTTTATTCAAAATGCCGGCATTCTGGGAAGATGGTAGACTCCTGTCTCAAAGGCCATCTTCCCTGTTCCTAAAACAGCCAGAAGGTTTTATAGGCACATAAGAAGAGGCAGAAGAAAGGAAAGAGGGAGTTAAGTGATTCCTGGGTGCTGATGTCTGGAAAAATGCATCGTACAGTCCGGTTTGTTCCAAGGCAATGTTATCTCAAACCAGACTTAGGAGCCATTAATGCGTCATCTGGTGGAAAATTGCAAGGGAGTTGCAGTCTGGTTATCATTGTCTAGAGGTCTAAGGGCTGAAACAGTTTCTGTCAGTGTTCTGGCAATTAACCAGATTAACGAGGTATGCATGTAACCTTGGGAAAACAAAGCAATTGAATCAGGCAGGAGGGGAAGGAAACAAAGAAAAGAAGAGAAAAGAAAAATAAACTAGATTGTTAAGTCTTGTAAAATATACCTTCACCCTAACATGGTCACATTAGGATGCACACAGACAACACTCAGGTCTCAAGCTGGTAACATTGATAACTATGGCTCATACTTGTATGTAATTCAGGACTATCTTCATGCCAATAAACTGAGCAGTCCTGAAGAAGCCTGGTGTGTGGCAGCCCAGAGCCCTGTTGCGTCATTATGCCAGTTTGCAAATGGGGCAAGCGCATATAGGTAACCTTAGTGAAGCCTTTGACACCCACTGTTTGTACAAAGTACCTTAATGCAGATTATTAAAGGGGGACACATTGTGCTTACAGGTACACACACAGGCTAGGAAAGCTCAGAGCAGAAGCCTGATGAACACTTGACAAAATGAACTTGTGAAAAGATCTGGATTTTTTTTGAGTGGTTACCCTTAAGTGCACGTAAAAGAAAGTTTGATATTTAGAGTATTCCGTTTTCTTCAGCAGTCTTACTTTCTCTGTTCCCATATTACAGTTCAGGACTTTACTCTCCCCCTTTTTATGTTTTGGTTGCCATAAATTGTCCCTGTTGATGGTGGTTGAATAGCCTCCTTTAGTATTTCTTGTAGTGCAGGTCATGTATTAGAAAATTCCCTCAGCTTCTGTATGTCTGGAAAGGTCTTTATTCCTCCTTCATATCTAAAGGATATCTTTGCTGGGTATATTATTCTTGGCTAATAATTTCTCTTTTTCAATAGTTCGAATATTTGGTTCCACTCCCTCCTGGCTTGTAGAGTTTCTACTGAGAAATCTGATGATAATCTAATGAGCTTTCCTTTGTAGGTTACCATCTTCTTTTCTCTGGTTGCCTTGAGGATTCTTTGTCATTGATTTTTGGCAGCTTCAATACAATGTGCCTTGGAGAAATCCTGTTGGGGTTGAGGTAATTTGGTGTTCTATTTGCTTCTTGGATTCCAGGATCCAGTTCTTTCCATAAGTTTGGGAAGTTCTCATCAACAAGTTGTTGGACTATATTCTCTGTTCCCTTCTCTCTTTCTTCTCCTTCTGGTATGTCCATTATTGTTATATTGCTCTTTCTGATGGAGTCAGAAAGTTCTTGCAGAGTTCTTTCATTTCTTTTAAGTCTCAAGTCTCTTTCTTCTTCCATCCATGTCATTTTCAGGTTTCTATCTTCGATGTCACTGATTCTTTCCTCCATCTGGTCAACTTTACTACCTAAGCTGGCTATTTCATTCTTCATTTCTTCTACTGAGTTCTTAATCTCCAGAAATTCCATTTGGTTCTTTTTTTTTTAAATTTCAATATTTTGTTAAAATGTTCATGTTGTTCTTTGATTATGTTTCTGAGTATATTAAACTGCCTTTCTCTGTTTTCTTCCATCTCATTAAGTTTTTTCAGAACTGCAATCTTGAATTCTCTGTCATTTAAGTCACATATTTCCATACATTTAAGTTCATTTTCTGGAGACTTTTCATTTTCTTTCTGAGCTGTCTTGTTGTGTTGGTTATTCATGGCAATTAAGGATTTATTATTTCTCTTCCTAGATATCTACAGGAGTGGGTTCTGAAACAGGTTGATAGGAAGAGGTCTTTCTTTTGTTTTCCAGTACATGTTGATAGAATGTTTCAGCCCTTTTTTCTCTCTCACACTGTAGTGTTATGTTTTCTCTGCACTATTCCAGCTTCTCACACAGTGAGGGGATTCCCTGGAAAGCGGGCTTCTCCTCTGTTAACTGTTTGCCTGGGTCATAAGGCACAGTGTTCGTGTGGGGTTGTGGAGAGCTTTTGAATTTCCAAAGCTCTTCCTGCACCAGATTCAAAGCCCATGTGTTTCAGCAGTTCTGTTTACTCCTACAGGGATCCACCCAGAAAGGTGGGGACAGGGGCAGGGTGGGTTGTGTGAGGTGGCCCAGAGCAATGGAGGCGACCACCACCACAACTGGTCCTGCTCCCACATCTCCCTCCCCTTTGCCGGAATTATTTGGGCTGTGAATCTGTGTCTGTGGACCACAGTTCTCAGAACTACAAATATTCTGTTCTTTTGATCTGACACTGCTACTGTTCCGCTTCTAGCACTGGGCAGGTGGGGGCAGGGTGAGCTCTGGGAGGATAAGGAGGGGGCAGCTAGTCTCAGTGCCTAAGGCTTCCATTCTCTGTGGCATTGAGGGCTTAAACCACCGTTTTCAGCCTTCTTCCCTCCAAGGTCTTTGCTCCAAGGTCTCTGCCGTAAGCATTGGGTTCAGCCGTGTTATATGCTGTCCCCTCAGCCCTGTGGGCTATAATCGGAGCCCTAGCAGTCCGAGTTCTTCCCTCTCCCAAAGCTGTGGTAGTTCCAGGATGCAGCAAGCTTGGAGCACTGAGCTAAGTCTGTGTCCTGCACCCGCACGGCTCCGTCTCTGCACTTCTCCCTTCCCTCCTCCCCTGCTCGCGCGATTTGCCCACCTTTAGGTGAATTCAGTAGTACACCTCTTCGTCTTGCCTGTCTGCTGTGCAAGGAGTCCTTTGTGGAGTTATAGCTGTTCTATTTGTTGTAAATTCCAGGGAAGATATCCAGAGGTTCACCTCATGCCGCCATTTTGATGACATCTGACCATGTCTCCTTCTAATGCACAGGAAAACGTAATGTTATAAGAAGAAAGAGAATAGGAGTGAGCAAGATCCCTGCAAATGATGGACATGTGCCAAAAAGAGGTGCCACAAAACAGATCACTATGATTTCAGAAGAATAGAAAGATATTAATAAAATAGCATAAAACATGAAAGAACAACAGAAATCAAAAATAGAAAAAGTCAAAAGCAAGGTTTCTTTTCAGGAAAGAATTACGAGGTGTGATCAAACAATACGATGAATGTTTAAATTTTTAAAAATTATTACAGTAAAAGACACATTGCCACTAATCCCCCTCAAAATACTCCCACTCACTTCACTTCAATCACACTTATCCCTCATTCTTGCCACTTTCTGAAGCAGTTCTGGAAATCCTCTTTCCTGAGTGTCTTTAGTTGTGCTGTCTTGGCTGTCTTGATGTCCTGAATCATTTTGACTTTGGGGAAGAGACAGAAGTTGCACAGTGCCAGAGCTGGTGAATAAGGTGGATGAGGACACACCATACGTTTGTTTTTAGTTGACAGAAATTGCCATATACAAGAAGCGATGTGTGACACAGAGCACTTTAAAACACACCTTCTCTCAACTGTAGGTCACACATGACTGACTGCACTGAATAAGTTGAAACTTGTCACACACTGTTACTAAGGTTGAATGTGCTGCTTCCTGTATTGAAGATCTCTACCTTTCTGATTAATGGCACTCGGCAACAGCATTCACCATATTGTTTGATCACAACCAAAGTCTCCGTGTCACACATCGTATACCAAGCTATGTTTATGTCTATTTTGAGTTGGTGGTTGGTTAAGTTCCAACACATTCTAAAATCATTACCATTTTTTACTCACCCCTTCTACATTTATGTTTTGTCATTATTTTATACTTCTTTTGTGTGTGTTTGTGTGTATCCCTTAATTTACTATTGTAATTACACATGATCTTTCTACTTTTGCCATTTAACTTTTGTACTACCTAAGTGTTGGTTGATAACTTCTTTCATTAAGTGTTTGCCTTTGTCAGTGAGAATTTTTTCCAATATTTTCTTATTCATATTTGTGATTTTTTTTTTTGTCTTCTTCTTAAAGAACTCCCTCTAAGATTCCTTGTAATACAGGTTTGTTGGTGATGAACTCCTTTAGCTTTTTCTTATCTGGGAAGTTTTTATCTGTCCTTTGATTCTAAATGATAGCTTTGCTGGGTAGAGTAATCTTGGTTGTAGGTCCTTGCTTTATATCACTTTGAATAGTTCATGCCAATCCCTTCTAGCCTGCAAAGTTTCTGCTGAGAAATCAGCTGACAGTATTATGGGAGCTCCCTTGTAGGTAACAAACTGCTTTTTGTTTTTTTGTTTGTTTGTTTTTGTTCTGCTTTTAAGAGTCTCTGTGTTTTACCTTTGGCATTTTAATTATGGTTTGTCTTGGTGTGGGTCTCTTTGGGTTCATCTTGTCTAGGACTGTGTGCTTCCTGTACTTGTATGTCTAGTTCCTTCACCAGGTTCGGGAAGTTTTGCATCATTATTTCTTCAAATAGGTTTTCAAACCCCTGCTCTCTCTCCTTCTGGTACTCCTATAATGCTATTGTTGGTGCACTTGATGTTGTCACAAAGGCCCCTTAAAGTTTATTTATTTATTCATTTATTTATTTATATATTTATTGCTGTTCTGATTGGGTGTTTTCTGCTACCTTATGTTCTAAATCATTGATTTGATCCTCTGCTTCATCTAATCTATTATTTATTCCCTCTAATGTATACTTCATTTTAGTTATTGTAGTCTTCATTTTTGACTGGTTCTTTTTTATGTTTTCCATCTCCATTTTTATGTTTCCTATCTCTTTGTTGAAGTTCTCACTGAGATAATCAAGCATCCTTATAACCAGCATTTTGAATGCTGTGTCTGGTAGATTGCTTGTCTCCATTTTGTTTAGTTCTTTTTCTGGACCTTTGTTCTCTTCTTTCATATGAGACATTTTATTGTCTCCTCATTTTGGCTGACTCATGTTTGTTTCTATGTATTATGTAGGGCTGCTATGTTTCTATGTATTATGTATGGCTGCTATATCTCCCAGTCTTGGTAGGGTAGCTTTATGAAGTAGGATCCTGTGGGGCCCAGTGGAGCTGTCTCCCTGGTCACCTAAGTCAGGTACTGCATGTGTGTCCCTTGTGTGTGTTATGTGTGCTCGCCTGTTGTTGTTAAGCCTTGGCTGCTGTTGGCACGTCAGTGAGTGGGGTTGTCCCTCAGGCTGACTGGATATGAGTAGTGGCTATAACTACAGTAGAGGAACTATTATGTGGGGACTGACCCACAGAGCACAATTCACTTTTCTGGGGCTTTGGTGCCTGCCCAATCTGCCTTTTGGGTGTGTCATTTGTGGAGGTGGTTGTGTGGAGCTCCTATGTGATCTGAAGCTGGCTACCAGGTGTGTTTGTTCTAGGGCCTCTAGGGAGGGGCTGTGTTGCAGGCCAAGGTCAGCTGCTTGCTGTGTCCAGCCTAGGGCCACCTGGTAGGAGCTACAAAGTGATCTGTGGTTTATAGCTGTGTGTGCTAGGCTTAGAGGTGTCTGGGAGAGGCTATATTGCAAACCGAGGCAGACTTCAACTAGTGCTAGGCTTAGGGCCACTTAGCAAGAAGTACATGGCCTGCTGAAACCAGCTGCTGCTTGTTTGAGGTTTGTGGACCTTTGAGAAATTTTTGGAAAGTCCACAGTGCAGGCCCAGGCCAGTTGCTTATATGGTATATGGATTTGCCTCTGAAAGAGGTTCAGGTGGAGTATGTGAATTGGGTAGGGGTGGGGTCTCAGCAAATCACCAGTGTGGGGCAAGAGCAGTGTTAACCAGATTAATGGAGACTCAGATTTGGTGCCTGACTGGGCCTGCAGGCTGTGTTTGTGTGTGTGGGGGGGGGGGGGACTCAACAAAAGAACACTGGTGCCTGTCAGCACTTTAGTCCCAGAGAGAGCTCTTCCTCCAACCTTCACCCCACAGCCAGACAATTCAGTTCCTCCCCATATGTGCCTGGTGCTTTTTGAGTCCCTTCTCTGGAGCTCAGAGCAAGTGTTTGTGAGTGAGTATGTGTGTGGGCATTTTAAGAGGACACTTGTGTTTCCAGCAGCCTTTTGTCTCATCCAGATGGAATCCGTGCTGATTGTCACAGCCAGATGTTGTGGAGGTTCCTCTTCCCAGCACTGGAACACTGGGCTGAGGAGCCCAGTGTGGGGCTGGGGTCCCTTGCACCTTAGGGGTACCTCTGCAGTGGAGATATCCCTCCAAATTCTAAACTGCCATATGCGGGTGTGGGATCAGCCTGTTCCACGTCTCTGCCCCTCCTACCAGTCTTGATATGGTTTCTTCCGTATGTCCTTAGTTATAGGGCTTCTGTTGAGCTCGAATTCATTTGGCTCTCAAGGGTGGTTGTTCTATAATTTAATTGTAATTTTGGTGTAGTTGTGGGAGGAGGTGAGCACAGCATTGACCTGCTATGCCATCTTGACCGGGGGCCTTATAAGTATTTATTTGAGCCAAATTGACGACAATTGCCAGGAAGCAAAATCTCAACAGACTGAGAAAACGCTCTGAAGAATGGCAGTTTTGCAGCTTATTTTATACATTAGAATCAAAGGAGGAGATGTAAGTAAGGTTTCATGAAACCCATTGGTGGTAGATTAAGAGGATGGGAAAAAAATAAAGCCAGGAAATAGCTGGGATTGGATAAAAGTAAAATGGACAGACACATGCTTCTTTTACATTGGTGGGTGCAAGACGGTTAACATTTATAGCACATACAGCAGCTATGCCTTCAAGGGCTCTGGAAAAGAAAATTACTCTGACATTTCAAAGATATGATATCTTAGATCCACAAAGACAATAGACAATTTCAAAGGTAAAAGCTGACATTTGTCAAGGAAGCTACAGACCTAGGGCCTACACATCATGACTGCTTTCAGTTAGGAGTTTTAATGTTCAGGCCACCCTTTGTGGTTTGGTCCCTGTGTTTGTAAGGCCCACCATACGGGGCTTCTCTGAGCTTGTCAGGTTTAGTATGTGGCCCCTTTTACAACCACAGTAGTTAATTTTATTTCCTTTGTTTAATTGCTATTATTTTGCTGAGTAGTACTGAATATATATACATACATATGTATATATGTATACATATATAATAGCTAATGGATGTAAAGAGTGTTGACTTAATAGAAAATTTTGTCAGAGTTTATTTGAGCCAAACTGAGGATATATGTGGGAGTAAGATCTATTCTCAATGAATTGAGAAAGTGCTGTAGAGAATAGCAATTTTGCAGTTTTTTGTTTTTTGGTTTTTATTTTGCATTTGCAATCATTGGAGGCAACATAAGATTGCCTGAAATCCATTGATGGTAGATTAAGGAGATGAGAGAAAACAAGGCAGGGACCTTTCTATTATTGGATAAAAGTAACATGGATAAAGAAAATATTTAATATTTATAGGATAGTTAACATTTATAGCACATAGAGATGGTATGTGGGCAACAAAATAACAATATGGTCTCATGCTCTGGTGCTTATGTCAGTAGCTCATGAGTTCCTTCATCAATCTCATAGGTCAACCTATTATTATTTCAAAAGGTGACAATTGATGTTTCCTAATTTAATACTTACAGTAATTAGGGATGGTATACAGGCAACAAGAGCATGTGATCCCTTGAAGGGTCTGGAAAAGGGGGCCACTCTGGCATTTCAAAAGTTTGTAACCTAGATGTACAAAAACAGTGGACAGGGCTTGCTTAAGGCAAAGACAAACCTTTCACTGAAAAAGTAACAGGCCTGGGGCGTGACTACTCACCTTGGTCTGCCCAATTAGGAATATATGGTCAGACTGTCCTATGAGGTTACTTTTTTTTCATAGAACCCCTTGTTCATCCACAATTCCCCCTTCTGGTAATAAAATGACCAACCCTGTGGTTGGAGAGTGTCATCTCACAGCTCTAGGAAGGCTCATTCCTAGGAAGCCTCAGTATTGATTTCGTCCTGTGGAAATGGTGAACCATTGGGATGGGGCAATATCATACCCACAGGATGTGGACTGAGACTGAATTTTCCCACAGGGAAGGGCATGTAAATGCCCTTAGGAAGTCAGTCCTATACACCTTCATTACAAAAACACTCTGGATCATTTCTATCCTGTAAACTATCATGACCAGAGTTTTGCTGTCTGTCACACTTTTCTGTATTTTGCATCTAGTATAACATTACATAAGCCATAAAAAGAGTATTAAATGTTATTTTACACATCTTCGGCAATCATTAACAGTTGGGCTATATAAGAATGAGGTTTGAGAAAAGCCCAAAGAACAATTATAACTATTGTTATGACTAATATTATTAGCAGATATGTAAAGATAATTAAACAAATGGGGTCTGAGTTCAACACCAATTCACAGGTATGCAGGCCTTATCAATGTCTGGGGATAGTTGTCTACCTCTGACATAAGTGGCTTCTCAACCTTGAGGAGTCTTTGATGTCTATTGTAGGCGAGTGCCAGCAACAGGGATAGATGTCCATTTGTGGTGAGGCTTCTGATAATGTCCCTTCCAATGAGGTTGGAGAGCGTCTTTTGATGTCTTTTCCAATAAACAAAATCTCCAGGTGGCAACCCGTGATTTTAAAATATTTATCTCCTGGGAGCTCACTGTGAAAAGAAGCAATTACCAATTTGGCATTTTCTTAAAGTGACTTTATCAAACCTTGGCAATAGTGTAAGATGTCTCCTTTCAATAATGTCAGCTCAAAAATTTCTTCATCTACTCTCATAGGTCAAGCTGTTATTTCATAAGGTGACAATTGATGTTTCCCATAAAAGGTTGAATTCACAAGTTGAGGATTACCAAGGGGAGAGCTTTTGGCCACAGAGGGTAAAAATCATCTGTTAATTTTGCCAATTGAGTCTATTGTTCCATGGTTTGTGCCACCAATCCTGAGGACTAGGGGTGATAAGCACAATGGAAATGATACAGTATGGGCCAAAGCTCACAAATATACCCTTTTCCTCCGAAAATAAGACCTTGCCGGACAATCAGTTCTTATGCGTCTTTTAGAGTGAAAATTAATATAAGACCTGGTATTATATTATATTATATTATATTATATTATATTATATTATTATATTATATTATATTATATTTAAGACCTAGTCTCATATTATAGGAAAATAAGACTGGGTCTTATATTAATTTTTGCTCCAAAAGACACGTTAGAGCTGATTATCCGGCTAGGTCTTATTTTCAGGAAAACATGTATTTAATCTCTTGTCCAATAAAATGAGTTCTGTCGTTGTGTAATTTGGAGAGAATTCCCCGTGTGGGAATAATTTCTCTTCCAATAACATTTTTCCTGTACTTTATGCTATTTCTCTTCTATAAAGACAATTATAATTTTGTCTATAACTCAACCCAATGCAAGGACATAGAAATTAATACTAATATGTATTTGTAACCTTGAGATGATGGCATTTGGATGAAATCCATTTACCATATCTCAAAGATCCAGGGGTTAAAGGAAAATACCCCTGGGACCCATGGAGGGGTTTTCCAGGGTTGTATTTAGGACAAACAGAACAATGGTTATAGTTTGTGAGTCATCATGGAGGGAAGTTTCAACCCATCTGGAAAATATACATACAAGAAGAATATATTGATAACCCATACTAAGTGGCTGTTGAATGAAGTCCAGCTTAAATGCACTAAGATGCATGGAGGAATGCAAAAACAAAAACATAGGGTTTGCTAGGCAGCACGAAAGAACTAAGCAGCCATTTTTCCCATAGCCACAACTATTTGTTTAATTTACAGCCATAGTTTAACCATACAATACACCCTATGAGTTTTTCATAATTTATTTTATAACACTTCCCATGCAATTTAACATACCAAATTAGTTTAAATTAGTTTAAAATTTCATTTTTGTAAGGAGAGAAAACAAATCTTTTGGGTGTTCCAGAGGTTCTTCTGGAAAACCTCAAAGTTATTCCAAGTAATTTTAATTACTTATATTGACATTTTAACCCTTAAAACCTCAATTTATAATGGAAACCAAGAAGTAAGCAATTAACATTCTTTAGCTTGGCCAATTTATGAAGACATTTAATAACCTCTAGAAACATAGGTTCTTCTACTGGCAAATATAGTTCGTGATGAGATAGGCAAAGAGTTAGCAGAAGCGAGCCTGTAAGCTAATAGGATGAGACTGGCAAAGACTTAACAGGAGTGAGTTTATGAGCTAGCAGGAACAAGCTTAAAAATTAACTGCTTGGCTCTGAATCCCCTGGTTAGTACTGCACCTGCAAGCTGACAAGCACCCTACATCTGTCTTGGCATAGAATTAACCCCTGGTCGTTTGCAGAACATGAAAGAATTCATAAGCCTCTACAAGAGTAAGAAAAGATTTATTGAAAGTCAAAAAGAGAGAGTTCTGTTTGGAACTGGCAAAAAGAGTTTTGCCAGGGCAGTCTAATAGAAAGAACTGCAGCCGGTTTCTGTTTA
Organism: Rhinolophus sinicus; assembly: GCF_057876585.1. Taxonomy (NCBI): domain Eukaryota; kingdom Metazoa; phylum Chordata; class Mammalia; order Chiroptera; family Rhinolophidae; genus Rhinolophus; species Rhinolophus sinicus. The sequence continues at coordinate 67,082,858 of NC_142505.1, forward strand.
GCTCAGGTTTTATATTTTTCTAAGCAGGATGTAGGGTGCTTGTCAGCTTGCAGGGCGCTGCTATTACACTTGCCTTTTCCTGAGAACTGTCCTATTCCCATCTATGATGGATATCAGCTTGCACAGGGTTGCGGTTGCAGTTGGGGACTGTTCTGTTTTCATCTATGATGGGTGTTTGTTAGTTTGCAGTGGGTTGCCATTGCAATTGGGAACTGTTTTGGTCAAACTTCTGATGGATGTAAGGTGCTTGTCAGCTTGCAGGTGCAGTGCTAGCCAGGGGATTCAAAGCCAAGCAATTAATGTTTAGCTCATTCCTGTTAGCCCACAAGCCTGCTCCTGTTAACTCTTTACTTGTCTCATCAACACCCATCATAGTGGGAATAGAACAGTTCCCAAAAGAAGACAATTGTAACAGCAACCTTCTGCAAGCTAGCAAGCACCTGACATCCTGCAAAGAAAAATATAAAACCCCGGCTAAACAGAAACCCATGGCAGCTGTTTTATTCTTGACTCTGCCCCTGGCAACTCCTCTGCTGGTGGGTGCTTCTCTCTTTTCTAAACAGAAACATGTGCCAGCTGTCTTCTCTAGACACTACCACATGCATCCTCCTGCCAGACTTTCAATAAACCTTTTAAGAGTCTCGTGAATTCTTTCACTATCTTCAAACAACCAGAGATATCCAAAAAAAAAAATTAAAAATACAGTTCTTAATTTCAACAAAGTACAAGATATTTCATTTCATTAACAGATCCAAATTTATCTTTTAGTTTCTCTGTAATTAGAGGCCAAAAGTATGTAAACCTACGTCTAGTAATTAATGTTTCAGTATTTTATCTTATTTGGAAATGATCTAGATATTCAATAATTTCTATCTTTTAACTTAACTTAGTAAAACTCTAAGGTTTCAAGTTACCAAAAGTTTTTGGGAATCCGATTTTAAGTACACATACTATAAAGCAGCTTTCACTGAAAAGTTTCACACACACACACACACACACCTTGTATCCTACTTATAGCTATTTAATTTATTAATCCTTAATAATTATATTTAGATTACCCATGAAAACTCTATAAGACATCAAAGTCAATTATTACCCCAAGTTATTTTCCTGATGACAAATTTTGTAACAGAGATAACATGAACTTATTTTTGTAAACCCATGTAAAATACAAATATTTTATTTAATATCAATAACTCGAAAGACATGTCTGTCCCACTTAAACCAATAAACTTAAACTAAGTTTTATATACTAAAGATTAATCTTAGATCATGTGAACTTGAAAAGCATTTGGGTTAGTTTCTGTGTTTCTGAGAATTTTAGAATACCCAGTCCTTCCTTACATGTGATTGCCTTCAAATCAATTAATTTTAATTTACTGAATTAACTTGAACAGTAACATCCAGAGGTAGAAAATTATCTCACATTTACAACATGCTATCAACTGAACAATAACATTGACTATGTAGTCTGTCACTAAAAGGATTTATTCGGGAGAAAGAAAAAGTACTGCAGCAGTAGAGAGCCATGCAGACCAGTCAAGCCACGTGCATTCTGCCGTATGCAAAGATGGTAGATATACACACACACACACACACACACACACACACACATATATACATATATATACGTGTATATATGTGTATATATGTGTATATATATATATATATATGTGTATATATATATATATATATATATATATATATATATATATTTCAGGGAGACAGGAAGTTAGACTTGCCAACGAGAAAACATTCAGCTAAAGAAAATGCTTATAAGAGTTTATTTGAGCCAAACTGATGACAATTGCCAGGAAGAAAAGTCTCAACAGATTGAGAAAATGCTCTGGAAAATGGCAGTTTTGCAACTTATTTTATATATTAGAATCAAAGGAGGAGTGTTACATGAAATCCATTGGCTGTAGATTAAGGGGGTGGGAGAAAACAAAGTGGAAAAATCCTGAGATTGGATAAAAAATAAAATGGAGAGACACACACTTCTTTTACATTGGTGGGTACAAGATAGTTAACAGCATTTTACAGCACAGAGAGATGGTATTCTGGGAGCAAGATAACAATGAAGAATTCTGTAGTTTCCTGCTCTGGTGTGGTGGGTTGTGCCCCCTGGGGGGTACAAAAAAAGGGATTACTCTGACATTCTGTTAGGTAGAAGTTAGAAAATGTAGGAGGAGGAAGGGTGGGAGGGGGTCCATAGCCTTCAGAAAAAAACTCATAATTAGCTTTGATTAACTTCCTCCAGCCATGTATCTGTTTTTAAAATAACATGAGAAGAGCTGATCTGGAGCAAGGAAAGGATCTAAGTCAACAGACCTCCACCCATCTTAGGATGTCACGCCCTCCCATGGAAGAGCACGCACCACTTTTCCCACCAAATCAATATGTAACTCCCTCACCCCACCCAGCAAACTATAAGTCCTCAGGACAAGAGCACTCTTTCTCTCTCTCTCTCTGGCCCTCGAGCTCTGGCCCTTGCTCTATCCCCCTTTCTCTCTCCCCCTTTCTCTCTCTTTTCTTCTCTCCCTCTTCCCCTCTCCTCCACCTCTCCCTCTTCCCCTCTCCACCATTCTCTTCCCTAAGAATGTATCACTAATAAACCCTGCTTGCATATTAATCTGCTTGCTGACCTTTGATTCTTCACTGTGGCAGCAAGAAGAACTGAGACTCCCGTAATATTTTGGTGCAGTGACTCAGATTTCACCCTTTGTCTCAAACCATTTGGAAGGCACTGAGTATGGATCGGCAAGCTTTTCTTGCCTTTCCCATCTTCAGAAGCGATTCTTGGCCTTTTCAGGCCTCTTTCTCCTACCTCTCAAATTTGCCTCTCCAATCCCTGAAGGCTATGCTGTTTTTGAACACTGTTGCCTAACTAGGGGTGATGCTAATACCAACAGACCAATAGGTAGAGGAATAAAGGGACAACTGCTTGCATGAGGGCTTGAGTACTTCCTTTTGGGTGAAATAATCAAAATCATACCCTGGAGTTTCCCCATTAGTCCTCTATAATTTCCCTCTCCTGACCAAGCCTTTTTTGACTCCCAGAAGAACACGGGAACTACCAGAAATCTTTCTCAACCCCCAGAAATCCTGAAAAGGGGCAGGACAGTCTCGCCACTGTCTCAAGGGGCAGTCTTGCTACTGCCCAACACCCCAGTGGACAGTCTTGCCTCAGCAAATTATATGGTGTTTTCCCTTTTCTAGATGGGAAATCAAGAGTCTATTCCCACTGGTACCCGCTTGAGATGTATCCTTCCTAATTCGTTGCAATTTGATTCTCAAAAAAAAAAAAAAAAAAAAAGCCAACTAATCTTTTTTTTGTAACACAGCTCGGCCCCAATACCAACTAGGGAAAGGGGATGTTTGGCCCCTTAATTGGACCTTAAACTATAACACAATTCTACAACTCAGCCTCTTTTGTAAACATCTTGGAAAATGGTCAGAGATTCCTTATATATAGTATGTTTCTATTTGAAGGGCCATAGAGATTTATGTAAAAAGTGTGACTTAGCCCTACTAATGATCCCTAAATGCTCACTGAACCACTCCCAGCCCCAGGGACGCCAAAGAAGGCCCTTTCACTGCCTTCTTCACTACCCCTGTACCCAGAGTCCCCAACACAACCACTCGTCCCTGCTTCTCCTGCCCCTAAAGATGTGATGACAACTATGCTCTTGCCCCTGATAGAAACAGCAGGAGAATTCGGCCCCATCTAATACAAAGACCCATCTCCCTCATTGAGCTCAGGCAAATTAAAGCTCATCTTGGGAACTATTCGGACAATCAAGACAAATATGTGGATGCTTTCCAACACCTTATTTTGGCATGTAGATTGACCTGGAAGGATGTGATGATAGTTCTGGGGACAAACTTTATCAGACATTAAACAGGAAAAGATAATTAAGAGACCAGAAAATATGCTAACAATTTACTCCTGTCTGACAACAAATACCCTATAGGAGAAACAACAGTCCCACCCATGCACCCTGAATGGGGTTACAATGGTAATTTCCAAAAGTGGGAGAGAAACCATTTCTTACTCTGTATTAAGGCAGGACTCAGGGAGGGCAGTCTGTGGGGGCAGAGTCCCAGAGAGCAGTTTCCAGGCTCTCGGCCTCACGTGGAAAGGTGCTGGCTCGGGTAGTTGATGGCCATCAGCTGTGGTTAGTTGGCTATCAGCAGTAATCAGTTAGCCAATCAGCCACTAATATAACTGCCGTGGCTGCATTGGTTGGTTGGTTGGTTGGTTGGTTGGCAGGCAGAGAACTGGGCGGCAGATTGCGGGTCATATGGATCCTACTTCGTGTTTCTCGTCTGGCTGCCAGCAAGACTGGGTTGCAGGAAGACTGTGGGGACAGAGCCCCAGAGAGTAGTTTACAGGCTCTCGGCCTCACGTGAAGGGGTGCTGGCTTGGGTGGTGAATGGCCGTCGGCTGTGGCTGATTGGCCGTCGGCTGTGGCCGGTTAGCCAATTGGCCGCTGGTATAACTGCTGCAACTATGGAGGGCCGAGGAGAGCAGAAGAGGAGGGCCGAGAGAGAGGAACAGAGTCGAGAGAGTGGAGAAGAGTCGTCGGTCGGTCGGTTGGCGGAAAAGCGGACAGCAGGTCGGCGTCCGGTGGGCCCAGCCTCCAGTGAGACCGTGGTGGTATGGCTCCCCTACCTATGGCTCCGTGGGTGTTCCTTTTCGGCCTCACCATATCCTGCGTTCTTGTGTGGGGAGCGGGAGCAGAGACCCCGCAGGCCGCCCCGCCTGAAAGATGGCGCGGCGGGAAGGCCTCCACGCACGACAAAGACCCCTTGTTGGGGTACTGGTGGATGTTTGCTCCCTGTGTCTCCAACCCAGCCACCAGCAAGAATATAGTGGTATGACTCCCCTATTTATGGTTCCATGGGTGTTCCTTTTTGGCCTCACCATATCCTGCATTCTTATGCAGGAGAGGGACCAGAGCCCTTGCATGACACCATCAAAAGGCCATTTATTATTCTAAGGTGTCTGCCATTAGCCCGAGCCCAGATGAAACTCCTATTACCTTCTTGGAAAGGCTGAGGGAAGCTCTCATTAAACATACTAATCTAGATCTAGAGTCTTATGAGAAACAAGTAATATTAAAGGACACATCAGTGGCAATGGGTGTTCAGCTCTGGAGGGTGATGGGAGGGTGGAGGGCACAGGACTGTGGTAGGTGTCTACTTGGCTTTGCAAATAATGAATACCTGTGGCACCAGGGCCAACTGGGACCCCCAGTTCGCTTCCTTCAGCGTGACATCAAGGGCATAACTACGACTGCTCCTGCAGCCCAGAGGCACTTGTACTTTCATCCTTAGCCTAGGGTCACTGTCAAGCAGGGACTCAGCTCCTACTCCCAGCACAAGAGTGCAGGATATGGTGAGGCCAAAGAGGAACAATAATGGAGCCATAGGTAGGGGAGTAGGATCGACATGATCTGCAATCCGCCGTCCACTTCTCTGCCAACCAACCAACCCCCTGGTGTAGCCATGGCAGTTATATTAGTGGCTAGTGGCTAACCGGTAACAGCTGATGGCCACCCAGCCACAGCGGATGGCCATCTGATTATAGCTGATGGTCATCTAATAACTGAGCCAGCACCTTTCCATGTGAGGCTGAGAGCCTGGAAACTGCTCTCTGGGACTCTGTCCCCCCAAGCGCCTTCTGCCATAAGGGCTTACTGCAGGTCTGGGCAGCGCACCCCTCCAGCCAAGCATTTGTGTTTCTGAGAAGGCTCAGCCCTGCATCTTCTTGTTTCTTTAAGCACTGAGTGAGAGGCTGGAACTGCTCAAGATTTCAGTTTCCCAGCAATAGAGCTCTGAGGTTAGGATACCAACATCACAAGGTGGCAAAGACTTCTGACTTCAAATGGGTCCGATTGCACTTTCCCACTTTAAGGAAGGGGAGCAGGTGCGGGGACAGAGCCAGGAGAGCAGTTTCCAGGGTCTCGGCCTCATGTGGAAAGGTGCTGGCTCGGGTGGTAGATGCCCATCAGCTGTGACTAGTTGGCCATCAGCTATTACCAGTTAACCATTAGCCACTGATATAACTGCCGTGGCTGAGCCAGCAAGTGTGGATTGCAGTTCGCAAGGGGTTCATTGGTTACCAGAAAAGTGGACAGAAATTGCAGCTAGCAAGTGGGGTCAGCTAGTATGGATGGCAGATTGTGGATCGTGTGGATCCTACTTTCTGTGTCTCCCCTTTCCACCAGTGAGACTGATGTGCAGGAAGACCCCTTGTTGGGGTACTGGCGGATGTTTGCTTTTGTGTCTTGACCAGCTGCCAGTGAGAATATAGTGGTATGACTCCCCTATCGATGGCTCTGTTGGTGTTCCTTTTTGGCCTCTCCATCTCCTGCATTTTTATGCGGGGAGCAGGAGCTGAGATCCCACATGACACCCTGCATGACAGCAGGAATAAAGCCTACTACTGGTCCTTGAAGAAAGAGGTGGGTGAATTCAGAGGGTGAAGAAAGGCTGGATTTGAAGTGTACCAGGTGTGACAATTAAGTTCGCAAAATTGTTGCTAATCTTTTTTAATATCAGAGGGATTATTCATTATGAATTTGTACCAACTTGAAGAACAGTTAACCAAAGTTACTATTTGGAAGTACTGAAAAGGCTGAGTGTAAAAGACAGAAACAACCTGAACGTTTTGCCAACAATTCATGGTTCTTGCACCAGCTCACATGGCACTGTCTGTGAGGGAGTTTTTAGCCAGTAAAGAAATAACTGTACTGGAACACCCTCCCTACTCACCTGATCTGGCCCCCAATGACTTCTTTCTTTACCCAAATGTAAAGGAAATATTGAAAGGAAGACATTTTTGTGACCTTCAGGACATCATGGTTAATACGACAACAGCTCTGATGGTCATTTCAGAAAAAGAGTTCCAAAATTGCTTTGAAGGGTGGACTAGGCACTGGCATCGGTGCATAGCTTCCCAAGGGGAGTACTTTGAAGGTGACCATAGTGATATTCAGCAATGAGGGATGTAGCGCTTTTTCTAGGATGAGTTCATGAACTTAATTGTCCGACCTCATATGTGCGTGTAGTAAAAGGACTTAGAGAGCCAGACACATGTTCTCAGAAGGAGGCTAGAGAAGCATGGGAGGACCTCAGAGAGTGGCCAGAGTCAGAGCAAAGCAGGGTGCAAGGACTGAGAGGAACTGTCCAGGCTGGGCACTGCCCTCACTCCTGGACCCTGCATGAGATGCAGACACTGAGACACCGTGGGAGACTCTGCACATCTGTTTCTGCATCTTTCCTTACCTCTTCCCATACACCTAAGTATTTATCCACCCATCTTTCCATCCATTTGTCTGTCCATCAGTCTGTTCCTCCACCAATGTGCTTGTGATGAGCTAGGCTTTGTGCAGAGGGATTGACTTCTGGTTCAAAATAAAGAAGACAGGGCATTGAGCTACTGTCTTACATATTACTGTAAGACTTAAAGGGGTCACAACAAACTATTTCTGGTGATGAGAAATGGAGAGGGAAGGTGAGGCAGGAGGCGTACAAATGATTCTTCCCTCTGTGTTTTCTTACACCATCTCAGTCATAACGAAGGGGGAAATTGGCCCAAATTAAACATAAATCCTAAGACTGGAATCAAGGGTACATTTATGTATTGCCTGTGTGGATACACATAAAAAGTGAATACACAGTTTTTAAAAGGTGTGTAGGGGTGAGGCTGACCCAAGAGCATAAGGCCACAGCCAGACCCTCTGTCCTCCACTGGGGGAAAAGTGCAGAAGACAATGCAGTGACAGACTGCATTAGTCAGCTCAGGCCACCACAACAAAATACCACAGACTGAGTGGCTTAAGTAACAGAAATTTATTTCTCACAGTATTGGAGGCAGGAAGTCCAAGATTCAGGTGTCGCCAGGCTGCTTCTTCCTGAGGCCTCCCTCTTGGGCTCGCGTGTGGCCACCTTCTTCCTGTCCTCACATGGCCTTTCCTCTGGGCCCACATCCCCTTCTGCAATCTGACATCAGTCAGATTGCACAGGACCCAGCCTAATGACCTAATTTTAGTTTTATCACCCCCTTAAAGGCCCTATCTCCAAATACAGTCACATTCTGAGGTCCTACAGGTTAGAATTTTTAACACACACATTTTGGGGAGATACAACTCAGCCCAAAACACAGACAATAACTTCAACAACAATAAGAAAATGACCCTCAAGAAGCTCACACTTTCCATAGGCTCCTACAGAGAAGGGAGCTGAGCCACAATGAATGGAACCCTGTCCTGGGCAGCTGTGGAAATGCAGGATCAGAATCTGGGGAACTCTTTAACCTCGATAAGCCTTGGCCATCTCAGAAATGACATCTCGATGTCTGTGTGAGGCTTGGGAAGCTGGTAGATTGCCATGCACATCTTGGAGACTGCTGGCATTATAAACAGTGCCCTCATCTATCTACCTATCTATGTATCTATCAATCATCTATCTACCTACCTACTTATCTGTCATCTACCTACCTATCTACCTACCAGTTGAGAAAAAGCAGGAGAGGAAATGAGGCAAAATAGTAACCAATGTTGTATCTCTAGTAGAGAAAACACCTGTGCTGCTGTATCGTTGTTTTTATTATTTTAATCTATTTTCAAAGTGAAAAGGTAGGCATAGAGGTGGAGAACTACCTAACTTCTTTCCACAGCGACAGTTGCCTGAGCCATCCTTAGGAGATAAGAGCCTCCCAGGCTGCCCTTTAGGTGACTGGTGCCATCCTAATGGTATTTTGCATGGGAAATTTCTTGACCCCAGGACTAGAAAACCAGACCCCTAACCAGATCTAGGGTTATCTTTTTGACCATTTAGTGCTGCCGTTTCATTCTTTCCTTCCTAATTAAGACTGTAGAAATAGGACAATGCCTGACACAGCTGGCGCTTGTTAAGCATTATGCTCCCCTCTAAAAGCTTTTTGCAGTGGAAAAAAACCCCAACTTCCCTGACCGGGAATCGAACCCGGGCCGCGGCGGTGAGAGCGCCGAATCCTAACCACTAGACCACCAGGGAAACAACTGGCTGTGTCTTTTGTAATGTGCTAGACTAAATTTCTGACGCTACGTAAGCTGGGCGAGTGAGTATAATTGGAGGAATTTCCAGCACTACCTCCCCCTGCTCCAGACAACCACTTAGCCGCCACATACCCAGAAGAAAGGGCCACAGATGGAGAACGGACGCCTCTGGAGAAGAAAAGAAAGCAGGGGCACGGCAGGGTAGGGTCTGTAAAAGGTTACCCTTAGGGGAAGGGAAGAAAGAGGTGTGTCAGAAGTGGGATTCACCACACGTCTCTTTGGAGAGACCAGAACGCCCACAGGCAAGGGGACACCTGGAGCATGGCGCCGTAGGCCACTGGGCCATCCTGACATCAGGAGCCCCCCTCTGATGCTAGCCTGCTGTGTGCACCTGTGCCGCCCTCCCGCCGGCAGGTTGTGGGGCCGCGGGGCAGGCGGCGCAGCGCCGTCGGGGACAGGGTCTGCAGGGCGCGGGACCGCCCGCTTGCTCTCCCGCGGAACCGAGCCGGACAGAGTTGGGGAGAGGCCTGCGCAATCGGTTAGGAAACCCGAGGGGTCAGTGTCCGCCCAAGGGCGCCCGACCCCGAAAGGCAGGGACCTGGCAGCAGAAGCCGCGGCACACGGTGATTTCCTCCATTTGTCCTCACGTTGGACCCTGACTCCAAGGCAGGTCGTGGGCACTGGGACAGCCGAGGGGGCGCAAGTCCTCTGCGGACCAGCCGGATGTCACCCGTGAGGTGCCGTGCGCCCCGCGCGCCCGCTTCTCCCTGCCCTGCTCCACCTGTGCCCGGGAGGGCTGGACCGTGCGGCGCGGCTCACAGACCCCGCGCAGAACCGCCCACTGCCACACAGACTAGACCGCGCTGCGGTGATGAGCACTGCGGACAGAAGCAGCAGGCGACGGCGTAGGGAGACGGGCGACTCGCAGCCTTTCGGGAGCGACCGGAGAAAACACCGGGGAAGAGGGCTCCGGGGACCAGGAAGAGCAGGTGCAGAGTCCAGCAGAGCACGCGGCTGGGACGGAGTGACAGGGCCCGGGTCGCCTGCAGACCGCGCGGAGCGGGGAGCGTTGTAGCTGAGTTGAGAGGCGGCCCCTTTGTGCAGAGCAGACCATGGAGAGCGGGAGGGACGCGGGAACAGGACAGCAGCTGAGAGCCTGCTGCAGGCCCTGACTTGGCGTGATGGCAGCAGACCAGGTGTTGACAGATTCTGGACAGATTTTGAAGGTGGTGCCAACAGGAACTGACCAGCGAAGGGATGGCGCGCAACTCGACCTTTTCGGCTGAGCTGTGGAGGAAGGCAGTCGCTCTTTGCTGAGACCCGTCGCTGCGGAGACGCAATTTTCCACCTTCGGGTTCAGATGCCATTATAGGAATCAAATAAGCAGAGGCACAGGAGCGTCTATTCCGGCGAGAGACGTAAACTAGAAGATTGTTGGCCAATGGCTTGTATATAAAGCCATGAAACGGGATGAGCTCACCATGAAAGTGGGTGTCGAGGACTGAGCCCTGGGACATGCCAAGAAGTCGAGGGAGAAGAGGAAGCGGTGTAGCAAGCTGGGGAAGAAGGGCTACGTGAGGATCACGGGGGAAAAAGTGCAGTTGTGGAAACCATGCGGAGAAGGATGGACAAAGCAGTGAGTCACCATCCAATGCTGCACAGAGGGGACCCAGGGGACCAGGGTTCTGGTGAGGATGGAGGACAGATTGGAGGAGGTAACCGCACATATTAATGCCCAGTGGGAGGCGTCAGGTTATAACGGGGACCAGTAAAATGGAATGTTAGTAGCTACAGGAGACCTCAGGAAGGATTCGGGTTGGTTCGAAAAAAAGTTACAGGATGTGCAGTACTGATGGGAATGATGCAATGTTGTTGGGCTTCTCAACATTCTTGGACCCCTCTGACCATGTAGTGAAAGCCACAGAAAACTTTTCATGTTTTTTTTTAAACTGAGGTGGAAATGACATAACATTAAATTAACATTCAAAGTAGCATTTAGTACATTCACAATGCTGTGGTACCACCATCTTTATTTAAATTCCAAAATATTTTCATAATCCCAAAAGGACACATTACAACTGTTAAGCTGTTATTCCCTGTCTCAGTCAGCTTGGGCTGCTGTAACAAAATACCATAGACTGGGTATCTTAACTCACAGAAATTTATTTTCTCACAGTTCTGAGGGCCCGGTCCTCATGACCTCATCAAATTATTTTCCAAAGACCTGATTTTAAAATACTGTCACACACTGGGAGTTAGGGCTTCAACGTGTATATTGGGGGCGGGGGGACGCACAATGAAGTCCATAGTACTCCCTATTCCTCCTTTCTTTTAGCCCCCAGCAATCACAGATTTCCTTCCTATATCTATGAATTTACCTATCCTGGGTATTTCATATAAACGGGGTTATGCAATATATGACCTTCTGTGTGTGGTTTCTTTCACTTGGCACACACCCTAACCCTAAGTGTGCATCCATAGTGCAACATTTATCAGTATTTCATTCCTTTTTATGGATGAATAATATTCCATTGTGTGGACAGACCACGATTTGTCCATTGAGAGACAATGTAAGTTACTGTGAATAGAGCTCCTATGAGCATGAGTGTTCATGTGCTTAAGTCCCTTGTTTTACTTCTTGGGGTCTATACCTAGGAATAGAATTGTCTCTGTCATTAGTAATTCTATGTTTAACTTTTTGATGAACCAGCAATCTACAGCAGTTTCTCAAATAACGTTGTTTCATTATAACATTGATGAGATGCCATAGTAACTTAACTCTTTATATCAATTAGCCTGTAGTAAAACTGGTTTCACTATACATCTTTTTCTGAAAGTCACAGACCTATTGCTAATATTAAGTGAGGACTTTCTGTATTTTCCTCAGTGGCTGCACCACTTTACATCCCACCAGCAATGTATGAAGGTTTCAATTTCTCATATTCTATTCTTATTATTGCCACCCTAGTGGGTGTGAAGTGCTGACTCATTGTGGTTTTGATTTGCATTTCCCTAAAAACTAATATGCTTGTTGGCCATTTGTATAACTTAAGAGAAATGTCTGTCCATTTGTCAATTTTTAAAATTGGTTTGTTTGTCTTTGTTATTGAGTTGTAAGAGTTGTTGATATATTCTGGGAACTAGACCTTCATTAGCTATATGACTTGCAAATATTTTCTCCCATTCTGTAGTTGTCTTTCACTTTTTTCATAATGTCCTTGATGTACAGAAGTTAATTTTGATTAATTAATTTATCTATTTTCCTTTTGTTGTTCATGCTTTTGGTATACCCAAGAATCCACTGCCGAATTCAAATCATGAAGATTTACCCCTACTTTTTCCTAATAGTTTTATGATTTTAGCTCTCATATTTAGGTCACTTATCCATTTTGAGTTAATTTTGTACGTGGTATGAGTTAGGGGCTCAATTTCATTCTTTGCAGGTGGATATCTAGTTGTCCTAACACCATTTGTTGAAGAGACTATTTTTCACCCATTGTTCAAAATCAATTGACCATAGATATATGGACTTATTTCTGGACTCGCAATTCCATTTCAGTGGTCTATATGTCTATCATTATGCCAGTACAACACTGTTCTGATGACTTTTGTTGTAGCTTTGTAGTAAGTTTTGAAATCAGGAAGTGTGAGTCCTCCAGCTTTGTTCTTTTTCTTCAAGATTGTATTGGCTATTTGAGGGCCTTTGCAATTACAGCTGCATTTGAGGATTAGCTCTTCCATTTCTGGAAAAAAGAAATCAATTGGAGTTTTGTTAAAGATTGCACTGACTCTGTACATCACTTTGGGCAGTATTGACTCTTAACAATATTGTGTTCCAGTCCACAAACATGGGATATCTTTCCATTTATTTAGGTCTTTAATTTATTTCAACAATGTTTTATAGTTTTCAATGTACAAGTCTTTCACCTTCTAGGTTAAATTTATGAATAGACATTTTATTCTTTTGGGGCGATTGTAAATTGAATTGTGTTCTATTGTAAATGGAATTGCTGGTGTATAGAAACTCTACTGAATTTTGTGTTTTAGTTATGCCCTGCAACTTTGTTAAACTTGCTTATTAGTTCTATTAGGTGGGTGTTTTTTTTTTTTTTGGTTTTTTTTTTGGATTCTTTGGTATTTTTTTAATATATAGGATGATCATGTCATGTGCAACTAGAGAAAGTTTTACTTCTTCCTTTCCAATTTGGATGCCTTCACTTTTTTGTCTTGCCTAATTGCTTTGGCTAGAACTTCTTAGTACAATATTGGATAACAGTGGTGAAAGTGGACATCTTTGTCTTTTTTTCTGATTTTAGATGGAAAGCTTTTAGTCTTTCCCCATTGACTATGATGTTAGATATGGGTTTTTTCATACATGCTTGTTGTCATGTTGAAGAAATTCCCTCAGTGTTTTTAAATGCATAAGACAAAATAAATAGGATTGCAAAGGAAAATAATTATGTTGAAATTCTGTTATTAAAATACTAAAATAAATGTGATATAGTAATATGTGTGCTTATTTATTAACACATTAAATAATAAGCTATAGTAGCATTTTGAATAAGTGATAAATATAAATGACATTCTGAAATGTTTACAACTCTAATGTGATATGAAAATAGCTAAGATTTTTATTCATGACAGTAGGTCCTGCTAACACTATTATGGTTTGCTGTCTCCATTGTTAATGGAAGGAAATGTTCAATTGCAGCTAGAGTTTAGTGAAGATAAAGACATAAATTTTTTCCCATCCAAATTCATGGACCCCTGAGTTCTATCCACTGGAATCCCAGGTTAAATCTTTAGAATCCCTAAAGTTGAGAGAAAATAGGTGATAGAAAAGATGGACATGGCTGAGGTGGAGGTGTGTGGAGAGGGGATGCTGCTCTGCTCAGGAAATAGTTGGTCATCTGTTGTCACACAGCAGCCTACCCATCTGTCCCCTCATACCTACCCCTAAAGAAAGAAGAGTCTGTGAGACTGATCCTTTCAGGGACTTTGCTTCACCTTTGTGCTTACACCTTATGTCTCCCTGTTTGGCCCCAAAGGATGGCTGGTTAGTCAATGACCGGTAAGATTCCTCAAGGGAGGAACAACCTAAGACAGCACAGTCGCATAGGGGCCATCTGGAGAACTCACAGGATTGATAGAGGTGGGCATAGACCCCTACCTCCCCCCGGCTAAGGAGAGCTTCTGCCTCTGTGGCTATATTCCTTCCCACAACCTGCTTGGGAAGAGATTCAATGATGTGATAACATCAGTTCTCCATCTATTCATATCAGTAAGTTTCAGCATAAAGGTTTTGTCCCTTGGGGAGGTACATACAACAATTACTAAGACATCCTGAGACTTACGGTTCTGCTGTCTGCAGGCAAGGGTGATGGGTTTGAATCAGTTTCCTAATATAATGTATGAAATTTACAGACTGTGGAGAAAACAATGTTACTTCCTTGTGTGTACATCAAAAAAAGTAATAAGGTGGCCCAATTCAGGGCTGTCAGTCCTTTGAGGCTGGGAGACCGTTGGCCCCCAGTGCATAAATCTCTTGACTTCTGTTTCTTTCTTAATCCTTCACCGCCCCTTCTCGTCCTCTCACTGTCCGTGTTGTGCTGGACACGACAGTCATCTGAGTGCTATAGGGACAGTAGCAAAGGCTTCTTGCCAAGTGATTAGGACTCAGGGAAAGGATAAGGACATAAGGGTGTGTGCCAGGGGAGTAACTACTATGGTAGAACCTAGACTGGAAGGTGGGTAAGGTGGTGAGGGAGGACAGAGGTGGAGTGGGTCAGTGATAAGGAGTCAGGCTGGAGCTCGAGTAGGGTCAAGAGTGGACCAGAAGGAGTGAACTAGAAAGACAGGTGGTATTAGAGAGGAAGATGCTTGAAATACCTAGAATACTATGTGAGACGTGACGAAATGTTTTCAGGTAGCAAGAAGACACAGCTTTTAGGGCTGCCTGGGAAGGACTGAGGAAAGCTTTAAAGATGACATTGGACTAAATTGTATTGCTGATGGAATGCTTTATTTCCTAGAGTCATTTCCTCTAGAATTTTCAGTGCTAAAAAAAAAAAAATGTTTGAATTCAGTAAAACATTTCATGCATAAACTAAAATGTGTACTTACCAAACAAGTATATTGCACTTTGCAGTTCACACTTTGTTTTGTTGTTTGGCTTCCAAGCAAGTGGCTATGTAGAATGACAGAATTGTTAAACCCAAGTTGATTTTCCATCTTCACAACCTATGGTTTATTTTGAATCCACTTAAATGCAGGTATACATGTTACCTTCAGCCATGGAGACACCATCTGTGCTCAAAGTGAGTTCAGATGGTTCCAAACCAAACTGCTACAAATTTACTTTGGAAGTGAAGATGTGTAGCTGAGTTGGTCTGTGTCCAGAGCTGACTCAATAATGGGAATTCTCCAAATTAACTTCCATGTAGAATAACTTTATTAAAGAATAAATGATGAGAATGTGCTAATTGAAGAATAAGGATCTTGAGATAGACAAACTAAACTGTTATTCTACAATTGTTTACAACTTAGACCACCAGACAATTTTATGTGGAAGAAGTGTTTTATCACAGACGTCATTTATGACTAAAGGGTATGGTGATAATAAACAGCACACTGACTTATTTGGTATTTAAATTCTTCACAGGCTCTGTCCCTGGCTCTGGTTTGAGCTCTGCTGCCTCCTTGCTGTTCACCTCCTGGGAGTAGTTGCACATTTTGAGATAAAAATGCCCTTGGACTTGTGTTAAGGGGTCTTTTTACCCTGTAGAGAGTTGGGGTGAGGGAAGAGGATGGACAGGGCAGGATGTGGGGGTGGGCTGAAGAAGTGATGCCAGGCAGGGTAGGGTAGGAGTTGTGGGGTAAAGGATGGAATAATAATGACAAGGAAGAGTTTGAACAGGGTCATCTGATTTGGATTTAGAGAGGTCCTTTCTTCCTGCTCTCAGACCTCTTTTGCCCCATGTGTTTTTGGTACCTTGGGGGTGCTTCCCTCAAGCTTCCTAGTTGTTTCTCTGCTCTCCTTTTATCTTCCTCCTTCCCAGTCCTACCCTCCCCCAAGGTAAGAATCCCACAAGATAAACTGAGCTTTGATAAGTCAGAAAGGCCCAAACACTCAGTTAGTAGCAGCCTTGGCAATACTCACACAGCATCACACCAACCATCTCCTAGGCCTCAACATATGATGTTGGCAGGGGACTCAGGAAGACTAGATGTTCAGGTTACAAAATAAGGATCTTACAGTCTGCCTTGAAAAGCCTTCCACAGAACTCTGCCTTCCTTCTTCCTCTCTCCATGCTGGACTGCAGTGGTGCATGGGGCAGGGGAGAAGGTTTCCTCCAAGCCATTCTCTGTGATCACCCCCACGTCACTGTTCTATCCTTCTCGCCATAAAGCCCTCCGAGGAAATACAGCCTTATTTTTGTCACAATGGAGATGTGAACCACCTCACTTCTCTCCAACAGTTTTTCTTTTTTGTCTGCCCCTTGAACAGCACCCACTTCTTGCCACTGAGTAACTATCAGATCCCATCTCCTCCCAGTGTCCATCCAGATCTCAGTTCATTCTAGTCTGATATTATTGCCTTCAAATATCAAGACTTCAGTTAATAAAGTTAAAATACTGGGTGTCGTAGTCATCTCAGTAGATGCAGTAGCCAGTCTTGGATTTTCCTGGCAAAGAAGGCTGAGAGGCAGGCATTTCTCTTGGGCATCATGCTGGGTGTCTTTACAGCCCAGGGAAAGGGTCGGCATAACCAGAGGCAGACCTTACAACAAAAGTTCTTCCAAACACATGTCCTCACCAAACACTTTTCCTCACCTTATTTTACTCCTGGGGCTGTTAGCATGTTACCTCCTTTCCCCTTTTCTAAATAGGGCTATGGAAGGGACATTGACGGGGACCATTTTTACACACATCTATGGCAAGCTTCCGGGATTCTTAGAGATGCTTTTGCAATCAAGTCCTGTCCATTTGGCTCTTAAGGTAGAGCATCTTTCATTAGAGTTCGGGTCTAGGAGAAAAGGGATGGTGTGGCTAGCCTCTGTATGAGTTTAGGAGAAAGCCTAAAAGGTGTCAAGGTTGATGAGGTATGAAGCCCAACACTCTGATCCAGCAGACTGCAGTCTCTGCTCAGGGCTCCAAATGGGAAGCTTAGCTACAAGTTGTAGGTGCTACTGGAGACAGTAAACTGAAGACGGACAGTGAGGAAATATCAATGTTTCCCAGAACTTACTGGTGGAAGGGGCTTCAGTTCTCACCAGCTGAATGGCAGTCTCCCAAGGGCAAGATTCACCAGCTTCTGGGAGGTACAAGCAAAAGGAGATGGTCATTTTGGGAACCACCCAGTTATGGCCTGCTGAGTGGCCTGAGCAGACCAGGAGGGGCATGCAATGAGAACAGAATCAGGAGAAAGAACTTAGACTCTTGGTAGTTCACAAGTTCTGTATTAGAAGCCTGATGTTGGAAGATGACAGTAACAGATAGGGTGAATCCATTTTGGGTCGAACTGTAAAACTTTCTAAGTACAGAGATGAAAGAATGAGGAAAAGAAAAGGGAAGACACAAGGAAGGAAAGAAAAGGGGGGCAAGAATATAAATGAGGGCCAGAAAGGAAGGAAAGGAGTAGATAGAAGTAAAAGGAAGAAATGACAGTAAATGGAGAGAACAGGAATGAGAGGACAGAGCCGAGCAGGAAAGAACAAACAGGAGCAGAGCAGAAGCGAGGAAAGCAGCAGGAATTCTATGTGGAGTCTTAGCTCACCAGGAAGTAGCAGGATAAAAGGTAGAGAGAGCAGTGGGGGGAGGGCTTCTCTTCCTCTAGGAAGCCTGGCTTAGGGGACCAGTGTTTTGTCAGCACACTGTTCTTGCCCTTCTGGCTTCTTCATCTCTCATCTCTCATGTGAATGCGCATAGGTGTGACAGTGTACAGGTCAGTGCAGGGAACAAAGATGATTAAGAGAAGAAATACTGCACTGAGAAAGGCGGTGGGCCGGAGAAGGGGGCTGGCAGAGAGAGAGCACTTCCTCTACCAAGGAACCCCATCTTTTAGCTCTACTCACCCCTCCACTCCACAAATCAGCATACGAGCCAGGTTCTACTGCGAGCCAATTAGATTTCCCTTTATCTCCGGCTTTGCCAGGGGTGAGGCATCAGGATTAGTGGGGCGCCTGGATTCTAAGCCCCCATGTCTGTTGGACCTGCGCCCATGACTTCCCTGAGTTCCAGTGCTTTTTTTCCTTCCCTGGGCACATATTTTAGAAATGCTTTCAATTCTTCTGCAACACACCGAAGGTCAGGTGTGCAGACCTCCGCTGCAGCCTCGGGTGATTTCCAAGTTACATTCCTAAGTTGCAGTCTTCTGCAGTGCCACCGGTGGTGGTGGGGTGGACCAGTGGGGACGCAAACACGCACCTCAGAGGGGGGGCCCGCCAGCATGAAGCGCAGCTGGAGGGGCAGGAGCAGCCCAGCAGGGCCGTATCCCCACAAGACCCAGGGCCCCAGAGATGGCTCTGCTGCCAGGTGCCCTCCTGCCTGAGCCAGGTCACCTCCCTGGTGATATGGTCCAAAAGATCCTGTTGGGAGGAAAGACCTATACTCAGAAAATTATAAGACACTGAAGAAGATACAAATAAATGGAAGCATATACAGAACTCATGGATGGGAAGAATTAACATCGTTGAAATGTCCACACTACCCAAAGTAATCTACAGGTTTAATACAATCTCTGTCAAAATACTGATGGCACGTTTTTAACAGAACTAGAACAAATAATCCTAAAATGTCTATGGAATCATAAAAGGCCCAGAATAGCCACAATAATCTTGAGAAAGGAGACCAAAGTTGGAGGTATCATGCTACCTAATATCAAACTATACTACAAGTCCACAGTAATCAAAACAGCATGGTACAGGCATAAAAACAGACACATAGATCAATGGAACAGAACAGAGAGCCCAGAAATAAATCCATGTCTATATGGTCATTTAATCTATGATGGAGAAGACAAGAATATACAATGGGATAAAGACAGTCCATTCAATAAATGATGCTGGGAAAACTGGACAGATACATGCAAAAAAATGAAACTGGGCCACCTTCTTAACCATATACAAGAATAAATTCTTGTATTAAATACAAGAATTAAAAAATGGATTAAAGACTTAATTTAAGACTCAAAACCATAAAACTAAAAGAAAACATAGGCAATAAACTCTCTGACATTGCTCTTAATGATATTTGTTCTGATCTATCTCCTCAGGTAAGGGAAACAAAAGAAAAAAATAAACAAATGGGACTACATCAAACTAAAAAGTTTTTGCACAGCAAAGGAAACTATCAAGAAAATGAAAAGACTGGGCCAGCCTGGTGGCTCAGGCGGTTGGGACGCCAAAGGCCGCCGGTTGGATTCCCACATGAGCCAGGGAGCTGCGCTTTCTACAGCTAAGATTGTGAACAACAGCTCTCCTTGGAGCTGGGCTGCCGTTAGCGTCCACAGGTTGGCGTGAGCTGCCATGAGTTGCCATGAGCGGCTGGCAGCCATCGTGAGCTGCTGTGAGCAGCCAACTGAGGATGCGGGCCAGGCAGCTGTGTCCTGCATAACTAGACTGAGAAACAACAGCTTGAACCAGAGTGTGTGTGTGTGGGGGGGGGAGGCAGAAGAAGGGGGAGAAATAAGTAAACACATAAAAGAGGTCCCACTTCACCACGTGCAGTATGACAATGGTGTCTCCAGCAGCCACTGCTTCAGCACCTGCAATGCTAGGTCTCCCCATAACCCCGTTGCAGACGGAGTCCCAATGTGGCAACATTTCCCCTGGGGAGTCCCAAGCCCAGCTCCCTCCTCCTTAATGTCTCCAGCCCTGTGGACTGCAGCAGGTCCGTGCTCCTCAGATCCCTGCCCTTGTGTCTTATTTATGGTCCAGTCTGGCCACCACAGAGGCCAGGCATGCTCTGGTAGGATGGACACAGGGCGAGGGCACCTCCCAGTGGTTGTCAGGAGGCGAGGGTCCTGATGCTGATTGGCTGGAGGAAACAGACACTGACACTGAGTGGAGGAGGGCCACACAAAGGGGAAGGACTCCTGTGGATACGACTTGGGACCTGAGCTCCGCTGAGGGTGTTTGGCATCTCCTGAAAGTCAGGGTACAAACTGCCTGCGAGTGCACCTTCTATGGCCAGTGAGTCTTGGCCGGGTTTCAGAGCAGTGGATGGATTACAACGCGGTGGCAGTTTGTCTCTTCCCTTCTTGGGCCTGGGGAATGAAAGGTGTTTTTTTCTGTTTGGAGAGAAGGTATTCAGAACTAGAGGATACAGCAATACTATTAGATTTGGCTTTTCCAAGGAAGGAGCTAAGAAGCTAAGAAGGAGGCCAGGGCACCACTAGAGTACAAGAAAATAAATGTTATGAAGATAAATGCAATGTCCTCAAATGGACCTCCAATACCTACTTCATATGAGGAAGCTCAGAAACTTCACATGTGAAAAAGAATTGGCAATTTTAACAGACCGTGAACTCTGTAACTCAACAGAGTTGAAGCTGCAAAAAAGCTCAAATTTAATTTTAGCCTTTGTAATGGGCTAGAGTTCCATGATAAAAATGTAACTCTAAGTCTCAGATTGGGCTGAGGTAGCACTAAAGGCAGAGAAAAAATAGAGAGATTCCTCCCGCACCTCCATGCAAAAGAAGGCAGTGCTTCTCTTCAGGGCCTTACAAGAGAGGGACTTGTGAGTATTTTGAGAGACGTGGCTTATCCCTTACTTCAATGATGTAGGGAATTGAAGAGAAGCTGAGAGGAAAAAAGAGGGTTACTTTGGAGGTTAAGGCAATTAGTTTAATTATTTTGACCAGCATCAAACAAGAGAACCAAGAGTGTTCTTTGGTTTCAAAGCAAGTAAAGGACTTATCATTATCAAGAGTAACCAAAATTATGGTACTTGCTTGTGCTTTCATCCACAGGACAGAGGAACTAGGACTTTGCAGATGTCTATGAAGGGACCAGGAGAGTTGCACCTTCATTAATGAGTTAAGTATCTGGAACAAGGTGGGTGACCTTCCTTCCTACTTTATACTTGACCATGTTGAGTCATTGGTACCACAAATTAAGATGACATATGAGCAGGGCATACTGGGCTTATCCTAAGGGTGGCTCATGATTGGACATAATGTCATTTGAGCTGTTTAGACCACAGAGGAGAAGCCAACAATCATCATACAGGCAAGTAAGTCCCGAAAATTATTTCACAGAATGATAAGTACACTGAAGGAGATAGAACAGTGCCCAGAGGGGCAAAGAATGACAAAAGGGATCTTTTTCCATGGGTGGTCTTGTGTTTTCACTCAGCAGCCTAACCATCTGTCCCCTCGTGCCTATCCCTAAAGAAAGAACAGTCTGTGAGACTGTTCCTTTCAGGGACTTTGCTTCACCTTTGTGCTTACACTTCATGTCTCTCTGTTTAGCCCCCAAAAGATGGCTGGTCAGCCAATGACGGATAAGATTCCTCACAGAAGGAACAACCCAAGCCAGGAGCAACCACGCAGGCACCACCAGAAGAATTCACGGGGTCAACAGAGGTGGGCACAGCCCCCCACATTCCCCCAGCTAAGGAGAGCTTCTGCCTATGTAGCTATATTCCTTCCCACAACCTGCTTGGGAAGTGAGTCAATGATGTGATAACATCAGTTCTCCTTCCATTCTTATTAATAAGTTTCAGCATAAAGGATTTGTCCCTGGGGAGGCACATATCATAATTGTTAAGACATCATGGGGCGAGGTTCGGGAAAAATGGCGGCGTGAGGTGAGCCTCTGTAAAGCTCCCCTGGAATTTACAAAGAATCGAACAACAAAAACTCCACAAAGGATTCCCTGCACAGCAGACAGGCAACACGAAGAGGCCCACTACCTACTGAAATCACCTACAGGTGGGAGATTCGCGCGAGTGGAGGGAGGAGGAAAGGGAGAAGTGCGTGGAGACGGAGCCGCGCGGGCACAGGACGCAGACCTAGCTCAGTGCTCCGAGCTCGCTGCTTCCCGAAACTACCGCAGCTGCTAGTGAGGGAAGAACCCGGACTGCTAGGGCTCCGCCTGGGCTCCACAGGGCTGAGGGGACAGCATATACCACGGCTGAACCCAACGCTCATGGTAGAGACCTCAGAGAAAAGACTGAGGGAAAAAGGCTGAAAACGGTGGTTTAAGCCCTCACTGCCGAGCAGAGAACGGAGCCTTAGGCACTGAGACTAGCCGCCCCCTCCCACCCCTCCCAGAGTTCGCCCCGCCCCCACCTGCCCGGTGCTAGAAGCGAAACAGTAGCAGTGTCAGATCAAAACAACAGAAAATTTGCTGTTTTGAGAACTGTGGAACACAGACACAAATTCACAGCACAACTAGTTCCGGCAAAGGGGAGAAAGCTGTGGAAGCAGGACCGGCTGTGATGGTGGTCGCTGCCATTGCTCTGGGCCACCTCTCACAACTCACCCCGCCCCTGACCCCACCTATCTGGGCGGATCCCTGCAGGAGTAAACAGAACTGCTGAAACATACGGGCTCTGAATCAGGAGCTGGAAGAGCTTTGGAATATCAAAAGCTCTCCGCATACCCACCAGGACACTGCGCCCTGTGACCTAGACGAACTATTAACAGAGGAGAAGCCCGTCTCCCAGGGAATCCCCCCATTGTGTGAGAAGCAGGAATAGTGCAGAGAAAACAGCACTACCGTGTGGGAGAAGAAAAATAAATTGCAGTTGGAGAAATAATAAAACATTCTACCAACAAGTACTGGAAAACAAAAGAAAGACCTCTTCCTATCAACCTGTTGCAGAAGTTACTCCTGTAGATGTCTAGGAAGAGAAATAGTAAACCAGTAATCGCCATGAATAACCAAGGCAACAAGATAGTTCAGAAAGAAAGTGAAAAATCTCCAGAGAAGGCACTTAAAGATACAGAAATATGTGAGTTAAATGACAGAGAATTCAAGATTGCAGTTCTGAAAAAACTCAACGAGATACAAGAAAACACAGATAGGCAGTTAAATGAACTCAGAAACTCAATCAAAGAACAGCATGAGCATTTTACGAAAGAGATTGAAATTTTAAAAAAGAACCAAATAGAATTTCTGGAGATTAAGAATTCAATAGAAGAAATTAAGAATGAAATAATCAGCTTAGGTAGTAGAGTTGACCAGATGGAGGAAAGAATCAGTGACATCGAAGATAGAAACCTGGAAATGACACAGATAGAAGAAGAAAGAGACTTGAGACTTAAAAGAAATGAAAGAACTCTACTAGAACTTTCTGACTCCATCAGAAAGAGCAATATAAGAATAATGGGCATACCAGAAGGAGAAGAAAGAGAAGGGAATAGAGAATATATTCAAACAAATTGTCGATGAGAACTTCCCAAATTTATGGACAGAACTGGACCCTCGAATCTAAGAAGCAAATAGAACACCTAGTTACCTCAATCCCAACAGGCCTTCTCCAAGGCACATTGTATTGAAGTTGTCTAAAATCAACGATAAAGAAAGAATCCTGAAGGCAGCCAGGGAAAAGAAGACAGTAACTTACAAAGGAAAGCCCATTAGATTATCATCAGATTTTTCAGCAGAAACTCTACAAGCCAGGAGGGAGTGGAACCAAATATTCAAACTATTGAAAGAGAGAAATCATGAGCCAAGAATAATACATCCAGCAAAGATATCCTTTAGATACGAAGGAGGAATAAAGACCTTTCCAGACATACAGAAGCTGAGGGAATTTTCTAATACACGACCTGCACTACAAGAAATACTAAAGGAGGCTATTCGACTACCATCAACAGGGACAATTTGTGGCAACCAAAACTCAAAAAGGGGGAGAGTAAAGGCCTGAACCGGAATATGGGAATGGAGAAAGTAAGCGTGCTGAAGAAAACGGAATACTCTAAATATCAAACTTTCTTTTACATAAACTTAAGGGTAACCACTCAAAATAAATCCAGAACTGAAATAAAAGAAGAAACAGAGGGAAACATCATAGAATACCACCACACAGAAATAATAAACAACAAAAAGGCAAAGAAACAATGGAGACACAGCCTTACCAGAAAACTAAAGATAGAATGACAGGAAATCCTCACATATCAATAATCACCCTAAATGTAAATGGACTGAACTCACCAATGAAAAGGCACGGAGTAGCAGATTTGATCAAAAAACTAAACCCAACAATATGCTGTCTCCAAGAGACACATCTCAGCTACAACGACAAGCATAGACTCAAAGTGAAAGGGTGAAAATTGACACTCCAAGCAAATGGCACCCAGAGAAAATCAGGTGTAGCCATAATGATATCAGATGAAACGGACTTCAAGGTGAAAACGATAACAAGAGACAAAGATGGACATTTCATAATGGTGAAGGGGACTACAACAAGAAGACATAACAGTCATCAATATTTATGCCCCCAATCAGGGAGGACCGAAATACACCAAGCAACTACTAACAGAACTAAAGGGAGAAATTGACCAAAACACAATTATACTAGGGGACTTAAATACACCATTGACAGCTATGGATAGATCATCCAAACAGAAAATAAATAACGAAATAGTAGCCCTAAATGACACATTAGATGAAATGGACATAATTGACATTTATAGAGCACTTCATCCTAAAACATCAGACTATACATTCTTTTCTAGTGTACACGGAACATTCTCAAGGATAGACCACATATTGGGACATAAAATCAGTCTCAACAAATTTAAGAAGATTGAAATCATACCATGCATATTCTCTGATCACAAGGCTTTGAAATTGGATATCAACTGTAAAAAGAAAGCGGGAAAAACCACAAATACATGGAGATTAAACAAAATAATTTTAAAGAAGAACTGGGTCAAAGAAGAAATTAGAGGAGAGATCAAAAGATACATAGAAACAAATGACAATGAAAATACATCCTACCAAAATTTTTGGGATGCACCGAAAGCAGTTTTAAGAGGGAAATTTATCTCATTACAGGCCTATCTCAAGAAACAAGAAAACTCCCAAATAAATAACCTCATGTTACACCTTAAAGAACTAGAAAAAGAAGAACAAGTAAAACCCAAGGTCAGCAGAAGAAAGGAAATAACAAAAATTAAAGCAGAACTAAATGAAATAGAGAACAAAAAGACAATAGAAAAAAATTAATGTGACAAAGAGCTGGTTCTTTGAAAAGATTAACAAAATTGACAAACCCTTGGCTAGACTTACTAAGATAAAAAGAGAGAAGACACTGATTAACAAAATCAGAAACGTAAAAGAGGAAGTTATCACGGACACCACAGAAATACAAAGGATCATCCAAGAATACTATGAAGGACTATATGCCACCAAATTCAACAACCTAGAAGAAATGGACAAGTTCTTAGAAACATATAGCCTTCCAAGGCTGAACCATGAAGAACTGGAAAATCTAAAGAGACCGATCACCAGTAATGAAATTGAATCAGTCATCCAAAACCTTCCCAAAAGCAAAAGTCCGGGACCAGATGGCTTCACTAGTGAATTCTACCAAACCTTCAAAGAGGATCTAATACCAATTCTGCACAAACTCTTCCAAAAAATTGAAAAAGAGACAGTACTCCCTAACTCATTTTATGAGGCCAACATTACCCTGATACCAAAACCTGGTAAGGACAGCACAAAAAAAGAAAACTACAGACCAATATCTCTAATGAATACCGATGCAAAAATCCTAAATAAAATTCTAGCAAATCGAATACAACAATGCATTAAAAAGATTATTCATCATGACCAAGTGGGGTTCATCCCTGGGGCACAAGGATGGTTCAACATACGCAAATCCCTCAATGTGATATGTCACATAAACAAAATAAAGGACAAAAATCATATGATTATATGAATTGATGCAGAAAAAGCATTTGACAAGATACAACATCCATTTATGATTAAAACACTTAATAAAATAGGTATAGAAGGAAAATACCTTATCATAATAAAGGCCATATATGACAAGCCCTCTGCAAATCTCATAATTAATGGAGAAAAACTGAAGCCCTTTGCTCTACATTCAGGAACACGACAGGGATGTCCCCTATCACCTCTGCTTTTCAACATAGTGTTGGAAGTCCTTGCCAGAGCAATCAGGCAAGAGAAAGAAATAAAAGGCATCCATTTTGGGAATGAAGAAGTTAAATTATCACTCTTTGCAGATGACATGATGCTATATATAGAAAACCCTAAAGACTCCACCAAAAAGCTAGTAGAAACAATCAATGAATATAGTACAGTTGCCGGCTACAAAATCAACGCACAAAAGTCAATTGCCTTCCTATATACTAACAATGAAATCTCAGAAAAAGAAATACAAAAAACAATTCCTTTTGCAATTGCAGCAAAAAGAATAAAATACCTAGGAATAAACTTAACCAAGGATGTGAAAGACCTATATGCTGAAAACTATAAGACATTTTTGAAAGAAATGGAAGAAGACACAAAGGAATGGAAAGACATTCCGTGCTCATGGATTGGAAGAATCAACATAGTTAAAATGGCCATATTACCCAAAGCAATATACAGATTCAATGCAATCCCCATCGAAATCCCAATGGCATATTTTAAAGAAATAGAACAAAAAATCATCAGATTTGTTTGGAACCACAAAAGACCCCGAATAGCCAAAGCAATCTTAAGAAAAAAGAACAATAACGGAGGCATCACACTTCCTGACTTTGGCTTGTACTACAGGGCTACAATAATCAAAACAGCATGGTATTGGCAGAAAAACAGACACATAGACCAATGGAATAGAATTGAGAACCCAGAAATAAAACCACATAAATGTGGACAGATAATTTTTGACAAAGAAGCTAAAAACATACAATGGAGGAAAGACAGCCTCTTCAATAAATGGTGCTGGGAGAATTGTTTAGCCACGTGCAAAAGAATGAAACTGGACTGCTATTTGTCACCATGTACCAAAATTAATTCAAAATGGATCAAAGACTTAAGCATAAGACCTGACACAATAAACTGCATAGAAGAAAACATAGGTACTAAACTTATGGACCTTGGGTTCAAAGAGCATTTTATGAACTTGACTCCAAAGGCAATGGAAGTAAAAGCTAAAATAAACGAATGGCACTATATGAAACTTAAAAGCTTCTGCACAGCAAAAGAAACCATTGACAAAATAAAGAGGCCACCAACTGAATGGGAGAAGATTTTTGCCAACAGTGCCTCCGATAAGGGGCTAGTATCCAGAATATACAAGGAACTCATGCAACTCAACAACAAAATAACAAACAACCCAATTGAAAAATGGGCAGAGGACTTGAAGAGACATTTCTCCAAAGAGGACATACAAATGGCAAATAGACATATGAAAAAATGCTCAACATCACTAATCATCAGAGAAATGCAAATCAAAACCACAATGAGATATCACCTCACCCCAGTCAGAATGGCTATCATCAACAAGACAAATAATAACAAATGTTGGAGAAGCTGTGGAGGAAAAGGAACCCTCATACACTGTTGGTGGGAATGCAGACTGGTGCAGCCGTTATGGAAGGCAGTGTGGAGGTTCCTCAAAGAATTACGAATAGAATTGCCGTATGACCCAGCAATCCCTCTCCTGGGTATCTACCCAAAAAATCTGAAAACAATTAGAGATAAAGACTCGTGTGCTCCAATGTTCATTGCAGCTTTGTTTACAGTGGCCAAGACATGGAAACAACCAAAATGTCCTTCGATAGATGAATGGATAAAGAAGTTGTGGTATATATACACAATGGAATACTATTCGGCGGTAAGAAAAGATTATATAGGAACATTTGTGACAACATGGATGGATCTTGAGAGAGTAATGCTGAGCGAGATAAGTCAGACAGAAAAAGCAGAGAACCATGTGATTTCACTGATATGTGTTATATAAACCAAAAACAACAAAAGAACAAGACAAACAAATAAGAAACAGAAACTCATAGACACAGATAATAGTTTAGTGGTTGCCAGAGGGTAAGGGGGGTGGGGGGGGTGGGGTGTGAGATGAGGGTAAGGGGGATCGAATATATGGTGATGGAAGGAGAACTGACTCTGGGTGATGAACACACAATGGGATTTATAGATGATGTAATACAGAATTGTACACCTGAAATCTATGTAATTTTACTAACAATTGTCACCCCAATAAATTTAATAAAATAAAATTAAAAAAAAAAAAAGACATCATGGGACTTTTGATTCCGGCTATTTGCAGGCAAGGGTGATTGGTTTGAATCAGTTTTCCGGTATGATGTATCAGACTCACAGATGGTAGAGAAAACAATACTACTTCCTTGTGTGTATATCAAAAAAGCCAGAAGGCGGCCCAATTCAGTGCTCTGAGTCATCTGAGGCTGGGAGACCCTTAGCCCCATTTCATAACTTTCTTGATTTCTGTTTCTTCCTTAACCTTTCACTGCCCCTTCTCGTTCTCTCACTTCCTGTGTTGCGCTGGACGTGACAGTTTTGGAGCTGAGATTTACATTCATAAGAAGGAAACAGCCACATGAAGAGCTGGGGTGTGAGCACTCCAGAGAGAAGGAATTCCCTCCACCATACTTGGCATACTTGAGAAATAGCAAGAAGGTTGGGGTCACTAGGACAGAGTGGACAAAGTGAAGAAAGGCAGGGGAGGAGGTCAGAAAAGCAGCCAAGGGCCACATCACACAGGGCCTGGAGACCATGGTAAGGGCTTTGGATTGCAGTAGAAACCACTGAAAGGTTTTAAGCAGGAAATTTGCTCTTTGAGGTCACTCTTTGTATTTTGTGAGGGTAAGAATGGAAGTAGTAGGCTGATCAATTAGGAGGAGCTGGCAATAAACCAGAAGAAAGATGATGGTAGTCTGGTAGACTTAAAAAATGGTCCCAAAAAAGATATCCACATCATAATCCTTGGAGCCTGTGAATATTACCTTATCTGGCAAGTACTATGCAGATGTCACTATTTTAGTATATCAAGATGGGGAGATTATTTGGATTATCCAGGTGGGTCCTAAATGCTATCATTAGAAAGAAGCAGAGGTAGATTTGATACAGACAAGAGAAAAGGAGGCAATATGACCAGGGACATAATTATTGGAGTGATGTGGCCCCATGTCAGGGAATGCCAGCCACCACTAGAAGGTACAGGAACGGAAGTATTGTCCCCTAGATTCCTTATAGGGAGCATAGCCCTGCCAACCTCTTGATACTAAGATATATGGCTCCAGAACTGTGAAATAATGAATTTCTGTTTTCAGCCACCAAGTCTGTGGTGATTTGTTATAGCAACCACGGAAAATACATATAGGTGGCTTGGAGTAGGGTTTTAGCAGTGGACAGGGCCAGAAGTGATTGGATTCAAGATCTATTTTTGGAAATAGTATCAACAGGACTAGCTGATGTATATGGTGTTGGTTACAGAAGAAGAGTCTAGGACAATTCCCAGGTTTTCGTCCTGAACAAGTAGGTGGCTGATGGCAACATGAACTGAAACAGGAGAGAGGGGCAGAGATTATTGAGTGTTTTGTGTTGGCCATAGTCATGTTTGAGAAAATATCGAGTAAACATGTATCACTGCTATGTGCCAGGCACTCTTCTAAGTTCATAACCCGGTTATCCCAGGAGAATCCAGCAGGCAGTTAGATATGAGTGTGGAGCTGAAAGAAGGCTAGGTTGGCTAAATAAATCTGGGCGTCATGACATCTATTTAAAGCCATGGGACCAATTCTATCACCCAAAACGAGAGAAGAAATGATCTAAGGCCTGAGCCACGGGTCTAGTGTATGTTTTGGTAAGACAGTGGAGGAGGGTCCAACAAAAGAAAGGAGGTGCCAATGGGGAGGGAGAAAAACAGCAGTGTGTGAAATCCCAGAAGCGAGGGGGTGGTGTTGGGGAGGGAAAGGTCTGCATGGTCAGCTGTTGCTCTTATGGTGGACAGGCAGAGAACTGCTATTTGGGAACGTGGGTGCCACAGGTGGCCTTAAGAAGCACCAGTCCCTCGACTTGGTGGCGAGGAAAGCTCCATTAGAGTGCACTGAGAAGAAAATGGGAAGTGAGGAAGGGTCCACAGCTAATCTATGCAAATTTTCTGAGGACCTATGCGAACAGGAGCCTTGGGGTGCAGACAGCGATCTAATTGGTTTGTAAGGCGGCCAATTCTGCAGCACGTGTTTGCTCATTGGTGGCAATGGGCGGGGTCGGGGGGGTAGGTGATTAAAGGTGAAGAACAAAGTAGGAATAGTTGCAAAGGCGACATCCCTGAGCAGGCTGGGGCGTGGGTCGGCGCACGGGAGGAATGCCTAGGCCCGTTTGCTCCATTTCTCCAAGCCTTTGGACCTCCAAAGTAGGCGTGCGCCGGGGGCGCAACCAGCACTGGAACCACTGCTCCCGGCAGGCGTTGCGCGGGGCGGCAGTGCGCAGGCTCGCGTCGCCGGCCTCGCCAGTCTCCGCCCGGTCCTGGCCCAGTTCCGGGCGGGAGCCACCGATGCGCAGGGGGCGGGTTGGTCTTAAAAGAGAAACGGCGGCGGCGCGCGCGAGGTGGGCCCCGGTGTTCCCACCGCTGTCCAGGCCCGCGTGAGGCGGGGCGCAGGCGCAGTGGGTGTGGGCCGTGGGGCGCAGGTAAGGCCGTGCGAGAAGGGCGGGCGGCCTTTGCAACCAGCCGTGCCACGCTCTGTGCGCGGTAAGTGGGGCGGCCCAGACCCCAGTCCGGCCCCGTCCTGGCATTTGGAGCGGTTCCCACCGTGCTCCCGCCCCGGGATGAGTCCCCCTGGAGGTCTCACACCCCTGCGCGGCCGCTCCTGTTCCTTCGCCTCGGTGGGCCAGCCGGCCGTATGCTGACTGGCCGTGTCCCCCACCTCCCATCATGGCGCCCAGTGGCAGCGAATGCTGTGATAACGGTTTGGTTCTGCCCCCGCTCCGCGGTGAGACGGCTCTGGCCGGCCCACTCCCGTCCTCCGCCCCGCAGGCCCCGGGCCATGGCTGCCTCCCCCGCGGACGCGTCCCGCAGGCGGCGGGAGAACCGGCGGCAGCTGGATGCGCGTCGCAGCAAGTGTCGCATCCGCCTGGGCGGCCACATGGAGCAATGGTGCCTCCTCAAGGAGCAGCTGGGCTTCTCCCTGCACTCACAACTCGCCAAGTTCCTGCTGGACCGGTTAGGACCGGGCAGGGATCTGGGGGAGGGCACCCAGCGCAGCCCCCAGCCCCCAAGTGTTGGCCCGCTGCTTCTTCCTACCAGCCCATTTCCCACTTGGGCAGTAGGCCTGTGTGATATGTGGCCTCCCAGGGTCCTGCCCCACTCCTATTGGTCTCCAGCGAATAGGGCACTTAGGGCTGGCCCCTTAGGTGTGTGAGGGCCCAGAACTGAGGGCAGTTGTTTTGACTGGGGCCTGACCTGACCTGCCTCTTTGCCCCTGGCAGGTACACTTCAGGCTGCGTGCTCTGTGCAGGTAGGTTGGTAATCTGGCAGACTGGGCTCAGGAGCCAGGGAGAGAGGATGGACAACAGGGAGTGGTGTGACCCAGAAACACCCTCCTGAGGGGATTAGATCCAAGTGAGTTTGGTAAGAGTGGAGCACACGGCAGTTTGATGGGGTCAGCCTGTGGGGAAGGGTG
Organism: Rhinolophus sinicus; assembly: GCF_057876585.1. Lineage (NCBI taxonomy): Eukaryota > Metazoa > Chordata > Mammalia > Chiroptera > Rhinolophidae > Rhinolophus > Rhinolophus sinicus. Next base: position 67,114,535 of record NC_142505.1, read on the forward strand.
CCTCATCTCAGGACATTGGGGGTTCTGGGCTCTGAAGAATGGTAAACTGGACTAGGGACCAGGGTTGTCCATGCGGGGTTAGGGGCAGCCCTGTCTGGGCGTGGCTGTCCATGGTGAGAGTAGGAGGCATCCTAGCTCCTCTGACTGTCACCTTCACCCCTCCAGGTCCCAAGCCTTTGGCCCCCAAGGGTCTGCAGTATCTGGTGCTCCTGTCTCATGCCCACAGCCGAGAGTGCAGCCTGGTGCCTGGGCTGCGGGGGCCTGGGGGCCGAGATGGGGGGCTTGTGTGGGAGTGCTCAGCGGGCCACACCTTCTCCTGGGGCCCTTCTTCAGGTCCCACACCTCCAGAGGAGGCCAAAGCGGCCCCCATTCCAAGTACTGCTGGGACAAACTGGTGCCTGCAGGCCAGGGGCAGGCAGGAGCCTGCAGGTAGGCCTGGGGAAAGGGTAGTTGTGGAGAAAGGGAGGGAAAAGGGTCCCTCTTGTGGAGCTCAGAGCCTATTTTCTAAAAATGTGCCTTTCTCAATGGAAAAACTATGCTGGCACGGAAATATATCCTCAAATATGTTTTTAGATATAAAAAGCAAAATACAGAATAGGATTATGGTGTGTTAACCACTCGTGGGAAAATAAGGAGAGAAAGTCTGTGTGAGTGATGAAATATCTCTGGGAGGATGAGTAGATAGATGCCTGTGGGACCAGCTAGCCACTGGGGACAGTATTGCCAAGGGAATTTCAGAGTTTACTTTCCTGTACTTGTATTTTTGAAGCATCTCTAAAATAAAATACCCTCTCCCTCTGCCCCTTCCTTCTCCTTCCTAAGAATCCTCCCAGAATTCAGACCTTAGTCTCCATCTGTCCTCATCCCTCCAGCCCAGAGTTTCTGCCCCTTTGACCCCACCTGTGCCAACAGGTTTGGAATCTGAGCATGAGGAGAAGACTCAGGAGACCGGGTTGCCCAGGTGAGGTTGCGGTTGAGAGGGACAGGATAGACCGGGGTGGACAGTGCGGGTTGGGGAGCAGGACTAAAGGCTTGTCTTCCTTGGACCTGCAGGAAGTTGGGACACCCACCAGAGTCCTTCCTGCCCCCAGAAGAAAAGGTGGAGGAGGAAGATGAGGGTGAAGAGGAGATGCTCAGTGATGCCAGCCCATGGACCTACAGCTCCTCCCCAGACGAGCAAGTTGGGGCTGAGGGAGGAGTAGGAGAGGGAGGGCACAGCTGGAAAGGACTTGGTGGGGAGGGGAGAAAGAACTGGAGGCTGGGAATTGGGTGGAAAAGTGAAGTTAGATTCCAGGGCAGAATGAAGGCTGAACTCAAGGTGAGTGGAGGCCTGGGGCAGGGTTGTTTGAAGTTGCGGATCTTTTCAATTTAGGGGTGGAGTGGGCCTGGGTCTGGCTGAGGGCCCAGGGAGACAATGCTCTCCTCTTCATTCTGCTTTCAGCAGTGAGCCAGATGCCCCAAGACCACCCCCTTCCCCTGTCACCCATGCACTTAAGGAGGGAGAGACACCCCCAGCTCCTGCAGCTGCCCCCAGCCCTGCTGGGCCACCCCCGCCGGCATCCTCACTGTGTTCTGGGGCTCCTCCACCTGTGGGAGGCAGGGCACAGCCGGCGCTCAGCGGGACCCCTCAAGCAGCCCAGCAAACTGAGGTCCTGGCCAGGTAACCTGATGGCTGAAGGTGTGGGGAGGGGGGTGTACCCTGGGCCGTGCACTGCATTGAGGCTCTTCCCACTCTGCTGCTCGTAGCCCTGGGAGTCCGTCCCTGTCTGCTCTGGCTCTGGCTTGGGAGGAGGACGCACAGATCGGCCCTCGGAGAGTTAGGTAGAACTGCGGGGGCCCTGGGGCGGGCTGAGAGGAGGGAGGGCAGCTAAGAGAACCTGAGTGGTCCTCATGCCTCTCCCTATCCTGCCCCCAGGAAAGCAGCCAGAAGAGAGCTGCTGCCCTGTGACTTCCCAGGCTGCGGAAGGATCTTCTCCAACCGGCAGTACCTGAATGTGAGGGTGTGAGCGGCCCAGCTTGGGTTCTGTGGAGGAGCTAAGGCTATGGAGCCTAGGGCGGGGGGTGGGAGCCAGGGAGAGAGGGCTGCCTGCAGTTAACAGTCACAGGCCAACCTCAGACACACAGCTGCTGCCACAGTACCTGAGGACCACAGAGGTGACAGCAGTATCTTCCTCAGGTTCTCTGGGTGATAGCAACTTTTCTGCACACTTAACTATTGGTCTTGGCAGTGACCCAAAGGAATAGGTACTGCTACTGTCCGTTTTTGTAGATAGGGAAGCTGAGGCACAAGCTTGAGCATTGCCCAGGGGGCCTCAGCTAGTATGTAATAGTGTGGAGTCCTGAGTCCACACTCAGCCATGTCACCTGCAGGCTGGGAGCCGGTGCTGCCCCCAGCCTCACTGCAGGACAGGTTGGAGGCACAGGGCAGGTCCCGAGGTGGGCCCACACTGAGGGCTGCTGCTTGCGGGGAGGTAGGCAGTCCCCAGGTGGCAGAGAAACTCGTGACTGTATGGGAACCTGTTCACAAAGGAAGCAGCTCCCAGCTGCAGTTAACTTGGGGAAGGTAGACTGGAGTGGGACCCCACACAATTTGGTGAGGGAGATGTGAAAGTAGATTGGAAAGAAGAGAGATCCTAGCAGTAGTTGGGCCTTCTAGGCTGAAGAACACACTGCCCAGAAAGGTGCTCCAGCTTGACAGTGGGCACTTCAGAGCAGGTACAGGAGAAAAGTGCATGATGTATTCCTCCGTGAGCTAGTATGAAAAGTAGGCCCACAGTGATACTGTTGTACTTGGATGATCATGCTGCCATGACGTGTGCCTGTCCCCGCACGCAGCACATCCATGCTTAGGGAACTGGAAGTGCACTTTGTTCAGGTTACTAGGCACGGGAAGGGACGTTGTGGCAAAGTGGTGAGATCATGGAAGTCGAGGGCAAGGTTCGCAGTCGGGGTGGAATCAGGATGCTTGTGTGTAGGTGACAGAGAACTGCTGGGGTCAGTATGGGACACAGGAGACCACCTGTGGGGTCAGCTCAGGCAGTGTCCTTTCCTAGCACCACAAGAAGTACCAGCACATCCATCAGAAGTCCTTCTCCTGCCCAGAACCAGCCTGTGGGAAGTCCTTCAACTTTAAGAAGCACCTGAAGGAACATGTGAAACTGCACAGCGGTCAGTGGGGAAAATGCCTCCTTACCTCCCCCTGTGGGCCCATCACCTCCCCTGTGGGGTCTGTCACCTCCTCCTATGGGGTTCATCACCTCCCCCTGTGGGCCCCATCACTTCTATGCAGGTCCCCTCACACCCTCTGTGGGTGACTCTCACGCAGACACTGCTCCTGTGTTCCCTGTGTTGAGCACTGAGACTGTTGTGGGTTCTAGGAGCTCTCAGGGAATGAGCAGGCAGCCCTCACCTCGTGAGATGTGCCCTCTGGAGATAAGAACAGCCACAGATATGAATGCAGGGCTAGTGAGGAGGGTGGGGGAGAAGTTGCTCTGTGGAAGGGAAGGTGCTCTGAACAAAGGCCTCAGTGAAGGGGTGAGGGAGACTTGTCTACCAGTGTGGGCATGGGAAGAAAGGTACTGTGGGCCCTGACTACCATGAGGATGGCTTGGCTCCTGGCTGCATGAGATAAGCCATCTCAGTCTTGAGCAGTGGAGCAGCTGACTTTAAAAGGAGTGCTGTGGCTGTCATGTGGAAAGTAGGCACTGCAGCAGTGTTTAGTGGGCAGTGACGGTGTCCTGGAGTGTGATGGTGGAGCCAGGAGGGCTGCTGTGGGAAGGACATATTGGCCACAGGTGGGACTGGCAAGGAGGACTCGGGGGTGACTTGGAGGGTTCCAGTCTGAGCAACTGGGCAGAAGGTGATGTGAGTTCCTGAAATGAGGGACACGTGGGCTTTAGGAAAGTGACATTTTATTAGGGCCGTGCTAAGCAGGCATCTCAAAAGATGTGACTTGAGTTCGGGGAGGTGTTGGGCTAAGAAAAGTTTGTTCGTTATGAGCACACGGGTGGTGTTGGAGTTGTGGGTAGCATGTTGCACATGGAGGGGTGAGCCCAGGTAGAGGAGAGGTCTAAGTAGGCGGGGGCTGTCAGGCAGGGGTAGAGACTGGGATCTGAGGAGCCAAGTGAACAGAGTACTGGTGGGCAGTGGGCTTTGCCTGTGCCACAGGGCTGAGCAAGATGATGAGGACAGGCCACCAAATGTGGTGGTGGGAAGCCAACCTTGACCAGATGGTATGTGACAAGGGAGACGACAGCCAGAAGGGAGTGGATTCAAGGCAGGAAGGATCTAAGGAAGTGGAGACAGTGAGTCTGGACAACTCTAGAGTTTCAAGCAAAGAATTGGGGTCTTATCTGGAGGGCTGTGAGCTTGGGGCACAGAAATGGGACTGGTCGCCCAGAGAGGAAAGGTGTGTTGACCTGGGTGGGATGGGACACCACGAGTCTGTGAGAAGGAGTGTGTCTCAGGCACAGTGGGAGGGCGGCCACAGGGGAGCAGCAAGTAGTCACATGTTGGCTGGTGGATTAGGTGGCGGTGAGGGTGGGCATTTTCCCTTGGTCTCTCTTGGTACTGCTGAAATGGGGCTCGTGGAGAGAAGGTGGCATGAGCATGGCCTTGTGGACTCCAGGGAGGGAAATAGTTGACCAGGGAAGTACAGATGCATGAAAGCACTTGAGACTTGTAGCTGTGCATTAAAGGAAAGGCTAGGAGGTATGCCTTCTCAGCACACATGCCAGGCCTGAAGCAGGCCCAGAGTTGTATTTATCCTGAGTTGGTTTTAACCTAGTGGGGGCAGCTGAGGGAGAGAGGGACAGGTGAATCACTGGTGTCAGTGAAGGAAGGCTACACACGCCCTGGAAACAGAGCTGGGTGTTGGGTGCGGAGGAGCAGGGGCATTGTGGGAACGTGTTGGGCGCTGGACTGGCAGCCTGTATCTTGGGATTGTCATACTGGGACGAGGTAAATTATTGTAGTGTTTTCTGGTTGGAACTAGGATACTTAAATTGCGATTTCAAGCTGGTGTGGTGATGGGAGTGGTGGTTGAGAGGGGTGGGGGACCAGGTCAGTGGAGGTTGGGAACAGAAGTGAGTGCTGGTCATGTAGGAAACAACCGACAGCATGAGTGGCTGGGGAGGCCCAGAGTGCAGGGGCGTGATGCGGATGACAGCTGTGTGTGCATGTGCACATGTGTGTGTGGTCTGATGGCAGGGTATATGGAGCTGTGGTGGGACAGGTCTGAAGAACGCCTTGAGAAGCTTGGAGGTAGCAGGGGCCTGGTTCAGGGAAAAAGGAGATGGGTTGCTGCTAACAGCCACAGGGCATTGCTGGGCAGGGATGGTGGTATATGCAGGCTGAATGGCGGCAGGTGAGTTCGGGGGGCCAGGAGTGGCCACACTGGAGATGGATGCTAGGGTGTCCCCATGCCTCACAGACACCCGGGACTACATCTGTGAGTTCTGCGCCCGATCTTTCCGCACTGGCAGCAACCTGCTCATCCACCGACGCATTCACACTGGAGAGAAGCCCCTGCAGTGAGTGTGTAGAGGTGTGGGAGGGGTGATGGGACAACTGGGCAGCAGCCGAGACTCCTTCCTGCCCCCACTGTCTCTGGCTCAGGTGCGAGATCTGCGGGTTCACCTGCCGCCAGAAGGCCTCCCTGAACTGGCACCGGCGCAAGCACGTGGAGACCGCGGCCACGCTGCGCTTCCCCTGTGAGGTCTGCGGCAAGCGCTTTGAGAAGCCAGACAGTGTTGCAGCTCACTGCAGCAAAAGCCACCCGGCCTTGCTCCTGGCCCCACCGGAGTCTCCGCGCCCACTAGAGCCCTGTCCCAGCATCTGTGCCCCTGCGCCCCTGGGGTCAGGTTATGGGTGCAGGCCCTCTGGGGTTCCTCAGGCTCTGACCCTGCTGCCTCAGCAGTGACCCCCAGGCACTGAAAAGGAGCAAAGAGAGGCCGAATGCCTGGTCTTTGGGAACTAGGGTGCAAGAGAATAGGCTGAGGGCAGGACTGGACTCTGGGGGAGCCAGGTTGCTTTAGTCTTCCTAAAGGACAGAATAAACCCAGGATTTTACATGGACATGTGTGGACAGAGCAAGTGTTTTTGACCCTGGGGCACAGGAATCCTGATTGCTTTGGAGGCAGAATCTGCTAAGTGCGCAGCACAGGGCAGGCCCTTTTTCTGTCTGCAGGTCCCCACCTGCCCCCACCTGAAGGACCCAGCTTGCTTTCCCATTTTGGGCCCTTGGGTCCTTTACTGTGGATTGTGATACTCATTCTTGCACGGTGACAGAAGGGAGAGCACTAAGTCATTCTGAAGGGATAGATGAACAGGACTAGAGGTATGTGACCCTGGGCCATGTTTGTTCTCTCTGCTGACCAAGAGAAGCAAATGTACAGTGCCCTGAGGAGCCATGCAAAATCCAGGAGGCTGTCCTAGCAGTGTTGCTGAGCTGCTTTGGGCACTTTGAAAGGGCCTGGCTCTTGGATCATTCCTGAAATCTGCAGAGACGCAGCCTCAGGCTGGAGAAAGGAGCCTCTTGGCATCTGGAACCCAAACACAAAACTCTATTTCACCTGCCATAAGCAACAAATTGCTGGCAGGTCCAGGGAATTTTCCACCCTTCCCTGTTGCCTCCATGGAGACGTCCCCTGTGACTCAGAGCTTGACTTAAAGATGACAGACGCTCCACTGGGCAGTGCCTGGCTTTGTGGACCCAGGTGGTCTTGGCCCAGGTCCCAGGGCTAATGTCTCCTACCTGGTTGGAGAACACTCCTGAGAGGCGCCTTGATCTGGACACCATCAGGTCTGGCCTGGGGGACAGGAGGCTGGCCATGCTAACGGTTCCCAGCCACCTTCCCATGGGTGAGTCATCTCTCCAAGGCAGCAGGCTGGACACTTCTGGCATTCAGACATCCTCCAGTGATGCGAGCTCCGCCACCATCTCTGCAAACTCCCCATCTCTCAGAAGCCCGGAAGGAAGCAGCAGAGAGGCTAACAGGTGGAACCAAGAGGCGAGAAGGGCAGGTGGGATGTGCCAGTGGTCACGTCTGTGATCATTACCTGAAGAGGCAAGCCAGTAAACTACCAGGAAAGGAGTAGAGCACATTTAGGCTAGAAAAGGAGGAACAGAGAAGTCAGAACCTACGTGGGGGACACAGGAAAGAAGCACTTGAGAGTACTGCTGCGATGGGGGTGGGGATATCCCCCCAGGCTCTCCCGCAGGGTATGGGAGCTCATCCTGATTCCACCACCTACCCCACAGAGAGACAGAAGGGCTGGGGACAGGAAAAGGGCTGACGAGGGAAGTAGGTGTAGGGATGCGGCAGGAGGCCAGGAGAAGGGCTACCACCTGAGATGGGGAAAGGCAACAGTCCAGGCATCTTTCCAGACCTCCCATGTGTGAATTGGCCCCATGTCCTGTGCTTGCCCAGCCCACTCCAGGGAAGCTTCTCAGCAAAGCTCCGTCAACTGGGACACAAGAAGTCCCTGATTTTCGTGTCCTGCCAGCTCAGTAAAGATGAGGGCAATGGCTGCAGTGGCCTGGGTGGCGGCGGCGGTGCGAGCACACGCGTGGGCCCGCTGGTGCTGAGACAGCGAGCGGCTGTAGCTGAAGCACTAGCCGCACTCGGCACATTGCGCCTGCCGCTCGCTCAAGAGCGTCTTGCGGTGCAGCGCCAGCTTGGAGCCCACACTGAAGGCCTTGCCGCACGTGGGACACTTGTGGGGTTTGTGGGAAGCATGGTTGGGCCGGTGCACCGTTGAGGTTGAACACGCACGTGAAGCGCTTGCTGCACATTTCGCAGCAATAAGGCTTCTCATCTGTGTGCATGCGTCAGTGCTTGGTGAGGTCCCAGCGGTCACTGAAGCAGCGGCCGCACTCGGGGCATGAGAAAGGCCTCCCGCCCTGGTGGCTGCGACGGTGGCACAGCAACGTGGAGCTCTTGCTGAAGCGGCGCCCACAGTCGCCACACGCGTAGGGCTTCTCACCTGTGTACGTGCGCTGGTGGCACACCAGTGTGGCACTCTCCAAGAATCCCTTGCCGCACTCCGGGCATTTAAAGGGCTTCTTGCCCCAGTGCGTCTGCAGATGTCGCGTTAGCGTGGAGCTCTTGCCAAAGTTCGTGCCGCACACACCACATGAGTGCGCCTCTGGAGCGCGTGGCTGCCATGGGGCAGAGTTGCCCGGGGCTGTGGGCCAAGTGTTGCGCACATGGTTCCACAGCCCCACCCTACTACAGAAGGCCCGAGGGCAGTGTGTGCAGCAAAGCGAGCTGGTGGTAGTGCCCCTCAGGTGCGCCCGCGCTGGTGGAAGCGCAGTGCACTCTAGTGGAATGTACGAAAGACAGCGGCGGGGCCGCTCTGGCAAGTGCGAGCGGCGCCAGTGTACCAGCAGAGCCCGGCGGTGTAGGAAGCGGCGGCGGCAGGAGCGGAGGAGCCACTGGTGCACGTTCTGGTGCAGGTCAAGGTGGCTGCTGTGGCGAAAGCTCTGGCCGCATTCGCTGCAGATATAGAGCGTCTGGCCGGCGTGGGTGCGTCGGTGCATGCACAGCTCGGCAGCTCCGGCACAGCGCTCGCCGCAGTCCTGGCAGCGGCAGCGGCGGTCGCTGCTGTGGGCCCGCTCGTGCCACAGCAGCACCGAACTGTAGCCGAAGTTCTTGCCATACTCACTGCACGCATAAGGCCTGTCTGCAGCCGCTTCTGATGCAGCAAACATGGTGAGACACAGGTGTGCGCTCTCGGGCTACAGGCTGGGGGCCCTGCTGTCTGGGAAGAGTGCCGCTCACGCTCTGGTGTCCATCTCCAGCTGCGGGTTAGTTTCAGTTTTCTTAAGACCTGGAAAGGGGTTGATAGCAGAGGGAAAACGGGGAGACCTGGAAAGTCGGTCTGTGGATTTCAGGGTTCCTTTTCTCCTGGGCAGGAGCTGTGGCTGGCCTGCCATGCACCATGAGCCCTGCAGAGAGAAGGTCACTGTGAGCCCCACCGACAGCCGCACCTGCTACAGTTTGGTGTACAGAGGTGCGATCACAGACTACCGATTCCATTCTCCAAGAGGAGACAAAGCAATGGGAGTCCTAGAAATGTGGCGTGGGGGTCTTTGTGCCACCGTGAAGGGCAGGAGGGACTTGCCTTTAGGACACTGCTCAGTTGAGGAGGAAAGCCCAGCCTTCTCTGGCCTTAGACTGGGCTCTTGGCGTGGAGACGCACTCGGAGATGACCAGGGCAATGAGAAGGCCCCTGGGCCTGGACCACAGTAACACCTGCCTCTGAGACCGTTTCCCGAGGCCTGGGTTGGAAAGCATGAACACATCCAGCAGCGGCAGCAGACGGGGCTAAGGCTCAGAAGAGGATGGAGCCTGGGCAAGGGAATACTTCCCTTCTGAAACCCCAAAAAGCATTGCTCCCTGGCTTTGGACAATGTCTGACAAAGTCACTCCACACCAGTGTGCAATTGGGATGTTCCCTAGCGTAGCGGTGAGAAAGCAACTCATGACCCAGGAAAGGGTGGAAAGGGAGTGTGGAAAATTCTCAAAGTATTATTAAAAGTTGCTGGCTTATCCAAGAAGTGCCTTTCACACTTTCAGGGGAGGCTGAGAAGGGAGGGGCATCCTTTCTAATTCTCAGGGCTTCCAAGTTGCTTACAAACATTCTAGACTCACTGCTCAGGTCCAGGGATCCGAGAACCTGGAGTAGCACAGAAGCCCCTTCCCAGGGACAGAATCTGCTCTGCTATCCTTTATTTCAAATCATGTCCCCAAGTCCTTCTGACCAGTTGGTCCAGGCAGCTGCCTGGGTGCAGGGTCTCCTGTGCCTATGAGTTAGAGCACAGACGGGCTGTCCTCCACATCTGGTCAGCTTCACCACTGACTGCTTCCCTCAAGGCCAGTGGATCTGTCCCCAGCTCACTTCAGTGGGACACTGGAGATTAGGTATAGTCGCTATTAGTTATAGGCTATGTCACCCAACAGATCAGGGAGAGGAAGCAAAATGGTCAGCAGTCATTTTCTTATTAGCACATGTAAACTTCTAAATACCTAGAGCTCTGGTTAAAACACCCCATAGATGGAGTTCTCATCTTTTGGATGTAAGTGGGGCCAATTGAAAAACGATTGGAAGCCACAAACCTGCAGGCTTGGCTCTGGAGCTTCTGTTCTCCGCTGCCCTGGGCAGGGGTGTCTGGGGAGCAGGAGGTGCTGTGCCCTGCCAGGGTGAAGTAAGAGGGTCAGCATGCATTTAAACTGAGAATAGGGGAAAGAAACAGGGAAAGAAAGAAGTGGCAAATGTTTCAAGGAGGAGGGTATTTTTCAATGGACGTTTTCAAATATGAGAAACTAACAACAGTATCACCTTCACTCACCCACCTTCAGCATCTATCTACCTTACGCTCTTCTGTTTCATCTATGACACTCCCTCTACCCCTCAGACTCCACCCCCATCTGGAATATTTTAAATCCCATACATCTTATTCAAAGAGGATGACTCCCAGAGCAGACTTCAGAGGGAGTCTCTTCTTCTTCCAGAGGGAACTTTCTGCCCAGACACTTGGGCTGCTGACTCTAGCTGGTGGTCAACTTAAAGGAATGTCAGCTTTCATGTGAATAAAACCCTCAAGACTCAGTGGTTGACCCCAAATGCCACAGAGAGCAATGCTCATTTCCCACCTCACCTGGGGACATCCAAGGACCACAGATCTCTCAGGCCAAGTTTCTGGGAACCTACCCTCTGCATATGCCCAAGGAAGGTAAGAAAAGCACACAAACACAGATGTGCACACAAATGGCACCTAACCAAGATATCATTCCCCATGACCGAGGTGGAGTGAGAGACGCTGGTCTCAGAAACAGGTCTGGTGCTTGAGTGCAGGCCACACCCCTCAGGTCCCCCTTCTGTCCCTCACCCCATGCTACAGTTTATCCTGGAAGCAAAGGTGCCTGTGCCTGTGAGGAAATCTGAAAGAAAAAGTAACATAAGACAGTGCCAAAAAAAAGAAAAATTTCGCGACTGTCCCAACCACCACTTTCCTGACTGAGACTTTTAGAGTTGTACCACCAAAGTTAAATTAACCAAAGTTAAGTTTCTTTTACTTTGGAAAAACATAAGTACAAGGTTAGAAAAAAATAAACTTGGAAAGAGGTAAGGGGATAAATAGGTGTGAATTGGTGACAAGTCCTAATTGTTCAATGCTTTAAAGTATTTTACTAACTTCCAAGCATTTAATACTTACAAATATTTACAAACACTATAATTATTAAAATACCAATACTGGAGTGATGTCATAGGAATGGTGGCAGCGGGGCACACTTTTTGAATTCTCCTCCGGATCTTATCAGAAACGGGACATTTATAACCCATCAAAGGACTCTCTGCTCATCACGCAGAACAGCTAAGAGACTCGTGCAAGGATTACTTGCAGGTGGGAAAATAGGGCGAGTGGGGGAAGAGGGAAGGGAGCGGAGTGGAGATGAGGTCCGCATCTGCAGTGGTGGAAACGCGGCCGACATCCACACCTGCAGAGATGCAGGGGATCCCGGGACGGAACAGACAACACAAAAGCCAGGAGGTGGGCTCTTTCCCTGTGTCCCACAGCTGATCTCTCCTGCCGAGGGGGCAGCATATCCAGCATTTGAGGCAATAACCTCAGCTGATACCTCCAGTTAAGCACTAGGCCGGACAAAGGACAAAACTCCATAACTGGGCCCCTCTCTCGCTCTTCCAATCCTACCCCCACCCTTCCAGAGACTTGAACTGGCCCCTGAACTGAGGAGTGGTGTCAGACTGCAGAGGAGCCTTGGTGCTTGGGCTCTGGGAAGCTCTGGCCCAGGGAGGAGGACGGGAGGAGTGTGGTTTTTGCTGGGCGAGGAGAGAGGGGACTCCTCCGCCCCCAGCCACCACCTTCTCTGGCCTGCAGGAAGAGTGTGACTCAGCTGGGCTGGGAGAGAGAAGAGCCCTCCATTCCCAGACGCCACCCTTTCTGGCATGCCTAGGGCGGGGCAATTACATCTGTGGAGGCACTCCCATGGATCAGCAGTAAGTGGCAGACGCAGCTCTGGGCTTTCAGCAGCTCAGAAATCTCCTGCCCGCCACACACACACACACACACATACACACACACACACACACACACACACACACACACACGAAAGGAGTGCCCTAAGACCCAGTAGAACTGGACACAGGGCTGGTGGTGCTACTCTCATTGTGCATATATGCAGGCAAGAGCAGAAACTGCACTGGCTTTGTAAAAACTACCATCCAGACCCCTCAGCATCACGCATCTAAATCTGCAGTCCCAACGTCACTCTGGGCACCAGGAGACCGGCTCTGCCTGCACAACACGCAGGGGACTCTTTGGTACAGCAGAGGACAACCTGGAGATTACTTGGTGGGCTTAAGCCAAGACTGGCGCTGCTTTTTGTTTTGTTTTGTTTTGTCTTTATATCTTTGATATCTTTGCCTGTGTTGAGTGAGGATTGTCGGTTGTTTTTACATGTGAATGTATTTGATTTTTTCTTTGTTGTTGTCATTGTTGTTGTGCTTGGTGATTTGCTTTGTTCTGAAATTTCCCTACCAGGGCCCAGCTTAAGCGGCAAAAGATTCAACATACCCAGAGGCCAACTCCAGTCCAAACCAGAGTAATACCAGGTTTGACCTACAAGTGACACACCCAGAGGGAATTCTCTACAGGCACAAGAGCCCATAGAGGCCAAACCATATTTAAGCAGTCAACCCTCACGCAGCAGAACACCCTGCAGTCGGCAGAGCCAAGTCTCACAACTAGTCAGCCTAGGAGTTAACCCCACCTACTCATAAGCAAAAAGCAATTAAAGATCTTCTTTAACAGGACAATATACACAACACAAGAGTCACCTTTGGAGCACACGCAGAGGAGAAGAACGAAGTAGTGCAAGTCAAATATAAAGGACACATACTACATAAGATAACCCAGCAAGAACTAAGAACTCTAGGGGATCTACCTAATACATCGAAGCAAACACAGAGAGTCAGCCAGAATGGGAAAACAAAGAAACATGTCCCAAATAAAAGAACAGAAGAAACCTCCAGAAATGGAACCAAATGAAATAGAGGTAACCAACCTATCAGAGACAGAGTTCAGAACACTGATGATAAGAATGTTTAAGGAGCTTAGAGACGACATAAAGAAGGATGTAGAAATCATAACGAACAACCAGTTAGCACTAAAGAACACAATTACCGAAATAAAGAACTCACTTGAAGGAATTAACAGCAGGTTAGATGAAGCAGAGGATCGAATCAGCAACTTAGAAGACAAGTTAGCAGAGATCACCCAAACAGAACAACAGAAAGAAAAAAGAATAAAAAACAATGAAGATGGTTTAAGAGACCTATGGGATAACATCAAGCGCAACAACATGCGCATCATAGGAATACCAGAAAGTGAAGAGAAGAAGCAAGGGATTGAGAACATATTTGAAGTAATGTCCGAAAACTTCCCTAACCTGATGAAGGAAACCAACATAAGCCCAGGAAGTGCAGAGAGTTCCAACCAGGATAAACCCAAACAGGTCCACACCAAGCCACATTATAGTTAAAATGGCAAAGGTTAAAGACAAAGAATCTAAAAGCAGCAAGAGAAAGACAGAGGGTTACATACAAGGGAACTCCCATAAGACTATCAAATGACTTTTCTGCAGAAACATTGAAGGCCAGGAGGGAGTGGCAGGAGATACTCAAAGTGATGGAAAACAAAGGCCTACAACCTAGATTGCTTTATCCAGCAAGGCTATTATTTAAAGTTGATGGAGAGGTAAAGAGCTTCCCAGAAAAGAATAAGCTAAAGGAATTTATTACCACCAAGCCAGCATTGCAAGAAATACTAAAAGTACTTCTGTAAATAGAAGAAAGATGAAAATAATCTAACTACAAATTTTAAAATGGCAATAACTATGTACCTATCAATAATCACTTTAAATGTAAACGGATTAAATGCTCCAATCAAGAGACAGAGGGTGGCTGAGTGGATAAGAAAGCAAGACCCTTGTATATGCTGTATACAAGAGACTCACCTCAGATCAAAAGACACACTCAGGCTGGAAGTGAAGGGTTGGAGTAAGATATTTCATGCAAATGGAAATGAGAAAAAAGCTGGAGTTACAATATTTATTTCAAACAAAATAGACTTTAAAATGAAGAAAATATTAAAAGGCAAAGATGGGCACTATATAATAATAAAGGGATCGATCCGACAAAAGGACATAACCCTAGTAAACATCTATGCATCCAACGTAGGAGCACCTACATATATAAAACAGATATTGACTGACATAAAGACAGAGATCAACAGTAACACTATCATAGTAGGGAACTTCAACACACCTCTGACAACAAGGGACAGGTCTTCCAGACAGAAAATCAATATGGAAACAACAGCCTTAAATGATACATTGGACCAATTGGATTTAATCGATATTTTCAGAGCATTTCACCCCAATGCTGCAGAATACACATTCTTCTCAAGCGTACATGGAACATTTTCCAAGATAGACCATATGTTAGGCCACAAAACAAGTCTTGATAAATTTAAGAAAATTGAAATCATACCAATTGTCTTCTCTGACCACAGTGCTATGAAATTAGAAATGAACTACAGGAAAAAAACTGGAAGACACACAAAGTCATGGAGGCTGGATAACATGTTACTAAATAATGAATGGGTCAAGCAGGAGATCAAAGAAGAAATCAAAAGATATCTCGAGACAAACGAAATTGAAAACACGATGACCCAAAATCTATGGGATGCCGCGAAAGCAGTCCTAAGAGGGAAATTCATAGCATTGCAGACCTACCAAAAGAAACAAGAAACATCACTAATCAACAGTTTATCTTCACACTTAAGGAATCTGGAAAAAGAACAGCAAAATAAGCCCAAAGGGAGTACAAGGAAGGAGATAATAAAGATCAGAGCCGAAATAAATGAAATAGAAACCAGAAAAACAATACAAAAGATCAATGAATCCAAGAGTTGGTAATTAGAGAAGATAAACAAAATTGACAAACCTTTAGCCAGACTCATTAAAAAAAAAGAGAGAGGACCCAAATTTATACAATCAGAGAAGTGACAACAGACACCGCAGAAATACAAAAATTTTTAAGAAATTACTATGAGCAACTATATGCCAACAAATTTGACAATCTGGAAGAAATGGACAATTTTCTAGAGGCGTACAACCTTCCAAGGCTAACTTAAGAAGAAACAGAAAACCTGAATAGACTGATTACCACCAGAGAAATTGAATCAGTAATCAACAATCTCCCAACAAACAAAAGCCCTGGACCAGATGGCTTTACAGGTGAATTTTACAAAACATTTAAAAAAGAATTATCACCTATTCTCCTCAAGTTCTTCCAAAAAATCCAGAAGGAGGGAAGACTCCCAAATACTTTTTACGAAGCCACTATCACCCTGATCCCAAATCGGACAAAGACATCACAAAAAAAGAAAACTACAGGCCGATAGTGCTAATGAACATAGATGCAAAAATCCTCAACAAAATATTAGCGAACAGAATTCAGCAATACATTAAAAAGATCATACACCATGATCAAGTGGGATTCATCCCTGGTATGCAAGGGTGGTTCAACATCCACAAATCAATTAATGTGATACACCACATTGATAAAATTAAAAATAAAAATCACATGATCATGTCAATAGATGTAGAAAAAGCATTTCATAAAATCCACCAGCCATTTATGATAAAAACCCTTAAGAAAATGGGAATAGAGGGATCATATCTCAACATAATAAAGGCCATATATGATAAACCCATAGCTAACATCATACTCAATGGGGAAATGCTAAAACCATTCCCCTTAAGATCAGGAATAAGGCAAGGTTGCCCACTTTCTCCACTTCTATTCAACATAGTGCTGGAAGTTCTAGCCACAGCAGTCAGACAAGAAAAAGAAAGAAAAGGCATCCAAATCAGTAAGGAGGAAGTAATATTGTCATTATGTGCAGATGATATGATACTATATATAGAGAACCCTAAAGGCTCCACCAAGAAACTATTAGAGCTGATAGATGAATTTAGTAAAATAACAGGATACAAAATTAATATTCAGAAATCAGTTGCATTTGTATATACCAATAATAAAACATCAGAAGGAGAAATTAAAAAAGCAATCCCATTTACAATTGCTCCAAAGACTATAAAATACCTGGGTATAAATTTAACCAAAGTAGTAAAAGATCAGTACTCAGAAAATTATAAGACACTGAAGAAAGAAATTAAAGAAGATATAAACAGATGGAAACACATACCATGTTCATGGATAGGAAGAATTAATATCGTTAAAATGTCAATACTGCCTAAGGCAATATACATATTCAACGCAATTCCTATCAAACTACCAACGATGTTTTTCACAGAAATAGAACATATAATCCTAAAATTTATATTGGACCATAAAAGACCCTGATAGCCTTGGCAATCTTGAGAAATAAGAACAAAGTGGGAGGTACAACAATATCTGATATCAAATTATACTACAAGGCTACAGTAATCAAAACAGCTTGGTACTGGCATAAAAACAGACACATAGATCAATGGAACAGAATAGAGAGTCCAGAAATAAATCCATGCCTATAGCCATTTAATCTACAAGAATGGAAGCAAGAATGTAAAGTGGGGTAAAGACAGTCTGTTCAATAAATGGTGCTGGGAAACCTGGACAGACACATGCAAAAAAATGAAGCTGGACCACCTCCTTACACCATGTACAAAAATAAATTCAAAATGGTTTAAAGACTTAAATGTAAGATCTAAAACCATAAAATTCCTAGAAGAAAATATAGGAAGAAACTTCACAGACATTACCCGGAGTAAGATTTTTACTGATATATCCCCTCGTGTGAGGAAAGTAAGAGAAAAAGTAAACATGTGGGATTACATCAAACTAAAAAGTTTTTTCACAGCAAAGGAAACCATCAATAAAACAAAAAGGGATCCTACTGAATGGGAAAAGATATTTGCCAATGACATATGTGATAAGGGGTTAATATCACAGATTTATAAAAAACTCACTCAACTCCAAAAACACAAACAACCCAATTAAAAAATGGGCAGAGGACATCAAGAGACATTTTTTCTAAAAAGGACATACAGATGGCAAACAGACATATGAAGAAATGCTCAACCTCACTAACCATCAGAGAAATGCAAATAAAAACCACAATGAGATACCACCTCACTCCAGTCAAAATGGTTATCATCAATAAAACAACAAACAACAAGTGCTGGTGTGGATGTGGAGAAAAGGGAACGCTTGTGCACTGTTGGTGGGAATGCAGATTGGTGCAGCCACTATGGAAAACAGTATGGCGGTATCTCAAAAATCTGAAAATGGAACTACCTTATGATCCAGCTATCCCACTCCTAGGTATCTACCCGGAGAAATCCAAAACTCCAATTCAAAAATCTTTATGCACTCCTATGTTTATTGCAGCACTATACACAATAGCCAAGACATGGAAACAACCGAAATGCCCATCGGTAGATGACTGGATTAAGAAACTGTGGTACATTTATACAATGGAATATTATGCAGCCATAAAGAAAGAAATCTTACCATTTGCAACAACATGGATGGACCTAGAGAACATTATGTTAAGTGAAATAAGTCAGACAGGGAAAGACAAATACCATATGATCTCATTTATATGTGGAATCTAAAGAAAAGAATAAGTGGATGAACTAATCAGAAACAGTTTTGGAGACATACAGGAAAAACTGAGGGTTGCTAGATGGGAGGGGGGGTGGGGATAAGGGGAAGCTGAGGGGATTAGAAAATAGTCGGTAACCACAAGATGGCCACGGGGTTTTGAAAATTAATTTGGGGAACGTAATCAATAATGTAAAGATTTTTGTAGGGTATCCGATGGACACGTGTCCCATTTGGGAGACCACCTCAGGGATGATGCAGATGCCTGATCTTTGCACTGTACACCTGAAGCTGAACAATAATGAATGCCAACTATAATTATATATATGTATGTATATGGTTACAGGAAACAGAGTACAGCATTAGGAAGAGACAGTGGAAATGTAATGGCTCTGTGCGATGTCAGAGGGATAGTGGATGGGGGGAGGGGGGTTCACACAGTGTGAGGGATATAAATGATAAACATCTAAGTATTGCTTTGTCTTGTGCACCGGAAACTAATAAAATAAAAAAAAATTATTTAAAAATAAAAAATAAAATAAAAATAAAAATAAAAAAATAAAATACCGATACCAAGGGGTAAGATAAACCGGTGGAGAAAGTTAACATTCACAGTAGGTTAAAGATAAACTAGTTTTATACATAACTTTATTTTTGTTTCTTAACACATGTGCAGGTATGTCACATCTAACTGACCACATCTTACAGGTCGAGTGTAGGAATCAGTCAGGATTGAGCACATTTACTAACACTGTGTTATGAACAGCTCTGCCATGCTTCTCCTCAGTCAGCATGAACATTCTCTTCCCCCTTAAGTGCTCCATTGAGCCTACATTTCCGGGATGGGATGAAGACCAGTGCACCTTGCAATTTCTCCGTCCGGAAGCCAGACTTGGGGCAAATGGTCTGGGCTGCAGGGGTGGGTCTGAGGACTGTCCCAGCTGTGCTGTCCATTAGCCAGAGCCATGAACCACATGTAGGACTGAGCACTTGAAAGGTCCAAATGGAAATGTGCTGTAAGGGTCAAGTACACTCCTGATTTCGAACACTTAGTATGGAAAAAGAATGCAAAATATCCCATTAATAATGTTTAATGTTGATTATGTTGAAATTTGGAGATATATTGGGTTAAATGAAATATAGCATTGCAATTAATTTCACCTGTTTTTAAGAAAAGTGACGATTACAAATGCAGCTCACATTTTCTTCTATCAGATAGTGCTTGCCCAAATGGCTTTTCCGAATTCTGGGACAATTTACAAAGGGAGGGGGCTCCGGCTCACAGCCTCTGGGGGTTTGCCTGGGAGGTCACTGACTGCCATGATGCTTAGAGCCTCAGTAACCAAAGAGGGTCATTCCTGTCATTTCACAAGACTCTGCGCCCTGGCTACCCCTCCCGAGGGGTCCATCTGCTCTCCTGGAAAGCGGATGCATGCACTGTTCCCCAGGTGTTACCAGCATCAACATATGATGACTCTCACAAGGAGAAAATTCTGGCATGTTCGGAATTAAATTACAGCAGCTGGGCAATGACAGAGACAGGACTGCAAGTCTGTTAATGGCTGCTGACGAGCTAGAAAAAGATATCACATTCCTGTGTTGCCTGCTGGAACTTTGGATTAATTTCCATAGATTTTCTCAGCCGGGCACCATCTAACCCCAGGAACCCCTCTTGTTTTCATGAGGGCTTTCCAGATTGCTGCCCAGCTCATCCACGGCATGGACATTTCTTGCCATAGTCTCTGCTAACTCAGAACTGGTCCCACATCACTTTCCTCCACCCCTTTGCCTAAAGGTCATGAAAATTCTTTCAGACTATCTCCTTCTTCCCCTTTGCCCCTAATAGAAATGCTTGCAAAACTCTGGGATGACAGACAAGCTTTCTTTTCTACCTACCCATGCTGCTGGTGCTTTAGACACCATGCCCCAAGAGCCGTCTTTTATCTGGCATTTTGGCTTCATAAAACATTGAGTAACAAAAAGACTTCAGTCGTACAAGTTACAAATTTTTGATTTAACAACTCTCATGTGTTTTCCCCTTTTTATACTCCCAGTAGTCCTTTGAGGTGGGTACTACTGGTTACCCCCATGTGACCTGAGGTCCTGTGCCAGCTTGTCCAGTCACCAAGCACAAGCACAGCAGATGGGTACTGGGACAGGAAAGGGATGACAGACCCCATGTGTGGCCTATGTCTAGCTAGAGTGGCCTATGTCTAGCTCTGCCAACAGTACCAACCCTTCTTGGCTCCAGCTGCTTGGCAGCAGTTCCACAGAAAGGCCTAGGCAGCCCCAGGGACCACACCTCAGGGACAGAGCTGGGTCTTTGTGCACAGCGTTGATCCCTTGTGGCCCGGGGGAAAGGAAACTGTGGGCATTGGCAGAAGTGGCTTAGGGTGCGGTACCTGCATTTGGGAGGTTATTCTTCTGCTCATCTGTCTCTGGATACTTAATCCTCACCCCTACCCCAGCCCCAATGACACTGTTGTGTCCAGGATTCTGAGACAACTCTAGAGGATGCTGAAATCTACATCCACAGAGAAGCAAATTATCCACTTTTCACTCTCAGATGGGGGAGGAATAAGGTGGTGGAAAAGTTTACTTGGCCCTCTGAAGCCTGCTTTGGGGCCTTTCTACTTATTGTGCCTTCTACCTAGAAAGCCCTTTCCCCTCACATTCAGGGCTCTGGTCCAATAACCTCTGCAGAAAAGCCCCATTGAGCATCCCACCCCATACCCCACCCTGTACTTGGCTTTATTCTGAGTTATCAGTGAAAGCAACAGGAAACAGTGATTCCCATCCACTCAGGAAAGGCTTCAGCATCTTTTCTAGGTAAGGATGAGATGTGAAATCCAGAGCTGGCTTTCTTCTCCACTAACAGAATCAAGGTCCAGCACTTCAGAAGGTGACCTTCCGGCTTCAGAAACAATCTCACATGTTTAAGGAGCTGGTGGAAAAAAGAATGACAGCTCCCTCCTACCCCCAGTATTCTGATCCAAATACATTCTTTTGGACATTTTCCCTTCACCAAGATTTTCTATGAAATCTGCCAAGTGTGAAGAAGGTACATATGCTAGGTGGGAGAGAACATACAAAGTTTACTCTCTATGTCCCTTTGACACTTGGTCAAAACTGCAGCCCAGAGGAGCCAGAGCACTCAGAACACCCTCCCTGGGCTTGGCAAGAAGTTAGGCCCACGTAAGTCCTTCAGTGCTTTTTAAAAATGCTGTATTAATCTGGAATAGGGGCATGGGTTCCTGAAGGGGGCCTGTCTCCAGTCATCCTATCCATAGCCACATCCGCTGTATATACTGCAAATACTCTGGTTTATTGGGTGGGCACTGCATGCAACCTGTGTAGGGGAACCAGAAAGGCAAGCGTCCAATTCTGGTTCTTCCATTACCAGCTGTGCGACCTTGGACAGGGGAAGTCGGGTGTTTGACACGTCTGCCTGGGAAGACTCAGTGAAGGACTACTGCAATGTTTCATGTGAAAATAAGGAGGTCAAAATATGTGTAAATCTGAGAACTGCGGTTGCCGAAGTTTTAGGATGTACTCTCCTCAGGACATTACTCAGAGGAGGGCACCTGAATAAGGGGTCTGACTCCCACTCCTACCTCCTAAGCATCCGGCACGTTCTGCAAGACCTTTGAAGTCCTCCCCCCGACCGCAGTGAGCACTTCTTCACACGGTTAGAGCAGCGTGGGCCCTCGGTAGCCCCACACCACACCCCGGGAGCTTCCAGAGTAGATGACTCCTTTTAAGACGGCGCCACTCTACGGAAGGTGAGCACAACTTTTCGCGGAATGAGGAATGCCGTGCTTCAGCTGGTAGCCTTCCCTGGCCCTCCCGCAGCACAGCCAATCCCGGGTGCCGCAGTCCGCTTTCGTCAGGAGTTGCTGGGCAGATTCTCTTTTGGCGAAACTCTTCCCACCCCCGGCCCACCGCAGCTCCCAGCCCTCGGTGCCAGCCCAACCAGAAGGCAAGACCAGGGATCAAAAACGTGGGGGTGATTGAACGCCGCGGAGCCAGGTGGCTGCCGCTACCCTTTTAATACGGCTCGATCTAGTGATGTCTGCGTCGTGGGGCCGTCGGCCCCGAAGGTCACAAGGCAAGGACGCGAGAGGACGCGCGGAGGGTCAGGTCGGGGAGGAGCGGGCCGCTCTGCGGCCGCGGGCATGCGCCGGCCAATCTCTTGCCCCGCCGCCCTCTGGCGTCAATCGTTGCCGGGGCGGCGCTCGCTACCGCGGCAGAAGGGAGCCGCCCGGAGCAAAGAAGCAGAACAGTTAGGGACAGCTGCCCACCGCCAACCCTTCCCTCCCGGTCCCTCGGTCCCCTCACCGGTTGCCAACTGGCTCTTCGGACACCGAGCAGCTCCCACTCAGCGGGCTCGCCGACTCCTGCCTACCAGTCTGCCGGACTGTGGCGGGGAAGGGATGGAAGGGGCTGGCCGAGCGCGCGGCCGCCGAGGAGAGGGAACAGGGAGATGCCTCGGGATAGTCGGTCACGCTTCAGCCCCGCTCTCCGGGGTTGGCCAGTGGCGGCCTCACGCTGGCCGCGTCACTGGTTGCCGGGAGGACTGAGAACGCTCCACTCACTGCTCAGCCCTGCAGGCCTGGCCCAAATCCCGACGAGGGGGCGGGGCTAAGAGGGAAAGAAGGGAGCCTGCGGTCCGGCCTTCCTCCCACGTTTCACCAATCCCTGCTCCTTTGTCCACTTCCGCGCCCCAGGGCCTCGTCCGCCCAATCAGAGGACCGGGCGCTGAGCCAAGTGCACCGCGTCAGCCCCTGTAGCTGAGTCTGGGGTGCCGGCCGTGGTGTTCCCTTGACTCGCGTGAGCCCACGGAACTACGGACAGTTGTCCTATCGGTGATGCCACCCATCTAAACCGTCCCGGTAGTAAGTTAGTGACTTACTACAATGAGACCAGGCTGTTATCCTACAGCTCTGCCCAGGCGGCTCCTACAAGTTCATGGCTAAATACAATGTTTTCATTCTTCAAGCTTTCCTTTCAGCCTCATATACAATGAAAAATGGTATCTTCTGGTGCTTCCTCAAATAACTCCACAGATACCAACTGGCACAGTTTCCCAATAGTGGAAAGAACCAAGTACAGAGAAGTGAAGTCTAACGATCTGGAGTAATGAGAACAGGAAAGAATGCTTAAAGTTAATGAAATCCTGTATTGTAGATCTTTTTTTTTTAAATGAGGATTTTTATTAATTTCAAGTTGCAAACATAAAGTTGTAAAGCCAGATTAAAAAGGATTTCAGGAAATGAAAGAGGAAAACAAGGGCAAACTTACAAATTGCATCAATAACACATTTTAATGACGTGACATGGATTAAATGTCTTTTAAAATAATTTAAAAAGAACTCAGTAGAAAATGATTGGAGGTTGTGCTGCTTACATTGTGCTGCCAGCTTCAAGGTCTCAGACGCTGATTACATCAGAGACTGCTACTTATTTTTATATTTATGCAGGTAAACTAATTGTGAAGAGCTATAGTAAACTTGATACACTTGGTACAGCACAAAAATAGAATATTTGTTGAGAGTGTTGCAGGAAAAAAGAGGGTTCTTGGCTTCACATGGGAAAGATTTCAAATGTAAGCCAATATAGACTTTAGAGTAAAAGTAAGTTTATTTAGCAGAGAGTAAGTAAGAAAACAAAGGCCACCCCATAGAGTGATGGTCTCTAATCACTAGTGGAAGAGTGAGACTCCCTCCATCAGCTGGGCTGGGGTTAATATGTGCTTTCTGTTTCCATGGAAAATTTGTTGGTATGGGGGGAAGGAGGAAAGAACAACAGTAAGTTTATTTTTAACTTCTGGAAGATACAAGAAGAATAAAGGCAGGTTTGTTTTTAACTCTTATAAAGCACAACCTCTGTTTTATTTGCTGTGTGCTTAACTACAGGGACAGTCCTAATGGAATCTCTACATATAATTTTTCTGTGTGATTGATTAACCTCTGCCTGAGTTCTGTGTCTCTCAGGGAAACCAGAAGGCAACCGAGTCCCGGGCTTGTGCTGCCTGTGCCACTCAGCGATTAGACTGACAAAGAACTTGGGCTACAGAATAAACGTTTATTGGTGATCTGAGAAGACAGCAGGTTAACACCTTCAAAAACTGACTTAACATTCTCAGACCAGTTTAGGGTATTTAAGGGGAAATCTGGGCGTTCCTCCAGAGGTTATGTGAGGGTTCCAGGGTTTCTGCATTGAGTCTTCCCTTTGGCAATATTTGCCCAAGGTGGTCAGCAACCCAAGAACAATGACGGGAGTAGCCTGGAAAGAGTGCTAGACCATAGAGATTGTGATCAATAAGCCTAAGGGTATTAATAAGTCTAAGAGTATTAATCATAATGATACCAGTCAAGCGAGTAGCCGCCCCACACTGAAAAGCTTTTAAGTTTTATTTCGTATAGGAATTTTAAGTTTCCCTTTCCTTAAATTCCCTTACCCCCAGTTTCTTAGCTCCCTAGTTCCTGATCTTAATCACCTTTCAAATCAGCTTTTTCCTAGCCTGAATCATAGGAAGTCCCCTGGCCCCTGCTTAAGGCCATTCCAGGCCCAGTTCCTGGGTGAACACCGGATTAACGAGAGGAGAACACCACAGCCTCCATGAAGCTAAACAGAATTTCTATCACACAACCCTTGCGTCAATGGCTTTGGGTCCTGCTTCTTGCGCCAACTATTTAACTCTGTTTAACCAAAATCTATTTTTCCTTATTTAGGGGCCTTGGGGATACAAGTGATACCCCAGCAAGATTACTACTCCTAACCAAAGAAGCCAACATGGCCTTCCAAGCAATTCTTGGTCTTCCAGGTGGATCTCAAGACTCATTCCTCTCATCTAAGATTGGATAGGGCGAGATTCTGTGAATCCCCCAATATGTAGGGACAGCTCTATGCCCCTGCCCAGCAGGAAGCAGATACAGAAGAAAAGACCTCGTTCCTTCAACTTCCCATAGAGATTTCATGGGGATCACATCTCTCAAGGGGAAAACAAGGCAGTTAGAGATAGGCATCGGGTCTCTGCATTCCTACACAACCCACAAGATGCAACTGCCCAAAGACCTCCCCTCTCTGCCCAAAACTTCCCCTTTTCACTATAATTATCTACCCCTATGTGAAAACAAATAGGTACAAAATACCCAAGTAGATTAAACCGGCCACTCACACCTGCGCAGTAAAGGCCACAACGACCTTCATTTCACCTGAGCCTCATTATACCATCATTATAATATAATGCTGTCATACAGGGTGTCATGAGGGGGTCTCAGCTCCCACTCCCCACATAAAAGCGCAGAATGTGGTAAGGCCAAAAAGGAACACCCACGGAGCCATAGTTAGGGGAGTCATACCACTATATTCTCGCTGGTGGCTGGGTTGGAGACACAGGAAGCAGGAGCCACAGGGTCTGCAATCTGCCGTCCGCGTCCCTGCCAACTGATCCACTTACTAACTGCAATCTGCCCTGCTAACTGCAATCCCTGCTTGCTAGCTTAGCCACGGCAATTATATCAGTGGCTAATGGCTAACCAGTGTGGGCACAGAGCCAGGAGTGCAGTTTCCAAGCTCTCGGCCTCACGTGGAAAGGTGCTGGCTCAGGTAGTAATTGGCCATCAACTGTGATTGGATGGCCATCAGCTGTGGCTAGTTGGCCATCAGCTGTGGCTAGTTGGCCATCAGCTGTAACCAGTGAGCCATTGGCCACTAATATAACTGCTGTGGCTATGCTAGCAGCAAATGGGGACTAGCAAGAAAATGGGGCTGAGCTTGCAAGTGCGGATTGCAGCTAGCAAGTGAGGTTGGTTGGCAGAGAAGTGGACAGCAGGTTGTGGATAGTGTGGCTCCTGCTTCCTGTGTCTCCAAGCCAGCCGCCATCAAGAATATAGTGGTATGAGTCCCCTATCTAGGCAACGTGGGTGTTCCTTTTTGGCCTCACCATATCCTGTATTCTTATGTGATGAGTGGGACGAGAGACCCTGCATGCCACCCCTCATGACACATAGCGCAGCGAGCAGAGTACGGTGCCGGCCAAAGCTCTCCAAAGGGCAGAGGAGCAGTTTGTGCATGTGGGGACAGAGTCCCAGAGAGCAGTTTCCAGGCTCCCGGCCTCACATGGAGGGGTGCTGACTCGTATTAGATGGCTGTCAGCCGTGACTAATTGAACTTCAGCTATAACCAGTTAGCCAATTAGCCACTGATATAACTGCCACAGCTGCGTTGGTTGGTCGGTCGATTGGTTGGCAGGCCAAGAAGCGGACAGCAGGTTGCAGGTTGTGTGGATCCAGCCTCCAGTGAGACTATAGTTAGTGCCTTCAGCGAGACTATAGTGGTATGACTCCCCTATCTATGGCTCCATGGGTGTTCCTTTTTGGACTAGCCATATCCTGCATTCTTATGTGGGGAGCGGGACCACAGACCCCACAGGCTGCACTGCATGACAAATGGAGCGAGCAGGGTCTCCCACATGACAAATGGAGCAGTGAGCCGGGTATGGCGCCGGCCAACGCTCTCTGAGGGATGGTAGAGCAGTTTGTGCGTGTGAAAACGCAGTCTCGGGAAGGCCATGAGGAGCAGTGCCAGAGACTGGGAGCACAGTCTGCCTGGGAGAGACGCGACCCCTTGGTGAATTGGTGGTCCTCTCGAGCCACTGGATGGCATGCTGCCCTGTTGGACATAGCAGGCATTACCAGCTTTTTAGTGGGCTGCTGCTGTAGGCTTCGAGGGTTGCAAACATCTTACACCGAGGCCTCCACCCAATCGGACGCCTGGCAAGCCGAGCAAGATTCCTGCCAGGTAGGAATGGCGTCTGACTCTGGGCAGGAGGACAGGTGGCCCCCACACAGTGTGTTGTGCCTGGTGGCCACTGTTCTCAGGATTTGGATCTCCAAGGCGGTGTGGGAGGACCTGGATGGCTCTCCAGCCAGCGTAGAGAGTGCCCTGCAGGTTTTAGCTGACTGGTTGCCAGAGGATGGCTACAGCCAGCCATGTGGGCTGAATGTTCCTCATGGCCTGAGTCTCAACACAGAAAATGCGCTTGAAATAGCCCAGGTACTGGACCAGGTGTTATGGTTGGAGGCGCTGGAAGCTCGGGTCTGCCTGTTAGAGGAGGGGCCCCACAGTGGAGACTCTGAGGCAGAGGCGGAGGAAGCGAGTGGAGACAATGTAGCTCCCAACTCCCAAGTCCAGCCAATCTTGAAGCAAAGGGTAAAACGTAAGCAAACTTTGGGCCCCGTGGACATTGCTACAGGCAACCCAGCTGTGACTAAGTTCACAACCTACACCCCTTATACTCCCACTGAGTTGCAGGAGCTGGGGAGGCGGTACCAACAGCACCCTGGAGAGCCAGTCTCGGCTTGGCTACTGCGTTTATGGGATGAGGGAGCAGACAACATTCTCTGCTCCCCAGGCGAGATGGAAAGCTAACCTTTGTGACAGTGCATCGTCCCTGTGACAAAGTTTACAGAACTGCCATAGGTTGGCCACGACCAGGGCAACCATTCTCTAATGGAGTGGCTCACTGCTGCGGTATGTAGGAGCCTGACTCAGAGAAACTATGCTATCCGGCAGCACATGACCTAATTCCTGGAACAGTAAGTTTGCCCTTAAAAGGTCACGTCTCTGATAAGTAAAGCCCCTTCCTCATTCCGCTCTCTCCTTCCTCATTCACTCCCCGCCCAGTTTACCCTAACCCATATAATCTTGTAGCTGCAATAAAAAATTTGAGGCTTGATCAGAACTTTGTCTTGCCTTCATTTCTTCGCGCCTCCTATTTTCTTTTTTCAGGGTGTCTCCCTTCGGTCCCTGTTGAATGCCCCGCTGGTCGGGGCAGCGGTACGCACCGTATGGGGACAGGCTGGCAAGCTGCCAGACACTGTGAGTCAATGGCAGTCATATACGGAATTTACGCAAATCATCCGTGAAATGGGTATGAGAATTGCTATTTTCAACCCTGATATGCGGGGGCCAGATGACGAGCTTTTTACAGCTAGCATGAGCAATCTGGTTTTGGATACTGCACCTGCAAGTGCTTTTGGATCCTTGGTTGCCATTCTTATGCCCTGTGTAGGGCAGCGGATCCATGAAGTTACAATTGCCATGGCCACCCTAGGGGATGTTGAAAGCTGGAGGCAAAGGGAGTTAAGACAGAAGGTCCAAGCAATTGAGACCTGGAAGCCCAAATTGAAAGTAAAGTGGCGAGGTTGCGGGCCTCAGAGAGTAACACGTGCACAGATGTGGCATGATCTCGTGGCAGCAGGGGTCGATCGTGGCAGCAGGGGTCACTGACAACCCAATGCACTCTTGTTGGAACTTTGGAAACAGTTGCGTCCAGAACAGCAATTCCAGAGAAGCCTAAAGAAGTCTGGGAAAGCGCGACCCCTGTCCCCCCAGGACTTCATGGGACCGCTTGAGGCTCACTCCTTTCAGCTTGATTAGGGGTGGGGCCAATGTACCCGATCAGAGTGGATGAGCAGGGACCAGAGGCCCCACGTGGAACTGTGCATACATTGGTCCCCTTCTAATGTGCAGAGGGTTTTGGCCCTCATTGACACTGACATACACTGCAATCTTGTTTATGGGAACCCAGAACTGTTCCCTGGACAAGCAATCTGCATTGATAGCTATGGGGGAAAGACTGTGACTGTAAAAGCTGTTTCCTTACCACTGGGTATAGGAAGGCTTCCCCCTCGTTCTGGAGTATATTCTAGGGGTGGAAACGCTACATGGCCTCAGCTTACAGACGTCGGTAGGAGAGTTTTGTCTCCGGATCCGGGTGGTGAAAGTGATGACACATGGGCATACTCACCACCCTCCTCAAATGTTGCCACAGCCCCGACACATGGTTACAGTGTAACAACACCACCTGCCAGGAGGGCAAGAGGAGATTGGTGGTACCCTAAGAAGCCCAGGAAGTCTGGCTGTGCCCAGAAGAACTGGTGGTGCCCTGAGAAACCCTGGCTGTGTCCAGGATATTGCATTCACCTCTAGGCTCCTCGCACAGGGCCCCTCACGGAAGACGCTTGTCACATAGATTGTGAGGCAAGACCCGGTAGGGGTGGAGTGTGGGGAGAGAGCCCCAGAGAACAGTTTCCACACTCTCGGCCTCACATGGAAAGGTGCTGGCTCTGGTAGTAGACGGCTGTCAGCTGTGTCTAATTGACCATCAGCTGTAACCAGTTAGCCAATTAGCCACTGATATAACCACTGCGTTGGTTGGTCAGTCAGTTGGGTGGCAGGCAGAGAAGCCGACAGCAGGATGCAGGTCGTGTGGATCCTGCCTCCAGTGAGACTATAGTGCCGCCAGTGAGACTGTAGTAGTATGACTCCCCTATCTATGGCTCCGTGGGTGTTCCTTTTTGTCCTAGCTATATCCTGCATTCTTAGGTGGGGAGCGGGAGCAGAGACCCCTCCTGATGCCTCGCACGACAAATGGCGCAGCGAGCAGGGTCCCCCACATGACAAAGTCCTCACCCATCAGCTCCTCTTGAGCCTTGCCTTTGTTGGGGCCCCATTCCACACCCTTTGGAGTGCACTTTTTCTTCTAATAATGGCCCTTGAGCCACTGTTTTCTGCTCGGACCCACTTTTGTTTCTTTGAAGTGTACTTTTTCTTCTAATAAACTGCTGTTTCACTACTTTACCTCAAACAAGAGCCTGGACACCATGCCAAGGAGGGCCCCACTCTCCAGTGACAGTAAGTTTCAGGGTAATTTTCTAAAATAGGGAACTGGGACAGGGGACATTTATAGCTCAAGCCCCAGGAGAATGATCTATTGTTAAGCTACAGGTAGGTCAAGGAAAGGTGAGGCCAGGGATGCAGTGAGGCCTCTACTGTGGGGGTGCCAGCGGCGCCCTTCTTCAATTTGCCCCTGCCTTTTATTCATTTTATTTCTATAAAATTAGTACGGTTGCGGGTGTAATGACGAGTGGGGAAAAGAAGGAGGAGGAACGTACGCTACAATGGGGCTAATGAATTTATTTAGTAATATTCTAATCAATTTATTTAGCAATATGTAATAGTAAAAGACAAAGGCAATTAATAGAATGTGCTAATGACAGAAAGTAAAGGTGGTTAAGACTAAACTATATATACACTGATAACAATGCCATGTCAAAGGAGTACACATACTTATAAGTTTAAGAGATCCCAACATATGTTTACTATTCATCAAAAATCACTTGGCTAAATACACAACTAACATCAGTAAGGAGTATCCAAAAGCAGTAATAAGCTCTATAGGATAGTAACTATTATAGTAGATGTCAAAAGCTCACCATACTGGGGGAGAACAACACTGGAAAAGTCATAAATCAAAACCTTGCCAGGTCTGTAGCTGAGAGAAACTCAGGTGTCTCCCACACCGCTGCGTGCTAGTTCCCAAGAATACTGTTGTTGTTGTCTTTGTTGTTGTTAGAAGTCCAGGCGTCTTCTGATACTATAAGTTGTAAGCTGTATGTAACTTTTCAAGGTGTTAACAATCTGAAGAATGTTGCCATTGTCGTCTCTGTTGCTGTTGTTAGAAGTTAGGACATCTTCTGATACTCTAAGCTGCAAGTTACATACAACTTCCCAAAGATGCTAGAATGATGACAACTCACCAACAAAAAAAAGTCTCTACTGTCCATTGAGGCAAGTTCCAATCTCTTACTCTGAAACAATCCAATCCTGAAAAGCAGTCCTGAAACAACAAATCTTCTGAATAGCAATTTCTTGAAACAGCAATCAATCAATTAATCCACCTGAGGTCTGTTTTATATATCTCTTTAGATGCACCCCAGAGCTAAGTTTTATGTTCCTGCCTCCCCCTCCGGGAATGGCCAGTTCTGGGAGGGTCCAGCAGTTACTGATACAGCAGTTACTGATATGAATGCTTACCATTCAGCCGAAGGGCCAATTCATCCGGATAAGCAACCAAGGTCTTCCAAAGCCTGGCAACGTACCTCGTCCTGATATAACTTAGCTACTTCTTCTCTGCATCTGTTGATGTGGGCGGGACAGAACAAAGAAGGAATTCTCTCAATCCCTGATCAAGAATTTCTTTAACCGCAAGCTAACCATCACCTCACAACACGGACAGGACAACAAATATCATCTCATATCTCCCCTACTGGAGAGAATGAGACCAAACAGAAAACTTCATCTCATGTCTCCCCTGCTCGGGAGAAGGAGACCCAGAAAGCAACATCATCGCATATGTCCCCGGCTCAGAAGAATGAGACCAAAGGTATCGCCACTCAACAGCTTAACTGTTTGTTTTCTTGTACCAGCCCCCAAAGAAAGGAGAGTCTGTAAGACGGATCCTTTCAGGGACTTTGCTAAGCCTTTGTGTTTGCACCCTGTGCCTCCCTGTTTGGTCCCAGAAAGATGACTGGACAGTAAGATTCCTCACAGAAGGAACAACTCAAGCCAGGTGCAGTCGCGTGGGGACAAACAGGAGAACCCACAGGGTTCACAGAGGTGAGCACAGCCCCCCATCTTCGTTAGGCTAAGGAAAGCCTCAGCCTCTGTGGCTGCATTCCTTCCCAAAACCTGCACGGGAAGTGATTCAATGATGTGTTCTCCATCTATTCATATGCATATAGGTTTTTGTCCCTTGGGGAAGTTGAGGTTTAAGGTCCAGCTGTCTGCAGGCACAGGTGATTGGCTTAAATCGGTTTCCTATTATGATGTATAGGACTCACAGATCTTGAGATTAACAAGCCTTATCTTCTTTGCTTCCCCACCGAACTAATACAAGCTATTGTGCAGGCCTGATTAGGCGCCACAGCCCAGACCTTGAGGCTGCTGGTCCCTTGCCCTCCGCACTTAAACTCTATTCATGACTACTGTCTTTTCTTAACCCTGCGCAGCCCTCCTGGCTCCCCACAACTTTCGTTGCATGGGACGTGACACAAAGGGGGAATTTACTCAACCCCTGATCACAGCACAGAAATCTCCTTACATACAGGAACAGATAAAAGCTAATAGACAAAAGCTCATATCAACCAATGAAGGCAAATTTTCCTTTAACATCTACCCTACACAGGGCAGGGGACAATGACCAATCTTGGCTGCTCCTGCTGAGACTGGGCATCATATCCCTGCCTATGGCACTAGAGTTTCTTGCTAATCTATCAGAGTGGGGAGGGGGCTGTTTATGGCATATCCAGCAGTCAGAGAGGCCATTGCCCCCAGCTCTTATATTAGATCCTAGGTGGAGCACAAGTAAAGAAGAAAACTAGACTCCAAATAAGCCCCAACAGAAAGGCAATAACGAGCAGCTCCAGAAGTCATCAGTAAGAGGAGCTTAAGGTCTTCAATTGGTTCACAGGAACAGGAGTGACAGTCTTCCTCCTGGGGGAGTCCTGTGGAGACTTAAATGAAACAGATTTGATTCGAGGCAAGTGGACCCAGCTGCTGACTCTGAAGATTGACAACAGTTGGGGTGCTTGGAAAAACTGCAAAGGGTCCTTCTGGTTAGGCGCTAACTGGTCTGTCAAGGACCCCTCCCCATCTAGGCTTCTAAAAATATGTGGTCCCCTGGCTTCCCAGGGCTACAATGTGTAGAGGGGTTAACCTGGGGGAGATGCTGGTCCCCCATATTTTCTCAGTGCCTGCTGAACCTCTCCCAAGTTAACAACATACGAAATAATAGAATTGAGGTCGTAATCCAAATCAATAGGCAGCAATTAGAGCCAAGGCTTAGAGCTCTCCTGACAAAACTTTTCCAGAGTCCTTTTTTAAAAGTCTGACTTGCTCATTTTACTTTTCCTCTAAGGCACAAGCCAATGGTAAGGAACAGGCTTGAGTATGAGCCCAAATTTAGGGGGTTTATTTATCCCTACAACCAAGCTGGTTTCGGAGGAAATAGGTCTATAGTGAGTGGTCACGACAGAATAAATGAACAGGCTTAACTGCCATGTCAGTGGTCATGCACAGTTCCTCCCCTGTGATGAGAACAGCCTCTTTCTTCTGGGAAGCCACTGGGAACTTCAGGCCTGTCAGTCGATGACAGCTATATGTGGAGAGGGAGTTGGTCCCTGCTCTCTTCAGAGCAGAGGACAATCGCTCTTCCAGTGCCCTTTTAGTTTGCACAGGGGGAACGGCTACTTTGGAGGACTAGGACATGCCTTACTCCAGTGGTCTGGGCTTGTATATCCAAAGCAGACTCCTTTACCTGGTATGTATCTTCTGGGGTTTCTGGGGTGACCCTGAGAAGGCTTCAGCCTTGCTCTGTCAGCTGCAGTCAAATGTCTGACTTGTCTCTGGCGTTGTCTCTGGTCTCACTGTTCCTTTCTTTACTCATTTTCCCTGTCTTGGTTGTTAAAGACATTTAAATAAATTCCATGGCCTTCTCTAGGATCTGAGCCTTTTCATCAAGATGTAACAATAAGTCAGAATTACTATAACCCTATATCAGGTTAGGGAAAAATAGCAGGTCAAGCTTCCTTACACTGGTCCATATCTGACACAGAGGAGGGCACATGAACTCTAGCAGTCCCAAAATACAAAAGTTTACATAAGTATTAGCAAAACTTAGTTCCTAGATTTAGTTTTCTTGAGTAACTAAAGACCTAATTAAGACAATATAAAACATAGAAATTATTCTGATGACACATATAATCTTTGCTTTTCAGGTTGTCGTGCGGGAGACCCTGCTCGCTGCGCCATTTGTCGTGCGCGGAGGCCTTCTCACCGCACCATCTTTCAGGCGGGGCGGCCTGCGGGGTCTCTGCTCCCGCTCCCCACACAAGAACGCAGGATATGGTGAGACCGAAAAGGAACACCCACGGAGCCATAGGTAGGGGAGTCATACCACTATGGTCTCACTGGAGGCTGGGCCCACCGGACGCCGACCTGTCGTCCGCCTATCTGCCAACTGACCGACCGACGACTCTTCTCCACTCTCTCCTCTGTTCCTCTCTCTCGGCTCTCCTCTTCCGCTCTCCTCGGCCCTCCTCTTCCGCTCTCTTCGGCTCTGCTCGGCTCTGCTCGGCTCTGCTCGGCTCTGCTCGGCTCCTCGGCAGTCCTTCATAGCCGCAGCAGTTATACCAGCGGCCAATCGGCTAACCAGCCACAGCCGACGGCCAATCAGCCACAGCCGAGGCCATTCACCACCTGAGCCAGCACCCTTCCACGTGAGGCCGAGAGCCTGTAAACTACTTTCTGGGGCTCTGTCCCCACACAGGCAGAAAACTTTTTCATAATCAGTGGCTGACCAATAGTCTAACAAACTTTGTCCTACTTAGCAGAGAGAGAAAACTTAATTAATTTTGCACCAGCTTACTTTTGATATTTGAATTTACTTAATTAATCATATTTAGATTAACCATACATAAAAATCTTCTCAAGATTTTTCTTCACAAACCTTCTACAACTTCCCCATTCCTTCTTAGTTTGTCTCTTCTCACTCATTCAGAAATAACCAACTTTAGGACAAACTACTTTCTTTCAATTCCTTAAAAAATGTATTTCCATACCTTATACCTTCCTTGAAAACGTACATCATTTCTTTTCATATTAATTAGAATCCATAACCTTCAGAACCTTAATTTTTACTGACAACTAAAAGCAAGCAATTAGCGCCTCCATTGGCAAATCCAGAAACATATTTTGTGAACTTCAAATGCATGGGCTTTTGTAATAAAATACAAGATATATTTATTAACAGATGTTAATTTATCTTTTAACATTCTGTTATGAAAGTCTGGCTTCTTCTTGCCAATGCAGTGAAGAATCAAAGGTCAGCAAGCTAATTAATATGCAAGCAAGCAGGGTTTATTAGTGACACATCCTCAGGAAGAGAACTGGCCTAGCTGAGGTGAAGGGTGAGGGGAGAGAGCTCGAGGGCCAGAGAGAAAGAGCACCCTTGTCCTGAGGACTTATAGTTTGCTGGGTGGGGTGAGGGAGTTACATATTGATTTGGTGGGAAAAGTGGTGCATGCTCTTCCATAGGAGGGCGTGACCTCCTAAGATGGGTGGAGGTCTGTTGACTCAGATTCTTACCTTGCTCCAGACCACCTCTTGTCATCTGTTATTTTAAAAACAGATACGTGGCTGGAGGAAGTTAATCAGAGTTATTTATGAACTTTTTCTGTAGGAACTATGGACCCTCTCACACCCCTCTTCCTTCTACATTTTCTAACTTCTACCTAACAATTTTTGTGACAAGAAGCCAGAAATACATGAACTCAGACCTATCTAATAATTAATATTTCAGCATTTCATTATTTTTAATACCTAAATATTCAATAATTGTTATCATTTAATATAACTTAGCAAAACTAAAATCTTATGTTACCAACAGATCGTGGGAAACCATGTCCAAGCATCTACATTATATAATTATTACTGAAAAACTTTACTAACAACCTTTTATTTTAGTTCTTTGAGACTTCAAATTTAATTACCCAACCTATTTTTTGATAAATTTTGTAACAGACATAGCATGAGTTTATTTTTATAAACCCAGGTAAAACAAAAGATAATATTTAATGTTAATAACCTTAAAAGACATATCAATTTAACCAAAAATTAAACCAGTCTTAGTATCAAATATTTTCTTAGATCATGTTGATGGAGAAACTGACCTAAAATGGTTCCCTGCCACGTGGAACTGACCTAAAATGGTGGCCCGAGCGGAGACAAAAGTCCCCAGCCTAAGCCCCAGCCCACTTCCACATAACCCCCTCCAAGCCACACCCCGAGCCAATCACCAGATGACACCTACCCCTTCCCCAACTCAAGGAAGTCCCCAACCCATAAAAACCTGCTCAAAACCTTGCTAAGGGCTCAGTCTTTGGGAAGGATCCCGCTGAGCCCGCCG
Source organism: Rhinolophus sinicus (assembly GCF_057876585.1). Classification (NCBI taxonomy): domain Eukaryota; kingdom Metazoa; phylum Chordata; class Mammalia; order Chiroptera; family Rhinolophidae; genus Rhinolophus; species Rhinolophus sinicus. The sequence continues at coordinate 67,150,049 of NC_142505.1, forward strand.
ACGTAGTAAAGCTGACTCTCCTAACTCTCTGAGTGCTGCTTGGGTTCTTTCTGGTCCTGGTATCTGTAACAACGTGATCCTAAAAAGTACTTGGGAATTTTTTATTATTTAAATTTATATAAGCGCTTAATGTTTTAAATTTAAGCCAATCAAATATTATAATCTGGTAATGCCATCTGGAGACAAAGACATTATACTACATATAAAACATAAACAAGCAGATATCAGAGATTATATATATATAATTGCAGAGGACAGTTCCAAGGAGGCTGAAAAAAAGGTGGTGGTCTGACTTGTGAGATGAGCTGCTTGTTTGTTTTTTTGTTTGTTTGTTTTTAATTAATTAATTTTTTTATTAATTTAGGGTGCACAAAACAATGTAATAGTTAGACATTTATCATTTATATCCCTCACACTGTGTCAACCCCCCTCCCCCCATCCACTACCCCTCTGACATCACACACAACCATTACATTTCCACTGTCTCTATTCCTAATGCTGTACTCCGCTTCTTGTAAATGTATAGATAGATAGAGATAGATAGATAGATAGATAGATAGATAGATAGATAGATAGATAGATAGATAGATAGATAGATGATAGATAGATAGAATTGTAGTTGACATTCATTATTGTTCAGCTTCAGCTTCAGGTGTACAGTACAGTGATCAGGCATCTACATCATCCCTGAGCTGGTCTCCCTAACGAGACAAGTGTCCATCGGATACCCTACAAAATCTTTACAACATTATTGATTACATTCCCCAAATTAACTTTTGTAACCCCATGGCAATCTTGTGGTTACTGACTGCTTTCTAATCCCCTCATCTTCCCCCTTATCCCCACACCCCCTCCCATCTAGCAACCCTCAGTATTTCCTCTATGTCTCCAAAACTGTTTCTGATTAGTTCATTCACTTATTCTTTTCTTTAGATTCCCCATATAAGTGAGGTCATATGGTATTTGTCTTTCTCTGTCTGACTTATTTCACTTAGCATAATGTTCTCTAGGTCCATCCATATCATTGCAAATGGTAAAACTTCATTCTTCTTTATGGCTGAGTAATACTCCATTGTATAAAAGTACCAGTTTCTTAATCCAGTCATCTACTGATGGGCATTTCGGTTGTTTCCATGTCTTGGCTATTGTGTATAGTGCTGCAATAAACATAGAGGTGCATAAATTTTTTTGAATTAGAGTTTTGGATTTCTCCCAATAGACACCTAGGAGTGGACTTGCTGGATCGTAAGGTAGTTCCATTTTCAGATTTTTGAGATACTTCCATACTGTTTTCCATAGTGGCTGCACCAATCTGCAATCCCACCAACAGTGCACAAGGGTTCCCTTTTCTCCACATCCGCGCCAGCACTTGTTTGTTGATTTACTGATGATAGCCATTTTGACTGGGGTGAGGTGGTATCTCATTGTGGTTTTTATTTGCATTTCTCTGATGGTTAGTGAGGTTGAGCATTTTTTCATATGTCTGTTTGTCATCTTTATGTCCTTTTTAGAAAAATGTCTCTTCATGTCCTGTGCCCATTTTTAGTTGGGTTGTTTGTTTTTTTTTGGAGTTGAGTTGAGTGAGTTTTTTGTAAATTTGGGATGTTAACCCTTTATCAGATATATCATAGGCAAATATCTTCCCATTCGGTAGGATTCCTTTTTGTTTTATTGATAGTCTCCTTTGCTGTGAAAAATGTTTTAGTTTGATGTAATCCCACATGTTTATTTTTTCTCTTACTTCCCTTGCCCGAGTGGATATATCAGTAAACAATCTTACTCCGGGTAATGTCTGTAAAGTTTCTTCCTATATTTTCTTCTAGGAATTTTATGGTTTCAGATCTTACATTTAAGTCTTTAAGCCATTTTGGATTTATTTTTGTATATGGTGTAAGGAGGGGGTCCAGCTTCATTTTTTTGCATGTATCTGTCCAGGTTTCCCAGCACCATTTTTTGAACAGACTGTCTTTACCCCACCGTAATTTCTTGCTTCCACTGTCGTAGATTAAATGACCATATAGGCATGGATTTATTTCTGGGCTCTCTCTTCTGTTCCATTGATCTATGTGTCTGTTTTTATGCCAGTACCATGCTGTTTTGATTACTGTAGCCTTGTTGTATAATTTGATATCAGGTATTGTTATACCTCCCACTTTGTTCTTATTTCTCAAGATTCCCGAGGCTATCCGGGGTCTTTTATGGTTCCATATAAATTTTAGGATTATATTTTCTATTTCTGTGAGAAACTTCCTTGGTAGTTTGATAGGAATTACGTTGAATATGTCTATTGCTTTAAGCAGTATGGACAGTTTAACGATATTAATTCTTCCTATCCATGAACATGGTATGTGTTTCCATCTATTTGTATCTTCTTTAATTTCTTTCTTCAGTGTCTTATAATTTTCTGAGTACAAATCTTTTACTTCTTTGGTTAAATTTATTCCCAGGTATTTTATAGTCTTTGAATCAATTGTAAATGGGATTGTTTTCTTAATTTCTCCTTCTGATGTTTTATTATTGGTATATACAAATGCAACTGATTTCTGAATATTAATTTTGTATCCTGCTACTTTACTAAATTCATTTATCAGCTCTAATAGTTTCTTGGTGGCGTCTTTAGGGTTCTCTCTATATAGTACCATGTCATCAGCATATAATGACAATTTTACTTCCTCCTTACCAATTTGGATGCCTTTTATTTCTTTTTCTTGTCTGATTGCTGTGGCTAGAACTTCCAGCACTATGTTGAATGGAAGTGGAGAAAGTGGGCAATCTCGCCTTATTCCTGATCTTAAGGGGAATGGTTTTAGCTTTTCTCCATTGAGTATGATGTTAGCTGTGGGTTTATCATATATGGCCTTTCTTATGTTGAGATATGATCCCTCTATTCCCACTTTCTTAAGGGTTTTTATTATAAATGGCTACCAGATTTTGTCAGATGCTTTTTCTGCATCTATTGATATGATCATATGATTATTTTTATTTTTGTTAGTGTGATGTATCACATTAATTGATTTGTGGATGGTAAACCACCTTTGCATATCAGGAATGAATCCCACTTGGTCATGGTGTATGATCTTTTTAATGTATTGCTGAATTCTGTTCGCTAATATTTTGTTGAGGATTTTTGCATCTATGTTCATTAGAGATATCGGTCTGTAGTTTTCTTTTTTTGTAGTGTCTTTGTCTGATTTTGGGATCAGGGTGATAGTGGCCTTGTAAAATGTTTTTGGGAGACTTCCCTCCTTCTGGATTTTTTGGAAGAACTTGAGGAGAGTAGGTGATAATTCTTTTTTAAATGTTTTGTAAAATTCACCTGTAAAGCCATCTGGTCCAGGGCTTTTGTTTGTTGGGAGTTGTTGATTACTGATTCAATTTCCTGGTGGTAATCAGTCTATTCAAGTTTTCTGTTTCTTCTTGAGTTAGCCTCGGAAGGTTTTATGCTTCTAGAAAATTGTCCATTTCTTCCAGATTGTCAAATTTGTTGGCATATAGTTGCTCATAGTAATTTCTTAAAATTTTTTTGTATTTCTGTGGTGTCTGTTGTCACTTCTCTTTCATTTCTGATTTTATTAATTTGGGTCCTCTGTCTCTTTTTTTGATGAGTCTGTCAAGGTTTGTCGATTTTGTTTATCTTCTCTAAAAACAACTCTTGGATTCATTGATCTTTTGTATTGTTTTTCTGGTTTCTATTTCATTTATTTCTACTCTGATCTTTATTATCTCCTTCCTTGTACTCCCTTTGGGCTTATTTTGCTGTTCTTTTTCCAGATTCCTTAAGTGTGAAGATAAACTGTTGATTAGTAATTTTTCTTGTTTCTTTAGGTAGGCCTGCAATGCTATGAATTTCCCTCTTTGGACTGCTTTCACTGCATCCCGTAGATTTTGGGTCATCGTGTTTTCATTTTTGTTTGTCTTGAGATATCTTTTGATTTCTTCCTTGATCTCATGGTTGACCCATTCATTATTTAGTAACATGTTATTCAGCCTCTGTGAATTGGTGTGTCTTTCAGTTTTTTCCTGTAGTTCATTTCTAATTTCATAGCACTGTGATCAGAGAAGACCACTGGTATGATTTCAATTTTTCTTAAATTTATCAAGATTTGTTTTGTGGCCTAATATGTGGTCTATCTTGGAAAATGTTCCACGTGTGCTTGAGATGAACATGTATTCTGCAGCTTTGGACTGAAAAGGTCTGAAAATATTGATTAAATTCAAGTGGTCCAATGTGTTATTTAAAGCTATTGTTTCCATATTGATTTTCTGTCTGGAAGACCTGTCCCTTGTTGTCAGAGGTGTGTTGAAGTCCCGTACTATGGTAGTGTTACTGTTGATCTCTGTCTTTATGTCAGTCAGTATCTGTTTTATATATGTAGGTGCTCCTACGTTGGGTGCATAGATGTTTACTAGGGTTATGTCCTCTTGTCAGATCTATCCCTTTATTATTATATAGTGCCCATCTTTGTCTTTTAATATATTCTTCATTTTAAAGTATATTTTGTTAGATATAAATATTGCAACTCCAGCTTTTTTCTCATTTTCATTTGCATGAAATATCTTACTCCAATGCTTCACTTTCAGCCTGTGTGTGTCTTTTGATCTGAGGTGAGTCTCTTGTAGACAGCATATACAAGGGGTTTACTTTCTTATCCACTTGAGCTGCTTGTTTTTTAAAAAATGCCTTTTTTTGTCTTCAGTTATCTTAGCCTCAGGAAGTAGTGGCTGTGTTTACACTTCAGGTTACCTGCAAGATCTTGAAAGTTACTGAGAGTTGGAAAAATCTTTCAAGACTTTTACTTTTGCCAAATTTCAGAATATAGAGTTGGTGTCCTATTATAAGAGGATTAGGAGATGTGTGGGTTCCCCTTTTCTCTGAACCATCAGTTTAGTTCCCTTCTTTACAGAGTGTATCACAAAGGCATATATGCACCAGAAATTTCATCCTGTTTCGCAGACATCTAACAGAACAATTCCAGTTGCAAAATAGTACAATAATTCAATGAACTATTAAGCAACCAGCGCTCTCCAGAATCTAATATATACTTTGGCCAAGCAGTACTGCAAAAGAATGTTAATTTCTTTTTGGTCAATGGCTCATAGCCGTAGTTTTGCCAACGACGTAATATTCTGCCCAATGGGGTACCGGCTGGGATTGAAACCTTAGGTCCAATTATTGAGCTGGAACAAATGTGGCCACACTTAACACAGACATAAACACAAATCAGATCCAAGTATTCCCTGGATCAGACAGACAAAACCAGAAAAACCAGATTCGGATCCTATTACCAGATACAAAAACCAAGCCTGGCCAGGTACCAAATTTAGGTGTGACATCATATTACTCCATATACATGGTCAATCCACCATTAGACAGTTGGCCAGTTGGTTAAAACCGGATGTGGCCTTAAGACACCCAATGGCCAAAGGCCAAAACCAAGTGTGGTGGCTGTTAGGCCATATTTAGGCCAGGAACAGGAACCTTCTTATCTTAAAAGCTATCTGTCTTGCTTTGTACCTTGTACCTGTCAGCTTGTGTTTGCCTTAGGCCTGGAGAAGCCGCCTGGAATGTAGAAACCATCTTATCCTGTCTTGCTTTGTACTTTGTCTCCTAGGGGCTTGTGATGGGGGGGCAGGGCGCCTGAGCGGTTGGAGACCTGGGGGTCAGGATATAGAGCTGGAGGGCTTGGTCATGCCCTGAAACCCTTTGTTGCTAGAGACAATGCAATGAAAACCCCCTGAAGCATTGAAGAGGGAACAACCTTGTTTTACCCCCTCCTATAAAACCCCATACCCCTTTTTGCTGGGGAGCTTATGGTCTTTTCTAGTCTGACCTCCCTCAGCTCAAACACGCCAAATAAATTCTAATAGGCCAGTTTTGGTCTCCTGTGACCTATTTCTCCAGCTGTGGCTAACAGTGGCTTTTACAGTGCAGCAGATGGGCCCCTCCTCCCAGGGAACAATGTTGCCAACCACAAGCCTGCTTCCAGAACTAGAGCAAGCTTGCAATCAGAGCCCCTTACTCATAGTGGTATTATGCCTTGCTGGACATTCCAGTCTCACCTATTGGCACCAGTGGGTCAGTATGACTCCCAGATGGCCCTCAAAGAGGAGCCCCAGATGGTGAGTGCCAAAGCCTCCAGCTGCGCACACCCAGGCCACCCTGTTTTCTGAACCAGTAATTAGAGCAGGAAAACAGAGCAAATGCTTATTCTATCTCAGCTGAGCAGTAAGGCATCTGTGACAGGCAGGCCCTGACGTAACCCCCACCTTGGCCAGCAAAATCGCTCAGCAGCTGCTTCCAGAATTCGGTCTTATGCCAAGGAATCCGCCCAGTCCCCGGCAAGCCCCAAATCTGTACTCAAGCTGAAAGACTTTCACCAGAGGAAATCCAAGGCTGTCCTGCCGCAATCGCCAGAAATGAAACTGGAAGGCAACTGAGTCCGGGTCTCGTGCTACCTGCACTGCTCAGCCAATAGACTGACACAGGAGTTGGGGTATAGAATAAATATTTGTCAGAGCACCTTCAAAAACTGCCTTAACATTCTCAGACTGGCTTGTGGTATTTAAGGGAAAATCTGGGCATTTCTCCAGAGGCTGGGTGAGGGTTTGGGGGTCTTCATGGAGCCTTCCCCCTCTGGCAATGTGGTTCTCTGGTGGCATCAACAACCCAGGAACAATGATGGGAGTAGCCTGGAAAGAATGCTAAACCATAGAGCTTGTGATCAATAAGCCTAAGGGTATTAACCGTAAATTTCAGGGTAATTTTCTAAAATAGGGAACTGGGACCAGGACATTCCGAGCTCAAGCCCCAGGGGGATGATCTATTGTTAAGTTACAGGTAGGTCAAGAAAGGTGAGGCAAGGGATGCAGTGAGGCCTCTACTATGGTGGAACCAACTGGGCCCTGCTTCAGCAGCACATAGGCAGCAGGCTTGGAATCCAACCTCCTAGATCCCCCCCTTTTTTTTTTTTTTGTAAAAATAGTTGTCCTGTCACTGTCCAAGTGGGTGGTGTCCCAGGGGTAAGGTGTCTGTGACTCTGGGAGCTGGAAGAAGATGTGTGGAGCCGGAGGCAGAGCAGACATGTTTTATTCACATGCTTTCTGGACACAGCCAGAGTTTCTCACTGCTGCGCACAGCTGGACATTCTCAGGTTACAACCCGCAGCCAGCAGCAGCCTCATAACTCACAGCATCCTGTTTCTCAGCAGCCCTTGGGCACAGCCCCACAGGCCCATTTCTCAGCAGCCCTCACACACTTTGGGCAGCACGGCCCACATAGCCAGCCCCATACAATACAGCCCACTGTCTCTGCCATATGTCCGCCCTTCCCTAAAATGACCAGACCCATTTATAGCACATAGAGACAAAAGTGGCAAACAGCCAAGGTGCTTACATAAGCGTATACACAAACATCTTCAGGATGGATGGCACTTGTGTGACATTTTGCATGACATTCTATCTCATCGGACAGGCGGGCCACTGGTCAGGGTCACCAGCTGGCTGGGGGTGGGGGGGAACCTGACTAACTCTTTTGTCCCTACAATAGTCCTCATGTCCCTTCCCTATATTGAGGATATTTAAAGCTTTTTCCTAGTCTATAATGATATCTTAGTCCTTAATGATGAAATTTCTTACTCCTTAATGATAACTTAAAAAACAAATATTACGATAAAAATTATGTTCAAAATTCACATCTAGGAATCAGTGGTTCACAAAATAAGATATAGAAAATGAGCTTAAAATTATGAAGCAGAACCTTCAGGGGAAATGAAGTTTCAAAGGAAATTACAAGGTGAGGGTAAAATCATTTTTTGTGATTGAAATTGCCTTAAAGGCTAAGAGCAGTAGTCTAAAATACTACTAGCATCACATGCAAATTTGTAGCATCTTTAGAAAATATTTTGATTTGGGTGATTTTAACAGATTGGAACATTCAATTTTTTCCCCCCTTCTTCCGCCTGTCTTCCCTCCCCCAACCTCCTCCAACTCTGGTTCAAGCCATTGTTTCTCAGTCTAGTTGTGTAGGACACAGCTCCCTGGCCCATGCTGGTATTATGAGCCTTGCAGCACACAGCAGCCCAGCTCCAGGGAGAGCCGTTGTTGGGCCATTGTTCACTATCTTAGCTGTAGAGGGCACAGCTCACTGGCCTATGTGGGAATTGAACCAGTGACCTCAGCGTTAGGAGCACAGTGTTCCAATCACCTGAGCTACCAGGCCAACCTACACTTAAAATTTAAGTAGATACATTTAAACTTAACATATAATGCATTGTTAAAAAGATTTTAAATAATCTTAAATATTTTCCTTATAAAGATTAATTGAGGTTGTCTATTATTGTGCCTAAGGGCCTGGATTGAGTTCTAAGACTGGTGCCACCACTTATCAGCAGTATAACCTTCAGCAAGTTATTTAACCTCTAGTCCCTCCATTATATTGTAAAGTGGAGGTACATTGTATATTGTAAAGTTGATTGTGCTGAGGACCAAATGAAACCACTGAGAACAGTGTCTGGCACAGGTAAACATTGCATTAAGTGTTTGCTGTTTTTGTTATGAAATGAGATGAACGACTCAGAAAAACAATTTATTTCTGGAAAACCCAGCAGATTTAACAAGGGTAGAAATAATTCAGGGATTTTAGTAATATAGGCTGTCCCTTTTATTAACATTTATTAGATTTTATATACTTCTATGAGGAAATTTTCAGATTTTTTTTAAAAACAGCTTTTTTGAGGTATAAGTGACATACAAAATCTCATATAATGAAACGTACAATTTGAAAAGTTCTGACATATGTATACAGAAATCAAATCCTCACTACAATCACTACAAGAACACATCCACTACCCACAAGTTTTTGTGTGCCACTTTGCAATCCCTCCCACCTTTCCCTTCAGTAACCACTGATCTCCTGTCACTGTATTACTCAACTAATATGTTTAATTAGCAATTGATGGTATTTATTAAGTATTTGAGTGATGGCAGGTAAAAAAGTCAAAGAACATAGAAAGGTGGTTTCTACTGGTAGGAAAAAAACAAACTAAAAAAAAAGTCGTTTTTAAAGATGAAAGAAATTTAGAGTATTTGTGTGAAGAAATTAAAAATACAAGTAACCAATAAAAACTTATGAAAAAATTTTATTTCACTGAGAAATAGTTGACTTGTGATACCACCTAGTAATTGATGGTGTTACTAGCATCTTTATATGGCTTTCATATTTTTATGTTTCGTTCATTAGCTTAGTCAACAGTGGTTGGTTGGTTGTTTATTTGTGCTAGGGACTGGAAGGGGTACAGTTGTGGCGGGGAGGTCATGTAGACCTGTGCTTTTCAATACATTAGTCACTGGTCACCTATGGCTATTTACAGTTCTTCAGTTGCACTAGCCACATTTAAAGTTCTCCAGTCTCACACATGGCTAGTGGCTATCATATTGGACAGTGCACATATAGAAATTCCCATCACTACTGAAAGTTCTCTTGGACAGAGTTGATTTAGATGACTCTAGAGGCACATTGTGTACAGTGGAGCTGAGCAGGTCTAAGCTGAAGCAATGGCAACAAATTGGAGAGGAGGGGTTTCTGAGACAATGTGATACAGGGTAAAGACGGGGGTTCATTTAGGATGTCTTTTAGATTTCTCCCTATGAAAATGGGTGGATGGTGGAACCATTCACCAACAAAGTAAATATACACGCAGACTTTGCAAAAGGGGGATGAAATTGTATTTGTACCCAGTGAGAGGCAGTACTTGGACAGTCCGAGGCCAGTGGTCTGAGAAGCTGCTGGATCTCAGAATGCGATCTGTGGGTGTCTGGATGGATACAGCGTTCCAGGGAAGGAATAGCAGCTGTGGGTCTGGCTGGAGTCCTGCACTTGGATGAGAGCTCTTAGAGAAAGGACGCTGCATAAGATGGCCAGAGACATTAGGGCCTGGGTTTCAAACTGAGTGGGTCAAGAAATCAACGGACTGTCTCCCACTAGCATTAAAAAAATAGTATAGAAAATACTAATCTGCTCTGCATATAATCTGAGTAAAGATATTTTTCTGAAACATTTGTTATGAATATATTTACACACATAAATGTATATTGGGTTGCAAGGTAAAACGTATTTCTGGGTTGTGGTCCAATTAGTCTGAATGTCACCAATTTATAAAATGAGTACACAGACTATAAGCCACATTCGAACAGGGACAGTGTCCTTTTTCTCATCAGCACAAATCTTGGCACATAGTAGAACCTCCGTAAAGACATACTGCATGAAGGAATAAATCAACACACCACCGAAGAGGAAACCCAGGACAAGGTGACTCAAGGGCTAAAAAAGGATGAGAAAAAACAACCCAGTGTCAGCTGTCAGTGATTTGGCAATGTTCGGAGCACACATGACCTTATCTTTGTACCTGTTGTGTGTTGGCAGGAGCAGAAGCCAGAATACAGAGGTAAATGGGAGGTGAGGAAGTGAAGATGACCCTGATGATTGAAAGGCGTATGTTTTGTATTGAACATGTCAAGTTCAATATGTGCTAGGAAGAGATGATAGGAAAGGCATGCTGTCCAATAATGGAAACCAATAGCCACACGTGGCTATTTAAATTAGAATTAATTACATTAAAATGAGTTATTTAATAATTGTAGCTCCATTTCGAGTGCTCAATGGCTAACACAGCGAGTGGTGACCATTTCAGAGTGATATAGAACATTTCCATCATTGCAGAAAGGTACACTGGAGAGTGTTGCTCTAGAACAGTCTTAATTCATCATGTCTACAAGGGCCTCAATAAAACAAGCCAGGGCACAGAGCTCCTCACCTCCCCCTCTCAATCCATACGTGATGAGATTGCATTTGGTCTCGAGTGCCAACCCTGGGAGAAGCCAGAAGACAACACATCAGGCGTGATGGGGGGCAGTTTGGGCATTACATGTACTCGAGATGTTTCTCACCAAATGCTGCAAAGATCCGTGATAACTAGAGCTCATGATTACAAAGCACTGGACAAACATGGAAAGGAGCTGTGGGACAAGGTGCAAGGGTGACATACACTGGCATAGTGCTGAATGGGAACCATGGGAAGGATTCCGGCCAGGGTAGACAGGAAGTGGTGGGTAAAATGGAGTCATCACAGTGAAACTCCAGCTTTACAAAATTAAAGTGACTGCTGGAGAGTAAACAAATACATTCATTTCCACATGTAACCTTTAAGGGTTTTGCATGGAACCTTAACAATAAGGACCATGACAGAAGACTGAGACGTTACTCTCCACCAGATCATCCACTTAGGACACTCAGTCAGCAGGACACTGCAGACTTACTGCAGTGGGAAATGTCATTGCTAGCATTTAAAACACAAAACTCCTTTCCTAATTTGGGGGAAAGTTTTCTTTGAAATCACTCTTAAAGGAATATTCGGCTCTACTTCTTATAACTTTTTTTTTATGTGGTGATTCAGGGGTGAGGAGATGAAGGTGGGGATACAAAGGATAATTCGTCCGTTTGCCTGCCACACGTCAGGGTAAACCCTGACCTGCTCCGAAGAAGTCGGGTCTTTTGTAAAAGACACGTCCGCCCCCAAGTCGCTCCGCTCAGGTCTTGTCACTGATGCGCCAAGTTACTCCTCCTCGCGGGCTTTCGAGCGCCTAGGGCACCCAGTTCACGTTGACATATTCCTGTAAGCGCTCCCGGCGTCATCAGTGCCATACCCAGGGACAGGGCCTGTCTCGGGGTGGGGCTGTACCAGTGGCGCCAGCCGGAGGCACATCGGAGCCATCGATTAGGCACCGTTACTAAGGGCATCGCTGAATTCACTGCAGCGAGGGGAATCACTTCTGTAAAAGCCACCATTTGTCTAACGGCTGAGTCCATTCGGCCCGGACTAGAACGGCCGCACCACCTATAGGGAACGCAGCTGCTCACCTCCTGCGCCACTTCTGACTTCCCGGGCGGGGCCGGAAGTGGCTGTCCAGCAACCGGAGTAGCAGCGCCGTAAAGCAGGATGGCAGCGCTCTCTTCGGGCGTCGGTTGTCCAATCCTCGTTGTATTTCTAGCACTTACATACCCATCAGGGGCTCTCGACTTGCATCACAAACCTTAGTTCTCTCAGCACAGCTTGCTCATGTTTCAATCCCATCCAGCTGCGGTGGAGGACGGGCTGGAAGCAACTCGCGGCGCGCCCGACCGCCGTGGGGCGCCATGTTGTACGGACCGAAGGCCGGGCGGGCGGGCGTCCGGCCGTCCGGATGTGGCCGCCTTGCAGCATAGTGGGAGAGGGAGGGCGTTGTCCCGGGTGACGCACTTCCGCCTCCTGTCGGCCGCGTCCGGTTTAGTTGGACCAGCTTGTAACCGGGAGGAGGGGAAGGTTGTTTGCTTGGAGGATCTCTGCGCTCTGCAGGGTAAACGGTGGTGAGATTGTGAGTGGAGGGCCTTTGCGCCTCGCTGTGTCGGAGTCTGGGGACAGGGTCCGTGGGGTCGAGAAACGGTGTGGGGTTGGAGACGCGGAGCTCGAGTGTTCGCGGGCTGGAGACACAAGGAGGTGGGGCGGGGCTGGCGGGCTGAGGTGAGTGGCTGGGTGCGGCGGCGGCAGACGTGGGAGTGGAGGGGAGCGTGAGCCGTGCAGCTGGGGCGCGAGGAGAAGGACCTCAAGACCTAAAGGGCTGAGAAGTGGAGGTGGGCGCCGGTCGTAATGCGGGGTGTGCGAGTCGAGATTGGGGTCCTTGGTTGGCCGAGGGCTTACAGGCGCTGGTGGCCGACATTCTGAGGCTGAACATGTCCTTGGCCTTTGTTCCCCTTGCAGCTCCCCAGAGACTCTCCTCCGCAGCCTGCGCTCGGCCCAGCCTTCTCTCTCCAGCTGTCACCCCGGTCTGGAGGCACTTGCCTCCGCCCTCCCGAATGGTGCGCCTCCTCGCAGGCCTCGGCCCAGGATCCAGGCCCCCTTTGCCCCCTGCCTCGGAGCAGCAGCTCGGGGTCCCTCCTGGTGGGCTCCCTGTGGCTGGGAGGGAAGAACTTTTGCACAGACGAGGCTGTAACTCTAGGAACCCCGCTGACGACTTGAATCTTGGCCTTTAACCGCCTGTGAGGTTCTTCCTTTACCAGTTCTTTGAGAAGTTGCTCCTTTACCAGTCTTTGAGAAGAGAACCCTTGCCACCCAGAGCCCAGGAAACCTCAAGCTGGGGCCCTGGTCCCAGCATGTTCATCCTGTCTTGTGCCTAGGGCTGTGCCGTCTCCAGGTCGGCATGGCTGAGCTCAGGCAGGTTCCAGGAGGGCGGGAGACCCCCCAGGGGGAGCTGCGGCCAGACGTTGTAGAGGATGAAGTTTCTCCCAGCCCAGTGGCAGAGGAGTCCCGAGGCGGTGGGAGCAACAGTTGTGAGGCCAAATTGTCCCCAAGAGAAGATGAAGAACTGGACCCTAGAATACAGGTGAGGAGACTGATGGGGGAGAGATTGAGAGGCCTGCTTTTCTGGAGAGCTGGCACATGAATGCACTGGGGTTTGTCAACAAATCATTGCAACGCAGTGTGACAGGTGCTAACAGGTTTGTCTGGGATGGCCAGCCTGAGTGCCTGGGGTGTGTGGCTGAAGCCTCACTAAAGAAGAGAGGCGACAAATTGGTGGCAGACCGAGAAGGCACACTCAGGTCAGTCATTGTTGAGTAGAACTGTTGTTCTTGCCAGACACACAGAGGGGCTGTCAGCTCCAAGACTGGCGTGACTGGGAATGAGGGGAGGTGGTTTTGAGACTGGGGGGCACTCTCACCTTATGCACAGTGCCTCCCAGGCACATTCACATTGTGAAGGTTGAGAGCGCTCACATCTTGTAAAGGAGGCACTAGCTTTCAGCCTGGAAGGAAACCTGATATGCTCGGGATGTTGTATGAGTCGTGGTCGGCCATTACTAACACACATGCTGGGCTCTGATGGTGCCAAGTCTGTCAAGTGAATGCAGGAGCTGATGTGTCACCTTGGAGTATTTGCAGGCTGGGTGGTCAGTAGGGCACATCTTGGGGAAGGAGACATGGAGTGATGGGTGAGTGGGGGACAGGAACCGGATGGAGGACATGCTTGGCCAGCCTGGGCTGGACTGCAGTGTTGCCAGGCAGTGGCTGCCAAAGGCTTCCTGCGGAAGCTGCTTGGGCAGGAGAGGGCCAGGATGTGTCTGTGTGTCTGGGGCTGAGTCTTCCCTTTGGGCCATAACGTCTCTAAGATTCTGATGTGGAGGCGACTCACCTCTGTTGGTGTCCCTGGGCTTGCATCCCCTGTCTTGTCTATCAGCAGAGCGTCAGAGTACTTTTGTGCATCCAGGAGAAATCACGGCTGGCTCTGGCACCCTGCTAATCCTCTTGGGGTTCCCAGGATGTGTGAGTGCTGTGTCCATGCTCACAGTGCAGCACTGGTGAGCATAAGTCAGTGACATTGAAGTCAGCTCAGTCTGCTGCTGGTGCTACAGATTTGTCGTCCACCAAGGAAACAAATGGGTGTGAGAGGAGCCCTGGGTTAAGATTTGGGTGACCTCCAGCCTGTGATCTGTGATTTTCACATTGGGCGAGTAATCTCCACGAGCCTCGGTTCCTTTGTCTATAAACAGAGGTTGGCCACGCTGATTTGCATGACCCTTTTGACACCGTCTTATGATTCTTTTTCTCAGACTTGTTAGTCTGTCTCCTGGTGACAGTTTGTGGGGAGCGCTTTGGGAGAGACCCCTGTGCTGTTGGGGAGGAGGACAGTGACGTGCTGCGTGCCCTGCAGTGTTCTTGGTCCTGCTCCCAGGAGAGCCACCAGTTCTCTGTCCTGGCTGTGTCCCTGTACCCACATGGGCAGAGGTGGTGCTAGGGGGAGTCACTGCCATGTTGCACTGTGCAGTCACATAGCCACCAGCTGCACGTGGCTACTTAAATAAAATCAATTGAAAGTAAATAAAAATGGACAATGCAGCTCCCAGGTGCTGTGGGCAGTATGGAAGTAGACCATTCTGTCATTATGGGCAGACCCATTGGATGAGCTCTGTGAGGGCTGGAGAGCACTGGGCACATGAGTTCCCTGGCCTCTAGTGAGCCCACCGTCTCACTGGGGTGAGAGGAGGGCAGGCCCTAATCTGTCTTACCAGACTGGGAGGCACGCTGTGGGTTATGTGGGGAGGACAGGCCTCCCTCATTGGTGGCACGCAGAGGGCCTGCGCTCCAGCCTCAGCAGACACAGCCCTTCTGGATGGGGTTGGTGGTGGGGACAACAGTGGGGCAGGTGTCTTTGCAGGTCTCTTCTAGTGTTGACAGCACAAAGCCCGTCTTCCCCTGACAGTGCATTCAGTGGGTCTCCACCCACAGAACCCTCAGAACCCACCAAGGAGCTTTCAGAACACTTGTTCCTGAGCTGTGCCAAGACAGTAGAACCGTGGTCTGGAGGCGGGAGGTGGCTCTAACCTGCAGCCTGGGCTGGGGACCCTGCTCAGGTGTTTCCTGGGACTTCGGGCAAGGCTCTTACCGATGTGGGGTCTGGGACTTGGCAGGCAGGCAGCCCGCCCGCCTGTGTTCCCGTTGTCTCCTGGGACTCCTCTGGGAGCTGGAGGGAAGCCAGCTGGAGGCCAGCTCCAGGCCTTTGGGGACTATGCTGTCCCCCAGGAAAGGCCACTGGTTGTGTGTCCATGTCTTGACCCTAGTATAGTTTTCTGAGGCCTGCAAGCTGGTGGGACAGAGAGGGTCCCAGGGGAGGGGAGCCGGCAGGGAGGGTGGTGCTGGATGGGCCTGGGTCTCCTCCCATGCGGCTTTCTCAGCCACCTTTGTGATGGGCCAGCCGTTCTTTCCTGAGGTGAGTACATACAGTCACTCAGACACCCCTCCTCAGGCTCTGCAGGGTAACTTTGTAGCTTGTGAGTCCTCACTGAAGTGTCTGTTTGGCTCCCAGCCATCTTCCCCTGTTTCCATCCTGGGTCTGCCTGTCAGCTTGGGTTAGTGCTTTGATGGCCTGCATGGTGGGCAGGCACATGTGCAGCCTGAGCATGCAGGCCTCTGCCTCCATGGCCCGCGTCCTGGAACTGCACCAAGTGCCCGTGAAGGTCACCCTCCTGCTGGCTGTGGGCTCACTGACCAGCGATGTTCGCTGACTCAGAGTTCACTCTCTTCAACTTCCATTTCAATGGCTGCCAGGAGTCCCAGGTGGGGCAGGCCAGACTGAACATGTCCCCAGCCATCCAAAAGGCCCAGTGCTCGCGGTCTCCGCTAGGCCTCATTTCCTGACTGTCTCCACCCCCTTGCTCACCCTGCCCTCCAGCATGTTAGGAAGAGGAGCAGAACTCACGAACAGAAGCATGAATGGCCAGACGGCTGTGCTGGTGTGCATTCCCACCCTTGGCCAGGAACCAGAGCCATGCACGTCCCTTTTCCAGTGGGGTGACCTTGTAGAGCCACTCACTCTGACGACCTTGTCAGCCTGGGAGCACTTTGGGCCATGGAATGGAGTAGGAGCCGGTCTGGACCTTGGTTTGCTTATGGAGACATTTCAGGGTGGCCTGTACCTGCATCCTCTTCTCCCCCAGAACCAGTGTGTGCTGCCCTCCCAGGCCTGTCCCTCCCCTACCAGGGCCATGGCTTTGCAAGTTGATGGTAATCCTGTGTTCTATGAGGTGTCATGCAGGGGCATCCATAGTCCTAGGAGGGTGGTCACAGCTGCAGGAAAGCAGATCGAAGGGCAGGTCCTGGACCCAGCCCCAATTGTGTCCCCATGCCCCACCCCCTTGTCTCTTTTCTGTGGAAGCCAATGAGCTGGGAGGGCTGCATGCCTCCCACGGGCCGTCAGCCACAGGAGCTGGGCCCGTAGGGACAGGTGGCCTTTCACCCTGACAGGAGTTACCTCTTCTGAGGGCCCTTGGGGGTGATCCCATTAGTTGCAAGTGACGTCCTTGCTAGGGAGGCACTGAAACTCGAGTTCTGTGTTGGTTGGGGTGCTCCCTGGAGCCTCCCCTGGAGTCCCAGAGCCGTGTTGGTGCATGTAGTTCCAGACTGTCTTGTCTTATGGACACTGGGTTGTGTGACTGACATGGCCATGTGCACCAGCTTCTAGACCTGCACTGTTCTCTGCGGCGGCCATTCGCCAGTAGCCAGGTTGAGATGTGCCCTGATGGTCAGCTGTGTGTGGATTTCAAAGGCAGAGAGAAAGACAACATGAATTATTTTAAAAAAGTAAAGACGTTGCTAATAATTTATTCTGATAACATGTTGAAATGATAAACATTCGGGCGTACTGGGTTAAACAAAATGTTACAGTTCGATCTGTTTGGTTTTGCTTTCTTTAAATGTGGCTACTAGGAAACTAAAAAGTGCACGTGAAGCTCACTTGTATTTTTCTTGGATGGTGGTGTTCCTTCAAGTTCAGCGTCAGGTTCGAGGCAGGGTCAGGTTCGAGGCAGGGTCTGCGCTGGGGTGGGCATGTGTACCATCACACCTGTGCTCTTGGTCTGCTCTGTTTCTTCCTCTTACTGTGACCAGGGCACATAGCTTGGTGTCCTGGCCTCAAACTTGCTGACCCAAATCTTGCAGGGCCTGAGGAGGGCATCGAAATCAAAGGACTAAAAGGGTCATATGCTGGGTTGTTGGGGGGCCAGGCGAGGCAGAGACAGCATGACTCACACCAAGTGTGTCCATGCTTGGGCCATGGGCAGCAGGCAGACACAGGCGGGGCCCTCAGCACCGGGCATTCCTGGGGACACTGCTTTTGCATAGGGGTGTCCTTGGCCTGCTGGGCTCCAGGAGCTTGACTGACAAAGGTCAGGGACAAACACTTGGGGCCAGCACACCTCCCTGCTCCATGCCAGGTGCTCCTGGGGCCAGTGTGTCTGGTGACTTCTTCCCAGCCCTCTTCCTGGGTCCCACAGGATCTGCTATGTGGGGACCAGGGGTCGCTGTCACCCTATTGCCTGAGCAAGTCTCGGGCCTTCTGCCCTCACCGAATCTGGCTTCAGTTACCCACCAGGTCCTCATGACTGCTGATCCTGCATTTCCCTGGGACACTGCAGGTGGCCTCTCCACCCCTGTGCATGGCCTGGTGCTTCTCACCGAGCATCTGTCTGTCGCCACACTGCTACTTCCTGTGCATGCATCAGGCCTGGCCTGGTGCTGACTCTGCCACCCCCACTGCCCAGCAGGCCACCACCCCACCTGTGTGGCCTCTCAGGTGGTCTGTGTTGAGCACAGGCACAAGCCTGTACCATCCGAATCCGAGTTCCTCATCACAGTGGGGGTTTCCCTACCCAGACATGGGTGGATGGGGACAGTGTGTCGGGCCAGGGGGCAGTGGCGGGGTGGGGGGGCTCTCCCTGTCCTGACTGCCCCTTCTGCGGCAGGAGGAGTTGGAGCAGCTGAACCAGGCCAGCGAGGACATCAACCAGGCCGAGCTGCAGCTGGATGTGAGTGCACCGCTCACCCCCTCTGGCTGCTCCTGGGTGCTGGCCCTGCCTCTCCCTGTTGGGCACAGGCAACAAGGCAGGAGGGACTGGGACCACACACATGCTCCCGCACCCACATCTGTCCCTTTGCCAGGAGGCCAGGACCACCTACCGGAGGACCCTGCAGGAGTCTGCGAGGAAGCTCAACACGCAGGGCTCCCACTTGGGGAGCTGCATCGAGAAGGCCCGGCCCTACTATGAGGCCCGACGGATGGCCAAGGAGGTACGGCTGGGCTGCTGTGTGCCAGCAGGCACGCTTGGCTCTGCGCCTGCCTGTTGTGCTCAGTCCTCGCCCCTGGCTCATGTCTCTCTTTTATTTGCTTACCCCTCCACTCCTTCATCCTCTTCTCCCTTCTCTTTATACAAATAATATGGCTTCACTAAGAGAAGACTGTAATTGTAACTAACTGGAAAACAACATAAAGACAAGAAACCAAAATCACCCCAAATCCTGCCAAGCACATTTTACGACTCTTGTACCTGGGGTTTGCTTTGGTCAAGCATGGTGAGGTGACCGGCTCAGAGACAACAACCTTGAAAGAACAGGTTATTCCAGTTGCTAAACCCCGGGGGTCATGCCATGCCATGCCAGGCCACACAGGGAAGCACCTGGGTCCACCAGGAGGCAGAAGGCACAAGGGGAAACTTGGCTCACGGCCTTTTTCCTCGTTTTCCTGGGGAGGATTGGGTGGGGAAGGGTAGGCAACTTGGAGCAAATGTAGGATGGGACAGTGAGTAATTGGGACATGCTCCAGGCTCTGGTGCTGGTCCCTACTTTCTGGTACCTGGACCTGGGTGATTTAGGGCAGGGTCATATTGGCCTGATGTGTGAGCAGGGCAGGGAGGTGGTGGGCGTTGGCAGGCTGTTTGGCATGAGAAAGGTGTGCTCACAGAGGAGTTGTCATGCCTAGGAATTCACCAGCCCTGGGAGGGCAAGCAAGGCCCCCCAGGTGGCAGTGCATCATAAAATACAGAAAATAAAAAGCATGTTTACTATAATACAGATAACTCCTAAGAATTGTTTTTGTATACATCCTGCCAAAATAGGATTATACAGTTTGTGCTGTTTTTACTCCTTTTATTTACATTATGACATGGTTCCATGTCAATAAACATACATCCATCATGCCATCATTTTAAGGGCTGCTTAATATTTCCTTATATTAGATGTACTATATTCATTTAACCAGTTTTTGTTTGGTAAGCGTGGCTATGAAGAGCATCTGAGCACCTGTCTGATGACATCCTTCAGCTCCTTTGCTGGAATGGTGAAGGCCTTGGGCGGCTTGCTTTCTGAGACACTCAGTGCCTGACCACCTTTCAGCTAAAATGGCATGGACCTTTCTGTGCTCAGCAGAGCAGAAGACCAACAAGCGGCCTTTCAAACTGCTGTGTCTCACTCTCCCTCCACTGGCAGCGTTGTCCTTTTCCATTTTTGTCTACATTTACTCCTCTCAGGCGATATCCTCACCAAATGTTCTTTATAGAATGTTCTTCCTCTGCATTCATCCTTAGTGCAGTTTGAGAAGTGAAGCCAACAGTGTGATGAGTCTTCCATCCTCCCCCAGCACGGGTATCCATGGTAACTGGGGGTCCTTTGGGGCTCCTGCCTTGACAGCCCTCTCCCCCTAGGCCCAGCAGGAGACACAGAAGGCGGCCCTGCGATACGAGCGGGCTGTTAGCATGCACAATGCTGCCCGGGAGATGGTGTTTGTGGCCGAGCAGGGCGTCATGGCTGACAAGAACCGGCTGGACCCTACGTGGCAAGAGATGCTCAACCACGCCACCTGCAAGGTGAGCCAGGCAGGGCTGGCAGGTCCCCTTCCCAGCTCCCCCTCTTTTGCTGCCGCTCCACCCATCACGCTTCTCGCTCCTTCATGTGTCCTGCGCTCCACTCTTCCCTCAGCTTTGACTGCTCCAGGCATAGCTTGTCCTTGCTGTGTCCTGTGTGGCCCCCACACACGGCCTTGTGATGCAGTGCGTCCCTGAGCCCTCAGCCCCAGATGTGGGAAACGCTTCACCCCTGCTGCTGCTCTGGGTTCAACACTTGCATCTTTTCTTTAGCTGTGACCCCTCAATTCTGTTTTCAGAATATTCTCCCATTCTTGACTGAGCTCTGCTACTGTGCCTTCATTTTAGAAGTACAATTTGTGTATCACTTCTAAGCTACTTGAAGGAGTACGGGGAGCGGGAAGATTGCTGGCACCAGCTCCAGTCTGCTGCCTTCACCTTGCAAGTATCTCAGTCTCTTCAGACTGTTACAACAAAATAGCACAAATGGGCGGCCTAAACAACACGTCGATTTCTCAGAGTCGCCCAATATCAAGGTGCAGGCCAACTTGATGTCTGGTTTCCAGACACCACTGTTTTGTCCCTGTGTCCTCACTTGGTGGAAAGGAGCTCTCCAGGGTCCTTTTATGAGGGCACTAATGACCCCATCACCTCTCACAAGGCCGCCTCCAATACCATCAACCTGGGGTTAGGGTTTCAGCATCTGAATTTTGGGGGACAGCGCCATTTAGTCTAGAGCAGCGTCAGGTTCCCCGAGTGCTGCTTAGTCCAGGGCCACGGCTTCAGACAGCAACCCGGGAAGGTGGGCAAGGTGTCTGGAGCCCTTGCCTGCCCCCTACTGGACTCGACAACCTCGTGCCGAGAGCTGTGGCTCCCCACCCTTGGGCTCCTGCCGCCTGTCGTCCCCCAGCCCCACCTGGCACTGAGGGCTCCCTGAAGATGATGGCTATGGCAGATGTGCTGGGACAGACACTGCCAACTGGCTCCTGACTTGTCCAGAGTTCCCAGAGCCCTCTCCAGGCAGCAGCAAGGTCGAATAGTGGGTGGCGCTGATAATAATAGGCAGCTGCGAGGACCCACTGTCCTTTGTGTCTCAGGAGATCTGTGTCCTCTCAAAGCTCTGCAGATGGTGGGAGTTTCCCCCAGGGTAACATTTGGAGTGTGTCCCAGCTCAGTGATGTGTATCCTCCACCCCACCTGGGCCAGGTGAACGAGGCAGAGGAGGAGCGGCTTCGTGGTGAGCGGGAACACCAGCGGGTGACACGGCTGTGCCAGCAGGCAGAAGCACGGGTGCAGGCCCTGCAGAAGACCCTCCGGCGTGCAATTGGCAAGAGCCGCCCATACTTTGAGCTGAAGGCCCAGTTCAGCCAGATCCTGGAGGTAGCTGAAGGGGGCACGGCAGGTGGGCATGGAGAGGGCGGGGAGAGGGATACCGGTCTGCTCCCCCAGCCAGGGTCAGTGTGGTGGGATGGACCCCACAGGAGTGCAAACTGGGATCGGGGTGGCTGCTGGCAGAGAATGGAGCTGAGGGGAGGTGAGCAAGAGAAAAAGTGAGATTTGGGGGAAACCAGGAAGAATGGGGAAGAGGAGCCTGCCAGGTAGGGAAAGGGGGCCCTGGTGGGAGAGGGGTGAGTGGGGATGAGGCCTGGGCGTGGGCAGGGAGACCATGGGACTTCTTCTGGGGCCAGGAGGGTGGGGCCTGTCACGGGGTTTGTGGTGGGTGGGGAGGACGGCCTGGGCCTGTGAGTGCCTCGTGGGTCACCTCATTCTGTCCCTGCCTCCTTACGCAGGAGCATAAGGCCAGGGTGACAGAGCTGGAGCAGCAGGTGGCCCAGGCCAAGACCCGATACTCGGTGGCCCTGCGCAACCTGGAGCAGATCAGCGAGCAGATCCATGCGCGGCGCCGCGGCCTGCCCCCTCAGCACCCGGGCCCACGGCGCTCCTCCCCGGTGGGTGCTGAGGCTGTGCCGGATGGCAGCGAGGACAGGGACAGCGGGATACTTGAAGGGGCTGAGGGTGGGGCATCAGAGGGAGGTCTGGGATCTGGCCCCACCCCCGACGCGGACACCTGGAGCCTGCTGAGCCTGCGCACCGTGGCCTCCGATCTGCAGAAGTGTGACTCAGTGGAGCACCTGCGGGGCTTGTCAGACCACACCAGCCTGGACGGCCAGGAGCTGGGGCCCCCGAGCGGGAGCCGCGGGGGCCGTCACCAGCGCAGCATCAGCCTATAGTCTGGATCAGGGCGGCACCCGTGGGTGAGGAGACTCTTGACTCCTGTCTTGGGCCCTCGTTTCCCCTGCAGAGGTCTGGTTGGCTGTGTCAACCCTGTAAGGTATACCCCCCCCCCGCCCCCCACCAAGTGTGACAGGTGACAGCTCTGCCTTGCCCCTTTAGGCTTTTCTCTGGCCCTCACGTCCTTCCTCCTGGCTCCTCACAGTCTGTCCACACCCTTTGCTGCCTCATTCTGACTCCTGTCCTTCAATCTGCCATCTGCCTCAGGGAACTTGGTCCAGAAGGCACAGGGAGGCCCATCTCAGGTGGGCGCTGGACGGGAGTGAATGGGTTCCCTCCCAAGGGCCCTAGGGATGTGGCAAAGCCCTCCTGACAGCCCTATGCTCTGTCCGAGTCTGCTCATGTGTAACCTGTGAGGTGCCTCTGGAGACACCACCCCAGCCCCTTCAGTGCTCCCTGCTCACAACCCAGGCCACTTTGCGTGCCCCACAGTGGGACTTGAAGGTGAAACCCAACACCAGTGTCAATGTGGGAGACATCACCAACTCCACACAGGCTCCCGTGTGCATGGCATT
Organism: Rhinolophus sinicus; assembly: GCF_057876585.1. Classification (NCBI taxonomy): domain Eukaryota; kingdom Metazoa; phylum Chordata; class Mammalia; order Chiroptera; family Rhinolophidae; genus Rhinolophus; species Rhinolophus sinicus. The sequence goes on from NC_142505.1 coordinate 67,173,073, forward strand.
TTTCCAACGGGACTGGGCCCTTCGCGTCACCACGGTGCTATTGGGCCTGTAATGGTCCTGGGTGGGGGTGGAGATTTAAGGAGGTTCTGGTGGCTGAGGCCCTGGCCAGCCGTTGCAGAGTAGGCTGTACTATTCTGGGTAGAGGTTGCTGAGCCCAGTCTCGGCACCCCTTGAAGGACAGAGTGGGGAATCTGGTGCTCTTCTCCCAACCAAACCACCTATTTCATGGTTCCTTGGGGAATGCTCAGGTGTGGCTGCCCAGCTCCCCGAATGTGGGGAGGGGACCTGCCCTCCTCAGGGGACAGCTCCAGTGTCTGGTGGTGCTGCCTGGTGCTGTGTGTTGGGGGGCAAGATGGGGAATCTTTATCAGGTCTGGGTGCCTTGGGGAACTGGTCCTTCTGTCCCGCCCTGGGAGGTCTGATGGCTGGACTCTGGGCAGGAGGGTTGATGCCTAGGCCTGTGTGCACTGCCGTCGACGGGAGCAGTGGACCTTCACATGGAAGGTGTCTCTGTTATAGGGTTGAGACAGGATGGTCACAATGAGAACCACTGGGTCTGAGGTGGCCGTGGATGTGCATGTGCTACTGTGTGTGGGAAAAGGGTCTGCCCTTGATTTTATTTAAATAAAATAGTTTACGTAACAGTAACGTTTACTACCCCTATCAGGAAAGGATGGGGGAGAGGGAAGAAGGCAAGGGGACCTCTTTCTATGGAGTGGTCAGGGAAGGCCCCTGGGAGGTGAAGAGACGGATGAAGATTCAACCAGGCCATGGGAGGAGGGAGGCTTGTGATCACAGGTCTGGGGTGAGCGGCACTGGAGGCCCCCACCATCCTACTGGGTGAGGAGGGCTCTCTAGGGTATATGGTGGGGTGGACACACCAGCCACTATCGTGGCCTAGATGAGAGTGCGAGTCCCAGACAGGAGTGTGAAGAAGAGGATCATCAGGGTTATGGGATTTAGCAAGTAAGTATACGGGATGCTAGTGAGATTTGAATTTCAGACTGAATTATTTTTGTCTGTAGTGTTTAGATCCATCTGAAGTTAGAACTTAACATAAAGGATGACTCCCAAGTCAGGGCTTGACCTGTTGTGGAACAGAAGGGCTGTGGGTGCCTTTGGAGGCTAGCCTGTGGAGCACCTGGTGGGGTCAGGTGGGGAGTGTGGAGGTGGATGAAGGCTTTGCATTGACCAGGGGAGGACCTGCATCTAGGCCAGGTGAGGAAGGGTCAGCTAAGGGAGGACGAGACCCATTGGAAACCTGGCAGGAAATGAGTGTCCAGAAGACTTAAGGGGCAGGGCAAAGGCCTCAGATGGCACACAGGACATGACACATTGTACAGAGCACAGTACATGCCCTGTGATAAGGACTGTTCAGGTGCAGGACTGCCTTTCCCTTCAAGGCTTAGCCTAATTGAGAAGGAAAGTGTGATAAGGCAGATAGGTGCCAGAAGATTTCCTTTATCCCTGGAAAAGCTGCTGTGAGAGTGCATCGCCTCTGTCCTTGGGCCAGTGAGCTTTCTGAGATGACACCAGGGTCATTTTCCTCTCCCCAGTCTCTGGCGGTGTGGGACCTGTAAGGCTCCTGGTGTGAAGGAACCCAGGAGGGGCTGACTGTGCCCACCCAGTTTCTTTCAAAATCACCTGCCACACGGCAGGAGTGGGGAGAGCAGGATGTTGAGTGCTGACCAATCCTGACATCAGTGGCCAGCACTCACCCATGCCATGTCCTGTGCCAGGCTTTGCCTTGACCCATCTCACTCCCACATCCATGCTATGTGGTGGGTCGCACCACAGCTGCTTTCTCCAATGAGAGGCAGGCACAGTGCGGTGCGGTCTGCCCCAGTCTTGTGGAAGGTAATGGAGCAATCTCACAGGAATCTAGCTGAGGCAGTAGAGGGTGTAGTCACCCCTGAGGAAGTTTTACTGGAAAGGAGGTGAGAAAGAATGTTCCTGGAGTTTTGCTTCAAAGTGGGCAAGAAATGGTCAGGTTCTGGGGGATGTGGGGTGTCATCTTTCTCGTTCCTGTGCTGTGTCATGTCACATGTTGCACTGAGTGGTAAGTAGTGCTTCTGAGCCATGACCTCAAGTGAATAGCTGCGTCTCAGTGTGCCAGGTCCCTAGCACACACCTGGCACCTAATAGATGCTCAGTGACCGTGCATTCACACCTCCATCCTTCCCTGTCTGGTGTACACCAGGTCACTTCATGAGTATGTGATTGGGGTGGGATCTGTGTCCATGTCTGGTGGGTTTTTTCGGGAGTCTACACTTCAATCATATCGCCTATAAAATGAGAAGGCCCAGCACGATGTCAGCAGCTCACTGCAGCTCCGGGATGCAGTGACCCTTACGTGAGGGGCCTCCTCCCAGCGAGTGCTGGAAACGGGACTGTGCCCCATCCTCTCCGCCTGTCCCTCATCCTCTCCGGGTGTGCCTGACGGGGGACGGGCTCCAGGACTGTCAGTCCCCACGCTGTCGGCAGGGGGCAGCATCCGCGCGCGTCCCTGCCGGTCAAGCGAGGCCCTCCCTCGCCAGTGGACACACCAGTCAAGCAATCCATGCCTGTGTCCACTGGGGCTTCCAGCATTCCCGCCTGTCCTTGGCGCTGCCGGCTGCGTAAGAGCTGGGCCAGGTCTGCGGGGCGGCCTGTCATTTGGGACCAGATGTTTTGTGCCTATTGCGTTCTGTGCACCTCAGCTCACCTTCTGCATCCTCCCTTCCTCAGCCTCCCTGCAGAGTCCCCTCCTGGGCAATCCGTTGCTCCTCCCTCCCCCATTACTGAGCCCCAGGCCTCCACACTGCCTTCCCAGAACTTAGGGAATCGGGACCATTTCACTGTCTGGCAAACGGATGTGTGCAGTTCATTAAGAAATATTTACCAGGATTTTCCGAGTACAAAACACTGATAGGCGTTGTTAGGAGCACCAGGTTGGATGACACAGGTCGTGTGTCTAGGTGAGGGACACAGGTGCACGCAGATAACAGGTGATGCAGGGCAGTGAACATAGATGACTGGAGAGGGCGGCAGTCATGGAGGGCTCTGGGAAGCTAGGGAAGACCGGGGGCTTGGAGCACGGCACTGTTGAAGCAGTGACCGAGTCCCTGGCCACAGGTTGTACAGGACAGCCAGTGCACCTGGCCTGCCCTTCTCCCAAGCTGAGGCAGGAGTCCATACAGGGCTGTGGACCAGGCAGGTCAGGTGGTTAGTAGAAGCTGCTGGCATCAAAGGTTTCTTGGCAGGGACTCCTGGAGCTGTTCGGGCTCACAGGGGCTGCCACTGTTCAGGGGAGAATGACAGCCCTCACTTCACGACACCTCTCCCGCCTTCTGACCTCAGTGTTGTGGCTGTGGTCTCAGTGTCCCACTCTCCTTGGACAAAGGCCAGGAGCTCAGCGGCCCCAGAAGTAGGACTGTGCAGCCCTCCTGTTTGGGCTTTCTTCAGCTGCTTCTTTCCCAAACCCCACTCCTATTTTGGACAGGATTTCCAAACCTCTGATTAGAAAACCTTCTCCCCCAAACAGTTGTATTTAGCAGAAGGGACGTGTCACTGACAAGAAAGGGCATGAGGCACCAACAAAAACTCAAGGTTTTATAAAAACACAATCAGGTATTTAGCTCACATGCCACCTTGGATACGTTCTTTATTTTTTTCTGAATTGAATTAGTTTAAAAACGAAATATCTATATAAAAGACACATCCAGAGAGAATGTGACAGGCAAAAAGGCAGAATCTGAAAGATGGACAAATTGATGTAGAAACATAAATGGAGGGGCTTAAAAAAAAAAACGCTACACCTAGAGAAACTACAAGAATTGGACAAAGTAAAAAAAGTGCCCTCAGCTGGAGGGAAGGGCTTCAGAGACACTATTGGGAAACAGGGCCAGGTGACTAAGCCAGTAGCAGAATGATTCACAGGCACCTGAAGACTAAATGAGCCAAGGTAGCATTTATTGCCCTCACTTACCTTGACCTGTTTCAAGGTGCCTTGGTGCAGGCCCTTCCTGGACCTGTCTGCATTCTGCACCACCTGCCAGCTGGAGATTTATGGCTCTGATGTTGGGGAAAATCCTGATAAACCTCATTTCAGAATGCCCCACCCTTTGTGGCTCCAGCAGGGCTGGTATCTCATAATGGAAACCAGGTCCTGTGAGTGAACCCAAGACAGCAAAACCAGGGAGGGCAGGGGACAAGGTTGAACTTCTACCTGGAAGTAGCCATTCTATGACCAGGTGGGAGAGGACCCAGGGGGTGTGCTTCAATGTACCTGGAGCCCTCTTGTCAGCACTGGACCATCAATTCCATGAGGATTTGTATGACTGGAACCCAGCCGAGGCTGAACAAAGTGTTCTAATCAAAGCAGTGCTATTTTTTATTTTATTTATTTATTTATTTTTTGCAGGCTTGTGAGTTCTGAGAATTTGATGTTTCTTTGCGGGACATGCTTTTTCAGTTATGAGCATGAAAATCTCACAGTGAAATGAGGACAGAAGAAATGTTTGTCTCACCCATCCTTCATCTTAAACATGGCTCCATAGTGAAGTATGAGAAAAGTGAACTGGCATCTTAAGATGATTAACCATAGAGCTGGGAGGACTAGTTGGAGCTGGGCTCCACCCTTGTTAACTCTAGTCCTGACTTCCTGGTGTTTTTTTCCTTCCAACGTTTTTGTTATTTTTAAAAAATTATTATTACTTTCAGGTGTACAAAACAATGTAATAGTTAGACATTTATACCCCTCACAAAGTGATAACCCCCTACCCCAATCTACTACCCCTCTGATATCGTATATAGCTGTTACAGTTCCACTGACTCTATTCCCTATGCTGCACTCCACATCCTGTGACTATATATACATTAAACTACAGTTGACATTCATTATTATTCAGCTTCAGGTTACTGGAGTGGTCAGGCACCTACACTCCATGAAGTGGTCTCCCTAATAAGACAGGTGTCCATCGGATACCCTATAAAATCTTTACATTATTGATTATATTCCCCAAACTGTCTTTCATATCTTCGTGGCAATGGTGTGGTTACCAATTGTGCTTTCTCATCCCCTCATCTTCTCCGTCATCCTCACCCCCCTCCCACCTAGCAACTCTCAGGTTTTCCTCTATATCGCTGAGACTTTCTGATTAGTTTGTTCATTTGTTCTATTCTTTAGATTCCACATGTAAGTGAGATCATATGGTATTTGTCTTTCTCCATCTGACTTATTTCACTTAGCATAATGTTCTCTAGGTCCATCCATATCACTGCAAATGGTAAAACTTCATTCTTCTTTATGGCTGAGTAATACTTCATTGTATAAATGTACCACAGTTTCTTAATCCAGTCATCTACCAATGGGCATTTTGGTTGTTTCCATGTCCTGGCTATTGTAAATAACACTGCAGTAAACACAGGGGTGCATAAATATTTTCAAATTAGTGTTTTGGATTTCTCTGGATAGACACTTAGGAATGGAATTGCTGGGTCATAAAGTAGTTCCATATCCAGTTTTTGGAGATACGTCCATACCGATTTCCACAGTGGCTGCACCAATCTGCAATCCCACCAGCAGTTCACGAGGGATCCCTTTTCTCCACATCCTTGCCAGCACTTGTTTGTTGATTTATTGATGATAGCCATTCTGAACAGAGTGAGGTGGTATCTCATTGTGTTTTTTATTTGCATTTCTCTGATGATTAGTGAGGTTGAGCATTTTTTCATATTTCTGTTTGCCATCTTGTATGTCCTTTTTAGAAAAATGTCTCTTCATGTCCTCTGATCATTTTTTAATTGTTTGTTTTTTTTTGGTGTTGAGTTGAATGAGTTTTTTTATGTATAAATTTTGGATATTAACTTCTTATTAGGTGTATCATTGCAAACATCTCCCATTCAGTAGGATGCCTTTTATTTTCTTGATGGTTTCCTTTGCTGTGAAAAAACTTTGATGTTTGATGTTAGTTTGAGGATATGTTTATTTTTTCTCTTACTTCCCTTGCCCAAGGGCAAATATCAGTAAAAGTATTACTGCAAATTTACTTCCTATATTTTCTTCTAGGAGTCTTATGGTTTCAATCTTACATTTAAGTCTTTAATCCATTTTGAATTTAGTCTTGTATATGGTGTAAGGAGGTGGTCCAGCTTCATTTTGTAGCCTGTGTCTGTCCAGGTTTCCCAACATCATTTATTGAACAGACTGTCTTTACCCCAATGTAAATTCTTGCTTTCATTGTCATAGATTAAATAACTATATAGGCATGGATTTATGTCTGGGCTCTCTATTCTGTTCTATTGATCTATGTGTCTGTCTTTATGCCAGTACCATGCTGTTTTGATTATTATAGCCTTGTAGTATGAGTTGATGTCAGGTATCGTGATATCTCCCACTTTGTTCTTATTTCTCAAGATTGCTGTGGCTATTTGGGGTCTTTTGTGGTTCCATATAAATTTTAGGATTATATGTTCCATTTCTGTGAAAAATGCCCATGGTAGTTTGATAGGAATTGCATTGAATCTGTATATTGCCTTAGGCAGTATAGACATTTTAACAATATTAATTTTTCCTATCCATGAACATGGTATGTGTTTCCATTTATTTGTATCTTCTTTAATTTCTCTTTTCAGTGTCTTATAATTTTCTGAGTACAGGTCTTTTACTTCTTTGGTTAAATTTATTCCTAGGTATTTTATTGTATTTGAAGCAATTATAAATTGGATTGATTTCTTGATTTCTCCTTCCGATAATTTATTATTGGTGTATGCAAATGCAACTGATTTCTGAGGGTTAATTTGTATCCTGCTACTTTACTAAATTCATTGATCAGTTCTAATAGTTTTTTGGTGGAGTCTTTGGGGTTCTCTATATATAGAATCATGTCATCAGCATATAATGACAATTTTACTTCCTCCTTACCAATTTGGATGCCTTTTATTTCTTTTTCTTGTCTGACTGTTGTGGCTAGAACTTCCAGAACTATGCTAAATAAAAGTGGAGAAATTGGGCAGCCTTGTCTGTTCCTGATCTTAAGGGGAATGGTTTTAGCTTTTCCCCATTGAGTATGATGTTTGCTGTTGGTTTATCACATATGGCCTTTATTATGTTGAGATATGACCCCTCTATTCCCAGTTTCTTAAGAGTTTTTATCATAAATGGCTGTTGGATTTTGTCAAAAGCTTTTTCTGCATCTATTGATATGACCATATGATTTTTATTTTTCATTTTATTAATGTGTAGCACATTAATTGATTTGTGAATATTGAACCAACCTTGCATACCAGGAATGAATCCCACTTGATCATAGTGTATGATCTTCTTAATGTATTGCTGGATTCTGTTTGCTAATATTTTGTTGAGGATTTTTGCAGCCGTTCATTAAGGATATTGACTTGTAGTTTTCTTTTTTTGTAATGTCTTTGTCTGATTTTGGGATCAGGGTGATAATAAAAAATCTGGGAGCCTTCCTTCTTTCTGGATTTTTTTGGAATAGTTTGAGGAGAATAGGTGATAATTCTTTTTTAAATGTTTTATAAAATTTACCTGTAAAGCCATCTGGTCCAGGGCTTTTGTTTGTTGGGAGCTTGTTGATTACTGATTCAATTTCACTGGTAGTAATCAATCTGTTCAGAGTTTCAATTTCTTCTTGAGTTAGCCTTGGAAGGCTGTATGCTTCTAGAAAATTATCCATTTCTTTCAGATTGTCTAATTTGTTGGCCTATAGTTGCTCATAGTATTTTCTCAAATTTTTTTTTTTTTTGCATTTCTGTGGTGTGTGTTGTTACATCTCCTCATTCATTTCTGATTTTTTAAAAATTTGGGTCCTCTCGCTCTCTTTTTGATGAGTCTGGCTAAAGCTTGTCGATTTTGTTTATCTTCTCAAAAAAACAGCTCTTGGTTTCATTGATCTTTTGAATTTTTTTTTTTTTTGGTCTCTATTTCGTATATTTCCACTCTGATATTTATTATCTCCTTCCTGGTACTCCCTTTGGGCTTATTTTGCTATTCTTTTTCCAGTTCCTTTAGGTGTAAGGATAATCTGTTGATTTGAGATTTTTCTTGTTCTTTAGGTAGGCCTGCTTGCTATGAATTTCCCACTTAGGACTGCTTTTGCTGCATCCCATAGATTCTGTGTCATTGTGTTTTCATTTTCATTTTTCTTGTGGTATCTTTTGGTTTCCTCCTTGATCTCATGGTTGACCCATTCATTATTTAGTAACATGTTATTTATATTCTATGTATTGGTGTGTTTTTCAGTTTTTTTCTTGTAATTGATTTCTAATTTCATAGCACTGTGGTCAGAGAAGACTCTTGATATGATTTCAGTTTTCTTAAATCTATTGAGATTTGTTTTGTGGCTAATATGTGGTCTATCTTGGAAAATATTCTATGTGCACTCGAGCAGAATGTATATTCTTCAGCTTTGGGATGAAATGCTCTAAAAATATTGGTTAAATCCAGTTGGTCCAATGTGTCATTTAAGGCCAGTGTTTCCATGTTGATATTTTTGTCTGGAAGATCGGTCCCTTGTTGTGAGTGCTGTGTTGAAATTCCCTACTATGATAGTGTTACCGTTGATCTCTGTCTTTATGTCAGTCAATATCTGTTTTATATATTTAGGTGCTCCTATGTTGGGTGCATAGATGTTTACTAGGGTTATGTCCTCTTGTTGGATTGATCCCTTTATTATTGTGTAGTGCCCTTCTTTGTCTTTTATTATATTCTTCATTTTAAAGTTTATTTTGTGAGATATAAGTATTGCTACCCCAGATTTTTTCTCATTTCCATTTGCATGAAATATCTTACTCCAACCCTTCACTTCCAGCCTGTGTGTGTCTTTTGATCTGAGGTGAGTCTCCTGTATATAGCCTTTGCAAGGGTCTTGTTTTCTTATCCACTCAGCCACCCTATGTCTTTTGATTGGAGGATTTAATCTATTTACATTTAAAGTGATTATTGATAGGTACATAATTAATGCCATTTTGTCATTTGTATTTCTGGTCTTCATTAGTTATATTGTTCTAATCTTGCTTCTGTTTAAAGAAGCACTTTTAGCATTTCCTGCAATGCTGGTTTTGTGATAATGAATTCCTTTAGCTTATTCTTTTCTGATAATCTCTTTATTTCTTCTTTAATTTTAAGTAATAGCCTTGCTGGATAAAGCAATGTGGGTTGTAGGTCTTTGTTTTTCATTACTTTGAATACCTACTGCCACTCCCTTCTGGCCTGCAAAGTTTCTGTAGAAAAGGCAGCTCAGCTCATAGTCTTATGGGAACACCCTTGTAAGTAACTCACTGTCTGTCTCTTGCTGTTTCTAGGATTCTCTCTTTGTCTTTAACCTTTGCCATTTTAACTATAATGTGTCTTGGTGTGGGCCTGTATGGGTTCATCTTGGTTGGAACTCTCTGCACTTCCTGGGATTGTATGTCGATTTCCTTCACCAGGTTAGGGAAGTTTTTGGTCATTATTACGTCAAATATGTTCTGATCCCTTGCTGTCTTCTCCTTCTGGCGTTCCTATGATGTGCATGTAGTTGCACTTGATGTTATCCCACAGGTCTCTTAAACCATCTTCATTGTTTTTTATTCTTTTTTTCTTTGTGTTGTTCCACTTGGGTGATCTATGCTATCTTGTCTTCTAAATCACTGATTCGATCCTCTGCTACATCTAACCTGCTGGTAATTCTTTCGAGTGTGTTCTTTATTTCAGTTATTGCTACTTTTTTTTTTTTTTTTTTTTTTTTTATGATTTCTTTATCCTTCTTTACGTTCTCACTAAGTTCTGTAAACATTCTTATCATCAGTGTTCTAAAGTCTCACGTTTCTTTGTTTCCGGATTCCAGATGTCTCTTTGTATTTGCTTCGATGTATTAGGTAGATTTCCTAGGTCTCTCAGACTTTGCAGGGTGGACTTATGTAGTATGTGTCCTTTATATTTGACTTGCACTCTCCCTATTCTTCTGTTTGTGTGTTCCAGAGTTGCCCCTTGTGTTGTGTGTATTCTCCTGTTGAAGTTGAGCTTTCATTGCTTTTGGCTTGTCAGTAGTTGGGATTGACTCCCATGCTGACTAGCTGTGAGAATTGGCTATGCCCACGGTGTATGAGTTGCTGTGTGAAGGTTGATAAGGTTTGGCCCCTATGGGCTCTTGTGCCTGTAGAGAATTCCCTTTGGGTGTGTCACTTGTAGGTCAAACTAGTAATGCTCTGGTTTGGTCTGGAGTTGGCCTGTGTGTGTGTTGATTCTTGTGCCTCTTGGGCTGGGCCCTGGTGCAGGGTGATTTCAGAACAAAACAAATCAACAAGCACAACAATAGCAACAACAACAACAACAAAACTCCCAATACACTCACATATAAAAACAAACAACAACCAGCACTCAACACAAACAAAAGTATCAAAAATGCAAACAAACAAAGAAAACAAAAGAAACAAAACAAAAAATAGCAACACCCCCCCCAAAAAAAATTCAATACAGAAAAATGGAAAGAAGGAGGAAAAGTAGAGCAAGGAAAAGAAAAAGGAAAAGGAGAGAAAGAGAAAGGGGAATATATATATATATATATATATATATATATATATATATATATATATATATATATACACACACACACACACACACATATATATGTTAAAATATAATAATAATAAAATAAAACACAAAAGAGCAGTCTCAGTTTGACTTAAGCTTACCAAGCTATCTCCAGGTTGTCCTCTGCTGTACAAAAACTCCTCTGGGTCTTGTGGAGGCAGAGCTGCCCACCTGGCACCCAGAGTGACCCTGGCACTGCAGTTCTAGATGGTTGGGGCTATGGGGTGTGGTTGATAGTTTTTACAAAGTCAGTGCAGTTTCTGCTCTTGCCTGTACAAATGCACACTGGCAGTTCCACAGCCAGCCACTGGGAGGTGGGCTTCTTCCCTCTGTGCAGGTGTCCTGGGTTTTAGGGTACTGGCTGAGTAGGTAGCTGACTTTTGTCTCACTAGCCAGCCAAGAAGTGTCACACTCGTCCCAGCCTCTTCCCTAGGTCACAGCTGCAAACCAACTTTTTTCTGTTCTTGAGGGTTGCAGCTCCTCTGTAATCTGATACTACTCCTGTCTGTTCAGGGATCAGTTTAAGACTCTGGAGGGTGGGGGTAGGAGGGCTGTGGGAGAGAGGGATCAGGGACCCAGGTATGGAGTTTGCTTTCTGTCTGACCGAGAGAACCCAGTTCTCAGCTGAGGTTTCTGCCTTGAATGCTGGACACCGCCGTCCTCTATGCTGATCTCTCAGCTGGACTGTGGAGTGCAGGGAGGGAGCCACTACTCTCTGGTCTGCATCCTGGGGCCCCACGTCTTCACAGCTGTGGATGTGGGCCGGGTCTCTATATCTCCCCTTCCCTCTTCCCCTGCTCACCCGGTTTGCTCACTGTCAGATAATCCTTGTGTGTGGTCACACAACAGCCTAGACGTCTGTCCCCCAATGCCTTTCCCTAGGAAAGGAAGGATTTGTGGAACTGTGCCTCTCTGGGATTGAGTTTGTTACACCTTGTGTCTCTCCACCTGGTCTTCAGATGAAGGGTTTGCAGTCAAAGATGGGTAAGATTTCTCATGGGAGAAACAACCTAAGCCAGACAGGACCCCGTTGAGACCCCCGATGAGCTGTATGAAGATTGATGGGAAGAGGCTTTGTCATTCCTTCCCTCTGCTTGAGAAAGCTGCTGCTGACTCTTTTTATTTTTATTTTTTATTAAATTTATTGAGGTGACAATTGTTAGTAAAATTACATAGATTTCAGGTGTACAATTCTGTATTACATCATCTATAAATCCCATTGTGTGTTCATCACCCAGAGTCAGTTCTCCTTCCATCACCATATATTCGATCCCCCTTACCCTCATCTCCCCTCTCACCTAATTGTGAGAGAGGACCATTAGAGCGATAAGATCAAGCTCTTTCTGCTCAGCTCAAGGCATTGTTTTACCTTTTGAGACTTTCCCCACCCCAGGGAGATGCATACCACACCTTAGTTATCATGGGACTGGATGCCTCGGCTGTTTTGAGACAGATAATTAGATTTTGAAATCAGTTTTTTCTATGTGGTGTAAGAGTTTCACAGACCGTGCCTTAAATCTTTAAATCCTTAAATCTTGTGACTTCTTTGTCTGTAATTAATAAATACCGACAGTTGGCCCGATTCGGGGCTCCAGTCTCTTGAGACTGCGAGTCCCCTGGTCCTCTGCAATTTAACTGTATTGAGTCTCTGTCTCTATTATAGTTTAACCCAAAGCTGCCTCTTCTCGCCTCCCTACAGCCTTTGTTGCGCAGGATGTGACACTTGTGCGAATCTCTTAGCTATTCTGTGTGATGAGCAGAGAATCCTTTGATGAGTTATTCAAAGGATGAGATATTCAACTTACGGTAACTTCTAGGGGAGAACTCAAGGAGCCCACCTCAGTGCCGCCATTTCTATGATGTCACCTCCTGACTTCCTGTTAAATTTTTTGGTAACTTCCGGGAGAGGGATGCTAATAAATAAGAAAGAACCTTCTTGGAACCACAGTATTTTTTCCATGTGGGCGGCTGGTTGGGACACTGGCCGGCAGTTGTACGTTCACACACTCCTTGGTAGCTTTGTTTCTTTTTCTTTTCCTGAATAAACCACTCTTATGGTGGACTACCTGGAGTATTATCTGGCCAGTCGACATTTATTACTCAGAGACCCTGGCCCAAGGAGGGTTCTTCTAGAATCCTAGTTCCTAAAGTGTGTTCTCCAGACCAACAACTGAAACGTCACCGGCAACTTGTTCTCAAGTCCCACCCACCCCTACATCTACTGGCCCCCAGCATGTTAACAAGCCCTCTGCATGATTCCAGGGCTCACCGGAGTTTGCACACAGGCAGGCGCGGGATATGGCAAACCCATATGGGACTTCTAAGATGGGTCACTTCACTCAGCTTTTATTGGCCTAAGCAGGTCACCTAACCTAACTTCAAAGGAGTGGGGAGAGCAGTCTTACCATAAGCCCTGGAGGAGGGCATCTGGGTATTTCAGATAGGAAAACAATGGCTGTGAACATTATCAGGGAGGTGGCAGGAGCTAGGGTTTACTCTTTCTATTTTTGGAATGCAGTCTGAAAAAATAAGGCCTTTGGAATGTAAGCAGAGTACCATTACCACACCAGACTAAATTAACAGTAATTTCTTAGTATCATCTGTCGATTAAAAAAAAAAAAAAAAAAAATCCAGCCTAAGAGAAAGCTTATAAGAGTTTATTTGAGCCAAACTGATGACAATTGCCGGGAAGCAAAATCTCAACGGATTGAGAAAACGCTCTGGAAAATGGTGGTTTTCAGCTTATTTTATATGTAGAATCAAAGGAGGAGGTTTACATGAAATCCATGGTGGTAGATAAAGAGGTTGGGAGAAAGTAAATCGGGGAAATCTTTGGGATTGGATAAAAGTAAATTGGAGAGACAGGTACTTCTTTCACATATGTGCATATAGGATAGTTCACTTTTTACAGCACATAGAGATGGTAATCAGGGGACAAGAATAATAATGAAGGATTCCGTAGTTTCCTGCTCTGGTCTGGAAAAAGGGATTACTGACATTCTAAGGGCATGTTATCCTAGATGCAAAAAGACAACAGACAGGCTCACTTAAGGTAAAATTTGACCTTACCAAGGAAGCTTCAGGCTGAAGATGTGACTTCTCGCCATGGTCCATCTAAGTTAGGAATTTTAATGTTCACACCTCCTATGTGGTTATTTTCAGCCTCCTGAGCTTGGCAGGTTTAACCTGGGGCCCTTTTTGTGTCCACGATCTATTAAATCAAATTAGCATTTCCGCAACTTCCTGAAAAATACCCCTTTAGAGTGGGTGGTCTTCAGGATCCATACAAGGCCCAAACGTTGCATTTAGAGTGTTAGGTGGCTTCAGTTCTGTTCGTGCTTCTGAGACTATAGTTTTCAAAGTTACTGTTAGACTGTAATAAAGAACAATAAACATTATTTGAGTAAAAAGAGCTGCAGCCTGGGAGACATGGATCCAGGTAGCAATCTAAATTGTGTTCCACTAGACAAAGGGGAGGCTAAATGAGGATACAATTTACATAGTTCTGACAGGATGGGGCAGGTCTCAGGCCCTTGGTAGAAAGAGGAAACCAGGGCTTCTTGGCAGTGGTTGACTCAGACGAGTAAACAGATGGACAGAGAAGGTGGGGGCATAATTAACATGTAGATTTTGACTTAGTTAGTCCAGGGCAGGGCCTAAACCTCTGTCTATCTGTGTCAGACACTGGACAGACTGGACAGACACTGGACCACACTTGTGGGAGTGAGGCTGAAGTCTTCTCCAGAGCTCCTGTGTGCGAGGAGCTTCCACATCACGGTGTACCACACTGCCTGGTTTGTGTTGTTAAAAAGACCCCGGTCTGGGGAACAAATTGATGTTGGCTTTTGTAATATTGTGATTTATAATAAGATATATTGTTATCCCTTAACCTGTGGGATCTGATGCTATCTCCAGGTAGACAGTGTTGACTGTAAATAAAAAGTCAGCTAGATATTCCTCTAACAAAAATCATTTATTCTGGAAAACAAGATGGCCCCCTGGTGAGCTGTGTGCAAGTTCGCTAGCACAAAGGTGAGGGAATTCTGTCATGGAGGAGAAGTGGAAGCTAGGACAGCTGCTTTCCACAGTCTTCCTGTAGGGTTTTGCAATCCCTGGAGGGTGTGAGAGCTCCCCCAACAACTCCCCCCAATTCCAATCGTGACTGAGGTCTTTATCAACTTTTTTACAATAGTGTCAGAGGGGTTAATTGCTTGATGATGTTGGAAAAAAAATACACATCAGAGATTTGTTCTGCAAAAATTGTACTTGATTTGCAAAATAAATCGATATATAAGTAAAACTCTTGGAACCATTTGGTTCATTAAATAAGTAAACAAAAAAACCCACAATTCTTCAAACTTATAGAAATGTACTGTTATGAGGATCCCTATCCTAGGAGACTCTGTCTCCCACTTGGACATGTAAAGAGCTTGGAAGCTCTTACACTGCTGTCCTTACACCAAGAAAAATCTGGACAAACTGAAAGTCACTGATGTTCCTTAGACCTATCAGAGAGAGTTTCAGAGCAAACTGCTACTCCAATTCCAGGCATAGCCATGACCTACTAACATGGAAGGTGCTGGGCTATAACCTGGTGGGAACACGTAAATGGTAATTTTGACAAATTTCTGGAGATTGAGTATGGGCTTGTGTGAGGTTCAGAAACTCCTGGGGCCACAGTATTAGGGGTCCCCTCATATTTGTGGGCTTGACCTCTAGGAACACCAAGAGATTTTTATGGACAAGATCTAAGATCTCCTCTTGGCTCTGGCAGCGGGGGGGGGGGGGGAGTGAACATTATGAAGTTTGCCCAGGGAATTATCAATAACAGTCTACTCTCCAGGGAAAAAACACTGCCAGAGCTTATCCACAAAAGGAAGGGCATTTCTCCCACTTTCCTATCTCACCAAGGAAAGGAGGGTTTTGAAGCTATAAAAGAAGAAACATTTTGAAGATTGCAGGTCCACTAAAAGACTAACATTCAGTTGGACAATTATAGAACACTCCTCTTCTCCATGCCTTTTCCCCACCAACGTCACTCCAATGAGCTTCAAGACATGGGCTATCTGAAGAAGAATGCTTAGGGAAGCCAAAAGAACAGAAGTCACAAGACATCATAAAAATAGTGGTGTGAGCCGAGCCTCTTGAAAACTCCCCTGAAATTTAAAACAAATTGAACAACTGTAACTCCAAAAAGGACTCTCTGAGCAGCAGACAGGCAAGACTAAGAGGCGCACTACTGAAATCATCTAAAGATGGGCAAATTGCATGAGCAGGGGAGGAGGGGAAGGAGAAGTGCGGAGATGGGGCAGTGTGGGTGCAGGATGCAGACCTAGCTCGGCGCTCTGAGCTCGCTGCATTCCGGAACTACTGCAGCTGCGGGACAGGGAAGAACTCAGACTGCTAGGGCTCCACTTATGGCCCACAGGGCTAAGGAGACAGCATATAACATGGCTGAACCCAACGCTCACGGCAGAGACCTCGGAGCAAAGACTGAGGGAAGAAGGCTACAAACGGTGGTTTAAGCCCTCACTGCCAAGCAGAGAACAGAAGCCTTAGGTACTGAGACTAGCTGCTGCCTCCCTACCCTCCCAGAGCTCATCCCACCCCCACCTGCCCAGTGCTAGAAGCGGAACAGTAGCAGTGTCAGATCAAAAGAACAGAATATTTGCAGTTCTGGGAACTGTGGTCTGCAGACACAGATTTGCAGCCCAACTAGTTCCGGCAAAGGGGAAGGAGCTGTGGAAGTAGGACTGGCAGTGGTGGTGGTCGCCGCCATTGCTCTGGGCCACCTCTCACTACACACCCCACCCCTGTCACGACCTACCTGGGCAGATCCCTGCAGGAGCAAACAGAACTGCTGAAACACACGGGCTCTGAATCTGGAGCAGGAAGAGCTTTGGAACTTCAAAAGCTCTCCGCATCCCCACACGGAAACAGCGCCCTATGGCCCAGGAGAACTGTCAACAGAGGAGAAGCCCACATTCCAGGGAATCCCCCATTGTGTGAGAATCCAGAATAGTACAGAGAAAACATAACACTACAGTGTGAGAGAGAATAAAAGGCTGCATTCAGAGAGAAAATAGAACATTCTACCAACACGTACTATAAAACAAAAGAAAGACCTCTTTCTATCAAGCTGTTACAGAACCCATTCCTGTAGATGTCTAGGAAAAGAAATAATAATTCATTAATAGCGGTGAATAACCAAGGCAACAAGACAACTCAGAAAGAAAAATGAAAAGTCTCCAGAAAATGAACTTAAAGACATGGAAATATGTGACTTAAATGATAGAGAATTCAAGATCACAGTTCTTAAAAAACACAAAGAGATGCAAGAAAACACAGACAGGCAGTTTAATGAACTCAGAAACACAATCAAAAAGCAAAATTGAACATTTTACCAAAGAGATAGAAATTTTATAAAAGAACAAAATAGAATTTCTGGAGATTAAGCACTCAGTAAAAGAAATGAAGAATGAAATAGCCAGTTTAGGTAGTAGAGTGGATGAGATGGAGGAAAGAATCAGTGACATCGAAGATAGAAATCTGGAAATGACACGGATGGAAGAAGAAAGAGACTTGAGACTTAAAAGAAATGAAGAACTCTACAAGAACTTTCTGACTCCATCAGAAAGAGCAATATAAGAATAATGGGCATACCAGAAGAAGAAGAAAGAGAGAAGGGAGCAGAGAGTATATTCAAACAAATAGTTGATGAGAACTTCTTAAACTTGTAGAAAGAACTGGACCCTTGAATCAAGAAGCAAATAGAATACCTAATTACCTCAACCCCAACAGGACTTCTCCAAGGCACATTGTATTGAAGCTGCCAAAATTCAACAACAAAGAAAGAATCCTCAAGGCAGCCAGGGAAAAGAAGAGGGTAACCAACAAAGGAAAGGACATTAGATTATCATCAGATTTTTCAGCAGAGACTCTACAAGCCAGGAGGGAGTGGAATCAAACATAAAAACTACTGAAAGAGAGAAATTATGAGCCAGTATATCCAGCAAACATATCCTTTGGGTATGAAGTAGGAATAAAGACCTTTCCAGACATACAGAAGTTGAGGGAATTTTCTAACACACTACAAGCAATATTAAAGGAACGCTATTTAAAAACATAAATAGAGAAAATTTGTGACAACCAAAACATAAAAGAGGGCAGAGTAAAGGCCTAAACTGGAATATGGGAATGGAGAAAATAAACATGCTGAAGAAAATGGAATACTCTAAATATCAAACTTTCTTTTAAATAAAATTAATGGTAACCATTCAAAAAAGTCTGGAACTGATGAAAGAAGAAACAGAGGGAATAATCATAAAATACCATCACACAAAATAATAGACAACAACAAAAAAGCAAAGAAACAATGGAGACACAATCTTACCAGAAAACCAAAGATAGAATGATAGAAAATCCTCATATATCAATAATCACCCTAATGTAAATGGACTGAACTCACCAAAAAAAGGCACAGAATAGCAGATTGGATCAAAAAACTAAACCCAACCATATGCTGTCTCCAAGAGACACATCTCAGCTACAAGGACAAGCATAGACTCAAAGTGAAAGGGTAGAAACTGACACTCCAAGCAAATGGTATCCAGAGAAAATCAGGTGTAGCCATAATGATATCAGATGAAACAGACTTCAGTGTGAAAAAGGTAACAAGGACTTCCGGAAAAATGGCGGCGTGACGTGAGCCTCTGTAAAGCTCCCCCGGAATTTACAAAGAATCGAACAACAAAAACTCCACAAAGGACTCCCTGCACAGCAGACAGGCAACATGAAGAGGCCCACTACCGACTGAAATCACCTACAGGTGGGAGATTCGCGCGAGTGGAGGGTGGAGGAGGAAAGGGAGAAGCGCGCGGAGACGGAGCCGCGCGGGCGCAGGACGCAGACCTAGCTCAGTGCGCCGAGCTCGCTGCTTCCCGGAGCTACCGCAGCTGCGGGAGATCAGACTGCTAGGGCTCCGCCAGGGCTCCACAGGGCTGAGGGGACAGCATATAACACAGCTGAACCCAACGCTCACGGCAGAGACCTCGGAGAAAAGACTGAGGGAAAAAGGCTGAAAACGGTGGTTTAAGCCCGCACTGCAGAGCAGAGAACGGAGCCTTAGGCACTGAGACTAGCCGCCCCCTCCCTCCCCTCCTAGAGCTCGCCCCGCCCCCACCTGCCCGGTGCTAGAAGCGAAACAGTAGCAGTGTCAGATCAAAACAACAGAAAATTTGCTGTTTTGAGATCTGTGGACCGCAAACACAAATTCACAGCCCAACTAGTTCCAGCAAAGGGGAGAGACCTGTGGAAGCAGGACCGGCTGTGGTGGTGGTCGCCGCCATTGCTCTGGGCCACCTCTCACAACTCACCCCGCCCCTGACCCCCCCTATCTGGGCGGATCCCTGCAGGAGTAAACAGAACTGCTGAAATATACGGGCTCTGAATCAGCAGCTGGAAGAGCTTTCCAACATCAAAAGCTCTCCGCATACCCACTGGGACACTGCGCCCTGTGACCTAGACGAACTATTAACAGAGGAGAAGCCCGTCTCCCAGGGAATCCCCCCTTTGCGTGAGAAGTTGGAATAGTGCAGAGAAAACATAGCATTACTGTGTGGGAGAAGAAAACTAAGTTGCAGTTGGAGAAATAATAAAACATTCTACCAACAAGTACTGGCAAACAAAAGAAAGACCGCTTTCTATCAACCTGTTGCAGAAGTCACTCCTGTAGATGTCTAGGAAGAAAAATAGTAAACCAGTAATCACCATGAATAACCAAGGCAACAAGATAGCTCAGAAAGAAAGTGAAAAATCTCCAGAGAAGGCACTTAAAGATACAGAAATATGTGACTTAAATGACAGAGAATTCAAGATTGCAGTTCTGAAAAAACTCAACGAGATACAAGAAAACACAGATAGGCAGTTAAAGGAACTCAGAAACTCAATCAAAGAACAGCATGAGCATTTTACGAAAGAGATTGAAATCTTAAAAAGGAACCAAATAGAATTTCTGGAGATTAAGAACTCAATAGAAGAAATTAAGAATGAAATAACCAGCTTAGGTAGTAGAGTTGACCAGATGGAGCAAAGAATCAGTGACATCGAAGATAGAAACCTGGAAATGACACAGAGAGAAGAAGAAAGAGACTTGAGACTTAAAAGAAATGACAGAACTCTACAAGAACTTTCTGACTCCATCAGAAAGAGCAATATAACAATAATGGGCATACCAGAAGGAGAAGAAAGAGAGAAGGGAACAGAGAATATATTCAAACAAATTGTCGATGAGAACTTCCCAAACTTGTGGACAGAACTGGACCCTCGAATCCAAGAAGCAAACAGAACACCTAGTTACCTCAATCCCAACAGACCTTCTCCAAGGCACATTGTATTGAAGCTGTCTAAAATCAACGACAAAGAAAGAATCCTCAAGGCAGCCAGGGAAAAGAAGACAGAAACTTACAAAGGAAAGCCCATTAGATTATCATCAGATTTTTCAGCAGAAACTCTACAAGCCAGGAGGGAGTGGAACCAAATATTCAAACTATTGAAAGAGAGAAACCATGAGCCAAGAATAATATATCCAGCAAAGATATCCTTTAGATATGAAGGAGGAATAAAGACCTTTCCAGACATACAGAAGCTGAGGGAATTTTCTAATACACGACCTGCACTACAAGAAATACTAAAGGAGGCTATTCGACCACCATCAACAGGGACAACTTGTGGCAACCAAAACTCAAAAAGGGGGAGAGTAAAGGCCTGAACCGGAATATGGGAATGGAGAAAGTAAGCGTGCTGAAGAAAATGGAATACTCTAAATATCAAACTTTCTTTAGCATAAACTTAAGGGTAACCACTCAAAATAAATCCAGAATTGAAATATATACTGAAATAAAAAAAGAAACAGAGGGAAACATCATAGAATACCACCACACAGAAATAATAGACTACAACAAAAAGGCAAAGAAACAATGGAGACACAACCTTACCAGAAAACTAAGGATAGAATGACAGGAAATCCTCACATATCAATAATCACCCTAAATGTAAATGGACTGAACTCACCAATAAAAAGGCATAGAGTAGCAGATTGGATCAAAAAACTAAACCCAACCATATGCTGTCTCCAAGAGACACATCTCAGCTACAAGGACAAGCATAGACTCAAAGTGAAAGGGTGGAAATTGACACTCCAAGCAAATGGTACCCAGAGAAAATCAGGTGTAGCCATAATGATATCAGATGAAACAGACTTCAAGGTGAAAAAGATAACAAGAGACAAAGATGGACATTTCATAATGGTGAAGGGGACTGTACAACAAGAAGACATAACAGTCATCAATATTTATGCCCCCAATCAGGGAGCACCGAAATACACCAAGCAACTACTAACAGAACTAAAGGGAGAAATTGACCAAAACACAATTATACTAGGGGACTTAAATACATCATTGACAGCTATGGATAGATCATCCAAACAGAAAATAAATAACGAAATAGTAGCCCTAAATGACACATTAGATGAAATGGACATAATTGACATTTATAGAGCACTTCATCCTAAAACATCAGACTATACATTCTTTTCTAGTGTACATGGAACATTCTCAAGGATAGACCATATATTGGGACATAAAATCAGTCTCAACAAATTTAAGAAGATTGAAATCATACCATGCATATTCTCTGATCACAAGGCTCTGAAATTGGATATCAACTATAAAAAGAAAGTGGGAAAAAACACAAATACATGGAGACTAAACAACATACTTTTAAAGAAGGACTGGGTCAAAGAAGAAATTAGAGGAGAGATCAAAAGATACATAGAAACAAATGACAATGAAAATACATCCTACCAAAATTTTTGGGATGCAGCGAAAGCAGTTTTAAGAGGGAAATTTATCTCATTACAGGCCTATCTCAAGAAACAAGAAAACTCCCAAATAAATAACCTCATGTTACACCTTAAAGAACTAGAAAAAGAAGAACAAGTAAAACCCAAGGTCAGCAGAAGAAAGGAAATAACAAAAATTAGAGCAGAACTAAATGAAATAGAGAACAAAAAGACAATAGAAAAAAATTAATGTGACAAAGAGCTGGTTCTTTGAAAAGATTAACAAAATTGACAAACCCTTGGCTAGACTTACTAAGATAAAAAGAGAGAAGACACTGATTAACAAAATCAGAAACGTAAAAGGGGAAGTTATCACGGACACCACAGAAATACAAAGGATCATCCAAGAATACTATGAAGGACTATATGCCACCAAATTCAACAACCTAGAAGAAATGGACAAGTTTTTAGAAACATATAGCCTTCCAAGGCTGAACCATGAAGAACTGGAAAATCTAAACAGACCGATCACCAGTAACGAAATTGAATCAGTCATCCAAAACCTTCCCAAAAGCAAAAGTCCGGGACCAGATGGCTTCACTAGTGAATTCTACCAAACCTTCAAAGAGGATCTAATACCAATTCTGCACAAACTCTTCCAAAAAATTGAAGAAGAGACAGTACTCCCTAACTCATTCTATGAGGCCAACATTACCCTGATACCAAAACCTGGTAAGGACAGCACAAAAAAAGAAAACTACAGACCAATATCTCTAATGAATACCGATGCAAAAATCCTAAATAAAATTCTAGCAAATCGAATAAAACAATGCATTAAAAAGATTATTCATCACGACCAAGTGGGGTTCATCCCCGGGGCACAAGGATGGTTCAACATACGCAAATCCATCAATGTGATACATCACATAAACAAAATAAAGGACAAAAATCATATGATTATATCAATTGATGCAGAAAAAGCATTTGACAAGATACAACATCCATTTATGATTAAAACACTTAATAAAATGGGTATAGAAGGAAAATACCTTAACATAATAAAGGCCATATATGACAAGCCCTCTGTTAATCTCATAATTAATGGTGAAAAACAGAAGCCATTTGCTATACGTTCAGGAACACGACAAGGCTGTCCCCTATCACCTCTGCTTTTCAACATAGTGTTGGAAGTCCTTGCCAGAGCAATCAGGCAAGAGAAAGAAATAAAAGGCATCCAAATTGGGAATGAAGAAGTTAAATTATCACTCTTTGCAGATGACATGATGCTATATATAGAAAACCCTAAAGACTCCACCAAAAAGCTATAAGAAACAATCAACGAATACAGTAAAGTTGCCGGCTACAAAATCAACGCACAAAAGTCCATTGCCTTCCTATATACTAACAATGAAATCTCAGAAAAAGAAATACAAAAAACAATTCCTTTTGCAATTGCAGCAAAAAAAAAATAAAATACCTAGGAATAAACTTAACCAAGGATGTGAAAGACCTATATGCTGAAAAGTATAAGACATTTTTGAAAGAAATTGAAGAAGACACAAAGAAATGGAAAGACATTCCGTGCTCATGGATTGGAAGAATCAACATAGTTAAAATGGCCATATTACCCAAAGCAATATACAGATTCAATGCAATCCCCATCAAAATCCCAATGGCATATTTTAAAGAAATAGAACAAAAAATCATCAGATTTGTTTGGAACCACAAAAGACCCCGAATAGCCAAAGCAATCTTAAGGAAAAAGAACAATAATGGAGGTATCACACTTCCTGACTTTGGCTTTTACTACAGGGCTACAATAATCAAAACAGCATGGTATTGGCAGAAAAACAGACACATAGACCAATGGAATAGAATTGAGAACCCAGAAATAAAACCACATAAATATGGACAGATAATTTTTGACAAAGAAGCTAAAAACATACAATGGAGCAAAGACAGCCTCTTCAATAAATGGTGCTGGGAGAATTGGATAGCCACGTGCAAAAGAATGAAACTGGACTGCTATTTGTCACCATGTACCAAAATTAATTCAAAATGGATCAAAGACTTAAGCATAAGACCTGACACAATAAACTGCATAGAAGAAAACATAGGTACTAAACTTATGGACCTTGGGTTCAAAGAGCATTTTATGAACTTGACTCCAAAGGCAATGGAAGTAAAAGCTAAAATAAACAAATGGGACTATATGAAACTTAAAAGCTTCTGCACAGCAAAAGAAACCATTGACAAAATAAAGAGGCCACCAACTGAATGGGAGAAGATTTTTGCAAACAGTGCCTCCGATAAGGGGCTAGTATCCAGAATATACAAGGAACTCATGCAACTCAACAACAAAAAAACAAATAACCCAATTGAAAAATGGGCAGAGGACTTGAAGAGACATTTCTCCAAGGAGGACATACAAATGGCAAATAGACATATGAAAAAATGCTCAACATCACTAATCATCAGAGAAATGCAAATCAAAACCACAATGAGATATCACCTCACCCCAGTCAGAATGGCTATCATCAACAAGACAAATAGTAACAAATGTTGGAGAGGCTGTGGAGAAAAAGGAACCCTCATACACTGTTGGTGGGAATGCAGACTGGTGCAGCCGTTATGGAAGGCAGTGTGGAGGTTCCTCAAAGAATTACGAATAGAATTGCCGTATGACCCAGCAATCCCTCTTCTGGGTATCTACCCAAAAAATCTGAAAACATTTAGAGATAAAGACACGTGTGCTCCAATGTTCATTGCAGCTTTGTTTACGGTGGCCAAGACATGGAAACAACCAAAATGTCCTTCGATAGATGAATGGATAAAGAAGTTGTGGTATATATACACAATGGAATACTATTCGGCGGTAAGAAAAGATGATATAGGAACGTTTGTGACAACATGGATGGATCTTGAGAGAGTAATGCTGAGCGAAACAAGTCAGACAGAAAAAGCAGAGAACCATGTGATTTCACTGATATGTGTTATATACACCAAAAACAACAAAAGAACAAGACAAACAAATGAGAAACAGAAACTCATAGACACAGACAATAGTTTAGTGGTTGCCAGAGGGTAACGGGGGGTGGGGGGTGGGGGGTGGGAGATGAGGGTAAGGGGGATCGAATATATGGTGATGGAAGGAGAACTGACTCTGGGTGATGAACACACAATGGGATTTATAGATGATGTAATACAGAATTGTACACCTGAAATCTATGTAATTTTACTAACAATTGTCACCCCAATAAATTTAATTAAAAAAAAAAAAATTGACCTGTGACTTCCATACTTCATTCCTAAAAAAAAAAAAAGAAAAAGGTAACAAGAGACAAAGATGGACATTTCATAATGGTAAAGGGGACTATACAACAAGAAGACATAACAGTCATCAATATTTATGCCCCCAAATCAGGGAGCACCAAAATATACAAAGTAACTACTAACAGACTAAAGGGAGAAATTGACCAAAGCACAATTATATCAGGGGACCTAAATACATCATTGACAGCTATGGATAGATCATCCAAACAGAAAATAAATAATGAACTAGCAGCCCTAAATGACACATTAGATGAAATGGACATAATTGACTTTTATAGAGCACTTCATCCTAGAATATCAAACTATACATTTTTTCCCAGTGTACATGGAACATTCTCAAGGATAGACCATATATTGGGACATAAAACTAGCCTCAACAAATTTAAGAAGATTGAAATAATCCCAAGCATTTTCTCTCATCACAAGGCTTTGAAATTGGATATCAACTGCAAAAAGAAATCAGGAAAAACCACAAATACATGGAGATTAAACAGCATACTTTTAAAGAATGACCAGGTCAAAGAAGAAATTTGAGGAGAGATGAAAAGATACATAGAAACAAATGAAAATGAAAATACATCCTACCAAAATTTGTGGGATGCAGCAAAAGCAGTTTTAAGAGGGAAATTTATATCATTACAGGCCTATCTCAAGAAACAAGAAAATCTCACATAAATAACCTCACATCACACCTTAAAGAACTAGAGAAGGAAGAACAAATGAAACCCAAACTCATCAGTAGGAAGAAATAACAAAAATCAGAGCAGAGTTAAATGAAATAGAGAACAAAAAGACAATAGAAAAAATTAATGTGACAAAGAGCTGGTTCTTTGAAAATATTAATAAAATTGTCAAACCCTTCCCAGACTCACTAAGAGAAAAAGACAAAGGACACTAATTATCATAATCAGAAATGAAAGAGGGGACGTTATCACGGATGCCACTGAAAGACAAAGGATCATCCAAGAATACTATGAAGGATTATATGCCACCAAATTCAATAACCTAGAAGAAATAGACAAGTTCACAGAAACATATTGCCTTCCTAGGCTAAATCACAAAGAATTGGAAAATCTAAATAGACCGATCACCTGTAGGGAAATTGAATCAATTATCTGAAACATTCTCAAAACCAAAAGTCCGGGACCAGATGGCTTTACTAGTGAATTCTACCAAACCTTCAAAGAGGATCTAGTACCTGTCCTACTCAAACTCTTCCAAAAAATTGAAGAAGAGACACTACTGCCTAACTTATTTTATGAGGCCACCATTACCCTGATACCAAAACCTGGTAAGGATAACACAAAAAAAGAAAATTACAGACCAATATCTCTGATGAATACAGGTGCAAAAATCCTAAACAAATTGTAGCCAATTGAATGCAACAATGCATTAAAAAGATTATTCATCATGACCAAGTGGGGTTCATCCCAGGGGCACAAGGATGGTTCAACATATGCAAATCCATCAATGTGATACACCACATAAACAAAATAAAGGACAAAAATTGTATATCAATTAATGCAGAAAAAGTGTTTGACAATATACAACATCTATTTATGATTAAAACACTTAATAAAATAGGTATAGAAGGAAAACACCTTAACATAATAAAGGACATATATGACAAACCCTCAGCTAACATCATAATTTTTTTTTTTTAATTAAAGTTTGTTGGGGTGACAATTGTTAGTAAAGTTAGATAGATTTCAGGTGTATAATTCTGTATTACATCATCTATAAATCACATTTTGTGTTCACCACCCAGAGTCAGTTCTCCTTCCATCACCATATATTTGATCCCCTTTACCCTCATCTACCAATCTCTCCCCCCTTAACTCTGGTAACCACTAAACTATTGTCTGTGTCTATGAGTTTTTGTTTCTCATTTGTTTGTCTTGTTCTTTTGTTGTTTTTGGTTCATATACCACATAGCAGTGAAATCATATGGTTCTCTGCTTTTTCTGTCTGACTTATTTTGCTTAGAATTATAATCTCAAGATCCATCCATGTTGTCCAAATGGTCCTATTTCATCTTTTCTTACTGCTGAATAGTATTCCATTGTGTATATATACCACAAATTCTTTATCCATTCATCCACCGAAGGACATTTTGGTTGTTTCCATGTCTTGGCCACCGTAAACAAAGCTGCTGCAATGAACATTGGAGCACACGTGTCTTTATGTATACATGTTTTCAGATTTTTTTTGATAGATACCCAGGAGACGGATTGCTGGGTCATATGGTAATGCTATTTGTAATTTTTTGAGGAACCTCCACACTGCCTTCCATAATGGCTGCACCAGTCTGCATTCCCATCAACAGTGTATGAGGGTTCCTTTTTCTCCACAGCCTCTCCAACACTTGTTACTATTTGTCTTGTTGATGATAGCCATTCTAACCGGGGTGAGGTGACATCTCATTGTGGTTTTTATTTACATTTCTCTGATGATTAGTGATGTTGAGCATTTTTTCATGTCTATTTGCCATTAGTATGTCCTCTTTGGAGAAATGCCTCTTCAGGTCCTCTGCCCATTTTTCAATTGGGTTGTTTGTCTTTTTGTTGTTGAGTTGTATGAGTTCCTTGTATATTTTGGATATTAGCCCCTGTTTCTTCTTTTATTACAGTATATATTTCAGTTCTGGGGTTTTATTTTTTATTTTTGAGTGGTTACCATTAAGTTTATGTAAAAGAAAGTTTGATAGTTAGAGTATCCCATTTTCTTCAGCATGCTTACTTTCTCCATTCTCATATTCCAGTTCAGGCCTTTACTCTCCCCCTTTTTATTTTTTGGTTGCCACAAATTGTCCCTGTTGATGGTGGTCGAATAGTCTCCTTTAGTATTTCTTGTAGTGCAGGTCATTTGTTAGAAAATTCCCTCAGCTTCTGTGTGTCTGGAAAGGTTTATTCCTCCTTCATATCTAAAGGATATCTTTTTTAAAAAAATTAGTTTCAGGTACACAAGACAAAGTAATACTTAGACGTTTATCATTTATATCCCTCACACTGTGTGAACTCCCCCTCTCCCCATCCACTATCCCTCTGACATCGCACGGAGGTATTACATTTCCACTGTCTCTATTCCTAATGCTGTACTCCTCTTCTTGTAAGTATATACATATATATATATATATATATATATAGATAGATAGATAGATAGATAGATAGATAGATAGAGATAGAGATAGAGATAGAGATAGATATAGATATAGATATAGATATAGATAGATATAGATAGATATAGATATATATATGTACATATATATAAAATTATAGTTGGCATTCATTATTGTTCAGCTTCAGGTGTACAGTGCAGTGATCAGGCATCTACATCATCCCTGAGGTGGTCTCCCAAATGGGACAAGTGTCCATCAGATACCCTACAAAGTCTTTACAACATTATTGATTACATTCCCCAAATTAATTTTCAAGACCCATGGCCATCTTGTGGTTACCGACTGTTTTCTAATCCCCTCACCTTCCCCCTTATCCCCACCCCTCCGCCCATCTAGCAACTCTTGGTTTTTCCTCTATGTCTCCAAGACTGTTTCTTATTAGTTCATTCACTTATTCTTTTCTTTAGATTCCACATATAAGTGGGATCATATGGTATTTGTCTTTCTCTGTCTGACATATTTCACTTAACATAATGTTCTCTAGGTCCATCCATGTTGTTGCAAATGGTAAGATTTCTTTCTTCTTTATGGCTGCGTAATACTTCATTGTATAAATGTACCACAGTTTCTTAATCCAGTCGTCCACTGATGGGCATTTTGGTTGTTTCCATGTCTTGGCTATTGTGTATAGCACTGCAGTAAACATAGGGGTGCATAAAGATTTTTGAATTAGAGTTTTAGATTTTTCTGGATAGATACCTAGGAGTGGAATTGCTGGATAATAAGGTAGTTTCTAAAGGATATCTTTGCTGGATATATTATTCTTGGCTCATAATTTTTCTCTTTCAATAGTTTGAATATTTGATTCCACTCCATCCTGGCTTGTAGAGTTTCTGGTGAAAAATCTGATGCTATTCTAATGAGCTTACCTTTGTAGGTTACCCTCTTCTTTTCCCTGACTGCCTTGAGGATTCTTTCTTTGCCGTTGATTTTTGACAGCTTCAACACAATGTGCCTTGGAGAAGTTCTGTTGGGGTTGAGGTAATTAGATGTTCTATTTGCTTCTTGGATTCGAGGATCCAGTTCTTTCCACAAGTTTGGGAAGTTCTCATTGACTATTTGTTTGAATATACTCTCTGCTCCCTTCTCTCTTTCTTCTTCTTCTGGTATGCCCATTATTCTTATATTGCTCTTTCTTATGGAGTCAGAAAGTTCTTGTAGAGTTCTTTCATTTCTTTTAAGTCTCAAGTCTCTTTCTTCTTCCATCCATTTCATTTCCAGATTTCTATCTTCGATGTCACTGATTCTTTCCTCCATCTCATCCACTCTACTACCTAAGCTGACTATTTCATTCTTCTTTTTTTTTTTTTTAATTGAGTTCTTTATCTCCAGAAATTCTATTTGGTTCTTTTTTTAAAATTTCAATCTCTTTCGTAAAATGCTCATGTTGTTCTTTGGTTGTGTTTCTGAGTTCATTAAACTGTCTTTCTGTGTTTTCTTGCATCTCATTGATTTTTTTTTAATAACTGCAATCTTGAGTTCTCTGTTATTTAAGTCACATATTTCCATGTTTAAGTTAATATTCTGGAGCATTTTCATTTTCTTCTGTGCTGTCTTGTCGCCTTGGTTATTCATGGCCATTAATGATTTATTATTTCTTTTCCTAGACATCTACAGGAGTGGATTCTGCAACAGGTTGATAGAAAGAGGTCTTTCTCCATTTGTGACAACATGGATGGATCTTGAGATTATAATGTTAAGCAAAATAAGTCAGACAGAAAAGGCAGAGAACCATATGATTTCACTGATATATGGTATATAAACCAAAAACCACAAAAGAACAAGAGTAAAAAATGAGAAACAAAACTCAGACTAGACAACAATTTAGTGATTACCAGAGGGTAAGGGGGGAAGGGTGTGGTAGATGAGGGTAAAGGGGATCAAATACATGGTGGTGGAAGGAGAACTGACTCTGGGTGGTGAACACACAATGGGATTTATAGATGATATAATACAGAATTGTACACGTGAAATCTATGTAACTTTACTAACAATTGTCACCCCAATAAACTTTAATTAAAAAAAAAAAGAAAGAGGTCTTTCTTTTGTTTTCCAGTAGGTATTGGTAGAATGTTTTATTTTCCCTCTGAATGCAGCCTTTTATTCTCTCTCACATTGTGGTTATGTTTTCTCTGCAATTTTTTTTTAATTTAAACGTTGACCGTATTGTTTGATCACACCTCATAAAGTACAGCATATGGAATACAGTAGGTAATACTGTAATAACCATGTTTGGTGCCAGGTGGGGACCAGACTTATCGGGTGATCCTTCCTTTTTGTTTTTTTTTTAAAGAAATAGGCCTTAACACATGTGCACACGTGTATGCGTGCACACACACACACACACACACACACTCACGCAGAGCAACAAACAAATGATAATGACAAAAAAAATTTAAAACAATTCCCAAATAAAACCTGGAGAGCACCCAATAGAAAAACCCATTGGCTTAGAACCAGGAGAAAACTTACTCTGCAGTCCCTAAGCTGAGGAGCAGACCACAGAGCAGCAAACGGCTCAGTAGGCGCCTACTTAGTCTGCTCACCAGTTAGAAAGCTGCCAGAGCTCCGTTCTTCTTTGTGCCCCACGTTGGGTGCCATTAATGTCAATTGGCCAGATAATTCTCCAGGTAGTCCACCAAAAGAATGGTTTATTTGGAAAAAGAAAAATAAACAAAGCCACCAAGGAGTGTGTGCACACACACTTGCTGGCTGGTGTCCCAACTGGCTTCCCACGTGGAAAAAGTGAAAAGAACAATATGGCTTCCCCCTTTATTCACATCCCTTCCCTGGAAGTTACCACAAAGTTCAACAAGAAGTTAAGACTAGAGAGTTAACAAGGGTCCCAGCTCCACCCATAGTCCTCCCAGCTCTATGGTTAAGCATCTTAAGATGGTATTTCACTTTTATCAGGACCTGTTGCAGAAGAAGGTTCTTGAACAATGAGATGACGCGAATTTGAGATTTAAAGAGTTCACACTGGCTTCTTGGTGGAGAGCGGAAGCAAGCATAGCGATCAGTAGGCCAGTGAACAGAGCTTGCACTAACGTTGTGGCAGTGCATGTGACAGGAAGGGCTGGATTTGGGATATACTCTGGAAAAAAAAAAGCTGAGAGGGCTTATTGTTCTTAAAAGAGGGGAGTTAACAAGAATCATACACATGTTCAAGTCTAACCTCCAGCCAAGACTTTTCCCTTGAAGTTATTGGAACTGAAAGAGAATTAAAAAGGGAACAACTTTCTCCCTGATTTGATATTACATAAGGTCTAGATCCTGCACCATCTAAGTCATCTTGAGGCCCAGTTCTTCTCACTGCTCACTTAGAGATTTAGGATCCTAAGTATCTCATCAACTTTACAACAAAAAGACATTACATGAAACAATGAGGACCTGTTGTATACCCAGAAGAATTAAAAGCAGGGACTCAGATATTTGTACATACATGTTCACGGCAGCATTATTCACAATAGCCAAAAAGTAAAAGCAACTGAAATGTCCATAGACAGACGAGTGGATAAAAAAATAAATGTAGTATATACTGTTAAAAAAAATTCACCTCCTAAATTTGTAAATCTAATTGGTTTTATTAAGTGATTCATAAATGAGGCAGCATCTCATTTGAGAACTAGAAGGGTGCTCCCCTTGGGTGATCTTTCTTAAATTATATAAATGACTATCCCTTGTCTTGACTATACCCAACTATAACCCTCCCCAGTTGCAGCCCAGCTTGCAGTAATGCCCTGTGCATAAATCACCTTATAAATCATCCCACCAAATCCGGGCTTCTCCTGTGAGGAGCAGGTTGAAGGTACTGACACCTTCACTTGCAGAGTGAGGAGCTGAGGAACACTGCCTGTAGTCATTGGAAGCCTAAATGTGTTGATTATTGTTTCAGTTAGATACAACTGAAAATACAGCTAAAATATCAGTATAACAATATTTGAAGTTGGTAGTGGTGGTGAGGGAACCCAAGTTCTTGTCTATCACGGTAGGAAAATAAACAATATCTAAAGTTAATCAAGAAATATTAATTCAACCTTACTGGAAGACATGGAGGTGACCATAGAAGAAGTGAAGTCAGAGTCAGTTAACAGTGGTCACCTCTCAGGACAAGCCTGGAGGTAGGGGAGGTCCTTTACAGAACACTTCCCTTGCCCTTCCTCTTCTTCCCTCCCTTCCTTTCTCCTTCTTTCTTTCCCTTCCACTGTTCCCCCACCCTTCCCACCAGCCTTCCTGTATTATTATATATGTTAAACATGTACATTTATTATTTTCATTAAAATTTGAAATTTTTAAAGGTTCTCTAAATAAGCAAACATTAGAAAATATATTATTAAGCGAATAGTAGCGTTTTTTTGAAGACTTGAAGAGTACTCAATTATTAATTTATATGCAAGTTGCACATCATTCTTATCTATTTATTAAGGCATGTTCCCTCATACCTGGTCTTAATACACACACACACACACACACACACACACACACACACACACAAGTAATTTTTTTCCTTCATCACATTTTGTTTTTCTTTTTTTAAATTAAAATTTATTGGGGTGACAATGGTTGGTAAAGTTACATAGGTTTCAAGTGTACAATTCTGTATTACATTATCTATGTTTCACATTGTGTGTTCACCACCAAGAGTCAGTTCTCCTTCCATCACCATATATTTGACCCCGTTTTCCCTCATCTACTACCCCCTACCCCCTACTCTCTGGCAACCACTAAACTACTGTTTATGTCCATGAGTTTTTGTTTCTTTATTTGTCTTGTTACTTTGTTGCTGTCAAGTTTTTTTAATTATTTTTTTCTTTAAACTTTTATTTATTTTAATTGTGTTTTTCCAGGATCCATTAGTTCCAAGTCAAGCAGTTGTTTCAATCTAGTTGTGGAGGGCGCAGCTCACAGTGGCCCATGCAGGGATTGAACCGGCAACCTTGTTAAGAGCACCATGCTCTCACCAACTGAGCTGACTGACCACCCCAGTTGCTTTCAGTTTTATATCCCACATATCAATGAAATCATACAGTTCTCGACTTCTGTCTATTTTGCTTAGCATAATATATATCTCAATATCCAACCATGTTGTCGTAAATGACATTATTTCATCTTTTCTTATGGCAGAATAGTATTCCATTGTGTATATATACCACATCTTCTTTATCCAATCAGCTATCGAAGGACACTTTAGTTGTTCAATCTGCATTCCCACCAACAGTGTATGAGGATTCCTTATCTCCACAGCCTCTCCAACACTTGTTATTATTTGTCTTGATGATAGCCATTCTAACCAGTGTGAGGTGATATCTCATTGTGGTTTTTATTTGCATTTTTCTGATGATTAGTGACGTTGAGCATCTTTTCATATCTCTATTGGCCAGTTGTATGTCCTGTTTGGAGAAATGTCTCTTCAGGTCCTCTGCCCATTTTTAATTGGATTGTTTGTTTCTTTTTTGTTGTTAAGTTTTATGAGTTCTTTATATATTTTGGATATTAGCCCCATGTCAAAGGCATTGTTTGCAAAGATCTTCTCCCATTCTGTTGGTTGCCTCTATTTTGTCGATGGTTTCTTTGGTTGCACAGAAGCTTTTTAGTTTGATGTAGTCCCGTTCATTTACCTTTTACTTCCCTTGCCTTTGAAGTTAAATTCATAAAATGCTCTTTGAACCCAAGGTCCATAAATTTAATACCTATGTTTTCTTCTATACAGTTTATTGTTTCAGGTCTTACGTTTAGGTTTTTTATCCATTTTGAGTTAATTTTGGTACATGGTGACAGACAGCAGTCTAGTTTCTTTTTTCTTTTTTAAATTTTATTTTATTAAATTTTTTGTGGTGACAATTGTTAGTAAAATTACATAGATTTCAGGTGTACAATTCTGTATTACATCATCTATAAATCCCATTGTGTGTTCATCACCCAGAGTCAGTTCTCCTTCCATCACCATATATTCGATCCCCCTTACCCTCATCTCCCACCACCCAACCCCCACCCCCCTTACCCTCTGGCAACCACTAAACTATTGTCTGTGTCTATGAGTTTCTGTTTCTCATTTGTTTGTCTTGTTCTTTTGTTGTTTTTGGTTTATATAACACATATCAGTGAAATCACATGGTTCTCTGCTTTTTCTGTCTGACTTGTTTCGCTCAGCATTACTCTCTCAAGATCCATCCATGTTGTCACAAATGTTCCTATATCATCTTTTCTTACTGCCGAATAGTATTCCATTGTGTATATATACCACAACTTCTTTATCCATTCATCTATCGAAGGACATTTTGGTTGTTTCCATGTCTTGGCCACAGTAAACAAAGCTGCAATGAACATTGGAGCACACGTGTCTTTATCTCTAAATGTTTTCAGATTTTATGGGTAGATACCCAGGAGAGGGATTGCTGGGTCATATGGCAATTCTATTCGTAATTTTTGAGGAACCTTCACACTGCCTTCCATAACGGCTGCACCAGTCTGCATTCCCACCAACAGTGTATGAGGGTTCCTTTTTCTCCACAGCCTCTCCAACATTTGTTATTATTTGTCTTGTTGATGATAGCCATTCTGACTGGGGTGAGGTGATATCTCATTGTGGTTTGGATTTGCATTTCTCTGATGATTAGTGATGTTGAGCATTTTTTCATATGTCTATTTGCCATTTGTATGTCCTCTTTGGAGAAATGTCTCTTCAAGTCCTCTGCCCATTTTTCAATTGGGTTGTTTGTTTTTCTGTTGTTGAGTTGCATGAGTTCCTTGTATATTCTGGATACTAGCCCCTTATCAGAGGCACTGTTTGCAAAAATCTTCTCCCATTCAGTTGGTGGCCTCTTTATTTTGTCAATGGTTTCTTTTGCTGTGCAGAAGCTTTTAAGTTTCATATAGTCCCATTTGTTTGTTTTAGCTTTTACTTCCATTGCCTTTGGAGTCAAGTTCATAAAATGCTCTTTGAACCCAAGGTCCATAAGTTTAGTACCTATGTTTTCTTCTATGCAGTTTATTGTGTCAGGTCTTATGCTTAAGTCTTTGATCCATTTTGAATTAATTTTGGTACATGGTGACAAATAGCAGTCCAGTTTCATTCTTTTGCACGTGGCTATCCAATTCTCCCAGCACCATTTATTGAAGAGGCTGTCTTTGCTCCATTGTATGTTTTTAGCTTCTTTGTCAAAAATTATCTGTCCACATTTATGTGGTTTTATTTCTGGGTTCTCAATTCTATTCCATTGGTCTATGTGTCTGTTTTTCTGCCAATACCATGCTGTTTTGATTATTGTAGCCCTGTAATACAAGCCAAAGTCAGGAAGTGTGATACCTCCATTATTGTTCTTTTTTCTTAAGATTGCTTTGGCTATTCAGGGTCTTTTGTGGTTCCAAACAAATCTGATGATTTTTTGTTCTATTTCTTTAAAATATGCCATTGGGATTTTGATGGGGATTGCATTGAATCTGTATATTGCTTTGGGTAATATGGCCATTTTAACTATGTTGATTCTTCCAATCCATGAGCACGGAATGTCTTTCCATTTCTTTGTGTCTTCTTCCATTTCTTTCAAAAATGTCTTATAGTTTTCAGCATATAGGTCTTTCACATCCTTGGTTAAGTTTATTCCTAGGTATTTTATTCTTTTTGCTGCAATTGCAAAAGGAATTGTTTTTTGTATTTCTTTTTCTGAGATTTCATTGTTAGTATATAGGAAGGCAATTGACTTTTGTGATTTGATTTTGTAGCCGGCAACTTTACTGTATTCGTTGATTGTTTCTACTAGCTTTTTGGTGGAGTCTTTAGGGTTTTCTATATATAGCATCATGTCATCTG
The DNA here is from genome assembly GCF_057876585.1 of Rhinolophus sinicus. Lineage (NCBI taxonomy): Eukaryota > Metazoa > Chordata > Mammalia > Chiroptera > Rhinolophidae > Rhinolophus > Rhinolophus sinicus. Next base: position 67,208,806 of record NC_142505.1, read on the forward strand.
CAAAGAGTGATAATTTAACTTCTTCATTCCCAATTTGGATGCCTTTTATTTCTTTCTCTTGCCTGATTGCTCTGGCAAGGACTTCCAACACTATGTTGAAAAGCAGAGGTGATAGGGGACATCCCTGTCGTGTTCCTGAATGTAGAGCAAAGGGCTTAAGTTTTTCTCCATTAATTATGAGATTAGCCGAGGGCTTGTCATATATGGCCTTTATTATGTTAAGGTATTTTCCTTCTATACCCATTTTATTAAGTGTTTTAATCATAAATGGATGTTGTATCTTGTCAAATGCTTTTTCTGCATCAATTGATATAATCATATGATTTTTGTCCTTTATTTTGTTTATGTGATGTATCACATTGATGGATTTGCATATGTTGAACCATCCTTGTGCCCCGGGGATGAACCCCACTTGGTCGTGATGAATAATCTTTTTAATGCATTGTTGTATTCGATTTGCTAGAATTTTATTTAGGATTTTTGCATCGGTATTTATCAGAGATATTGGTCTGTAGTTTTCTTTTTTTGTGCTGTCCTTACCAGGTTTTGGTATCAGGGTAATGTTGGCCTCATAGTATGAGTTAGGGAGTACTATCTCTTCTTCAATTTTTTGGAAGAGTTTGAGCAGGATTGGTATTAGATCCTCTTTGAAGGTTTGGTAGAATTCACTAGTGAAGCCATCTGGTCCCGGACTTTTGCTTTTGGGAAGGTTTTGGATGACTGATTCAATTTCATTACTGGTGATCGGTCTGTTTAGATTTTCCAGTTCTTCATGGTTCAGCTTTGGAAGGCTATATGTTTCTAAGAACTTGTCCATTTCTTCTAGGTTGTTGAATTTGGTGGCATATAGTCCTTCATAGTATTCTTGGATGATCCTTTGTATTTCTGTGGTGTCCGTGATAACTTCCCCTTTTTCATTTCTGATTTTGTTAATTAGTGTCTTCTCTCTTTTTATCTTAGTAAATATAGCCAAGGGTTTGTCAATTTTGTTAATCTTTTCAAAGAACCAGCTCTTTGTCACATTAATTTTTTCTATTGTCCTTTTGTTCTCTATTTCATTTAGTTCTGCTCTAATTTTTGTTATTTCCTTTCTTCTGCTGACCTTGGGTTTTACTTGTTCTTCTTTTTCTAGTTCTTTAAGGTGTAACATGAGGTTATTTATTTGGGAGTTTTCTTGTTTCTTGAGATAGGCCTGTAATGAGATAAATTTCCCTCTTAAAACTGCTTTCGCTGCATCCCAAAAATTTTGGTAGGATGTATTTTCATTGTCATTTGTTTCTATGTATCTTTTGATCTCTCCTCTAACTTCTTCTTTGACCCAGTCCTTCTTTAAAAGTATGTTGTTTAATCTCCATATATTTGTGTTTTTTCCCACTTTCTTTTTACAGTTGATATCCAATTTCAAAGCCTTGTGATCAGAGAATATGCATGGTATGATTTCAATCTTCTTAAATTTGTTGAGACTGATTTTATGTCCCAATATGTGGTCTATCCTTGAGAATGTTCCATGTACACTAGAAAAGAATGTGTAGTCTGATGTTTTAGGATGAAGTGCTCTATAAATGTCAATTATGTCCATTTCATCTAATGTGTCATTTAGGGCTACTATTTCGTTATTTATTTTCTGTTTGGATGATCTATCCATAGCTGTCAATGATGTATTTAAGTCCCCTAGTATAATTGTGTTTTGGTCAATTTCTCCCTTTAGTTCTGTTAGTAGTTGCTTGGTGTATTTCGGTGCTCCCTGATTGGGGGCATAAATATTGATGACTGTTATGTCTTCTTGTTGTACAGTCCCCTTCACCATTATGAAATGTCCATCTTTGTCTCTTGTTATCTTTTTCACCTTGAAGTCTGTTTCATCTGATATCATTATGGCTACACCTGATTTTCTCTGGGTACCATTTGCTTGGAGTGTCAATTTCCACCCTTTCACTTTGAGTCTATGCTTGTCCTTGTAGCTGAGATGTGTCTCTTGGAGACAGCATATGGTTGGGTTTAGTTTTTTGATCCAATCTGCTACTCTATGCCTTTTTATTGGTGAGTTCAGTCCATTTACATTTAGGGTGATTATTGATATGTGAGGATTTCCTGTCATTCTATCCTTAGTTTTCTGGTAAGGTTGTGTCTCCATTGTTTCTTTGCCTTTTTGTTGTAGTCTATTATTTCTGTGTGGTGGTATTCTATGATGTTTCCCTCTGTTTCTTTTTTTATTTCAGTATATATTTCAATTCTGGATTTATTTTGAGTGGTTACCCTTAAGTTTATGCTAAAGAAAGTTTGATATTTAGAGTATTCCATTTTCTTCAGCACGCTTACTTTCTCCATTCCCATATTCCGGTTCAGGCCTTTACTCTCCCCCTTTTTGAGTTTTGGTTGCCACAAGTTGTCCCTGTTGATGGTGGTCGAATAGCCTCCTTTAGTATTTCTTGTAGTGCAGGTCGTGTATTAGAAAATTCCCTCAGCTTCTGTATGTCTGGAAAGGTCTTTATTCCTCCTTCATATCTAAAGGATATCTTTGCTGGATATATTATTCTTGGCTCATGATTTCTCTCTTACAATAGTTTGAATATTTGGTTCCACTCCCTCCTGGCTTGTAGAGTTTCTGCTGAAAAATCTGATGATAATCTAATGGGCTTTCCTTTGTAGGTTACCGTCTTCTTTTCCCTGGCTGCCTTGAGGATTCTTTCTTTGTCATTGATTTTAGACAGCTTCAATACAATGTGCCTTGGAGAAGGCCTGTTGGGATTGAGGTAATTAGGTGTTCTATTTGCTTCTTGGATTCGAGGGTCCAGTTCTGTCCATAAATTTGGGAAGTTCTCATCGACAATTTGTTTGAATATATTCTCTGTTCCCTTCTCTCTTTCTTCTCCTTCTGGTATGCCCATTATTGTTATATTGCTCTTTCTGATGGAGTCAGAAAGTTCTAGTAGAGTTCTTTCATTTCTTTTTAGTCTCAAGTCTCTTTCTTCTTCTATCTGTGTCATTTCCAGGTTTCTATCTTCGATGTCACTGATTCTTTCCTCCATCTGGGCAACTCTACTACCTAAGCTGGTTATTTCATTCTTAATTTCTTCTATTGAGTTCTTAATCTCCAGAAATTCTATTTGGTTCTTTTTTAAAATTTCAATCTCTTTCGTAAAATGCTCATGCTGTTCTTTGTTTGAGTTTCTGAGTTCATTTAACTGCCTATCTGTGTTTTCTTGTATCTCGTTGAGTTTTTTCAGAACTGCAATCTTGAATTCTCTGTCACTTAAGTCACATATTTCTGTATCTTTAAGTGCCTTCTCTGGAGATTTTTCACTTTCTTTCTGAGCTATCTTGTTGCCTTGGTTATTCATGGCGACTACTGGTTTGCTATTTCTCTTCCTAGACATCTACAAGAGTGACTTATGCAACAGGTTGATAGAAAGCGATCTTTCTTTTGTTTGCCAGTACTTGTTGGTAGAATGTTTTATTATTTCTCCAACTGCAACTTATTTTTCTTCTCCCACACGGTAGTGCTATGTTTTCTCTGCACTATTCCAACTTCTCACACAATAGGGGGCTTCCCTGGGAGACGGGCTTCTCCTCTGTTAATAGTTCGTTTAGGTCACAGGGCGCAGTGTCCCGGTGGGTATGCGGAGAGCTTTTGATGTTCCAAAGCTCTTCCAGCTCCTGATTCAGAGCCCGTATGTTTCAGCAGTTCTGTTTACCTCTGCAGGGATCCGCCCTGATAGGTGGGGTCAGGGGCGGGGTAAGTTGTGAGAGGTGGCCCATAGCAATGGCGGCAACCACCACCACAGTCGGTCCTGCTTCCACAGCTCTCTGCCCTTTGCTGGAACTAGTTGGGCTGTGAATTTGTTTTTGCAGTCCACAGTTCTCAGAACAGCAGAATTTCTGTTGTTTTGATCTGACACTGCTACTGTTTCTCTTCTAGCACCGGGCAGGTGGGGGCGGGTTGAGTCTGGGAGGGGAGGGAGGGGGCGGCTAGTCTCAGTGCCTAAGGCTCCGTTCTCTGCTCGGCAGTGCGGGCTTAAAGCACCGTTTTCAGCCTTTTTCCCTCAGTCTTTTCTCCGAGGTCTTTGCCGTGAGCGTTGGGTTCAGCCGTGTTATATACTGCCCCCTTAGCCCTGTGGGCCATAAGCGGAGCCCTAGCAGTCCGATCTCCCACAGCTGCGGTAGTTCCGGGAAGCAGCGAGCTCGGTGCACTGAGCTAGGTCTGCGGCCTGCGCCCGCGCGGCTCCATCTCCGCGCACTTCTCCCTTTCCTCCTCCCTCCACTCGCGCGAATCTCCCACCTGTAGGTGATTTCAGTCGGTAGTGGGCCTCTTCGTCTTGCCTGTCTGCTGTGCAGGGAGTTCTTTGTGGAGTTTTTGTTGTTCGATTCTTTGTAAATTCCAGGGGAGCTTTACAGAGGCTCACCTCACTCCGCCATTTTTCCAGAAGTATTCGCAGTCTAGTTTCATTCTTTTGCACTTGGCTTTCCAATTCTCCTAGAACCATTTATTGAAGAGGCTGTATTTTCTCCATTTTATGTTTTTGGCTTCTTTTTCTTTCTTTCTTTCTTTCTTTCTTTCTTTCTTTCTTTCTTTCTTTCTTTCTTTCTTTCTTTCTTTCTTCTTTCTTTCTTGTTTTCTTTAAATTAAAGTTTATTGGGGCAACAATTGTTAGTAAAGTTACATAGATTTCAGGTATACAATTCTGTAATACATTATCTCTATCTCACATTGTGTGTTCACCACCCAGAGTTTGGCTTCTTTCTTGATAATTATCTGTCTATATTTATGTGGGTTTATTTCTGGGTTTTCAATTCTATTCCATTGGTCTGTGTGTCCGTTTTTCTGCCAGTACCATACTGTTTTCATGATTGTTGCTCTGTAGTACAAGCTAAAGTCAGGGAGTATGATACCTCCAGTATTACTCGTTTTTCTTAGGATTATTTTGGCTATTTGGGGGTCTTTTGTGGTTCTATACAAATATGATGATATTTTGGTTCTATTTCTTTGAAAAATACCATTGGGATTTTGATGAGGATTGCATTAAATCTGTATATTGCTTTGGGTAATATGGCCATTCAAACTATGTTGATTCTTCCAAGCCATGAACATGGACTGTCTTTCCATTTCTTTTTTTTTTAATTAAAGTTTATTGGGGTGACAATTGTTAGTAAAGTTACATAAATTTCAGGTTTACAATTTTGTATCACATCATCTATAAATCATATTGTGTGTTCACCACCCAGAGTCAGTTCTCCTTCCATCACCATATATTTGATCTCCTTTACCCTCATTTCCCACCCCCTTCCCCTCTTAACCTCTGGTAAAAACTAAACTATTGTCTGTGTCTATGAGTTTTTATTTATCATTTGCTGTCTTGTTCTTTTGTTGTTTTCGGTTTATATACCACATATCAGTGAAATCATATGGTTCTCTGCTTTTTCTGTCTGACTTATTTCGCTTAGCATTATAGTCTCAAGATCCATCCATGTTGTCACAACTGGTCTTATTTCATGTTTTCTTACCACCGAATAGTATTCCACTGTGTATATATACCACAACTTCTTTATCCTTTCATCTATCAAAGAACATTTTGGTTGTTTCCATGTCCTGGCCACCGTAAATAAAGCTGTAATGAACATTGGAGGACATATATCTTTATGGATAAATGTTTTCAATTATTTTTGGGTGTATATCCAAGAGAGGGATTGCAGGGTCATTTGGTAATACTATTCGTAATTTTTTGAGGAATCTCCACACTGCCTTCCATTGCGGCTGCACCAATCTGTGTTCCCACCAACAGTGTCTGAGGGTTCCTTTTTCTCCACAGCCTCTAGAACACTTGTTACTATTTGTCTTGTTGATGACAACCATTCTAACTGGGGTGAGGTGATATCTCATTGTGGTCTTTATTTGCATTTCTTTGATAATTAGTGATGTTGAGCATTTTTTCATATGTCTATTTGCCCTTTGTATGTCCTCTTTGGAGAAATGCCTCTTCAGGTCCTCTGCCCATTTTTCAGTTGGGTTGTTTGTTTTTTGTTGTTGTTGAGTTGTATGAGTTCCTTGTATATTTTGGATATTAGCCCCTTTTCAGAAGCTTTGTTTGCAAAAATCTTCTCCCATTCAGTTGGTTGCCTCTTTATTTTGTCGATGGTTTCTTTTAAGTTTGGTATAGTTCCATTCATTTATTTTAGCTTTTACTTCCATTGCCTTTGGAGTCAAATTCATAAAATGCTCTTTGAACCCAAGGTCCATAAGTTTAGTACCTATGTTTTCTTCTATGCAGTTTATTGTTTCAGGTCTTATGCTTAGGTCTTTGATCCATTTTGGATTAATTTTGGTACATGGTGACAGATAGCAGTCCAGTTTATTCTTTTGTACGTGGCTTTCCAATTCTGTCAGCACCATTTATTGAAGAGGCTGTCTTTTCTCCACTGTATGTTTTTTGCTCTTTCGTCAAAAATTTTGCTACTTTGTCCATATTTATGTGGTTTTATTTCTGGGTTCTCAATTCTATTCCATTGGACTATGTGTCTGTTTTTCTGCCAATACCATGCTGTTTTGATTACTGTAGCCCTGTAGTACAAGCTAAAGTCAGGGAGTGTGACACCTCCAGTATTGTTCTTTTTTCTTAGAATTGCTTTGGCTATTCAGGGTCTTTTGTGGTTCCATACAAATTTAATGATTTTTTGTTCTATTTCTTTAAAAAATACCATTGGGATTTTGATAGGGATTGCATTAAATCTGTATATTGCTTTGGGTAATATGACCATTTTAACTATGTTGATTCTTCCAATCCATGAGCACGGAATATCTTTCCATTTCTTTGTGTCTTCTTCAATTTCTTTTAAAAATGTATTAAAGTTTTCAGTGTATAGGTCTTTCACATCCTTGGTTAAGTTTATTCCTAGGTATTTTGTTGTTTTTGTTGCAATTGCAAAAGGAATTGTTTTGTTTTTATTTCTTTTTCTGAGATTTCATTTGTAGTATATAGGAATGCAATGGATTTTTGTACATTGATTTTGTAGCTGGCAACTTTACTGTATTTGTCTACTGTTTCCATGAGCTTTTTGGTGGAGTCATTTGGATTTTCTATATAGCATCATGTCTGTATAGCATCTGCACAGAGTGACAATTTAACTTCTTCATTCCCAATTTCAATGCCTTTTATTTCTTTCTCTTGCCTGATTGCTCTGGCAAGGACTTCCAATACTATGTTGAAAAGCAATGGTGATAAGGGATAGCCTTGTCTTGTTCCTGAACATAGAGAGAAGGGCTTCAGTTTTTTTTACCATTAGTTGAGGGTTTGACATATATGGCCTTTATTAGAAGGTATTTTTCTTCTATACCCATTTTATTTATTTAAAAAAATGTTTTTTTTTTATTAGTTTCAGGTGTACAAAGCAATGTAATAGTTAGACATTTAAACCCCTTGTAAAGTGATAACCCACCACCAAGATACTACACCTTTGATATCTTATAAAGCTGTTACTATACTATTGACTATCTTTCCTATACTATACTCCACATTCTGTGACTATACTTCACCTTTTTCACCCTGCCCCCAAACCCATTCCCATGTATCACCCTGATAGACCTAGTGTCTATCGGACACCACACCTAGTTATTACAATATTGTTGACTATATTCCTCATGCTATACCTTACATCCAGATGACTACTGTATAACAACCAGTTTGTACTTAATCACTTCCCCTTTCACCCTTCCTTTACCTCCCTCCCATCTTAAAGAAGTCTTAAGACTCCTTGTAATACTGGTTTGGTGGTGATGAACTCCTATAGCTTCTTCTTGTCTGGGAAGCTCTTTATCTGTCCTTTAATTCTAAGTGACAGCCTTGCTGGGTAGAGCAATCTTGGTTATATGCCATTGCTTTTCATCATTTGGAATATTTCCTGCCACTCCCTTCTTGCTTGCAAAGTTTCTGTTGAGAAATCAGCTGACAGTCTTATTGGGGCTCCTTTGTAGTTAGCGAACTGGTTTTCTCTTGTTGTTTTTGAGATTTGCTCTTTGTCTTTAAACTTTGGCATTTTAATTATGATGTGTCTTGCTGATGGCCTCTTTGGGTTTGTCTTGTTTGGGACTGTCTGTGTGCTCCCTGGGCTTGTATGTTTATTTCCTTCACCAGGTTAGGGAAGTTTTTTGTCATTATTTCTTCAAATAGGTTTTCAATTCCTTGCTCTCTCTCTTCTCCTTCTGGTACCCTTATAATGCAAATATTGGTATGCTTGAAGTTGTCCTAGAGGTCCCTTAAACTCACCTCAATTTTTTGGATTCTTTTTTCTTTTTGCTGTTCTGGTTGGATGTTTTCTGTTACCTTATCCCCTAAATTGCTGGTTGGATCCTCTGCTTCCTCTAATCTACTGTTGATTCCCTGTAATATATTTTTCATTTCCATTAGTTCTGACTGGTACTTTTTTATGGTTTTCATCTGTCTGTTGAAGATTTCCCTGAGATCATTGAGAATTCTTATTGCCAGTGTTTGGAACTCGACATCTGATAGATTGCTTATTTCCGTTTCACTTAATTCTTTTTTTTTGAGCTTTGTTCTCTTCTTTTATTTGGTACATGTTTCTTTGTCTCCTCATTTTGGCTGCCTCCCTGTGTTTGTTTCTATGTATTAGGTTGCTATGTATTCCAGACTTAGTAGAGTGGCCTTATGTAGAAGCTGTGCTGTGGGGTTCAGTGATGCAGTCTTTCTGGTCACCTGAGCCACGTGCTCCAAGTGTGTCCCTTGTGTGAGTTGTGTGTGTCCTTTTCTTGTTTTTGAGTCTTGGTTGATAATCACACATCATTGCGAGGGAATGACCCTTGGGCTCACTTGTTGTGAAGACTGGCCTTGACTACAGTGGAAGAGTTGTTGTGCAGGGGCAGACCCTGTGGAGCAGGATCTGCCTCAGCAGGGCTCTGGTGCCTGCCAAATCTGCTCCTTGGGTGTATTGTACTTGGAGGCAGCTGGGTGATGCACCAGCTCATTTTGAAGCTGGCCACTGGGGGCTCCAGCACCAGCACGACCTTGGAGGGGATCCACTGTAGGTCTACTTTAGCCACAGCCTGTGCCCCACCCAGGGCCACCGAGCAAGAGCCAGAAAGAAATCCACTGATGTTTGCTGCCCATATTGTGCTTGGAAGCGTCTTGAGAGGCCAAGCCATGAACCAAGGCCACCTACCACTAGTGCCAGCTTATGGTTGCTCAGCCAGAGGTACAGGACATGCTCAAACCAGATGCTGCTTGTCTGGGTCTTGTGAACCTTTGAAAGACCTTAGGAAAGTCTGCAGCTTGAACCAAAGCTGGCAGTCTGCATGAGAAAGCCACTGAAAGCAGCCTGATTGTGCCCAAAACTTGGGCAGGGCCAGGTCTCAAATCCCTTTGGCAGGCGAACTATTGGTGGAGACCCAGAAATGGTGGCCGCCTGTATTCACATGCTGGGAAAGGGGAGTGTGGGGACAGAGCCAGGAGTGCAGTTTCCAGGCTCTCGGCCTCACGTGGAAAGGTGCTGGCTCAGGTAGTAAATGGCCATCAACTGGATGGCAATCAGCTGTGGCTAGTTGGCCATCAACTGTAACTAGTGAGTCATTGGCCACTAATATAACTGCTGTGGCTTCGCTAGCAGAAAAAATGGGGGCTAGCAAGAAGATGGTGGCTGAGCCTGCAAGTGGCGCAGTGACGGTTGCGAACAATTTGGCTCCTACTTCCTGTGTCTCCAACCCAGCCACCAGCGAGAATATGGTGAAATGACTCCTCTATCTATAGCTCCATGGGTGTTCCTTTTTGGCCTCACCATGTCCTGAGTTTTTATGTGGGGAGCGGGAGCTGAGACCCCGCATGACTCCCTGCATGACAGGAGGGCCCAGCAACAAAACAATGGCCTCCGCCAATTCCTCCGTCCATGAGAAATCCACCTCTCTAGGCCCCCTCACTAGCTAGAGAACTCAATTCCCCACCATTTGTCCCTGCCGCCTTTCCAGCTGCTTCCCCAGCACTGGAGCTCAGAGTGAGTGACTCAACTGGTGGGTAAGTCCGTGTGCAGTCCCTTTAAGAGGAGTGCCTGTGAGTGCAGCCTCACTCAGTCTTACTCAGTCATAATATCCACTGTTTTTACAACCAAAATTAATGAGGACTTCTGTCCCTGGAACTGGAACCCTGGGCTGGGGTGGGGCTGGGATTCTTGCTCATGTAGGGGTTGAGGGGGGACCCCACAGCTGAAATAGGCTTCCCAATCTTTAAAGGTGACATGCGGGTGTGGGACCAGTCCGTTCCACATCTCTGACCTTCCTACCAGTCTTGAGGTGGCTTCTTCTGCACATCCTTAGTTGAAAGGCTTCAGTTCAGCTTGATTTTAGGTGATCCTCAATGAAGGTTGTTTTGTAAATTAGTTGTAATTTTGATGTGGTTGTGAGAGAAGGTAAACACAGCATTTACCTACTGCACCATCTTGCTTGTTCCCTATACCCATTTTATTAATTGCTTTAATCATAAATGGATTTGTGTCTTGTCAAATGCCTTTTCTGCATCTATTACTATAGTGATATGATTTTTGTCCTTTATTTATATAATGTATCACATTTATTGGTTTGTGTATTTTGAACCACACTTGTGTCCCTGGGATGAGCCCCGCTTGGTCGTGATATGTTATCTTTTTAATGCATTGTTGTATTCTATTTGCTAGGATTGTGTTTAGGACTTTTGCATCTTTACTCGTCAGAGATATTGGTTTGTAGTTTTCTTGTTTAGTGTTATCCTTACCAGGTTTTCGTGTCAGGGTAATGTTGGCCTTATAAAATGAATTAGGGAGTATCATCTCTTCTTCAGTTTGGAAGAGTTTGAGTAGAACATGTTTAGCTCCTCTATGAATATTTCGTAGAATTCACTAGTGAAGCTATCTAGTCCTGGACTTTTGCTTTTGAGAAGGTTTTGTATGACTGATTCAATTTCCTTACTGTGGATTGGTCTATTTAGATTTTCCAGTTCTTCATGATTCAGCCTAGGAAGGCTATATGTTTAGAAGAACTTGTCCATTTCTTCCAGGTTATTGAATTTGGTGGCATATAGTCCTTCATAGTATTCTTGAATGATCCTTTGTATTTCCGTGGCATCCGTGGTAACTTACCCTTTTTCATTTCTGATTTTTTTATTTGTGTCTTTTCATCTTAGTGAGTCCAGCCACGGGTATTGTCAATTTTATTAATATTTTCAAAGAACCAGCTCTTTGCTGCATTATTTTTTTCTATTGTCTTTTTGTTCCCTATTTCATTTAGTTCTGCTATACATTTTATTATTTCTTTCTTCTGCTCACTTTGGGTTTCATTTGTTCTTCTTTTTCTAGCTCTGTAAGGTGTAATGTGAGGTTTTTTTATCTGGGATTTCTCTCCTTTCTTGAAATAGGCCTGTAATTACATAAATTTCCCTCTTATTACTGCTTTCATTGCAGCCCAATAATTTTGGTAAGATGTATTTTCATTCTCATTTGTATCTATGTATCTTTTTTTTTTTTTTTTCTGTCTATTGTATTTTTTTTTTTTTCCAAGTCAAGTTGTTGTCCTTTCAATCTCAGTTGTGGAGGGTGCTGTTCAGCTTCAAGTTATTGTTCCTTCAGTCTTAGTTGTGGAGGGCACAGCTCAGCTCCAGGTCCAGTTGCCGTTGCTAGTTGCAGGGGCACAGCCCACCATCCCTTGCGGGAGTCGAACTGGCAACCTTGTGGTTGAGAGGATGCGCTCCAACCAACTGAGCCATCTGGGAGCTCAGCAGCAGCTCAGCTCAAGGTGCCGTGTTCAATTTTAGTTGCAGGGGGGCGCTGCCCACCATCCCCTGTGGGAGTCAAGGAATTGAACTGGCAACCTTGTGGTTGAGAGCCCATGCTCCAACCAACTGAGCCATTCGGGAGGCAGCTCAGCGCAAGGTGCCGTGTTCAACCTTAGTTGCAGGGGGCAGAGCCCACCCTTGTGGTTGAGAGCCCACTGGCCCATGTGGGAATCAAACCGGCAGCCTTTGGAGTTAGGAGCATGGAGCTCTAACCGCCTGAACCACCGGGCCGGCCTCTATGTGTCTTTTGATCTCTCCTCTTATTTCTTCTTTGACCCAGTCATTCTTTAAAAGTATATTGTTTAATCTCCATATATCTGTGGTTTTTCCTGCTTTCCTTTTGAGGTTGATATCCAATTTCAAAGCATTGTGATCAGAGAATATGCTTGGTATGATTTCAATCTTCTTAAATTTGCTGAGGCTTGTTTTATGTCCCATTATATGGTTTATCCTTGAGAATGTTCTACGTAATAGAAAATATTGTATATTCTGATATTCTAGGATGAATGTCAATTATGTCCATTTCATTTAATGTTTTATGTAGGGCTTGTATTTCTCTATTTATTTTCTGTTTGGATGATGTATCCATAGCTGTCAATGATGTATTTAGGTCCTCTACAATAATTGTGTTTTCTCAGTTTCTCCTTTTAGTTCTTTAGTAGTTGTTTTTAGTAGCTGCTTTGTATACTTCAGTGCTCCACGATTGGGAGCATAAATATTGATGACTGTTATGTCTTCTTGTTGTACAGTCCCTTTTATCAGTATGAAATGTCCATATTTGTCTCTTGTTACCTTTTGTATCCTGAAGTTTGTTTCATCTGATATGGCTACACCTGCTTTTCTCTGAATACTATTTGTTTGGAATGTCAATTTCCATCGTTTCACTTTGAGTCCTTGTAGCTGAGATGTGTCTCTTGGAGGCAGCATATATTTGTTGGGTTTAGTTTTTTTTCTTCTTTTTTTTTTTTTAACAGGACTTTATTGGGGAACAGTGTGTACTTCCAGGCCTTTTTTCCAAGTCAAGTTGTTGTCCTTTCAATCTTAGTTGTGGAGGGTGCTGTTCAGCTTCAAGTTGTTGTTCTTTCAGTCTTAGTTGTGGAGGGCACAGCTCAGCTCCAGGTCCAGTTGCCATTGCTAGTTGCAGGGGGCGCGGCACACCATCCCTTGCGGGGAGTCGAACCAGCAACCTTGTGGTTGAGAGGACATGCTCCAACCAACTGAGCCATCCGGGAGCTCAGCGGCAGCTCAGCTCAAGGTGCCATGTTCAATTTTTAGTTGCAAGGGGTGCTGCCCACCATCCCTTGTGCGAGTTGAGGAATTGAACTGGCAACCTTGTGGTTGAGAGCCCGCTGGCCCATGTGGGAATCAAACCGGCAGCCTTCGGAGTTAGGAGCATGGAGATCTAACTGCCTGAGCCACCGGGCCGGCCTGGTTGGGTTTAGTTTTTGATCCAATCTGCTACTCTGTGCCTTTTTTATTGGTGAGTTCTGTCCATTTACATTTAGGGTGATTATTGAGAGATGAGGATTCACTATCATTCTATCTTTTGTTTTCTGGTAGGATGGCGTCTTCATTTTTTCTTTGCCTTTTTGTTGCTCTCTGTTATTTCAGTGTTGTGGTATTCTATGATTTTCCCCTTTGTTTCTTCTTTTTTTATTCAGTTTTGGATTTTTTATATTTCAGTTTTGGATTTTTTTGAGTGTTTACCATTAAGTTTATGTAAAAGAAAGTTTGATGTTTGGAGTATTCCCTTTCCTTCATCACGTTTCCTTTCTCCAGTCCCCTTTGCTGGCTCAGAGCTTTACTCTCTCCCCATTTATGTTTTTGTTGTCACAAATTATCCCTATTTATACATTGAGTCAATTTCTGTGTTGTAGTAAAAAGTTGTTTTTTTCCTCCTTTTTGTTCTTTGTTTCTTTTTTTCTTTTCCTTCTCTACCCTGTTATGTTCAAGTGTATAGTGTCCTATTTGGTGTAGGCGTTGCCGTTTCCTGCTTCTCTCTGTCTGTTCGTAATACTACTCATGGTTTTCTATCTTTTGCTTTTTTGTTTCATGTCAAAAAGCCTCCTTCAGTATTTCTTATAATGCAGGTCACGTGTTAGAAAATTCTCTCAGCTTCTGTATGTCTGGAAAGGTCTTTTTATTACTCCTTCATATCTAAAGGATATCTTTGCTGGATATATTATTCTTGGCTCATAATTTTTCTCTCTGAATAGTTTGAATATTGGATTCCACTCCCTCCTGGCTTGTAGAGTTTCTGCTGAAAAATCTGATGATAAACTAGTGGGCTTTCCTTTGTAAGTTACCGTCTTCTTTTCCCTGACTGCCTTGAGGATTCTTTCTTTGCTGTTAATTATTTTTACAGCTTCCATACAATGTGCCTTGGAAAAGACCTGTGGGATTGAGGTAATTAGGTGTTCTGTTTGTTCTTTGGATTAGAGGATCCAGTTCTTTTTACAAGTTTGGAAAGTTCTCACTGACTAATTGTTTGAATATAATATCTGTTTCCGTCTCCCTTTACCCCCTTCTGGCATGCCCATTATTCTTTTTTATTTTTATTTTATTTTATTTTATTAAATTTATTGGGGTGACAATTGTTAGTAAAATTACATAGATTTCAGGTGTACAATTCTGTATTACATCATCTATAAATCCCATTGTGTGTTCATCACCCAGAGTCAGTTCTCCTTCCATCACCATATATTCGATCCCCCTTACCCTCATCTCCCACCCCCCATCCCCCACCCCCCTCACCCTCTGGTAACCACTAAACTATTGTCTGTGTCTATGAGTTTCTGTTTCTCATTTGTTTGTCTTGTTCTTTTGTTGTTTTTGGTTTATATACCACATATCAGTGAAATCACATGGTTCTCTGCTTTTTCTGTCTGACTTGTTTCGCTCAGCATTACTCTCTCAAGATCCATCCATGTTGTCACAAATGTTCCTATATCATCTTTTCTTACCGCCGAATAGTATTCCATTGAGTATATATACCACAACTTCTTTATCCATTCATCTATCGAAGGACATTTTGGTTGTTTCCATGTCTTGGCCACCGTAAACAAAGCTGCAATGAACATTGGAGCACACGTGTCTTTATCTCTAAATGTTTTCAGATTTTTTGGGTAGATACCCAGGAGAGGGATTGCTGGGTCATATGGCAATTCTATTCGTAATTCTTTGAGGAACCTCCACACTGCCTTCCATAACGGCTGCACCAGTCTGCATTCCCACCAACAGTGTATGAGGGTTCCTTTTCCTCCACAGCCTCTCCAACATTTGTTACTATTTGTCTTGTTGATGATAGCCATTCTGACTGGGGTTAGGTGATATCTCATTGTGGTTTGGATTTGCATTTCTCTGATGATTAGTGATGTTGAGCATTTTTTCATATGTCTATTTGCCATTTGTATGTCCTCTTTGGAGAAATGTCTCTTCAAGTCCTCTGCCCATTTTTCAATTGGGTTGTTTGTTTTTTTGTTGTTGAGTTGCATGAGTTCCTTGTATATTCTGGATACTAGCCCCTTATCGGAGGCACTGTTTGCAAAAATCTTCTCCCATTCAGTTGGTGGCCTCTTTATTTTGTCAATGGTTTCTTTTGCTGTGCAGAAGCTTTTAAGTTTCACATAGTGCCATTCGTTTATTTTAGCTTTTACTTCCATTGCCTTTGGAGTCAAGTTCATAAAATGCTCTTTGAACCCAAGGTCCATAAGTTTAGTACCTATGTTTTCTTCTATGCAGTTTATTGTATCAGGTCTTATGCTTAAGTCTTTAATCCATTTTGAATTAACTTTGGTACATGGTGACAAATAGCAGTCCAGTTTCATTCTTTTGCACATGGCTATCCAATTCTCCCAGCACCATTTATTGAAGAGGCTGTCTTTGCTCCATTGTATGTTTTTAGCTTCTTTGTCAAAAATTATCTGTCCACATTTATGTGGTTTTATTTCTGGGTTCTCAATTCTATTCCATTGGTCTATGTGTCTGTTTTTCTGCCAATACCATGCTGTTTTGATTATTGTAGCCCTGTAATACAAGCCAAAGTCAGGAAGTGTGATACCTCCATTATTGTTCTTTTTTCTTAAGATTGCTTTGGCTATTCGGGGTCTTTTGTGGTTCCAAACAAATCTGATGATTTTGTGTTCTATTTCTTTAAAATATGCCATTGGGATTTTGATGGGGATTGCATTGAATCTGTATATTGCTTTGGGTAATATGGCCATTTTAACTATGTTGATTCTTCCAATCCATGAGCACGGAATGTCTTTCCATTCCTTTGTGTCTTCTTCCATTTCTTTCAAAAATGTCTTATAGTTTTCAGCATATAGGTCTTTCACATCCTTGGTTAAGTTTATTCCTAGGTATTTTATTCTTTTTGCTGCAATTGCAAAAGGAATTGTTTTTTGTATTTCTTTTTCTGAGATTTCATTGTTAGTATATAGGAAGGCAATTGACTTTTGTGCGTTGATTTTGTAGCCGGCAACTGTACTGTATTCATTGATTGTTTCTAATAGCTTTTCGGTGGAGTCTTTAGGGTTTTCTATATATAGCATCATGTCATCTGCAAAGAGTGATAATTTAACTTCTTCATTCCCAATTTGGATGCCTTTTATTTCTTTCTCTTGCCTGATTGCTCTGGCAGGGATTTCAAACACTATGTTGAAAAGCAGAGGTGATAGGGGACATCCCTGTCGTGTTCCTGAACGTAGAGCAAAGGGCTTCAGTTTTTCTCCATTAATTATGAGATTTGCAGAGGGCTTGTCATATATGGCCTTTATTATGATAAGGTATTTTCCTTCTATACCTATTTTATTAAGTGTTTTAATCATAAATGGATGTTGTATCTCGTCAAATGCTTTTTCTGCATCAATTCATATAATCATATGATTTTTGTCCTTTATTTTGTTTATGTGATGTATCACATTGATGGATTTGCGTATGTTGAACCATCCTTGTGCCCCGGGGATGAACCCCACTTGGTCGTGATGAATAATCTTTTTAATGCATTGTTTTATTCGATTTGCTAGAATTTTACTTAGGATTTTTGCATCGGTATTCATCAGAGATATTGGTCTGTAGTTTTCTTTTTTTGTGCTGTCCTTACCAGGTTTTGGTATCAGGGTAATGTTGGCCTCATAGAATGAGTTAGGGAGTACTGTCTCTTCTTCAATTTTTTGGAAGAGTTTGAGCAGGATTGGTATGAGATCCTCTTTGAAGGTTTGGTAGAATTCACTAGTGAAGCCATCTGGTCCCGAACTTCTGCTTTTGGGAAGGTTTTGGATGACTGATTCAATTTCATTACTGGTGATCGGTCTGTTTAGATTTTCCAGTTCTTCATGGTTCAGCCTTGGAAGGCTATATGTTTCTAAGAACTTGTCCATTTCTTCTAGGTTGTTGAATTTGGTGGCATATAGTCCTTCATAGTATTCTTGGATGATCCATTATATTTCAGTGGTGTCCGTGATAACTTCCCCTTTTACGTTTCTGATTTTGTTAATCAGTGTCTTCTCTCTTTTTATCTTAGTAAGTCTAGCCAAGGGTTTGTCAATTTTGTTAATCTTTTCAAAGAACCAGCTCTTTGTCACATTAATTTTTTTCTATTGTCTTTTTGTTCTCTATTTCATTTAGTTCTGCTCTAATTTTTGTTATTTCCTTTCTTCTGCTGACCTTGGGTTTTACTTATTCTACTTTTTCTAGTTGTTTAAGGTGTAACATGAGGTTATTTATTTGGGAGTTTTCTTGTTTCTTGAGATAGGCCTGTAATGAGATAAATTTCCCTCTTAAAACTGCTTTCGCTGCATCCCAAAAATTTTGGTAGGATGTATTTTCATTGTCATTTGTTTCTATGTATCTTTTGATCTCTCCTCTAACTTCTTCTTTGACCCAGTCCTTCTTTAAAAGTATGTTGTTTAGTCTCCATGTATTTGTGTTTTTTCCCACTTTCTTTTTACAGTTGATATCCAATTTCAAAGCCTTGTGATCAGAGAATATGCATGGTATGATTTCAATCTTCTTAAATTTGTTGAGACTGATTTTATGTCCCAATATATGGTCTATCCTTGAGAATGTTCCATGTACACTAGAAAAGAATGTGTAGTCTGATGTTTTAGGATGAAGTGCTCTATAAATGTCAATTATGTCCATTTCATCTAATGTGTCATTTAGGGCTACTATTTCGTTATTTATTTTCTGTTTGGATGATCTATCCATAGCTGTCAATGGTGTATTTAAGTCGCCTAGTATAATTGTGTTTTGGTCAATTTCTCCCTTTATTTCTGTTAGTAGTTGCTTGGTGTATTTTGGTGCTCCCTGATTGGGGGCATAAATATTGATGACTGTTATGTCTTCTTGTTGTACAGTCCCCTTCACCATTATGAAATGTCCATCTTTGTCTCTTGTTATCTTTTTCACCTTGAAGTCTGTTTCATCTGATATCATTATGGCTACACCTGATTTTCTCTGGGTACCATTTGCTTGGAGTGTCAATTTCCACCCTTTCACTTTGAGTCTATGCTTGTCCTTGTAGCTGAGATGTGTCTCTTGGAGACAGCATATGGTTGGGTTTAGTTTTTTGATCCAATCTGCTACCCTGTGCCTTTTTATTGGTGAGTTCAGTCCATTTACATTTAGGGAGATTATTGATATGTGAGGATTTCCTGTCATTCTATCTTTAGTTTTCTGGTAAGGCTGTGTCTCCATTGTTTCTTTGCCTTTTTGTTGTTGTCTATTATTTCTGTGTGGTGGTATTCTATGATGTTTCCCTCTGTTTCTTCTTTTATTTCAGTATATATTTCAATTCTGGATTTATTTTGAGTGGTTACCCTTAAGTTTATGTAAAAGAAAGTTTGATAATTAGAGTATTCCATTATCTTCAGCACGCTTACTTTCTCCATTCCCATATTCCGGTTCAGGCCTTTACTCTCCCCCTTTTTGAGTTTTGGTTGCCACAAATTGTCCCTGTTGATGGTGGTTGACTAGCCTCCTTTAGTATTTCTTGTAGTGCAGGTCGTGTATTAGAAAATTCCCTCTGCTTCTGTATGTCTGGAAAGGTCTTTATTCCTCCTTCGTATCTAAAGGATGTCTTTGCTGGATGTATTATTCTTGGCTCATGATTTCTCTCTTTCAATAGTTTGAATATTTGGTTCCACTCCCTCCTGGCTTATAGAGTTTCTGCTGAAAAATCTGATGATAATCTAATGGGCTTTCCTTTGTAAGTTACTGTCTTCTTTTCCCTGGCTGCCTTGAGGATTCTTTCTTTGTCGTTGATTTTAGACAGCTTCAATACAATGTGCCTTGGAGAAGGCCTGTTGGGATTGAGGTAATTAGGTGTTCTATTTGCTTCTTGGATTCGAGGGTCCAGTTCTGTCCACAAATTTGGGAAGTTCTCATCGACAATTTGTTTGAATATATTCTCTGTTCCCTTCTCTCTTTCTTCTCTTTGTGGTATGTCCATTATTCTTATATTGCTCTTTCTGATGGAGTCAGAAAGTTCTTGTGGAGTTCTTTCATGTCTTTTAAGTCTCAAGTCTCTTTCCTCTTCCATCTGTGTCATTTCCAGGTTTCTATCTTTGATGTCACTGATTCTTTCCTCCATCTGGTCAACTCTACTACCTTAGCTGCTTATTGCATTCTTAATTTCTTCTATTGAGTTCTTGATCTCCAGAAATTCTATTTGGTTCTTTTTTAGAATTTCAATGTCTTTAGTAAAATGTTCATGTTGTTCTTTGATTGTGTTTCTGAGTTCATTTAACTGCCTATCTGTGTTTTCTTGCATCTCGTTCAGTTTTTTCAGAACTGCAATCTTGAATTCTCTGTCATTTAGGTCACATATTTCTGTATCTTTAAGTGCCTTTTCTGGAGATTTTTCATTTTCTTTCTGAGCTATTTTGTTGCCGTTGTTATTCATGGCAATTACTGGTTTACTATTTCTCTTCCTAGACATCTACAGGAGTGTCTTCTGCAACAAGTTGATAGGAAGAGGTCTTTCTTTTGTTTTCCAGTACTTGTTGGTAGTATGTTTTATTTTTTCTCCAACTGCAGCTTATTTTTCTTCTCCCACACGGTAGTGCTATGTTTTTTCTGCACTATTCCAGCTTCTCACACAATGGGGGATTCCCTGGGAGACAGGCTTCTCCTCTGTTAATAGTTCGTCTAGGTCACAGGGCACAGTGTTTCAGTGGGTATGTGGAGAGCTTTGTTTTTCCAAAGCTCTTCCAGCTCCAGATTCAGAGCCCGTATATTTCAGCAGTTCTGTTTACTGCTGCAGGGATCCGCCCTGATAGGTGGGGTCAGGGGTGGGGTGAGTTGTGAGAGGTGGCCCAGATCAATGGCGGCGACCACCCCCACAGTCGGTCCTGCTTCCACAGCTCACTCCCTTTTGCCGGAACTAGTTGGGCTGTGAGTTTGTGTTTGTGTTCCACAGTTCTCAGAACAGCAAATATTCTGTTCTTTTGATCTGACACTGCTACTGTTCTGCTTCTAGCACCGGGCAGGTGGGGGCGTGGCGAGCTCTGCGAGGGTAGGGAGGGGCGGCTAGTCTCAGTGCCTAAGGGTTCCGTTCTCTGCTGGGCAGTGAGGACTTAAACCACCGTTTTCAGCCTTCTTCCCTCAGTCTTTTCTCCAAGGTCTCTGCCTTAAATGTTGGGTTCAGTCGTGTTATATGCTGCCCCCTCAGCCCTGTGGGCCATAAACAGAGCCCTAGCAGTCCGAGTTCTTCCCTTTCCCGCAGCTGCGTTGGTTCCGGGAAGCAGCAACCTCAGAGCACTGAGCTAGGTCTGCGTCCTGTGCCTGCGCAGCTCGGTCTCCGCACTTCTCCCTTTCCTCCTCCCCCCGCTCGCGCGAATCTCCCACCTGTAGGTGATTTCGGTAGTGGGCCTCTTTGTCTTGCCTGTCTGCTGTGCAGGGAGTCCTTTGTGGAGTTTTTGTTGTTTGATTCATTGTAAACTCCAGGGGAGCTTTACAGAGGCTCACCTCGTGCCGCCATTTTTCCTCTGGCCTCACATATATCTTTACAAACAAATGTTTTCAGGTTTTTTGAGTAGATACCCAGAAGAGGGATTGCTGGGTCGTATGGTAATTGTATTTGTAATTTTTTGAGGAACCTCCATACTGTTTTCCAAAGTGTCTGTACCAATTTACATTCCCACCAGCAGTGGACAAGGGTTTCTTTTTCTCCACAGCCTTTCTAACACTTGTTATTACTTGTCTTGTTGATGATAGCCATTCCAAATGGTGTGAGGTCTTATCTTGATGTAGTTTTTGTTTGTATTTCCCTAATAGCTAATGAAGGTAAGCATTTTTTTTTCTACCGTATTTCCCCAAAAATAAGACCTAACCGGAAAATAAGCCCTGGCATGATTTTTCAGGATGCTCATAATATAAGCCCTAACCCAAAAATAAGCCCCAGTTAAGATCGTCAGCCAGCCAGATGCATTTAGTATGTCCGTTGCAACACACAACCGGTGTATTGAATAATAAAATAATAATATTAATATATAATTAAATATAAATAAATAATATTATTGACATTAATACTTAAAATAAATGGTAATATAAATTATAATTAAATATTTGTAAATACCCAAGCGGGTATCTTTGGATGAGAGGTAAACACCTATGTAAACAGATGAACTCGAGACTTATTGCTGAATGACCAATCGGAGTACAGATACAACTGCACAAATAACGTGTGCACTTTATAATGAATGGATGTGGTTGTGTTTAATATGAATCTTTATAATTCAATACGTCGTGTGTTGTAAAGGACGTACTTAATGCAGTCATGTGAAATAAAGAGATGTTTTCTGAATTGTGGTGCCTGCAATTTTTTGTCGCTTTGTGTGGACCATCATTCTTAACTGTCATTATTTTTGTCTTCAATTAACACTTGATTTAATGGTAGATTTAAAAGGAATAATATTTTGACCACCAGACAAGATGAGTGCAAAAAGAAAGAGCTATTCCATCAAATACAAGAAAGGAATTGTGAAGGACTCCCGGGGCAAGAATCTTACGGTTTTCTGCAAAGAGAAGAAGTTGGATCTCCAAATGATCTGAAAATCGTGAGCAGAGTACAATAACCTCAGTCAACAGGTGGACGAGGGAAATGCTAAGAAGTGCAAGTGTGGATCAGGTTGACAACCATTATTTCCTGAGCTGGAAGACATCATCTGTGAATGGATTGCTGACAGGAGAGCAAAGGCTTTGGTTGTGCGCAGGGCTGATATCCAAGTATTTGCCCTTGCAATGGCACCACACTTAGAAATATCCCAAGAAGAATTCAAAGCATCACAACACTGGTTGGATGGCTTCCTTCAGTGATATGAACTGTCCCTAGTAAGAAGATCAACAACACTTTCAAGCTGGAAGATACTGAAGTTATTAAATGTGCACTTACATTCAAGTCCTTTGTTGATGGCATCGACTTTTCTAAATACCAACTCTCCAACATGATTGCTATGGATGAAACTGCAGTGTTTATGGGCCAAGACTCTCAAAAGACAATTGATCAGTGGGGTGCCTCATGTAGGGTAGATGTTGAGGAAAATTTGCCTTTATTGGTTGGTGGGAGCTTTTTTCTATTAGCTCTGTTCCTGTATGTGAGGTGATTTCTGTGCTGTGATCAGGGGTTGAGTAAATTCCCACTTTGGTCTCATTCTCCCGAGCAGGGGAGATATGAGATGATGTTTGCTATTCTGTCTGTTATGTGAGGTGATGGTTAGCTTAGGGTTAAAAAAATTCTTGATCAGTGGTTGAGAGAATTCCTTCTTTGTTCTGTCTGTTTCACCCACATCAACAGATGAAGAGAAGAAGTAGCTAAGTTATATCAAGACGTCATGACAGGCACGTTGCCAGGCTTTGGAAGATCTTGGGTTGATGGCCCCAAGCAAAAGCAGCAGACATTGCTTATCTGGATGAATTTGGCCCTTCGGCCAAATGGTCAGCATTCATATCAGTAACTGCTGGACCTTCCTGGAACTGGCCATTCCAGGAGGGGGAGGCAGGAACATGAAACTTGGCTCTGGGATACATCTAAAGAGATATATAAGACAGACCTCAGGTGGATTGATTGATTAATTGCTGTTTGAAGACATTGCTATTCAGAAGATTTGCTGTTTCAGGACTGCTTTTCAGGATTGGATTGTTTCAGAGTAAGAGATTGGAATTTGCCTCAATGGACAGTAGAGACTTTTTTTGTTGGTGAATTGTCATCATTCCAGCATCTTTGGGAAGTTGTATGTAACTTGCAGCTTAGAGTATCAGAAGATGTCCTAACTTCTAACAACAGCAACAGTGACGACAATGGCAACATTCTTCAGATTGTTAACACCTTGAAAAGTTATATACAGCTTACAACTTATAGTATAAGAAGACGCCTGGACTTCTAACAACAACAACGACAACAACAACAGTATTCTTGGGAACTAGCACGCAGCGGTGTGGGAGACACCTGAGTTTCTCTCAGCTACAGACCTGGCAAGGTTTTGATTTATGGCTTTTTCAGTGCTGTTCTCCCCCAGTTTGGTGAGCTTTTGACATCTACTGTAATATTTACTATCCTGTAGAGCTTATTACTGCTTTTGGATACTCCTTACTGATATTATTTGTGTATTTAGCCAAGTGATTTTTGATCAATAGTAAACGTATTTTGCGATCTCTTAAACTTATAACTATGTGTACTCCTTTGAAATGGCATTGTTATCAATGGAAATAGTTTATTCTTCACCACCTTTGCTCTCTGTCATTAACACATTCCATTAATTGCCTTTGTCTTTTGCTATTGCAAATTGCTAAATAAATTGATTAAATATTGACAAATTAATTAATTGTCCCCATTCTAGCCTGTGTCCCTCCTCCTTTCTTCCCTGCTCATCATTACACTTCATCAATCTACATTCCCTCCACTGGTTACAAAACTGCACATGTTACCTGTATTTTGGCAATTCATCTGGATGGAAAGAAAGCCCCACCTCTAATCATCACTAAGGGCAAGAAAAATAAGGTTGAATGTGTTTCAGGCATTTATGTTCTTAAAACCGAAAAGGCCTGGTGCACACAAGCTGTTATAAGGAAGTGGGTCAATTGAATGCTGCCACTGAGGTGGCCAAAGAGGTCTGCTATTCTGGGATTCAGCCAGCACTCACCACGCTAAAGACATGAAGAACTTCCTTGCAGCGAGAAGAATAGATCAAATAATGATTCCCGCAGGAACGACTGCCTATCTCCAGACTCTTGATATTGCAATAAAGAAGCCGTTCAAGGACCATTTGCACATGGAAATCAATGACTACACTGAAAACAGAATGAAGAAAAATCAGTGTGGAAACTTTGTGAAGCCCAGCCTGCTGTGTTTCCAATGCACTACGACCAGGCTACATGGACAAGAAGTGCTCATGTAAGGAGAGCTCTATTGCTGGACATGAGAGATTGGGGCCAATATTTCTACAGGAAATGGAGTCGCAAGAAATTCAAGCCAGAATTCAGGATTTGGAGAGTTATGACGATGTTCCAGAAGAAGATGACATAACTGTATTTGAATAAATGTAGATTTTTGTACATGAATAAATGAATAAATGTAGATTGTTGTACATGAAAAAAGTAAGACATTCTCTGAAAGTAAGCCCTAATGCATCTTTTGGAGCAAAAATTAGTATAAGACCCGGTCTTATTTTCAGGGAAATATGGTATATCTGTTGGCCTTTTGTATATCTTCTTGGGAGAAATGTCTGTTCAGGTCCTCTGCCCACTTTTTAATTGGATTGTTTTTTGTTGTTGTTGAGTTGTATGAGTTCTTTATATATTTTGGACATTAGCTCATTATTAGAGGCATTGCTTGCAAATCTCTTCTCCCATTCGGTTGGGTTCATCTTTGTTTTGTTGATGGCGTTTTCTTTTTTCTTTTTTTTTACTGTGGGGAAGCTTTCTATTTTGATATAATCCCATTAATTTATTTTTGCTTTTACTTCTCTTGTCTTTGAGGTCAAATTCATAAAATCCTCTTTGAACCCAAGGTGCATAAGTTTAGTACCTATGCTTTTTTTAAATGCAATTTATTGTTTCAGGTCTTATGTTTAAGTCTTTGATCCATTTTGAGATAATTTGGTACATGGTGACAGACAGCAGTCTAGTTTCATTCTTTTGCACGTGACCTTCCAGTTCTCCCAGCACCATTTACTGAAGAGACTTTCTTTTATATATTGTATGTTTTTGGCTCCTTTGTCGTAAGTTATCTGCCCACATATATGTGGGTTTATTTCTGGGATTTCAATTCTTTTTTTTTTTTTTTTAAATAAAGTTTACTGGGGTGCCAATTGTTAGTAAAGTTACATAGATTTCAGATGTACTATTATGTAATATCATCTATATATCACATTGTGTGTTCACAACCCAGAGTCAGTTCTCCTTCCATCACCATATATTTGATCCCCCGTACCCTCATCTCCCACCCCCCACCTCCTTACCCTCTGGTAACCACTAAACTATTGTCTGTGTCTATGAATTTTTGTTTCTCATTTGTTTGTCTTGTTCTTTTGTTGTTTTCAATTTATATACCACATATCAGTGAAATCATATGGTTCTCAACTTTTTCTGTCTGACTTATTTCGCTCAGCATAATAATCTCAAGATCCATCCATGTTGCCTCAAATAGTACTTTTTCATCTTTTATTACCGCAGAACAGTATTCCATTGTGTATATATACCACAACTTCTTTATCCATTCATCTATTGAAAGACACTTTGTTTGTTTCCATGTCTTGTCCACCATAAATAAAGCTGCAATGAACATTGGAGCACACGTGTCTTTACAGATAAATGCTTTCAGATTTTTTGGGTAGCTATCCAGTAGAGGGATTACTGGGTCATGTGGTAATTCTATTCTTAATTTTTTTTTTTAATTGAGGAAGAGTGTGTTTTTCCAGGACCCATCAACTCCAAGTCAAGTCATTGTTTTCAATCTAATTGTGGAGGGCGCAGCTCACTGGCCCATGTGGGAATCAAACTGGCAACCTTGGTGTATGAGCACTGCGCTCTAACCAACTGAGCCAACTGGCCGTCCCCCTATTCTTAATTTTTTGAGGAACATCCACAGTGCTTTCCATAGCAGCTGCACCAATCTGCATTCCCACCAACAGTGTATGACGGTTCCTTTTTCTCCACAACCTCTCCAACACTTGTTATTTGTCTTGTTGATGATAGCCATTCTGACTGGGGTGAGGTGATTTCTCATTGTGGTTTTTATTTGCATTTATCTGATGATTAGTGATGTTGAGTATTTTTTCATATGTCTATTGGCCAGTTGTATGTTTTCTTTGGAGAAATGTTATTCAGGTCCTCTGCCCATTTTTTAAATGGATTGTTTGTTTTTTCGTTGTTGTTGAGTTGTATGAGTTCCTTATATATTTCAGATATTAGACCCTTATCCGAGGTGTTGTTTGTAAAAATCTTCTCCCATTAAATTGGTTGTCTCTTTATGCTGTCGATAGTTTCTTTTGCTGTGCAGAAGCTTTTTAGTTTGATATAATCCCATTCATTTGTTTTAGTTTTTACTTCCCTTGCCTTTGGGGTCAAATTCATAAAATGCTCTTTGAACCCAAGGTCCATAAGTTTAGTGCCTGTTTTCTTCTATGCATTTTATTTCTTCTATGTTTTAGGTCTTATGTTTAGGCCTTTGATCCATTCTGAGTTAATTTTGGTACACGGTGACAGATAACAGTCTAGTTTCATTATTTTGCACGTGGCTTTCCAATTCTCGCAGCACCATTTATTGAAGAGGCTGTCTTTTCTCCATTGTATGTTTTTGGCTCCTTTGTCGAAAATTATCTGTCCATATTTATGTGGGTTTATTTTTGGGTTCTCAATTCTATTCCATTGGTCTGTGTGTCTGTTTTTCTGCCAGTACCATACTGTTTTGATTATTGTTGCCCTGTAGTGCAAGCTAAAGTCAGGGAGTGTGATACCTCCAGTATTGTTCTTTTTTCTTAGGATTGCTTTGGCTATTCGGGATCTTTTGTGGTTCCATACAATTCTGATGATTTTTGTTCTATTTCTTTAAAAAATGCCATCAGGATTTTGATGGGGATTGCATTAAATCTGTATATTGCTTTAGGCCATATGGCCGTTTTAACTATGTTGATTCTTCCAATTTATGAACGTGGAATGCCTTTCCATTTCTTTGTGTCTTTTTCAATTTCTTTTAAAAATGTCTTATAATTTTCAGTCTATAGGTCTTTGACACCCTTGTTTAAATTTATTCCTAGGTATTTTATTTTATTTTTGTTGCAATTGCAAAAGGAGTTGTGTGTTGTTGTTTTTTTAATATCTTTTCCTGAGATTTCATTGTTAGTATATAGGAAAGCAATGGAGTTTTGTACATTGATTTTGTAACCAGCAAATTTACTGTATTCATTTTTTGTTTCTAATGGCTTTTTGGTGGAGTCTTTAGAGTTTTCTATATATGGCATCATGTCATCTGCAAAAAGTGACAATTTAACTTCTTCATTCCCAATTTAGATGCCTTTCATTTCTTTCTCTTGCCTGATCACTCTGTCTAGGACTTCCAATGCTGTGTTGAAAAGCAAATTGCTAGGGGACAGCCCTGTCATGTTCCTGAACATAGAGCAAAGGGCTTTAGTTTTTTACCATTAATTATGATAGTAGCTGAGGGTTTGTCATATATATGGCCTTTATTATGTTGAGGTACTTTCTTTCTGTACTCACTTTATTAAGTGTTTAATCATAAATGGATGTTATATCTTTTCCAATTATTTTTTGCATCTATTAATACAATCACATGATTCATGATTTTTGTCCTTTACGTTATTTATGTGGTGTATCAATGATCGTTTTGCATATGTTGAACCATCCTTGTGTCCCTAGGATGGAATGCACTTGGTTGTGATGTATAATTTTTTAAAATGTATTGTTGTGTTTGATTTGCTAGAATTTTGTTTAGGACTTTTGCATCTGTGTTCATCAGAGATATTGATCTGTAATTTTCTTTTTTGTGTATTATCCTTACCAGGTTTTGGTATCAGGGTAATGTTAGCCACATAAAATGAGTTAGGGAATATTGTCTCTTTTCAATTTTTTGAAAGAGTTTGAGGAGGACAGGTGTTAGATCCTCATTGAATGTTTGGTAGAATTCACTATTGAAGCCATCTGGTCCTGGACTTTTGTTTTTGGAAGGTTTTAGACGACTGATTCAATTTTCTTACTGTTGATCGATCTGTTTAGATTTTCCATTTCGTGATTCAGCCTAGGGAGGCTGTGTTTTTAAGAACATGTCCATTCCTTCTCTGTTATTGAATTTGGTAGCATTTGGTTTTTCATGGTATTCTTGCTTGATCGTTTGTATTTCTGTGGCATCTGCAGTAACTTCTCTTTCATTTCTCTTTTTGTTTATTTTTGTGTTTTCGGTTTTTATTTTAGTGATCCAAGCCAAGAGTCTGTCAATTTTATTAATCTTTTCAAAGAACCAGCTCTTTGTTGCATTATTCTTTTCTATTTTCTTTTTGTTCTCTATTTCATTTAGCTCTGCTCTGATTTTTATTATTTCTTTCTTCTGCTGACTTTAGGTTTTATTTGTTTTCCTTTTTCTAGTTCTTTAGGGTGTAATGTTATATTGTTTACCTGGGATTTTTCTTGTTGTTGAGATAGGCCTGTAATGATATAAATTTCCCTCTCATTACTGCTTTCACAGCATCCCAATAATTTTGATAGGATATATTTCCATTGTCATTTATTTCTATTTATCTTTTGATCTTTCCTCTTATTTATTCTTTGACCCAGTTGTTCTTTAAAAGTATGTTGTTTAATATCCACATATTTATGGTGTTTTCTCCTTTGTTTTCACAGTTGATATCCAGTCAAAGCCTTGTGATCAGAGAATATGCTTGGTATGATTTCAATCTTCTTAAATTTGCTGAGGCTAGTTTTGTGTCCCAATATATGTTCTATCCTTGAGACTGTTCCATGTACACTAGAAAAGAGTGTATAGTCTGTTTTTCTAGAATGAAGTGCTCTATAAATGTCAACTATGTCCGTTCGGTCTAATGTGTCATTTAGGGCTTATATTTCCTTTTCTATTTTCTGTTTGGATGATCTATCCTAAGCCGACAATAATGTATTTAGGTTCTCTACTATAATTATGTTTAGGTCAATTCTTCCCTTTAGTTGTGTTAGTAGTTGCTTTGGTGTTCTTGTGGGGCATATATATTGATGAGCGTTATGTCTTCTTTTGTATAGTCCCCTTTATCATTATGAAATGTTCACCTTTGTTTCTTGTTACCTTTTTTACCTTGAAGTCTCTTTCATCTGATAGCGGTATGGTTACACCTGTTTTTCTCTGGCTACCATTTTCTTGGATTATCAATTTCTACCCTTTCACTTTGAGTCTATATTTGTCCTTGTACCTGAGATGCATCTCTTGGAGTTAGGATATGGTTGGGTTTAGTTGTTTGTTTGTTTTTTAATCTAATCTGCTACACTGTGCCTTTTTATTGATGAGTTCAGTCCATTTACACTTAGGGTGATTATTTATATATGAGGATTTTTTATCATTCTGTTTTTTGTTTTCTGGATCCTGGGATTAATCCAATTTGATCATGGTGTATAATCTTTTGAATGTATTGCTGAATTCTATTTGCTAATATTTTGTTGAGGACTTTTGTATCTATGTTTATCAGGGATATTGGTCTATAGTTTTCTTTTTTTGTAATGTCTTTGTCTGGTTTTGGGATCAGGGTAATTGTGGCCTCATAAATGAGCTTGGGAGCCTCCTCTCCTTTTGAAGTTTTTGGCAGTCTGGAGAATAAATGTTAATTCTTTTTTTAATATTTGGTAAAGCCAGCTACCTCTGAGGCCAGCTAGTCCAGTGCTTTTGTTTGTTGGGACCTTGTTGATTACTGATTCGATTTCATTAGTAGCAATCAGTAGGATCATATTTTCTGTTTCTTCTTGATTCAGCCTTGGAAGATTGTATGCTTCTAGGAATCTATCCATTACTTCCAGATTGTCCAATTTGTTGGCGTATAGTTGCTGATAGCATTTTCTTAATTTTTTTATTTTTTTTTATTTTTGTGGCATCTGTTGTCACTTCTATTTAATTTCCATTTTTATTTATTTGGGTCCTCTCTCTTTTTTTCTTGTTGAGTCTGGTTAATGGTTTATCATTTTGCTTGTCTTTTCACAGAACCAACTCTTGTTCCATTGATCTTTTGTATTATTATTTTTTTTTTTGCCTCTGTTTCTTTCATTTCTATTTTTCTCTTTTTTATTTCCTTCCTTGTACTCACTGTGGGCTGGTTTGCTGTTCTTTTCCTAGTTCCTTTAAGTATAAGATTAGATTGTTTATTTGAGATTTTTCTTGTTTCTTGAGGTAGGCCTGCATTGCTATGAATTTCCTTCTTAGAACTGCTTTTGCTTCATCCTATAAATTTTGGTCATTGTGTTTTCATTTTTGTTTGCCTCAAGGTATCTTTTGATTTTTTTCCTTGATCACATCGTTAACCCATTCATTTTTTAGTATTATGCTATTTAGCCTCCATGTGCTTGTTTGTTTTGCAGGGTTTTTTTTAATAATTGATTTCTCGTTTTATACCATTGTGGTCATAGAAAACATTTGATATGATTTCAGTCTTCTTAAATTTATTGACTTCTTTGTGGCCTAATGTGTAGTCTACCTTGGAAAATGCTCCATGTGCACTTGAAAATAATATATATTCTGCTGCTTTCAGGTGAAATGCTCTAAAAATATTAATTAATTAATTAATTAATTAAGTCCAGCTGGTTTAGCGTGTCATTGAAAGCCACTGTTTTCTTGTTGATTTTTGTCTGGGAGATCTGTCCTTGGTGTCAATGGGGTGTTAATGTCCTCTACTATAATTGCTTTTCTGTCGATCTCTGCCTTTATGTTGGGCAATATCTGTTTTATATATTTAGGTGCTCCTTTGTTGGGTACATAGATTTTTTACTTAGTGTTATGTCCTTTTGTTGGCTTGATCTATTTATCATTATGTAATGTCCTTCTTTGTCTCTTATTATAGTCTGTATTTTAAAATCTATTTTGTCTGATTTAAGTATTGCTATCCTAGCTTTTTTTCATTTCCATTTGTGTGAAATGTCTTTTTCCATTCTTTACTTTCAGCCTATGTGTATCTTTTGATCTGAGGTGGATCTCTTATAGACAGCATATAAATGGGTCTTGTTTTCTTATTCATTCAGTTACACTATGCCTTTTGATTGAAGCATTTAATCCATTTAAAATTAAAGTGATTATTGATAGATGCATAGTTATTCCATTTTATTATTCATATTTTTTATCTTCTTTAGTTTGTTTTCCCCTTCTTCTTCTTAAAGTAATCCATTTAACATTTCTTGTAATACTGGTTTGGTGGTAATGAATTTCTTTAGTGTTTTTTTTGGCTGGGAAGCTCTTTATCTCTCCTTCAATTTTAAATGATGGCTTTCCTGAGTAGAGTAGTCTTGGTTGTAGGCCCTTGCTTTTCATCACTTTGACTATTTTCTTTCTTTCCATTCTGGCCTTCACATTTCCTGTTGAGAAATCATCTTGTAGTCTTTTTTTTTTTTTTTTTTAAACTAGACTCAGCTGATAGTCTTATGGGGGATCCCTTGTAAATAACTAGTTGTCTTTCTCTTGCTGCATTTAGGATTCTCTGTCTTTAACCTTTCCCATTTTAATTATAATGTGTCTGGTGTGGGCCTGTTTGCATTTTCTTGTTTGTGACTCTCTGCATTTCCTGGGCTTGTGTGTCTCTTTCCTTCACAGTGTTAGAGAAGATTTTAGTTATTATTTTTTTTCAAATATGATCTCAATCCCTTGTTCCCTCTCTTCTCCTTCTGATACTGTTATCTTGCATGTAGAAAGTCCTTCTTTGAACACTGTAGATTTTATAGTTCTCCCCTGATCTCTACTGTCTCATGTGCTAATCTAGTTTTCTATAAAATATACTATATTATTAGTTACACTTTTTCCTATTTTATAGAGATATAATTTATATATAACACTGTATTAGTTTAAGGTGTACAACTCAATGTGATATTACTTCATATCTGTTAGAATGACTGTCATCAAAAAGACAAAAGATAAATAGATTTTGTGGTGATGATGTGAAGAAAAGGGGTCCCTCATGCTCTGTTGGTAGGACTATAAATTGGTGCAGCCACTGTGGAAAACAGTATGGAGGTGCCTCAAAAAATTAAAAATAAAATTACCTTATGACCCAGCAATCCCACTTCTGAGTATTTATTCAAAGGAAATAAAATTACTATCTAAAAAAGATGTCTGTACTCCATGTTTATTTCAACGTTATTCAAAATCACCAAGACATGCAAACAATATAAGTGTCCATCAATGGACCGATGATTAAGAAAATGTGAGATATATTTAGTACGAGTTATGTTTTAACTTTTTTTTTTTTGGAACATACCCACTGGGGGTCTTGGAACGTATTCCCCATAGATAAGGGTGAGACTACTATAATTTCTGAATGCCAGAAACAAAATTTAATTCTGTAAGTAAAGACCTGTATACTAAATGGGTGGGACCTGTCCTCCTCAAAGAAAATAGCGTGAGTGTGATATTATTGTCCTGGGGACTCTGGAGAGATCAGGCTATTGGGATAGAAGGCTATTCATTGTAATCCTCTCCTTAAAACTCTCTCTGTGCTCCATGAGCAGAGACAAACTGGGTGATAAGATAAAAGTGGGCAGAAAGACAAAGATGAAAACAATAAACTGATCCCTAATGAGGATTATATCAAAATATACGGTACTGTGGAACAGATGAGAGGACTGTTACCTATATGAATGAAGACTATTAAATTCTATTCAAAATTCTGGCTACCATCACTATTGAGAGCCAGACTTATGCAGAAATAACTGTAGGTCAATTAACCAAAAGTGAATTCACTAAATTCACTTGTTTCTTTTAACTCTATTAGTTTTACTTAAATAGTTTTTTTTAAATCTTTATAAGTAGTGACCTGCTTTTTAAGTAGTGACCAATTTTTGGTCCTCCAATTTGCTAAATAATGTTCCTTTTCTTTCTACATAAGCTGGAGACCAAGGCTGGAGAAAGGAAAGACTGGTAGGCATAAGGACATGTTTTTGATTATAAACAATTCTTATCAATATATTCGTCATTTACATAGTGATTTAAATTTGTATGTATAAGTAGAATTTACCTTTATGAGCAGATTGTTATGAATGTATTTGTCTTAGGAATAGATAACTGGTTATGAATATTTTAGAATATTAGAAATTTCATGTTTAATTTTAATTTTATTCTTAAATTAAATCTCTCATATAACTCAGTTCCTCCTCCTGCTTCCTCTCAATTGCTAGCCCCTTAAAATTGTGATTTTTTTTAATTGAACAAGTAAGTAAGTACTTGCTACCAGACAGAAAGTGTAGTATACTAAATACAAAAGAAAATGGCCCCTGCCCTTCTGGAGCTTGCAAATTAATTAGAGTTGGGTGGGGAAGACATTAAACAAATATACAGTGCTGCTGATGGTGTAGGGAATTAGACAGTGGTAGGAGTGTCAATTGCTAACACCTCTTGAGAAAATTTGATAATATGGCAGCCTTATTTGAAGTGCATTATATACTCTTACCTGGTTTAGTGTTTTTGTCCTTCACTTGTACTTATTTTGAATTCAAAATACTATGGAAAAAAGAATTCATCTATTTGATAGAAACCAGTGGCTTCTAGGATTGAAATAAAGCAGAAAAAAAGGGCAGGGATGAGAATTTCTTACAATTTCAAGGAGCCTTAATTCACAATACAAAGTAGTTTATATGACAGCCAAATAAGTGATAGAAACAAGAGCCATACACCAGTGGGCAAAGACATTTCTGGGGGTGTTTGGGGAGGACTTCATATAGAAGAGAGCTGCAATTCAACTACAAGTTGACAAACTTAAGGTAGGGAAGGGGGTGGGCAAGAAGAGAAGAAGAAAAGTAAAAGAAGAGGACTTTGTAGGAGAGAAGAAAAATAGGAAGCTGAAATGAAAAGGGCAGTTAATAGGTCTACAAACGAACACGTCATAGAAGACGTGAGGGCTTGTGATGATAGAAAGTAGGGGATAAAGTTGAAAAAGTAGGGTATAGCTATGGTACAGAAGCCCTTGAAGTCTGACCTAGAAATTTAGTTTTTATCATTAAGATAAGTTTTATGGAGCCTAATTGTGCCCTGCCTCAATTCCTTCTCCTTATACCACATGAACTTGCATATCTGCATTAACTTATTATACTATTTTAAAAATTGTTAGTGTTTGTATGAAAATTAGAAACAAGTGAACAAATGGTTTCTGTCTGGGAAAGAAGTGTTACTCAGATATATTTTGATTCAGAGCAGAAAACAGCAGTGTAATTTACAGAGAGTGCCAAAAAATATGTACACATTTTAAGAAAGGAAAGAACTATGACAATTGTAATACTCAATATATACCAATAACAAAAGATGAATACCAGTCACGTGTGACTTCTGCAATTCCAAGAGGTGCTCAAAGTGGTTACCATCTGTGTCCAGACATTTATGATTATGGTGAACTACTGCGTGAGCAACATTGACCATCTCTTAAAATGTGTATACAATTTTTTGGCACCTCCGGTATAAATAAGTTAAAACACTGGACATATGTGCCCCCTTACTAAGAGGGTCTCTATATTACAGTGTCAATTCCTTCATAAAATAAAATATGTGTTTATATTTATGTATTAAATCAGAGTCAGCATGTTAACAATTTAGTGAAATAAGTTTTAGGGTGATATCAGTGAGCATTATTTCTTCTCAACCTTTTTCAAAATGGAAGGAATCTGAACGCCACCCTGGACTCCTCATACCTCTTTCACTCTTGTGATAGAGATTTGTACTGCTTACCAAACTGCATTGTATCCTACATTTTTCTCAGTCCCTTGCATTTAGGCAGAGGCATGCTAATGGTTAGTTAAGTCTAGTGGGCTGTAAGAGGAAGTGATGTGTTTCACTGCTGTGTTAACACATTTAAGAACCAATGCACTGCCTTCCGGATGCCTTCCTCCCTACTTCAGTAATCCTGGAACCAAGGAGTGTGTACCCACACCTGCCTGGTCACTGCATGGGAGAGAGGTAGCCTGGAGAGGCTACCTCAGGATTTGTATGAACAGGATATAAACCTTTATTATGTAGAGACTCTGAGACTCAAGCCTGACTTTTCTGACTAAATCAATCCTTTATTCTTCACTTATTTGTATCCTTTTTTACTGCCTTAAATTATGCTGAGATGCTTTGGACAAGATTAGATAATTTCTACTAAGTCAGCTTAACCAGTCTGCTAGTCCTTGGCAATAGCCTGGAGTAGCAGGTTTGAATGAAAGGGGAAACTCTTACTGTCTACTTTACCTAGATTCTTTGGTCAACTTGAGACCATATGTTTTGAACAGAGCTTTTGTTATGTGTCCTTAATTCTTTCAAATGTATGTTTTGAAGTATGTTTCCTTTGCAAGAAGCATAACATTCTCCTAAAAGAAAATCCCAAAGAAGAAATATCTTTCTCTGATCTGTTCAACTATTATTGGTTTTTGTTTACCGTGACTTTCAGCTACTCACAAGGAGTGATAATGAACTTCTTGTAAACACTTTAGGGAACAGAAACTGTTTAGTAGCATGTTAGACCAGATGATTTTATGTTGGTCACTGCTCTCCTATTTAAAGGCTGCTTGGACAGTGAATAGTTTCCCAAGAGTATTGGAAATTCAGTTCTCAGTAGTTAAAACCTTGTTTTCTTGGACAAGTGCACTGAATTACATGAACTGCTCAAAATCTCAGAGCAGATTGATAGAGGATGTCAAGAACAACGTTTTTATTGTTTATTTGAGAGCTAACTGAGTAGAAAATGAGGTTAAGTTAGCCTCTGGCTATTCAGAATTCCAGCCATTTCAAGCATGTCAGTATTTAGCTTAGCTGATAAAGTCTAACATACCATGAAAAACGGCCAAATGATACTTAGGCTAGAATGTGTTTTAAAGGTTAATGAAAAGTATATCCTGGACTCGCAATCCAGGGAAGATTTTCTTGACTTTGTTGATTAATGAAAAATGTGCTCCTAATATCAGTTGAGAAAACCACACCTTGGCAATATTTTCGTCACAAGATTCTCAAAGTCTGCATGAATTTATCATTCTAACTTCAATGATATAGGTGTCACATAACTTGCACATAAATATGCCAACAGCCAAACATGTATCATATGCGTCTCCATGCATGGTATGCACTTCCTTTTTATCTGAGTAATCAGCTGACAAAAATGATTTTGTTTATAACAAGATAAACAAGTGTTTATCTTGGCTTCCTCAATAACTGATATACTGAACTTACTTTGTGATGCCAACGCACATCCTATTCTCTATCGCATATAGGCTAGCCGTGTAATATAGTTAACCAGTGAGTCTCAAGGATGTTAAGACCCAGCTCTAAGAGGTTCTGGAAAGTGGCATAAATAATCCTGATAGAAAAAAAAAAATAGAGTAGAGAACAGAGGCAGAACTGCAACTGAGTAAATTCCCATTTGTTCAAGGAGCTGAATATGCTGAATAATACATGCGCTTAGTAGTTCTGTTACCGGAGAGTGAGTCCTTCTTGCTACAATGTCCAGGTCCTTGGTGTCTTGAGCAAGGAATTGAATGAGACACAGAAATAAAGTAGTGAAAGAGGAGTTTATTAGAAGAGATAGTAACTACACTTAGAAGTGGACCCAAGCAGTAGAGAATGGCTCAAGAGCCCAAGGTGGCATTATTAGGAGAGAAAGTAAAAAACAAAGAGTTTGGAGTGGGCTGAGCAAAAAAAGAGGCTCAAAGTCCTGTTTTAACTTTTAATTGAAACATAATAAACATATACACAATATTAAATATTCAAAAGTTTACACTTCTGAAACTGAACACTGGGTGTGTAATCTGCACCCACATCAAGAAACAGAGAACAGCAGCTCCTCAGAAGATCACCCATGCACTCCTCCAGCCACTAACTTTCCAAAAGCATATATAAGTTTTGCTGGATCTGTACTTTATACAAATGAACTCTTTTATAATTGCTTGTTTAGTTTAAATTATGTTTCAGATTAATCTATTTTGTTCCAAATGGTATTAGAACATCTATTGTTACTGTATGAGTATGCCACAATTTATTTTTCCATTTCACCATCAGTGAGCTTTTGGATAGCTTCTGATTTTTTTGTCTGTTATCACATGTGTTTGGTAAAGATTATTCATACAAGTCTGCTAGAAATTCACCCAAGGGTGTACTTGCTTGGGCATAAGGTATGGATATGTTCAGCTTTCGTTGCTACTACTAGACGTAATGTGGTAGGAATATAAGTCATTTGCTTTTTGTATTTTTCTTTTCATTGTCTTTCCCCATCTTAGTGTAAACTTCTTGAGTGAAGTTGCTCTTTCTATTTTGCTCACAGCTTTGATAAGTGAATAAATAAATAGATGAATGAATGAGAAAGCTATATCTCAATGATGCAGTGTTCTATCAATCACATTTTTTGAAATTCTGTGATCTGCTACATTAATGAAAAGTATCACCCTACAGAAATCTCTTACATTCCCGACCTCCACTGTTCTCATCTGTAAATTAAAACTCATAATAACTGCTTTGTTTGTTATATGGTTGTGAGAGGATGATGAAAGTGAAAAAGCATGTGAATTAAGTTTTAGGCAGATTAACCAATATGATTATGATTATGATAGTTAATAATTTAATAAACTTACCTCTTTGTTCCCTGAGTGAACTCCTTATATAATCAAATGTGACAATAAACATGATTTGCCATATTTCTTCTGTTCAATTCCTGGATCAGTGGGGAGCATAGATATGAACTATGAGCTGAAGCTTATTACCCAGCAGATATAGGCTTAACCTTGATGATCTTGTGACATATTTGAAAAGTGATTTTTGTATCCTCCCAGCTCATATCCCTGTATGCTTCTCCAGCATCTCAGGCATACAGTGTTCTTACATTGCCTTCTTTGGGTAAGGTACTTTGGCCTCATCCATCAATTTTAACTTATTTGACAAATAGTTTTCATTGAACAAACAAAAGTTAAATACTGTATTTCTATGTAAAGTAAAAAGCACCTAACGATTGTATTAAGGACAATGGCTTAATAAGAAAATATGTGGTGGAGATGTCATCAAAATGGTGGTGTGAGGTGAGCCTCTGGAAATCTCCCCTGGAATTTACAACAAATTAAACAGCTATAACTCCACAAAGGACTCCCTGCGTAGCAGACAGACAAGAAGAAGAGGCTCATTACTGAATTAACCTAAAGGTGGGCAAATTGCATGAGCAGGGGAGGAGGGAAAGGAGAAGGGCAGAGACGGAGCCGCACGGGCGCAGGACACAGACCTAGCTCAGTGGTCCCAGGTCACCACATCCCGGAACTACCGCAGCTGTGGGAGATGGAAGAACTCGGATTGCTAGGGCTCTGTTTATGGCCCACAGGGCTGAGGGAACAGCATGTAATACGGCTGAACCCAACACTCATGGGAGAGACCTTAGAGCGAAGACTGAGGGAAGAAGGCTGAAAACGGTGGTTTAAGCCCTCACTGCCCAGCGGACAATGGAAGACTTAGGCACTGAGACTAGCTGTCCCCTCCCTACCCTCCCAGAGCTCTTCTTGCCCAGTGCTAGAAGCAGAACAGTAGCAGTGTCAGATCAAAAGAACAGAATATTTGCAGTTCTGAGAACTGTGGTCCGCAGACAGATTCACAGCCCAACTAGTTCCGGAAAAGGGGAGGGAGCTGTGGAAGCAGGACTGGCTGTTCTGGTGGTCACTACCATTGTTCTGGGCCACCTCTCACAAGTCACCCCGTCCCTGTCCCCACCTATCTGGGCGGATCCCTGCAGGAGTAAACAGAACGGCTAAAACACATGGGCTCTGAATCTGGTGCAGGAAGAGCTTTGGAACTTCAAAAGCTTTCCGCATCCCCACAGGGATGCTGGGCCCAATGACCCAGGCAAACTGTTAACACAGGAAAAGCCCATCTTCCAGAGAATCCCCCCATTGTGTGAGAAGCTGGAATAGTACAGAGAAAACATAACACTACAGTGTGAAAGAGGAAAAAGGGCTGCAGTCGGAGAGAAAATAAAACATTCTACCAACACGTACTGGAAAACAAAAGAAAGACCTCTTTCTATCAACCTGTTGCAGAAGCCACTCCTGTAGATGTCTAGGAAGAGAAATAATAAATCATTAACAGCCATAAATAACCAAGGCAAAAAGACAGCTCAGAAAGAAAGTGAAAAGTCTCCAGAAAATGAAGTTAAAGATATGGAAATATGTAACTTAAATGACAGAGATTCAAGACTGCAGTCTGAAAAAACTCAATGAGATGCAAGAAAACACAGAAAGGAAGTATAATAAACTCAGAAACACAATCAAAGAACAACATGAACATTTTACTAAAGACATTGAAATTTTAAAAAGGAAAAAAAATAGAATTACTGGAGATTAAAAACTCAATAGAAGAAATGCAGAATGAAATAGCCAGCTGAGGAAGTAGAGTTGACCAGATGGAGAAAAGAATCAGTGACATCGAAGATAGAAACCTGGAAATGACACGGATGGAAGAAGAAAGAGACTTGAGACTTAAAAGAAATGAAAGAACTCTACAAGCACTTTCTGACTCCATCAGAAAGAGTAATATAATAATAATGG
The DNA here is from genome assembly GCF_057876585.1 of Rhinolophus sinicus. Taxonomy (NCBI): domain Eukaryota; kingdom Metazoa; phylum Chordata; class Mammalia; order Chiroptera; family Rhinolophidae; genus Rhinolophus; species Rhinolophus sinicus. The sequence goes on from NC_142505.1 coordinate 67,248,330, forward strand.
GCATACCAGAAGGAGAAGACAGAGAGAAGGGAACAGAGAGTATATTCAAACAAATAGTCGATGAGAACTCCCCAAACTTGTGGAAATAACTGGATCCTGGAATCCAAGAAGCAAATAGTACACCTAATTACCTCAATCACAACAGGCCTTCTGCAAGGCACATTGTATTGAAGCTGTCTAAAATCAACAACAAAGAAAGAATCCTCAAGGCAGCCAGGGAAAGAAGATGGTAACCTACAAAGGAAAGCCCATTAGATTATCATCAGATTTCTCAGCAGAAACTTTGCAAGCCAGGAGAGAGTGGAACCAAATAGTCAAACTATTGAAAGAGAGAAATCGTGAGCCAAGAATAATATACCCAGCAAAGATATCCTTTAAATCTGAAGGAGGAATAAAGACCTTTCCAGACATACAGAAGCTGAGGGAATTTTCTAATACACGACCTGCACTACAAGAAATACTAAAGGAGGCTATTCGAACACCATCAACAGGGACAATTAATGGCAACCAAAACATAAAAAGGAAGAGAGTAAAGGCCTGAACCGGAATATGGGAATGGAGAGCGAGGGCATGCTGAACAAAATGGAATACTCTAAATATGAAACTCTCTTACACATAAACTTAAGGGTACCCACTCAAAAAAAAAATCCAGAACTGAAATATATAACGTAATAAAAGAAGAAACAGAGGGAAACATCATAGAATACCACCACACAGAAATAATAGACAATAACAAAAAGTCAAAGGAAACATGGAGACACAGCGTTACCAGAAAACTAAAGGTAGAATGATAGAAACTCCTCACATATCAATAATCACCCTAAATATAAATGGGCTGAACTCACCAATAAAAAGGCACAGAGTAGCAGATTGAATAAAAAAACTAAACCCAACCATATGCTGTCTCCAAGAGACACATCTCAGCTACAAGGACAAGCATAGACTCAAAGTGAAAGGGTGGAAATTGACACTCCAAGCAAATGGTACCCAGAGAAAATCAGGTGTAGCCATAATGATATCAGATGAAACAGACTTCAAGGTGAAAAAGATAACAAGAGACAAAGATGGACATTTCATAATGGTGAAGGGGACTGTACAACAAGAAGACATAACAGTCATCAATATTTATGCCCCCAATCAGGGAGCACCAAAATACACCAAGCAACTACTAACAGAAATAAAGGGAGAAATTGACTAAAACACAATTATACTAGGGAACTTAAATACACCATTGACAGCTATGGATAGATCATCCAAACAGAAAATAAATAACGAAATAGTAGCCCTAAATGACACATTAGATGAAATGGACATAATTGACATTTATAGACCACTTCATCCTAAAACATCAGACTATACATTCTTTTCTAGTGTACATGGAACATTCTCAAGGATAGACCATATATTGGGACATAAAATCAGTCTCAACAAATTTAAGAAGATTGAAATCATACCATGCATATTCTCTGATCACAAGGCTTTGAAATTGGATATCAACTGTAAAAAGAAAGTGGGAAAAAACACAAATACATGGAGATTAAACAACATACTTTTAAAGAATGACCGGGTCAAAGAAGAAGTTAGAGAAGAGATCAAAAGACACATAGAAACAAATGACAATGAAAATACATCCTACCAAAATTTTTGAGATGCAACGAAATCAGTTTTAAGAGGGAAATTATCTCATTACAGGCCTATCTCAAGAAACAAGAAAACTCCCAAATAAATAACCTCATGTTACACCTTAAAGAACTAGAAAAAGAAGAACAAATGAACCCAAGGTCAGCAGAAGACAGGAAATAACAAAAATTAGAGCAGAACTAAATGAAATAGAGAACAAAAAGACAATAGAAAAAATTAATGTGACAAAGAGCTGGTTCTTTGAAAAGTTTAACAAAATTGACAAACCCTGGGCTAGACTCACTAAGATAAAAAGAGAGAAGACACTAATTAACAAAATCAGAAACGAAAAAGGGGAAGTTATCACGGACACCACAGAAATACAATGGATCATCCAAGAATACTATGAAGGACTATATGCCACCAAATTCAACAACCTAGAAGAAATGGACAAGTTCTTAGAAACATATAGCCTTCCAAGGCTGAATCATGAATAACTGGAAAATCTAAACAGACCGATCACCAGTAACGAAATTGAATCAGTCATCCAAAACCTTCCCAAAAACAAAAGTCCGGGACCAGATGGCTTGACTAGTGAATTCTACCAAACCTTCAAAGAGGATCTAACCAATCCTGCTCAAACTCTTCAAAAAAATTGAAGAAGAGACAGTACTCCTTAACTCATTTTATGAGGCCATCATTACCCTGAAACCGAAACCTGGTAAGTATTCCATTGTGGTTGCCAGAGGGTAAGGGGGGCGAAGGGTGGGGGGTGGGAGAAAAAAAAAACAAACCTGGTAAGGACAGCACAAAAGAAGAAAACTACAGACCAATATCTTTGATGAATACCGACGCAAAAATCCTAAATAAAATTCTAGCAAATTGAATACAACAATGCATTAAAACGATTATTCATCATGACCAAGTGGGGTTCATCCCCGGGGCACAAGGAAGGTTCAACATCCGCAAATCCCTCAATGTGATATGTCACATAAACAAAATAAAGGACAAAAATCATATGATTATATCAATTGATGCAGAAAAAGCATTTGACAAGATACAACATCCATTTATGTTTAAAACACTTAATAAAATAGGTATAGAAGGAAAATACCTTAACATAATAAAGGCCATATATGACAAGCCCTCTGTTAATCTCATAATTAATGGTGAAAACAGAAGCCATTTGCTATACATTCAGGAACACGACAAGGCTGTCCCCTATCACCTCTGCTTTTCAACATAGTGTTGGAAGTCCTTGCCAGAGCAATCAGGCAAGAGAAAGAAATAAAAGGCATCCAAATTGGGAATGAAGAAGTTAAATTGTCACTCTTTGCAGATGACATGATGCTATATATAGAAAACCCTAAACACTCCACAAGAAAGTTATTAGAAACAATCAACGAATACAGTAAAGTTGCTGGCTACAAAATCAACGTACGAAAGTCCATTGCTTTCCTATATCCTAACAATGAAATCTCAGAAAAAGAAATACAAAAACAATTCCTTTTGCAATTGCAATAAAAAGAATAAAATACCTAGGAATAAACTTAACCAAGGACGTGAAAGACCTATGTGCTGAAAACTGTAATACATTTTTGAAAGAAATTGAAGAAGACACAAAGAAATGGAAAGACATTCCGTGCTCATGGATTGGAAGAATCAACATAATTAAAATGGCCATATTACCCAAAGCAATATACAGATTCAATGCAATCCCCATCAAAATCCCAATGGCATATTTTAAAGAAATAGAACAAAAAATCATCAGATTTGTTTGGAACCACAAAAGACCCCGAATAGCCAAAGCAATTCTAAGAAAAAAGAACAATAATGGAGGTATCACACTTCCTGACTTTGGCTTGTACTACAGGGCTACAATAATCAAAACAGCATGGTATTGGCAGAAAAACAGACACATAGATCAATGGAATAGAATTGAGAACCCAGAAATGTAACCACATAAATATGGACAGATAATTTTTGACAAAGAAGCTGAAAACATGCAATGGAGCAAAGACAGCCTCTTCACTAAATGGTGCTGGGAGAATTGGATAGCCACGTGCAAAAGAATGAAACTGGACTGCTATTTGTCACCATGTACCAAAGTTAATTCAAAATGGATCAAAGACTTAAGCATAAGACCTGACACAATAAACTGCATAGAAGAAAACATAGGTACTAAACTTATGGACCTTGGGTTCAAAGAGCATTTTATGAACTTGACTCCAAAGGCAATGGAAGTAAAAGCTAAAATAAACGAATGGGACTATATGAAACTTAAAAGCTTCTGCACAGCAAAAGAAACCATTGACAAAATAAAGAGGCCACCAACTGAATGGGAGAAGATTTTTGCAAACAGTGCCTCCAATAAGGGGCTAGTATCCAGAATATACAAGGAACTCATGCAACTCAACAACAAAAAAACAAACAACCCAATTGAAAAATGGGCAGAGGACTTGAAGAGACATTTCTCCAAAGAGGACATACAAATGGCAAATAGACATATGAAAGAATGCTCAACATCACTAATCATCAGAGAAATGCAAATGAAAACCACAATGAGATATCACCTCACCCCAGTCAGAATGGCTATCATCAACAAGACAAATAGTAACAAGTGTTGGAGAGGCTGTGGAGAAAAAGGAACCCTCATACACTGTTGGTGGGAATGCAGACTGGTGCAACCGTTGTGGAAGGCAGTGTGGAGGTTCCTCAAAAAATTACGAATAGAATTGCCATATGACCCAGCAATCCCTCTCCTGGGTATCTACCCAAAAAATCTGAAAATATTTAGAGATAAAGACACGTGTGCTCCAGTGTTCATTGCAGCTTTGTTTACGGTGGCCAAGACATGGAAACAGCCAAAATGTCCTTTGATAGATGAATGGATAAAGAAGTTGTGGTATATATACACAATGGAATACTATTTGTCGGTAAGAAAAGATGAAATAGGAACATTTGTGACAACATGTATGGATCTTGAGAGTGTAATGCTGAGCGAAATAAGTCAGACAGAAAAAGCATAGAACCATGTGATTTCACTGATATGTGGTATATAAACCAAAAACAACAAAAGAACAAGACAAACAAATGAGAAACAGAAACTCATAGACACAGACAATGGTTTAGTGGTTACCAGAGGGTAAGTGGGTTGGGGGGTGGGAGATGAAGGTAAGGGGGATCAAATATATGGTGATGGAAGAAGAACTGACTCTGGGTGGTGAACACACAATGGGATTTATAGATGATGCAATACAGAAGTGTACACCTATTATCTATGTAATTTTACTAACAATTGTCACCCCAATAAATTTAATAAAAAAAGAAAAAAGAGTGAGGCGGCACGTAGATGTACATGGCAGCCCTACAGAGCAAGTTCACTACTGTTATGTGGGGTGAGAAGGTGGGAAATGGTTTTTTCTTCCCCCACTGAGCTCATGTAATGGGCCACATAGGAGGCAATAACCACAGAGAAAGGAATCAGCAGTATCAAAACACAGCACATGTACGTCACTATCTCATAGAGGGGTGTGTCTGCTGCTGCACAGGCTAACTTCAGGACCACAGGTGCCCCGCAGAAGAAGTGGTCAATCTCCCGGGAGCTGTAGAAGGGGAAGCTCATGGTGATGGGGGTGAGGAGGAAGCCATCCAAAGAGCCTCCAAACCAAAAACCTGCTATGATCACCCAACAGACCTGGTGGTTCTTGAGGACAGAGTATGTCAGAGGGCTGCAGTTGGCCATGAACCCCAGCTGGAAGCACTCAGCCCCCACAAGAGTGAGGTAGAGGAAGTACTGAGCTGGGCACCCCATAAAGGGATGGGCCTTTGGCCCAGCAGATAATCGACCAGCATTTTGGGCACAATGGTGGAGATGTACAGCACATCGGTGAAGGAGAGCTCACTGAGCAGGAAGTATATCGGGGTGTGCAGGCGTGAGTCCCGGCAGGTCAGGAAGGTCATGACCCCACTGGCCATCAGCACCCTGAAGAAGATGGTAGAGATGATGGCAAAAAGAAGGCCTGAGACATCATTTTTGTTGAATAGCCCTCTGAGGGTGAAGTCTGTAGAGGATGTGTTCCATTAGTTCTATGATGGTGCTGCTGTGACCTAGAATCTTCTAAATAAAACCATGACATTGTCACAGAATTAACATAATAATATATGGGTTGATCACTAGACAATAAACTTCTAAAAGTTGGAAAAAATATTTTTATGAGTCCTTTGACACTGATACTACCAACTAATCTATTTTGCAATGTGTCTAAGTAAAATTGGTAATTTTGAATCAACAGTTTTTGAATACATTGGACAAGATGATGTCAGTATGTGCTATTGTACTATAGTGAATCTCGTAACAACTGAGGGTGTGCATCATGCTTGCAACGATCAATCTACGCTTGTCTTGGGTGTGTGTGTGTGTGTGAGTGTGTGTGTGTGTGTGTGTGTGTGTGTGAACATACTACCTCAGATGCGTTTGAATTGGTATCCTCATTAAATGAATCTTTATTGTTATCAGCACACCACAATCTTTGACCAGCTCAGTACTGGCTATGGGTAGTCTATGTCTTCCATTTAGCTACAGATATGGGTGCTCTACCATTTGGGTTATGAGTCACTGTCTGTTTATGAGTGGTTTCTTGGTGTCAGTACATCCTTGTTGCAGACAAAACTGTATGTGAATGACCTAGAGAACATTATGCTAAGTGAAATAGTCAGACAGAGAAAGACAAATACCATATGATGTCACTTATATGTGGAATCTAAAGAACTGAATAAATGACCAAACTAAACAGAAATAGTCTCAAGATACAGACGAAAAACTGATGGTTGCTAGTTGGGAGGGGATGGAGATGAGGGAGAAGGTGAAGGGATTAAAAAGCACAAATTCGTAGTCACAATATTGCCATGGGGACATGAAAGACAGTTTGGGGAATATTATCAATAATGTAAAGATTTTTGTAGAGTTTCAGATGGTCAGTTGTCTTATTAGTGAGACCACTTCATGGACAGTGTAGATGCCTGATCATTGCACTGTACACGTGAGGCAGAAGCTGAATAATATTGAATGTCAACTATAAGTTACTATATAAATGTATAGTCACAGGATGTGGAGTACAGTATAGGGAATAGAGTCAATGGAATTGTAACAGCTACATACAATGTCAGGGGGTAATAGATTGGGTGAGGGGGGTAAATGTCTAACTATTACATTGTTTTGTACACCTGAAACTAATAATAATAATAATAAAACTATATGGGAAGAAATAAAGTGGGTAATGAAAACTAGTCTTGCAAACTCAGACACGAAAGCATTGTCCAATACAAGAGGCATTCACTATTCTATAATTATTTTTGTTTGTTTTTAAGAAAGAAATTTCAATTTTAGGATAATGAGGAATTGGCATTTAAATTATGATTAGCATTGACATTTAGCATTCATATTTAACATTAGCAATTAGGATGCAGAGGAAATAGTGCAGGGACATATGTATTGAGCCATAACCCACCTCTTATTTTTGGAAACTGGAATTTTTTTCATAGTGATTACTAATTAAGAAAAACTGAGTGTATGTCTTATATAATTTTAGGCAATCATAAAGTCAAAATAGATGTCCATAACAAATTTTTTGAAGGCTAAGGATGATTTTTTCATGTATTTTAAAGTTAAATATTACAAGGTAAGCTATATTTTACCAATAAGTTTGGGAGTTAAATTGATCAAACTAGTTTATGCTCCTCTAAACGTCTAAAAATATGAGTATTAGCGTCAATTGCCAAGAATAAATACTATTAAGAATGAAGATAATGACATTGTGAAGAGTTTACTTTGTATCAAGTGCTTCATATCTATTGATCCACTGAGCTTCACAATAAACCTAAGCAGTGAGAAACTATAAAACCTCTTTTAGTGATGGCATAATTGAAAGCAAAGTTCCTGTGGTCACAAGGGCTGTTAAGGACAGAGACATTTCCACCAGGAATTCTCAACTCATTCTGTGCTTACTCACAGCACAGAAAATCAGCTAAATATTTACTGTAGTTATGAAATAAAATATGACAACAATGTGAATCTGTTAAATTTTTGAATACATGTAATCATTAATATGATTAGTAAAAATTAGCCATAATTAAGAGCATATCAAATAAATACTTGATTTATTAGGGTCATAACTTCATAAATTATATAAATGTGTAATCGCTGTACACCTGTAAATATAATAATATTATATTGTATGTCAATTGTAATTAAAAAATAAAAAATATTTAAAAAAACAAAGAGCTGAGCTAGAGCAAGAGGATGGGGGGTTAGGGAAGTAGATCAAATAAATCATTATAGTCAGGCTGCTGATTTTTAAGAGAACCAACTCTGCTTCTCGAGTTTATCTCCTCCTCCTCCTCCTGCTCCTCCTCCTCCTGCTCCTCCTTTTCTTCCTCCTCCTGCTCCTCCTCCTCCTCCACCTCCTGCTCCTCCTCCTCCTTTTCCTCCTCCTCCTCCTTCTCCTGCTCCTCCTCCTGCTCCTCCTCCTCCTCCTCTTCATGGTCCTCCTCCTCCCCCTCCTCCTCCTCTGTCTCTCCCCTCTCCTCCTCCTCCTTCTCAGTCTTCTCCTTCTCCTTCTCCTTCTCCTTCTCCTTCTCCTTCTCCTTCTCCTTCTCCTCTCCATCTCCTCTCCTTCTCTTCCTTCGTCTTCTTCCCAAGTTCAGAATGTTTGATGCCAGGTTTTATAATGTTCTTTGACAACCTGTACCATTTCATCATCTACAATTTGCCTCATTTCTCTTTAGCCTTTCTAGTTTTTATTAATGGAGTTCATTTATATAAGTATCTAAAAGAAAATATTGTCCAGTTTATGGAATAGCCTTAACATTAGTAGTGTCTCAATTTTTCCACATTTTGATTCCAGCTTTTGCCAAGCCCTAAGACTTCAGTAACAGAGGGAAATTTAACTGTTGCTTTACAAAGTTAAATAGCTTTGTTCTGCATGCACATTCAAAATCTTTGTTTAATCTTCTGCTGTCCTAGCCTACTACTCCCCCACTTCCATAGTCATAGCACTAACAAAGGCAGCTCTTGAGTCTTCTTCATTTTGTAGCTGACCCGCCTTCCTTTCCTGCTTGCACAAAAAAGATCTAATTGTCAGAGAGGCAGTCATTTGGTTAAACAGGTACTGTTGTGGAAAAATGGCAAGGATGGAGAGACTCAAGCGGCATGCAGAGATCAGGGAGAACACAGCTTTATTACGCCAGTGGGCTCAGAGGGATTGTTCCCAAAGACTGAGCACTTACTGGGGTCGGGCGCTTTGTTTTATAGGGTTAGGCCTCTGGGTTGGGGGGGAAATCTGGCCGGGGTGCCAGGGAGGTCCTTCCTGAGCAGCTGTGATCACTCAACCTTGTTTTGACGGGAAGGCCTCTGACTATGGTGCCGCCGGAGACTGCTCCGATTAGTATCGGAGGAGGAGGGGGATGGAGCTCCTAATGGTGCCCGCAGGAAAAAACCATCCTGACATATTCCACCCTGTTGAGGATCGAAAGGGGAACCCTGAAGATCATCATTTAAACTGACAGGGCGGTAGCCCTGTAGGGCAAGGACGCGGGAGGTGGTCAGATGGGAGACGGCACCTTCGATGAAGCGGACAAGGGCATCGAAGATGCACAGGCCGATGGTAGCAAGGAGGAAAATGGAGAGCAAGGGACCCGCCAAAGGGAGGAGCCAGGAAATCCAGGACTGAGAGTCAAACCCCCAGGAGGCGAGCTCCTCACAGCGATGCTGTATGCGATCCTGGAGCTCACGGACCTTGGTGGTGACGATCCCAGACTGGTTTATGTAGTAGCAACATTCTTCTTGGAGGAAGAGACAGGTCCCACCGTTTTCGGCCATGAGCAAGTCTAGGGCTCACCGGTTCTGGAGGGCAACTGCCGCCAGGCTGGAGAGTTGGGTCTGGAGTGACATGAGTGAGTCTGCGACCCGCTCCATGTCATCATTGATTTCTCGAGAAAGTTTGTAGTAAAAGTCGATGGAAGTCTCAAGGCCGGAGGCACCAACGGCGACCCCTGTAAAGATGCCAGCACCTATGAGGAAAGGGATGACAGCTGCCCAACGGGCATGATGAGAAGGGGAAATCTGAGACTGGAACTTCAAGTCAGTGTACAGGGAGGCGGAGGGGAATATAAAGGTGAGGATGCAGCCAGTGTCAGTGTTATTGGTGCCTCGGCATCTGAAAAGTAAACCACCTTTGTAGGAGAGGAAAATGCCAGGAGGAATGCAGAAGGGTAAAGGTGCAGAAAAGCTATGGCAGCAGGGGTTGGGAGCCTGTGTGTGGCCTGGGAGCAGATAACAGGTTAAGTTCGAGGCAGGAGCCAGGGGATGCTGACCAGGCCAAAGACAATGGAGGCGTAGAGCCGCTGGGCAAGGTCCTGGGCATCCGGGAGTGTGACTCTGCGGAGGGAAGTCAGGCTGAGGCCACGGCAGCGGGGCTGGGGTGGAGCAGCCCGAGCCATTGCAGCAATCTGGGCCACCACAATGTTGCGGAGGGCAGTGTCCTGGACTCCATCGCCATCGGAGGATCCGGCTTGGGCTAAGTAGGTCCAGCAGACAGATCCTTGGGGGAAGAGATTGCAGGGGGACTGGGAGGTCTGAGACTCTTGTTCCGGACCCCCAGAATCAGGGACACTTTGAGGAGAGACCCAAGGGGGAAAAGGCAAAGGAGACCTAAGAGCTAGAGGGCCACAGGCAGGCGAGCACGAGCAGAGGAGAAACCCATAACAGAAATCCGAACAGGAGGAGACCCCTCTGAGTGGGGGTCCAATCAGGTGGGGTTGCAGAGATGAGCAAAAGAGAGGCCAGAAGGGTCAGCCGGCAGAGGGCAACAATGGTTAGGGGGGTACAAATGAGAACTGTTATTCAGTCAGTTTTCTTAAACATAATCTTCAATGGTTCATCGGGTACTGGATGAGAAGTCCAGACAGGCTGGTCCGACTCTGCTCGCTTGACGTGGGAGTGTTGAATCCACGGTGTGATTCTGGAGACCTTAAGAGCAGTGGGGGCGATAAGGATTAGTGTGTGTGGGCCCATCCATATTGGGCGGAGGGGCTCACGCTTCCAATCTTTTACCCAGACCCTGTCACCTGGAAGGTGGGGATGGACAGGGGTTCCTAATGAGATAGGAATTCTTTCTAGTAGATGTGAGTGCAGGCTCGTAAGGATCTTTCCTAGGGCAATAAGCTGACCTGGGAGTCACCTACGACTCTGAGGTTGCCTGGGATGGATGCTAGCAACGGGGTAGGCAGGCCATAGAGAATTTCAAATGGGGAAAAACCATCCTTTTGAGGAGTACACCAGGAGCCGAGGATGGCTAAGGGGAGTAGATCCGTCCATCCCAGGGAGGTTTCTTGGCATAGCTTAGACAATGTTTCTTTGAGGGTACGGTTCATGCACTCTACTTTCCCTGAACTCTGAGGTCGGTAGGCCTTGTGAAGCTTCCAGGAGACATTGAGGGCTGAGGCCAGAGTCCGTAGTACATCTGAGACAAGGCTTGTCCATTGTGGCTGTGAATGGTGAGGAGAAGCCCATACCATGGGATGATTTCGCGGAGGGGAACTTTGGTGACTTCTCTGGCTTTTTAGTTCGGGTGGGAAAGGCTTCTACCCAGCCCGAGAAGGTACAGACTAAGACAAGAAAGTAATTTGTCCCTTGATGAGGGGTTATTTCTGTGAAGTCTACCTCGGTATCCTTAAAAGGGGCAGGTCCCATTCATTTGACCCCAGGTGGTGGGCTCTGTCCAGTCTTGGGATTGTGCTCAGCACAGGTAGCACAGCGCTCCATGATAGAGTGGCATAAGGCTCTGAGTCTGGCTGTATAAAAGTTTTATTTTGGCTAGCAGGTTTTTAAGTCCAGTCTTCCCTAGGTGGGAAGTAGAGTGATGTTCTGAAATGATGCGGGGAGTGAGGGTGGCCGAGATAAACAAGTGGCCATCACGCAGTATCCACCAACCCTGAGGATGCTGGGTGGCCCCCTCATTCTGTGCCAAGCTGTCTTCTGCTGCGGTGTTGGTAGGGTTTGGTGAGGCTGGGGTGGTGGAAGCATTGATGGCTGCATCTGTGTCCTGCACGGCTGCCCTCGCAGCTTGATCCGCGAGGTGGTTGCCAGCAGCCAGCTCATCATTCCTTTTCTGGTGCCCTTGGCAGTGGACGATAGCTAGGCCCTTCTAACAGCTTCTGAAAACAAAGGATTTCACCTTTGTTTTTGATGGTCTTCCCTTCAGACGTGAGGAGACCACGTTCTTTGTAGATGGTCCCATGTATGTGCACGGTGGCAAAAGCATACTTGAAGTCTGTGTAAATATTGGCCTTTTTGTCTCTTAAAAGCTGCAGTGCCCGTATGAGAACCCAGAGTTTGGCCCATTGGGCTGACTACCCGGCAGGATGTGCCTTTTCCTCCAGAACTTCCAAGGTTGTAGTCACAGCATAGCCAGCTCTACGCAGCCTACTCTGTTGGAAACTGCTGCCGTCAGTATAGAGTGTAACCTCTGCGTCCTGCAGGGGGGAGTCCTGTAGGTCCGGCCGTGTGGCATGAACCTCAGGGATGAATTTTAGGCAGTTGTGTTCTGGCTCGTCTTCGGCTGTGGGGAGGAAAGTCGCTGGGTTTAAGGCTTGAACAGTCTTGTGGCTTATGCAAGGATTTTCCAGAAGGAGTCCCTGGTATTGGGTGAGCCTGGCGTTGGAGAGCCATTGCGGACCCTGACAGTTTATGAGCATAATTACAGAATGGGGAACCTTGACTGTGAGTTGCTGCCCGAGGGTGAGCTTGTTGGCTTCCCGGATGAGGAGTACTGTTGCGGCTAAAGCCCGCAGGCATGGGGGCCATCCGGAAGCGACCAGGTCCAGTCTTTTGGACGGGTAAGCAATAGGTCTCATCCAGGGCCCAACTGTTTGAGTTAGGAGCCCCAGTGCAGTTTTGTCTTTTTTTATGGATAAACAAGCAGAAAGGTTTTTCTGTATCGGGTAAGCCTAAAGCCGGGACTCTTCCGAGCAAGTCTCTGAGTTTTATGAAGCCTTTTTCCTGTGTCTCTCCCTATTTCCTTTTCTCTCTTGCATTACCCAAACAAAATTGGTTTCACTGTAGTTTGGGGACTGGGCAAGGCCCAGGCTGTGCTTGCGGAACGTGGGTGCAGCTGGGGTGGCCGCCGGGGGTGCTCCCGGGTCCCCAAGCAGAGTTGGGGACGAGCCTGCCGTGGCAGCAGTCGGGCCCTGTTTTTGCCTAGGTCTGTAGCACGGGAATGTGTGGGGGCACGGCAGCAGCGGGGAGTCCGGGGGCTTCCTCAGAGGCAGCCGAGCAGGGAGCAGGGACCCCAGAGTGCCCGGGAAGCAGAGCCCCGGTCACTGCTTTAAGGCTCTCAGGTTTCTCCTTCCACCCTGAGGCCTGCTGAGCTTCCACTGCAGAAAAGCTCTCAGTGTTGAAAAGGCAAAAGAAAGGGACAGTATTGCCCAGGGCGCACTCCCTGGGAGCCCTGTGCTCCCAGCTTGCGCTGCCTGTGCCTGTGTCCCGGGGAGGGCCCCCCTGTTCCGTGCTTCCCAAACACAGTGGATCGCGGCTCCCCGGAGTGTTTCTCTGGCACTCAGACGTTTGTCCTCAAACATTCAGTGGCGTTTTCTTTTGTCCTCTTGGTGACTGGGCTTTGTTGGAGGGGCATTAGGAGTTTCTTTCGGAGTCTAGGTTATGAGAATCCTGCACTGTCCCTTTTTACTAGAGCAGAACCGTACCCAAGGTGGAAGGGTCCTGGCAATCTCCAACCAGGAGTCAATGTATGGATACTGGCCCAGGTGACCAGGATTGTTGGTCACCACAATATAAATGCGTTGGACAACGGCCAGGTCTAGTGTTCCCTCTGCTGTCAACTGACGTTAAAAGTGGGCTATTCTAATTCACAGAGGGTTCTTAATTTTCCCCGATCATGTGGACTCCATAATCTGCGCCAAAACCCTTACTAAAATTCTTTAACATGCAGTCTAGGACTTTGCTTCCCTCCCATAGTGTACGATGTCGCAGACGGTGGGGAGGGGGATTTACTCAGGTGCTGCCCTGCTCGCATCCCTCGCGGGAACTTAGCAGCGTTTTTGGCTACAGTGTACAGAACAATTAACAGAACAGGCCACTCCGTGGAGTGAATCACCGTTATGCCAAATGACGCTCTGCGAGAATCTGGGTGAAGCTTACTCAGGTTTCCATAGCCAAGGCTACAGAAGCAAACAATCAGACACACAATCAGTCACTCACACACCAGGTTGACACCCTCCCATGGGTGTCCCTGCCTGGGTAGGTTATAAGTACCTACCGGGAGGTGATCAGACTCCCCTTCTTTCACATTGGACAGGATTGACTCGGAAAATGGCCTCAAGGCTTACCTGGTCTGACGGGAGGATCCGACTGGTTGTCCCTGGTCCCTCTCAGCAGGTCCAGCTGGGGAGGTGCGGGCCAGGGCTGCCTGGGGAAAGCCCGGTCCGGGTCCACCAAAATCGGCGGGGTGCGCCTACACCCTTCTCGGGCCTCCTGTTGCTTTGCAGCCTGCCTCTCGCCCCACACCGGTGGCGCAAGGGGCCAGCACGGTTGGGTTTCCCGGCCAACGCACCAAATGTTGCGTAAAAACGGCAAGGACCGAGGGACTCAAGTGGCACGCAGAAATCATGGAGAACACAGCTTTATTACACCAGTGGGCTCAGAGGGATTGTTCCCAAAGACTGAGCACTTACTGGGGTCGGGCGCTTTGTTTTATAGGGTTAGGCCTCCGGGTTGGGGGAGAAATCTGGCCAGGGTACCAGGGAGGTCCGTCCCTAGCAGCTGTGATCGCTCAACCTTGTTTTGACGGGAAGGCCTCTAACTATGGTGCCCACTGGAGACTGCTCCGATTAGCATTGGAGGAGGAGGGAGATGGAGCTCCTAGCCATGCCCGCAGGAAAAAACCATCCGGACAGTACCTGCTCTCTCACTGTGGGGAGCATCAGGAGAAGGACCTATTCTTGTTGGACTTCATAGGTGACATTGCTTAACTGTGGTTTAGTACAAATGAAAATGACCAGAAAATGCCTGGAGCAGTTCTGTGCCTTTATACAGGAATTTGCTTCTGAAGTGATGTAGTAGACACACAGTTAAACGAAACTTAGCATCAGATAAACTGAGTTCTCCTGGCCATGGCATCAATTCTGTGACTCTCTCCTCAAACTCTCTGAGCCTCAGTTTCCATTTATATTAAATTTACATAATGTAACGTTCAAGGCTGGCCTATAAAATAAATAAAAATTCCTATTTACAGGTGAAAATATTTTATATAATGCAAGGTAAAATGTCAATTTATACACATATATGTTATTTCAAAACTATTGGTAAATGTGTGAGAACTATCAATCTCTCATTTAAGCAATCTGCATATTCAGCTAAAATCTATGAATTTGAATTATAAATATCTTTTTAACTACAAACTTATAGACACTGGTAGTACTCCCAGTGGGGCTAATTCAGTAGTTAGATTCTGTATTTCCCCCAAAATATCCGTTGACCTGAAAGAAATGGTCTTTAGTATAAATTCTCAAAGAAATATGTGCCACATTTAATTAAGCCTGAAGAAGTCTAATGTCTTTGAGAAGCATAGATATGTTTGGCCTGCAAATTATGAGAACATAAGAAGAAAAAGTTATTTGGTAAAGTTGGCATGACTTTATTGGATGAAATTGTCTTTAAAGCTTACTTACATTACTTTTTACTACACTATACCACACAGTAAGAGAAAGCAGTGCCGTTATTCTCTCCTAAATTTGCAAATATTATCTCTTACTTTGTAAGGGGCACACATTTGGTTGAGTAGGGATGTGTGAAATTACTTCTTCCCACCTAAGTTGAAGCTAGGATATGATATCTGAGCAGGATTGGAATGATCACCACTCCCATCATTTAAATAAGTGACAGTGGGATCTCTAAGTTGTAAGCTGCAGCCTACATCCTGCCACATGAGTGAGCATGTCCATGCTCATCCAGGGCAACAGCCCCTTTGCAGGAGGCTCTGTGCCCATGTGGGTTGAAAGCCGCCTCATGAAACCTCTTTCTTTGTTCTTCCCATCCTCTCAGACACAGGTTCTGCCCTTTTTCACATTTAGCTCTTCTTAATGTGAATAGTCTTTCTTTGTCCTTTTCTGTGCCTGGTTATGCTTCCACATTCTTACATGTGTTCATCTATGAATTCCTTGTGAAAATGTGCAAGTTCCAGGTATTAATGAGATAATCTTTGGCAGTGTCCATTTTAAAATGCAATATCTCAATCTCAACAATTACTTTAGGTGGAGTGTTTCCAGTGCAGAATACAGTGGGGATATAATTTTTCTCTTTTCATATCAGATATGTCACACTGTTGACACATTATATATCCATTGAAACTCTCCCTGTTGTATTTTCACATGAGAGTTTCTCAAGCCAGGTCAATTCATAGTTGTGTAGGTTTGAAACTAAATGCAAAACCTTACAAATATTTCTAAATTGTTTCTGTATTCCTAAATTCAACATAGTATCTCAAAAAGTTGGAATTATTAAGAATAAAATCAAACTGAAATAAAAATCATAAAGTTATTAGATAATAAAATGTCAATGTCCTCAGACAATTTCAGCAGATATCAATTACTGTTAAGGCATCACTCCAGGGAGTGACTTAAAACCCCATTCCTGTCAGTCACATAGCCCTCCTCCCAGGACTGTTAAAGAGACTGCGTACCTAGATAAGCCCCACTGTTTCTGACCGGAGTTTATTCTATGCTTCAGTTTAATGGGCACTAAAAAATTATTTGTGGGCCTGAGGAATGCAGGTATCTGCACATCCTTTAAAATCATTAGGGAAATGTACTATGTAAAATGCTTGCACAACTAACAGCTAGATGAGCTAGGGCTTGAAGTTAGACAGCCTACAGGAATCTGCCTTAAGGCACTCACCTCCAATTCTCCAGTCCTTGGTATTCTTATCTATGAGAAGCTGGCAGAATCACAAAAACTATTGCCAGTGGTGAGCGGAGGAAGCTGCACCAGCACGGGTCAGGAGCCCTTCTTAGGCTGTGCAAGGTTTTTGTTTAGCCCTTGTGTCTTTCAAAGAGTATTGTCCCTACCCCATCTAATTCACAAGGCCAAGGTTTGTTTAAATTATTTAAAACAATAGAAGAGGGGAAAATTTTTCACTAAAATGACACACACAAACAGGTACTTTATAAAAAAGAAGATTCTTTGCTTTGCGTCACTCAATACACCCTTGCAACCAGCAGTTTGCGATGCACACTTCAGGTAAGTCCTCGAAGTAACCCACAGGCGAGGGGCATGTGATGGATTTGCCACGAGTGCGGGCGCAGGTGTTATGCCCTCAGTGAATGTGCAACTGAACTTTGCAGCTCATGCACTGCTGACAACCCTGCCTGCGTTACCTTAGATTTAACTTGTTTATATTATAAAAGAGAGTGGGCTCATTCCAACCACTAAAATGCTGTGGAAACTGTCATTTCCTTATTCACCAACTATGTAAAGTATGTGGACTGAAAAGGGGCCACATATTAAACCTGACAAGCTTAGGAGACTGAAAATAACCACATTAGATGGCGTGAGCATAAAAGAAATTTCATAACTAAGTGGGCCATGGCGGGAAGTCACCTTTCTGTCCAAAGGCTTCCTTCATAAAGTTAATCTGTGCCTTTGAGTGGGCCTGTCTGTTGTCATTTTACACCTAAAATGACATCCTTGGAATGTCAGTAATACTTTTTTCTGGACCAGAGTAGGAAACTACAGAATCCCTCATTATTATTATTCTTGTCCCTTGATCAACATCTCTATTTGAACTATTAACTATCATGTATCCACCTGTGTGAAAGAAGTACACAGTACACTGTCTCTCCAATTTACTTTTAGCCAATCCCAGAGATTTCCCTGCTTTGCTTTCTCCCCCCCCCCCTTAATCTACCACCAATGGAATTCATATAGTCCTCCTCCTTTAATTTTATGTATAAAATAAGCTGCAAACCGCCATTTCACTGGAGCATTTTCTCAATCCCTTGAGACTTTGCTTCCTGACAATTGTTGTCAGTTTGGCTCAGAGAAACTCTTATAAGATTTCTCTTAGGCTGGATATTTTTCCTCAACAAGTGTTATCAAGAAGCCAGGCTAGATGTGTGTCAGCATTTGATATGTTACCTGGGCTCTTCCTACACAAGTTCTAAAGACCTGGGTATTAGGCACGGCTGGAGGAATGAGTCACGGGAGACCAAAATTGGTCTATTAGAATTTATTTGGCGTGTTTGAGCTGAGAGAGGTCAGGCTGGAAAAGACCATACCCTCCCGAGCAAAAAGGGGTATGGAGATTTATAGGAGGGGGTAAATGAGGTTGTTCCCCCTTCAATGCTTCAGGGGATTTTCATTGCATTGTCTCTAGCAACAAAGGGTTTCAGGGCATGACCAAGCCCTCCGGCTCCACACCCTGGCCCCCATGCCTCCATCCAGACTACCCAATTCCCCACAGGCACACTCAGGCCCACTGATCACAAACCCCTAAAGACAAACAAAGTACAAAGCAAGACAGGATAAGATGTTTTCTACATTCCAGGCAGCTTCTCTAGGCCTAAGGCAAACACAAGTCGGCAGGTACAAGGTATAAAGCAAGACAAGATGGCTTTTAAGATAAGACGGTTCCTGTTCCTGGCCTAAATATGGCCTAACACTGGGTTTTTGTTCAGGTGACAGGGACAGAGGAACGGAAGCTGATCTAAGGATCACAGAAGCTCTTCCATGATTGACTTAAATTTAATCAAAGATTTTGCATTGTTTAGATGGAATGTTAAACTATTAAATCCAATCACAATAAAGCTTGAAAACAATTTATCCATTTTTCTGTATCTTCCTTTGTTTAACCTCATCACCTCACATTCCTTATCTTTTCTTATCCATGCAAACTGAATGCTGCATATTAAAGGCAGTGTGTCAAACACATGTACTGGTATGAACAAAGGGATGGAATGTACCTCACTGATATAAAAAATTACCCAACATGATCCTAAACTTTGTTCCAACTGAAGATTGTTTCTGCCACTTACTTAGAGCCAAATCTTCTCCAGATATCCCTTGGAGTAGAGTGCATACTTCAAAGGTGGAGGTTGTAATACAAAAGTGAAACAAAAGCTTAGTAGCAAACTACAGGGACTTTATGTAACTGAAAAAGGCACAGAGGATGAACTGAGACTCTTCAGAGAGTACAAAGCCATCTGTTATTAGAATAGAAAATGATTAAGGTGAGTGGATTTAATTTCCCTGTAGTTTATTCTGAGAGATAAAGCACACAGCCACACATAGTCCGGAGTATCCATAGGCTTCTGAGATCTGGCCTACCTGTGCGTGCACCCAGGTGCCTTCCAAAGCCCCTTCTAAACAGTTACCTGAAGACTCAGCACAAGGAGCTCTTCCATTTTGGCTTATGCACTTGCCATGACTGGATTACAGACTAAGGGCACCTTAGCCATTGGCGATGGGGTTAGACACAGAAAGTTATTGAGAGCTATTTATAATATAATTCTGCAGAAGGAAGTATCATTTTTAAATGCCACCCCAAAATTCCTGAAACATTTCCATTGCCAGGATAAATCACACAATTTCTCCAGCCTTCTAGAAATGTATTAATGTTTGCCTCCTACCATGTTTCCCCAAATATAAGACCTAGCCAGACAATCAGCTCTAATGTGTCTTTTGGAACAAAAATTAATATAAGATCGGGTCTTATTTTACTATAATATAACACACGGTATAATATAATATAATAATATATAATATAATATAATATAATATAATATAATATAATATAATATAATACCAGGCCTTATATTAATTTTTGCTCCAAAAGATGCATTAGAGCTGATTGTCCGGCTAGGTCTTATTTTCGGGAAAACACGGTATATTTATAAGAGGATATTTAGAAATCAGAAGGTCAATTGTGAAAAACTTCAAAGGCAGCAGGCAAGCTGCAGACCATTAATGAATGCTGAATTGTCTCTGCATGGGGTTCCTGGGGCAATGGGAGTGTCCAGAATGAGAAGCCCTGGAAGTGCTCCTGAGGAAGCCGGTCTCTTCCCTCACATCCCAAGTTAAGACAGAGGGATTGTAATGGCACTAAGTTTTCTATTTTGAGATTTGGATCTCTGGAATAACTTGATTTAACAAGTGTAGTTTAGCTTGGGACTTTTTGAAAGCTTTTTTCTTTTTTCGCTTCCTATCCGCTGCTTCCTTTCCACCAACTGTTAATGATCCTGCTTCATATTCATTTACTGTGCAGACCAGTTTTAGTGTTTCTGTTATTTACTTCAGCCCAATGCTGGCCCTGTGACTTGGGAGAGGTTTTGCGTCTGTATGGGATCCACTCCTGGCTCCAACTTAAATCTATACAACATATGCAAAGGTGGCAATAACTAGCTTAACTATAGCTACCCCCAACCCAACTGATGAAGCCAAACTCAACAGAAAATTCCACTACAGGCCAAAGAAATTTACATCCTGATTAGAAAATAAAAAACTTGAGATGAAGATTCAGAGCGGTAGTTTCCAGCAGACTCTGTCCGCCCAATCCTCCTCTTACTTTAATAAATCTTCATTCTGTATTTCTACCTGACTCATGAATTCTTTCACAGCCTGCAAGCAAACAGCCACAACATCCCAGAAGACACATTTGCCACAGCTAATGAGCTGTAGGTCCACAGGAAGAAGACAGTGAGCCCTGAGTTCACATGGGCTTCCAGAAGCTCTGACTTCTTGAGCATTTCATCAGAAATTTCCTCTAGCAGCAATTCCTCCACAGAAATGTGGGAACTAATATGAAAGTCCCCAGATAATATAAAGTAGTCCAATTTTTTTATTTTAACATTATATTGGTGGTCAAATAAGAATTATTTTATCTGAGTATTTCCATATGTTTCTCATTAAAGGCAATACATACACTGCAGAAAATATGAAAAATTAAAAAAATTTAGAAGTATGTATAATACCCAGAGATAGTCACCAAAAAAATACCCTATAAATGATTATCCTTACAAATTGCACTTACACAGTGTGTATACATACATATGTATTTACATATATATGCTTTCCTACTGTCTGAGAGTTCCCTTTCCACTGTTGGACTGTTAAGTCCTGGAATCGTCCACCCCTCAGACAGACAGAGGACACACACGGTAATGCAAGTCACACAGCGAGGTTTATTTCCAGCTAGCTGGGGTCCCCGTCTCTGCCCGACGCAGCGGGTTTTAACAAGGACCCCTAGCCTACAAAGCTCAGGGTTTTTATAGCATCTCTAAGGCACTCAGTAATTTTCCAAAGTCTTAGGGAGTACAAA
This sequence comes from Rhinolophus sinicus, assembly GCF_057876585.1. Classification (NCBI taxonomy): domain Eukaryota; kingdom Metazoa; phylum Chordata; class Mammalia; order Chiroptera; family Rhinolophidae; genus Rhinolophus; species Rhinolophus sinicus. The sequence continues at coordinate 67,269,335 of NC_142505.1, forward strand.
ATGAACTACAATTCTCACATAACGAAGGTATTCAGTAATTTTTCAAAGTCTTAGGGAGTAGCTACAAAAGCCTCCATAGCAGGAGATAAAACATCTGGTCTCTATGCCCACATCCTGGAACTAACAATTAGGCCATTAGGTTAGTGTAAGCTCAAGGCTGTTAACCTTATCTTGACTTTAAAGTAGCAGTTCTCATGCTTACTTGAGCTCAGGGCTGCCAGGGCTGTTAACCCTATCTTAACCTTAAAGAGGCAGTCCTTATGCTAACAGTCTCTTACATTCCCCCCTGTTTGTTGTTCATAATGAGGAATCTTGCTCATTTATGGGCCAGCTGAGGTCTTCAGGGGCGGGTACTCTTTCATATTGTTGTCTGAGGACCATGAGCTGGACAGTATTAACACGATCTTTTACAAAATTAATAAGCTTGTTTAATATGCAAGGACCAAAGGTTAAAATAAGCACAAGTAAAAGAATTGGGCCTACTAAGGTTGATACTAAAATGGTGAACCAGGGGGATCTATTAAACCAAGTTTCAAACCAGTTTTCTTGAGCTTCTCTTTTACGTTTTCTCTTGGCTAGCCCTTCTCTAACTTTTGCCATAGATTCTTTTACTACTCCAGTATGGTCAGCATAAAAACTACATTCTTCCCCCAGCGCAACACATAGTCCACCTTGTTGGAGAAACAACAAATCAAGTCCTCTTCTATTCGGATAGGGAGGTGAGCGACTTTTCTAAATGACTAGTAGAGGTTTCTAGTCTTTCTATATCTTCATCTATGGCCGCTCTCAGGGAGGTCATTCCTGATTGTTGAGTAGCTAGGGAAGCTATGCCGGTCCCGGCTCCGGCTATTCCCAAACTGAACAGAGTGGCAATGGTTAGTGCAGTGATGGGCTCTTTTACTTCTTACACTTGTGTCACTATCCCAATGTAAACATATACTCTCTTCAGGGTCATAGAGGACACGGGGCAATACAGCTACCAGGACACAGAATTCATTGGAGACATTGAAGACTGAGGTAGATAGGCATGGGGTGAGGCCAGTTTTTGAACATATCCACCATCCATTAGTATTGGGGATGAACCACTTGGTGTCACTTTTCCAACTAGGGGTGCGGTCTATGGAGGCACATAGACTTAGCTTAGCCCGGGGCACTTTCCCTAGACAGGTTCCATTGCCGCTTACTAGTTGCAGGGTTAAGCCAATTTTACGATCTCCCCATGAACATTGAGAGGGGTTCTTACTGTTAGATGCGATGTAAGTGGCATTAAGCCCAATTGCCTTATAGAACGGGGGCTTAATATCATAGCATAGCCAACAGGAGGTTGTGAGGTTAGGACTGGTGGCATTAAGGGCCTCATATATAGTGCGCTTAAGCTTCCGTAATGAGTCTTCAGTAGCCTGTGTAACAGGTGTCGAAGGAATTACAGGGGTCTCGGGCTGGGTTCCTTCGACTTTTCTTGTGGTGTCTGTATCCCTTGATATCCCTGGGGTCTTGGTAGGGATGAGGGGCTAGTACTTTATTTGAACCTACCTGAGTGCTAATTGTTTCGACCGACAGTCGAATAGTCAGAAGACCGCCGGGGTGGGGGCCCATCCATGCCAAACGACCTACATCTAATTGGAACCCCCAAGTTAATCCTGACAACCAACCACGCTCTTTCTGTGCCACGTCTTGGTTAAATTGGACACGTACCTGGGGTACCTGGTTGTGGGGGTCCCTAAAGGAGAATTTGACAAGATCTTTATTCCCAACGTCCCACTGTCGAGGCCCGTCATAGGAGGTGACACAACTCCAGCTACCACAATAGTAGCGGTCTGGACCACCACAGGTTTTCCAATTGTTTCTGAGGTTCCCCGGACAAGCCCAAAACCCTTGTGCACTATGTCCTTGAGAGGTGACGATCAAGGCTCACTTGGACCGGACTGAGTAGTTATACAGCTGTCCACGTTTAAGGCCAAAAATGTCACGCAGATCGAAAAACAAGTCTGGCCACCAAGTATTGACTGGGGCAGTATGGGTAGTGCTATTAAGGGTTGTTTGGGTCTGTCCGTCCGTTAGGGTCCAGGTTAGCTTATGGGGTTGGTGTGGGTTGATCCCCGCGTGGCTCTTCTCCCAGATGTTGAGTAGAAGCAGGACTAGCAGCCACTCCATTGTTGGCGGATACAGGGGGCTTGACGCTTCGTCGAGGTCTGAAGAGTTGCAGCTTTAGAGGGTTATCAGGGTGCTGCCGTGCAGTCCATTCCTCAGCTTGTGTCTGCTCCAGCTGGTTGGCTCGGCGCACGTGAGAGTGATGGACCCAAGGCCCGATGCCATCAACCTTTAAAGCAGTTGGGGTAACCAGAATAACCACATAAGGGCCTTTCCATCTTTCCTCCAGAGTTCGGGACATGTGTCTCTTTACCCATACCCAATCTCCCGGAACGATGCCATGTTCCGGGTTTGGTGCATCTTTAACTTCATACAGGGAACGCACTAGGGGCCATATCTCATGCTGGACCCTTTGCAGAGCTTTTAAACTGGCCAGATAACTTGGGGCCACATTGGGATCATGATCTGAGAGAGTCTGGGCAATAATGGGGGGTAGTGCCCCTTATAGAATTTCGAAAGGTGTCAGACCATGCACATATGGTGAGTTCTGGACCTGGAAAATGGCATAAGGTAAGAGGGTCACCCAGTCTCCGCCAGTCTCGATGGCCAGTTTGGATAAAGTCTCCTTCAAAGTCCGATTCATTCTCTCTACTTGCCCTGAGCTCTGGGGATTATATTCACAATGTAACTTCCAATTGGTCCCTATAGCTCGGGCTAGCCCTTATAGGACTTTACTGATGAAAGCTGTGTAGTTATCGGAGCCTAAAACTTTGGGGACCCCATATCTGGGAAAAATTTCTTTTAGTAACACCTTAGCAACAACTTGGGAAGTTTCCCGTTTCATGGGGAAGGCTTCGACCCAGCCTGAAAATGTGTCAACCATTACTAGTAAGTACTTATACCCAAACTTCCCCGGCTTTACCTCAGTGAAATCCACTTCCCAACTCCGTCCCGGCGCTCTTCCCCGTATCCTCGTGCCTGTATGTTGGGGTCCTTTTTTACTGGGTTTCATAGCCTGGCACCCAATGTACCGATCTACGATCTCTTGGATCTGAGCTGTTTGTCGGGGAAACCGGAGGCAGGCGGACTCGAGAATTGTCAGCAACTTCTGCTTTCCCAAGTGGGTGGCTTGGTGCAGGTTGGAAAGAAGGATCAGTCCTAGGTGTGCTGGCAGTATCAATCTTCGTTCTGTATCCCGATGCCACCCTTGCTGATCAGACTCTGGACAGTGGTGGCTCTGGATCCATTGCAGGTCTTCTGGAGTGTAGTCAGGTCGCGGGGGTAGGTGCGGGAGCTCGGGTGTAGGTAGGTTAAGGGCTAAAGCTGATGCTGGTGAAGCCATTGCCGCTATCTTGGCGGCTTCATCTGCTCGCCGGTTTCCTTCAGCTTCTGGAGTCCGGGCAGTCTGGTGCCCGGGGACGTGGACGACTGCAACTGCCCGGGGCATTTGCACGGCCATCAGCAGTCTCTGTGTCTCAGGAAGATTGCGCAGAACTTTTCCTTCCGCTGTAACAAAGCCTCTCTCCCGATAGATAGCGCCATGCACATGGACAGTGCCAAAAGCATAGCGGCTATCGGTGTAGACAGTTACTTGTCTCTCTTTTGCCCATTCCAGCGCTTCCGCCAGTGCGATCAGTTCGGCCTTCTGGGCTGAGGTCCCCGGGGAAAGCGAGGCACTCCAAATAATGCTCCCACCTTGGTCTACCACTGCCGTGCCCGCCCTCCGCACACCGTCTATAATGAAGCTGCTTCCATCAGTATACCACACCAACTCACTGTTAGGTAGTGCGGCGTCCTGGAGGTCGGGGCGCACCTGGGTGACTTCTGCCATGATCTCTTGGCAATCATGCAGAGGAGCCTCCAGATCCGGGGTCGGCAGCAGGGTGGCTGGATTCAAAGCAGTGGGTTCAGCAAAGACGATTCGGGGTGCATCTAGCAAGAGTCCTTGGTAATGGGTTAGGCGGGCATTGGTCATCCACCTACCAGGGGGATATTTCAGGACCCCCTCTATAGCATGGGGGGTTACCACCTTCAGATGTTGCCTGAAAGTGAGTTTGTCTGCATCTTTCACCATTAGGGCTACTGCCGCGATAATCCTTAAGCATGGGGGCCATCCTGCTGCAACTGGATCTAGCTTCTTAGATAAATAGGCAACCAGATGTTTCAAAGGCCCTAGGCGCTGCATTAGTACCCCTTTCGCTATTCCCTTTCTCTCATCAACAAAGAGAGTGAATGGCTTCAGGGGTGTGGCAATGCCAGGGCCGGGGCTCTTAAGAGGGCGACCTTGAGTTCATCATATGCCTTCTGTTGGTCTGACCCCCAGGCCCAAGGGACCTTCTCCTTGGTTGCCTCATACAGAGGCTTAGCTATTTCAGCATACCCCAGAATCCACAGCCGGCAATATCCTGTTGTCCCTAAAAACTCGCGGACCTCTCGGGCTGATGTTGGGACTGGAAGTCTAAGAATAGTCTCTTTAATGGCCTCTGTCAGCCACCTAGTTCCTTCCTGGAGCTTATATCCTAGATAGATGACTGTTTGCTTGCTTATTTGGGCCTTCTTTGCACTGGCCCGATAGCCCAGCTGCCCCAGCTCTTGGAGGAAGTCTCCAGTGGCCTGCCGGCATTCGGCTTCGGAGGGGGCCGCCAGGAGCAAGTCATCTACATACGGCAGGAGCGTAACTGAAGTATGGCTCTGGCGAAACGAGTCCAAATCCTGATTTAGGGCTTTATTAAACAAAGTTGGAGAGTTCTTGAAGCCTTGCGGTAGTCTAGTCCAGGTCAGCTGCCTGGGGGTTCCCGTACTGGTATCATGCCATTCGAAGGCAAAAATATGTTGGCTGCTAGGTGCCAGGGCTATGCTAAAAAATGCATCTTTTAGGTCTAAGGTAGAATACCATATATGTGAAGGGGGTAAATGACTTAGTAAGGTATATGGGTTAGGGACCGTGGGGTGGATGTCTTCAACCCTCTTATTTACTTCCCTCAGGTCCTGGACTGGCCTATAATCGTTTCCCCCCGGTTTCTTAATGGGGAGGAGTGGGGTGTTCCAAGCAGAATGGCAAGGTTTTAGTATTCCAGCTTCCAGGAGACGGGTAATGTGTGGGGCAATCCCTTTTCGCGCTTCAGAGGACATGGGGTACTGGCGGATCCGGATAGGTTGGGCCGAGGCTTTAAGTTCGACCACTACTGGTGCTTGGCGGACCGCTCGACCTACACCCGCCTTTTCTGCCCACGCCTGAGGGTACGTTTTAACCCAATAGTCCATCTCATGGGGCCATCCTGGAGGGGGAAGGTTGTAGGGTTTGTCTTGCAGGGCAAACAGGCGATGTTCATCCGCAAGAGACAGGGTCAAAATATGGAGGGGCTGTCCCTGGCCATCCAATACCTTGATGCCATCCGGCTCAAAATGGATTTGGGCCTTGATCTTATTCAGGAGATCACGCCCCAATAAGGGGGCAAGGCACTCAGGGATAACCAGGAAGGAGTGGGTAACTTGGTGGCGGCCTAAGTCCACTTGGCGCTTACTGGTCCACCGATAAGCCTTAGACCCAGTTGCCCCCTGCACCAAACTGGTCTTCTGAGATAAGGGCTCCATATGCTTGTTTAAAACTAAGTACTGAGCTCCTGTATCTACCATGAATCTTACTGGCTTCCCCTCCACATATGCAGTTACCCAAGACTTGGGGAGGGGATCCGAGTCCTGTCCCCTCTAATCACTGTCCATTCCTGCCAGCAGAACTCGTGCGTTTTGCCCGGTCTGGCCCTGGAGCTTGGGGCACTCCCTCTTCCAATGTCCATATTCTTTACAGTAGGCACATTGTCTCCTATCCAGTTGAGGGCACGGTCTCCACGGTCGGGCTGGCCCGGCCGGATTCGGTCTTTCCCTGACTGTACCTTGTACACCTGCCAACAAGATCTTGACCATCTCCCTCTGCTGCTTCCTATTCTCCCTACTCTGATGTTCTCTGTCTTCCTTCCTGATTCGTTCCTGTAATTCCTGATTTTCTTTCCTAATTCTATCTTCCCTTTCTTCGGGAGTCTCTCGAGTGTTGAAAACTCTTTCCGCTATTTTCATCAAATCCCTAATAGACATCTCTCCCAGTCCCTCCTGTTTATATAATTTCTTTATTATATCTGGGGCAGCCTGGTTTATAAAGGACATAATTACAGCCGAATGGTTCTCCTCTGCCAGGGGATCTAATGGGGTGTACTGCCTATAAGCATCATAGAGGCGCTCCAAAAACACGGCGGGGCTTTCATTTTCCCCTTGCACTATAGCCTTTACTTTGGCCAGATTGGTGGGTCGGCGTGCTGCCGCTCGGAGACCTGCCATAAGAGTCTGGCGGTAAACTCGGAGACGCTTCCTACCTTCCACGTTCCCATAATCCCAATCTGGTCTGTTCAGGGGGAAAGCGCTCGTCGATCAGGTTCGGTAGAGTCGTTGGCCGTCCGTTGTCGCCGGGGACATTCTTTCTGGCCTAGGTGAGGATCCACTCGCGCTCTTTGGTGGTGAATAAAGTCTTAAGAAGCTGCTGGCAATCATCCCAAGTGGGACTGTGCATGTGCATGACAGACTCGAACAGGTCAGTTAAACCTTTCGGGTCCTCAGAAAAAGGGTTTTGGGCCTTCCAGTTGTACAAATCACTGCTTGAAAGGGGCCAATACTGGTATGCATGCTCCCCATCTGGACCAGTCCCTCCTAGGGCTCGCACGGGGAGAATTGGCGCCCCCGCGGAGGTGGAGGAGGACGGCTCCTCCTCTGGGGTTTCTTCCCGGTGTCTACGAGACCTTAATCCTCTCGCAGGTCCTTGGGCTGGGGCAGGGGGAGCCGGGGTAGAGGGAGCTGTAGAATGGGGAAGCTCGGAAGCGTCGGCGGCCTCAGGCTGGAGGGGCGCCACAGGCGCGTAACGGGGGGGTTCTCTTCAAAATCTAGGTATATCAAAGAAGGATATATGCTTGACCCTTCCTGTAGGATGGGTTTTTGGGCCGGCTTTTCCGGGGGTTCTGGGCTAGCCGTGGGCCCTGCCGGCTGGCAAGAGGGTCCCGAAACAGTCAGGACCTTAAGGGGATCGTCCGGCTTATCGGGGACAAAGGGTTTAAGCCAGGAGGGAGGACTTTCTACTAAGGCTTGCCATATCAGAATGTAGGGATATTGGTCCAGATGGCGCCGATTAACAATCTCTCGGACCTTCTTAATGATGTCTAGGGAAAAAGTCCCCTGGGGGGGGGCCAGCCCACATTAAAAGTAGGCCACTCTGCAGAGCAGAAGGTATTAAACTTACCTTTTTTCACTTCCACGCCATAATCACGAGCTTTGGCGCGGATCTCAGGAAAATGGTTCAGGAACAGAGTCTTAGGTGTTACTTGAGTCTGTCCCATAATGGTTATAAAGAGAAACCAGGAAAAGACAAAAGAAAGGACCGAAAACACAATGCCAGAAAATACACAACTTCGCACAGGACTTTTCAACACCCACCAGCCGGTCAACCACACCACGTCCACAGGCGCCATTTCAATCACACCACACTCAGGATCCTTACCCAGGGCCCATCCGAACGGCATCCACTGCGGACCACCTTCTCATCGGGGACGTCTCCCACGACTTCCAGAATTGGAGCTTCTGCTCCTTCCCTTCCTGTGAGAATTCTCAATAAAAACCAAACCAAGCAAAAACCAGACCAAGCAGAGACCTGTTTCAGACTCTGGCTGAGGGCCTGTTTCAGCCCCCCCCCCCCCCCCCCCCGATTAAGACCGGGGAGCCCTGTTTCAGACTTCCTCCGGTCAGAGGTGGCCAAACCTCTTACCGCGGTTCCCTATGTAAACCTCGGTATCGGAAGTTGTCTGTTTCCCTGAAGGGGGAGATCCCGGAGGAGCCCCCAAATGTTAAGTCCTGGAATCGTCCACCCCTCAGACAGACAGAGGACACACACGATAATGCAAGTCACACAGCGAGGTTTATTTCCAGCTAGCTGGGGTCCCCGTCTCTGCCCGACGCAGCGGGTTTTAACAAGGACCCCTAGCCTACAAAGCTCAGGGTTTTTATAGCATCTCTAAGGCACTCAGTAATTTTCCAAAGTCTTAGGGAGTACAAAATGAACTACAATTCTCACATAACGAAGGTATTCAGTAATTTTTCAAAGTCTTAGGGAGTAGCTACAAAAGCCTCCATAGCAGGAGATAAAACATCTGGTCTCTATGCCCACATCCTGGAACTAACAATTAGGCCATTAGGTTAGTGTAAGCTCAAGGCTGTTAACCTTATCTTGACTTTAAAGTAGCAGTTCTCATGCTTACTTGAGCTCAGGGCTGCCAGGGCTGTTAACCCTATCTTAACCTTAAAGAGGCAGTCCTTACCTAACAGTCTCTTACAGGACACTCACAGCTCTCTCTCAATATAAATAAACACACACACACATTTATACTTCTGGTAATTCTGGCCTAAGATGATTAAATTTAATTGATTTATTTTTTGTGACACTGAAACTTTTTGAATGTATTGGTATCCATTATGTGGATGGAAAAGGGGCCACATATTAAACCTGACAAGCTCAGGAGACTGAAAATAACCACACAAGATGGCATGAGCATAAAAAATTTCATAACTAAGTGAGCCCTGGCGGAAGTCACTGTACAGTAAATATAATGTGAGGTAGGTGTTCCTTTGTGCCTTCCACTCGTTGCATCAGGGGAACGCTCTGTCCCCGTGCCACCCGGACATTGACTCCCCCATTAGCAGAAGTACACTCAAGAAGGCCTTGCCAGCCCCCCTGGTTGAACAATAGCTGACCCGTCGGTGGAACACATTAATAGGATCATGTAGGTTGCTCTGTGGCCATAGTAACCTCATGTACATTGTGAAACGGCAGAAATTATGTCCCCTGCCTTCTACCCTAGATAATTACCCTGAAACTTGATTCATTGTCCCCATGCTTGCTTATTGTAATCGTTATAGCCTAGCATTCTTTCCAGACTGGTAATCTGTTGGAAAAAACCCGATATAATTAGTGTCCTGGGGGAGCCTTCGTTGGAACTCTCCAACAGGGACACTCGCCGGACACACTTGAAGCCAAGATGCTGTCTCGGTTCCCCAGCGCCTTGGAAACACTCTTGGGGTGGTGAGAACTCCCTGTTGCTCTTTGTCTTACTTTGCTTTATTCTGTCTATTTTACTCATTGCTTCACTTAATAAATAGTGTTTTGCTGCCTCAACTCTGTCTCAGTGTGCATGGTGAATGCGTATTCAACACCCAAATTCTGTGGCCACTTAAAACATAGCCCCTTGCTGCTACAGTCACATCTTTAGCTTCCTTCATAAAGTTAATCTGTGCCTGTCAGTGGGCCTGTTGTCTTTTTGCACCTAAGATGCAAAATATATAAGAGCAGGTCTTATATTAATTTTTGCTCCAAAGATGCATTAGAGCTATGAATACATATCTGCCATGTTTGTCTCTAGTTGTGTTTTGCATTTTCTTTTTTTTCATGGCTTTTTATTGTTGTACAGGAATTTTTTTTTAAGTTATAGAATAAAACACATTAACATTATTCCGTAGATTCTTCCACTGATTTTATGCTTATAAAATTCTCTAATAGTTTAAAACATGAAAAATAGTTTTATTTGATTAACTTTCATTGAACTCGTTGAAGTCTGGGATTTTGGGGTATGATTATGAAGCAATGATTTATTGTATTCTTTCTGAATAATTATGCACTTATCCTAACACCAGTTATTGACAAATTATTTCTTTGTCCAACGAATTTCCATGTCAACTGTTTTTGAGTTGGGAGAGCCCCCTCACTATAGAAGTTTTAAGCCCCCTCACTATAGGATTTTAAGTCTCCTTTTCCCTGGTTTCTTAGCTCCTTAGCTCCTGGTCTTAATCACTCTTCTAATCAGTTTCTTAGTTCTAAAGTAAAGATTGCTCCTGGCCTGAATCATAGAAAGTCTCTCACTCCTGCTTAACAACTACTTAAAAGCCTGCGAGCCATACTCATTGTAGTCCAACATTCCCCCAGGCCACTCCAGACCTAACTCTTGGATGAATAAATGCCATCCCGGAGACCAAATGGGTTTTAACACTCCTCTAGGCCAGTCCATACTTAACCTTTGGGTAAAGTTAGATAATTGGGCTTGAGTCCAACTCCTGGAGCCAGCGCTTTGTAAAAATTTATTTATTTATTTTTATTAGCATTTTTAATTTATTAACTAACATCTGTCTCCCCTCATCTAGGGGCTGTCAGTAATGTAGAATCTGCCAGCAATTTCTGGGTGTGGGCCGGGATCATGTCTCTTGAGATGGAAGAATGGAAACGCGGACCTAGGAGAGGCAAAGAGTTGTAAAGGAAGATAGTTTATTAAAAGCAGGAGAAGGGTTTGCATCTCCCTCATGGGAGGGGGCACATGAAACTGGGAAGCCCAGTAACTGAAGCAAAAGTTCTTTCTTTTTTTTAATTGGGGAAGGGGAACAGGGCTTTGTGTACTTCCAGGACTTTTTCCAAGTCAAGTTGTTGTCCTTTCAATCTTAATTGTGGAGGGCGCTGTTCAGCTCCAGGTCTCGTTGCCATTGTTAGTTGCAGGGGGCACAGCCTACCATCCCTTGCGGGATTCAGGGAGTTGAACCGGTAACCTGGTTGAGAGCCCACTGGCCCATGTGGGAATCGAACCAGCAGCCTTCGGTGTTAGGAGAACGGAACTCCAATGACCTAAGCCACTGGGCTGGCCCAAAAGCTCTTACTTTTATACCTTCCCTTGTCTGCTTGGTGAAGGGGGCTGGAGCCTTCTAATGGAATTCATCTATCAGGTGTGTCCTGTTTGCCCATCCTGAAGGGATTAACGAAATAAGCCATTCCTATCTATCAGATCTGCTCCTTTGTCCAGCCAAAAGGGATTTGAGATAATTTATTAACCTCAAGGCGTATTCTCATATCTTTGTCCTGGAGTGAAGAAGACATTCCAGAACCTAGAGTTTCAGGATATGGCTGCTTTTTGTTTATTACACCAGAGACCCCCCTGTAGACCTAGCAACATACTAAACTGTCTCATCAGGATAGGAGTTATGTCCCAGCGAGGCTTCCAGTGCACCCCGACCAAAACAGATATGATACCCCCTCTTCTTTTTTCCCCCCCTTTCTTCTGCCTTCCCCCTGCCACTCTTCCCCCACACCACTCCAGTTCAAGCCATTGTTTCTCAGTCTAGTTATGTAGGACACAACTCCCTGGCCCATGCTGGTATTATGAGCCTTGTGCTCACCCCGGCTGAGGCAGTCTGTTCCTGAAGCAGTTGATCACCAGTCGTCGGGTGGGCCACTCAAGCTGGCCACCAGCCGCTCATGGCAGCAAATGGTAGTCCATGACAGCACTTAGCAGCCCGCGGCAGCTCACGCCACCAACCTCCGGCTGCTCATGGCAGCCCAACTCCAGGGAGAGCTGTTGTTCACAATTTTAGCTCTAGAAGGTGCAGCTCACTAGCCGATGTGGGAATCAAATTGGCGACCTGGCAGCTTTAGGAGCACGGCGCTCCAACCACGTGAGCCACCAGACAGCCCCTTGACCCCCCCTTTTTATTTAAGAACAGATAGGATGAGTTTCATGAATCCCCAGTAGGTAGGGACAGCTCTACCCCCCTTCTCAGCTTGAAGCAGATACAGAAGAGACCCCCCAGCTCTCAACTCCTCACAGAGATTTATGAAGATCACGTCTCTTAGGAGAAGTCAGGCAGGCAGTTAGAGATAGAAATGGGGTATCTACATTCCTGCATGTCCCACACAATCTACCAGGAGCATTGCCTGGAGACCTCTGGAATTCTTCCCTTATCTGCCCTAAGAATTAACCACTCTGAGAAAATGAGCTAAATTGGACCAGTCCCTCACATCTGCACAGTAGAAGGACACCACGACCCCCATCTCACCCTAGCCTCATGATACCATCATTATAATATCATACATATGCCTGGTAGTTCATTAATATCATTATAACAGACTGAACTCTGGGAAGGGACATGAGCAGTCTAAGAGAATGAGGTAGTAATCCCTTATCAATCACAGGCATCAATCAAATGGTCCCGGGCCCACAGGGGAACAATCCATCCTAGAGAAAAAAAAGATGAAAACCCAAGTTCTCGCCAGCCACAGCCTTTTGAGCAAATTATTTTGCTTGGCCCGCTCCAAACTCTTTGTAGTGTGCTTTTTCTCCTAATACTACCACCTTGAGTCTTGAGATTTGAGCCCTTTGAGCCTTGCTTTTGCTCAGGGCCCACTCCAAACCTTTTGGAGTTACTTTTTCTTCCAATAACGGCCTTGAGCCACTTTTCTTTGTGCTCAGCCAGCTCCTAATTCTTTGAAGCGTACTATCTCTAATAATAAACTTTTCTCTCACCACTTTACCTCTGTGTCTCGTTCAATTTTTTGGTCGAGATACCAAGAACCTGGACACTGTGCCAAGGAGGGCCTGTCCTCCAGTAACGTAGCGGCTAAGATTCCCAGTGTTACTCCCCAAGGCCTGGGTTTGATCCCCAGTGTGGAAACCAAGCTCAGACTTCTCCCCGAGAAGGACCCTCCTCTTCTGTAACAGTTTTCATATTGTGGGGACAGAGCCAGGAGTGCAGTTTCCCGGCTCTCACCCTCACGTGGAAAGGTGCTCACTCGGGTAGTAAATGGCCATCAGCTGTGGCTAGTTGGCAGTCAGCTGTAACCAGTGAGCCATTGGGCACTAATGTAACTGTCGTGGCTATGCCAGCAGAAAATGGGGGCTAGAAAGGAGATGGTGTCTGAGCAAGCAGAAGTGGATTGCAGTTAGCACAGCGAATTGTAGCTAGCAAATGAGGTTGGTTGGCAGACAAAAGTGGATGGCAGGTTGCGGACAGTGTGGCTCCGGCTTCCTGTGTCTCCAACCCAGCCACCAGCGAGAATATAGTGACTCCCCTATCTATGGTTCCGTGGGTGTTCCTTTTTGGCCTCACCATATCCTGCATTCTTATGTGGGGAGTGGAACTAGAGACCCCACATGACACCCTGCATGACAAATGGCGCAGCGAGCAGGGTACGGTGCCAACCAAAGTTCTCCGAAGGGCGATGCAGCAGTTTGTGTGTATGAACACTCAGTCTCAGGAAGACCAGGAGGAGCAGCTGGACCCCCGTGGATGGGTGGGAAAACATGGTTCCCCAACCAGCATAGACCAGAGAAAGCGAAGGTCGTTGTGGCCCTGTGGGCTGGGAAGTGCTTGCTGAGGCAGCCTGGATGCAGGACTTGTAGTCCCAGGAGGAAACGCTTGCTGAGTCCTTTGTGGGAGATGAGGGTGAGGTCAAGGTCATCCCTCACCCCCAGGACAGCCCTGGCAAATGACTATGGACTATGGGGAATTGCCTTCCATCCCTAATTTAATGGACCGCTTGACTGTTTGCTTGGGAACATACCACCATGTAGTGTTGGGGGACAGAGCCCCGGGGAGTGGTTTACAGGCTCTTGGCCTCACCTGAAGGGGTGCTGGCTCGGGTGGTGAATGGCCGTCGGCTGTGGCTGATTGGCCGTAGGCTGTGGCTGGTTAGCCAATTGGCCGCTGGTATAACTGCTGCGATTGCCGAGGAGAGCAGAAGAGGAGGGCCGAGGAGAGCGGAAGAGGAGAGCCGAGAGAGAGAGGAACAGAGTCGAGAGAGTGGAGGAGAGTCGTCGGTCGGTCGGTTGGTGGAAAGGCGGACAGGCGGACGGCAGGTCGGCGTCCGGTGGGCCCAGCCTCCAGTGAGACCGTGGTGGTATGGTTCCCCTACCTATGGCTCCGTGGGTGTTCCTTTTCGGCCTCACCATATCCTGCGTTCTTGTGTGGGGAGCGGGAGCAGAGACCCCGCAGGCCGCCCCGCCTGAAAGATGGCGTGGCGAGAAGGCCTCCGCGCACGACAAATGGCGCAGCGAACAGGGTCTCCCGCACGACAAGTGGAACTGGAGGATGTTTGCTTTTGTGTCTTGAGTGGCTGCTGTCGAGAATATGTGAGAGGCCCTTGCTGTGCCCAGGAAGACTGGCTGTGCCCAGAAATACTGGCCGTGCCCAGAAATACTGGCCGTACCCTGAGAGGCCCTGGCTGTGTCCAGGAAGTCTGGCTGTGCCCAGAGAGGGTGGCAGTGACCTGAGAAACATGGCTGAGCCCAGGAAGTCTGGCTGTGCCCAGAGAGAATGGCGGTGCCCTGAAAGGCCCTGGCTGTGCCTGGGGAGACTGGTTGGGCCCTAAGAAGCCCAGGAAGTCTGGCTGTGCCCAGAAGGACTGGTGGTGCCCTGAGAAACCCTGGCTGTGCCCAGAGAGCCTGGCTGTGTCCAGGATATTGCATTCACCTCCGGGCTCCTCGCACAGGGCCTCTCGTAGAAGACGCTTGTCGCGTAGATTGTGAGGTGAGACCTTGTAGGGGTAGAGTGTGGGGACAGAACCAGGAGTGCAATTTCCCGGCTCTCGCCCTCAAGTGGAAAGGTGTTCACTTGAGTAGCAAATGGCCGTCAGCTGTGGCTAGTTGGCTGTCAGCTGTAACCAGTGAGCCATTGGTCACTAATGTAACTGTTGTGGCTACGCTAGCAAAAAATGGGGGCTAGCAAGAAGATGGTGGCTGAGCTAGCAAGAGTGGATTGCAGTTAGCGAGTGAGGTTGGTTGGCAGAGAGAAGTGGACGGCAGGTTGAGGATAGTGTGACTCCTGCTTCCTGTGTCTCCAACCAGCTGCCCGTGAGACTATAGTGGTATAACTCCTGTGGGGACACAGCCCCAGAAAGCAGTTTTCAGGCTCTTGGCCTCACATAGAGAGGTGCTGGCTCAGGTAGTAAATGGCCATCAACTGTGACTGGATGGCCATCAGCTGTGGCTAGTTGGCCGTCAGCTGTAACCAGTGAGCCATTGGCCACTAATATAACTGTCATGGCTTCGCTAACAGAAAAATGGGGGCTAGCAAGAGGATGGTGGCTGAGCCTGCAAGCGGTGCAATGAGGGTTGCGAACAGTGTGGCTCCTGCTTCCTGTTTCTCCAACCCAGCCGCCAGCGAGAGTATAGTGGTATGACTCCACTATCTATGGCTCCGTGGGTGTTCCTTTTTGGCCTCACCATATCCTGCGTTTTTATGTGGGGAGCGGGACCAGAGACCCCGCATGACACCGTGCATGACACATATATTAAATCTGTGCATTTAACAGGGACTCTATTTAGTGTTCTCTACTGATTCTTCAAATTTTGAATACTATGATTCACCGTCTGAATTATTTTAACATATTATTTGTTTTTTATGTGCATTATAGAAAATGGTCTTTCTTCTTTTTCTAAGTGGTTTTATAAATATTTTCCCATTTATTTAGGAAATAAAAACAACTCTAGGACTTGGTTGTCGTGTTTCCAAGACAATAGCAAGACTGTTTTATAGTTTTTACTGGAATATCATTAGCTTTCTCATTGATTTGAAGAGTATTGACACCATCACAGAGTTGTTTTCCTCACCTGGGAGCACTGTAGGCCCTCTGACTTATATATGTAGGGAACTTCCTTTGTCTAGTGTTAGGGTTTGTGTTCAGTGTGTGTATATGTGTGCATTCTGCATATGTACTTATTTCATTTTTCTCATTAGATTTATACCTATTTTATTTATTTCTGGATGACTGCAAGCTGCTGGTTTTTAAACATTAATTCATTTTTAATCTTGCAGAGCATCACATTGTTTTTACAGTCATCAAATGCACAAATATAAGCATTTAATTTTCTTTATTCTAAAGCAGAGAGATTTATTTTTTATTTCCATTATGTTGTCTATAATTTCGAAACCTATGTCAACCAATATGGTGAAGATAGGCGTTCTCACCTTGTTTTGACTGTAGTAGTAGTGCGTATACCATCAACACATCTTGTGTTTTACTTAGTTTGAGGCAGATGCAGTTTGTCACACTGATGAGTCCTCTTTCTATAGCTGGTCATCATCTATGATTTTCCATCAGCTATAAGTGCTGGATTTAATTTATTGGCAATAATTCTTTACAACTTCTGTGTGTGTGTGCATGTGTGTGTGTACATGCACATGTTTGGGTGTGCATGCATGTTTGCGTATGCTTACGTACATGTGCATGTTTGTGCATGTGTGTTTGTGTGTACATGTGTGCATGTGCACACTTATGTCTCAGCGACCACATTACTAATTATTTTTTTTAGTAGTTGGCTGCTTATCAGCAAGAAACGGGTCAGTAGATAAGCAGGATGGAAGCAGGAAACCTGAATTCTCTGCTGTTGACAGCAGACTGCTAACCAGGACACAGCTCTGGGACTTAGTTTCCTCACCTCTCCAATGATCATTTTAAACAAGATCAGTGATAACAAACACATGGCCTTTGTGCCTCTCACTGTAAGTCCTGGGACTCATCCCCAGGAAACACCTCAGAAAGTTCTGGATGCAGCAATCCAGGAAGCCACTGACAACCACTGAAACTGGTATGTGTCATAAATTGACAAGATCCCTAGGCTCATTCACTTCCCGGAATTTTTCTGTATGAAGGACTCCCCACGGTCCATTGGTCATCCTTTATGGAGTGCCTGCTACTTTTAAGGCCCTTGGTGGGACCTTGAAGACCACCAGCTCCCTGTCCCTCCATAGTCCCCAATGAACCTGTACTATTTGCTACACATACTGTACGTTTTTTGTCATTGTTTTTTTAGCATAGCATGTGTTTGTGACATTCTACATAGAATAGAAACCAACACTTAAAAATGTTGGTCATATTATTTCTCAAGTTGCTGAAAGGACAGTGCACTCCTCATTTGTTGGCCAGCTTTTTTTTCCCTGAGGGAATCACAACTGCATCTGTAGGAATATTCCCCTTTTTCCCTACAGAGAAACTGAGGCAAGGCAGAAGAGTTGTCTAAATCACAGACTGCGTGAATGAGTGGATCTCTAAAAGCCAGACTGATTGCTCTTCCAGGCATTACTAATTCTTCCATGAGCGAAAGTTACACCATTCTCTTGCTGGTTTCCATCCCCCAAATCACAAGGTTCTAAGATGTTTTCTGTAGGCTTAGCACTGACACTTGACTTGAATGGCTCACAGGTAGAGCGCTTGGCTCCACATTCCATCAAAGGACCTCAAAAGGTTCCAGTGTCTCTGCAGAGCTGATTGTCTGAACTCCACAATGCTTTTGGTATATGGGACTTTTAGTGATAAACCATCCTCTGAGAAGAAAACCATTGCCCTACAGTGAGAGCTTTTCCCTGTAGGAGCAGCCTTCTACTGAAAGGCTGTTTTCTCCTGGTGTGGGGAGACTATAGATGACAGGGAAATACAGACCACTTATTTCCCTGTCATACAGAGATTGTGCATTATCACCAGCACCTTCTCACACACGCAGGGGAAGCAATGCTGACATGGAATGTGGGCACCAGGAAATGCTGCCATATGTCCAAGCTGTGAAACTAACTTTCCTTTCCAAAAAAGGCTAGCCTCACTGCTTCCTCAACCTTACCACGCACATACCAAATCCCCAAAACAAGGCCAATGACATTAACAAGATTTTATCATTTAATGAATGGCCCACCCTACTTCTACAAGCTCCACAATTCTTTGGTGACGGCTTCTAGTGACTTCTTGAGTGAAATACAGTATCAAGGGGTTACATGGTTTTTAGGAAGATATGTTTTAGTTAATAAAGTTTATATTTTAGAACATTTTTGGTTTACAGCAAAGACAGCAGATAGTACAGAGTCACCACATACTTATTTTCTTTCCCCTATTGTTAACATGTTACATTAGTATGGTATAGTTGTTACAATTGATGAACTGATTTTCACACCTTATTATTAACTAAAGTCCATAGTTTACATTAGGATTCACTCTTTCTGTTCTATAGTTCTATGAGTTTTAACAAATGCATAATGTCATGTAACACCCATTATAGTATCATACAGAATAGTTTCAGTACACTAAAAGTCCTCTATGCCCCACTTGTTCATCCATCTCTGCCCCCAACCCATGGGCACTTCTGATCTTTTTTTATTGCCTTCATATTTTGGCTTTTCCAGAATGTCATGTAGTTGGAGTTGAATGTCATGTAGCCTTTTCTGAATGTCTTCTTTCACTTAGATTCCTCCATGTCTTTTCATGGCTTGATAGCTCATTTCCTTTAATTGATGAGTAATATTTCATTGTCTGGATGTACCATAGTTTATCCATTCACCTACTGAAGGACATGTAGATTAATTCTAAGTTTATTGGTGATTATGAAGAAAAGCTGCTCTAAACATTCACATACTTGTTTTCAAATGAGTAGAATAAATCACGAGAAAAAATTCCCAGATCACACGGTAAGAGTGTGGTGGTTTTGTGAGAAACTTCCAAACTGTCTTCCAAAGTGACTACATTAGCTTGCATTCCCACCAGCAGTGAGCGCTCCTATATTTCAACAGCATTTGGCGTTATCAGGATTTTGAATTGTAGCCATTTTAACAGGTGCGTAGTGCTGTCTCATTGTTGTAGTTACTACATTTTAAAAGTGTGCATTATTTATTTTTTCTAGTTTTCCTAATAACATTAATTTTCAACTCCTGTGGTGGGATATTAATGTTACCCATTAACAATCTTCCATACTTAGTACAAGTAATGAGAGACATGCATGTGTGTGAGGGATACAGGGGAAATGGGAAGAGGGAAATTAAAAAATACAGCATGAATGTTATGAGTATGAAAGGTAATTGCCTTTGTTAAGTGTCAACAAAAAACATCCAGCCTAAGAGAAATCTTATAAGAGTTTATCTGAGTCAAACTGATAACAGTTGCCTGGAAGCAAAATCTCAACGGATTGAGAAAGTGCTCTGCAAAATGGTGGGTTGCAGCTTATTTTGTACATAGAATCAAAGGAGGAGGGTTACTTGAAATCCATTGGTGGTAGATTAAGGGGGTGGGAGAAAGCAAAGCAGGGAAATCTCTAGGATTGGATAAAAGTAAATTGGAGAGTCAGGTACTTATTTTACATAGGTGGGTACAGGATAGTTAATAGTTCACATAGAGATGTTCATCGAAGGACAAGAATAATAATAATGAGGGATTCTGTAATTTCCTGCTCCAATCTGGGAAAAGGGATTACATTCCAAGGATATCATTTTAGGTGCAAAAAGACAATAGACAGGCTCACTTAAGGTGAAGATTGACTTTATGAAGGAAGCTTCATGCTAAAGCTGTGACTTCCCACCATGGCCCACCTTAGTTGTGAATTTTTTATGTTCATGCCATCATATGTGGTTATTTCCAGTCTCCTGACCTTGTCAGGTTTACCTTGTGGCCAAGAACAGCTAAAATAGTGACCAGTGCTTATTGTATTTCTCATATTTGATTTGCAAACCTTACAAGGGAAAAAGTATGTCAACTCCAATTTCACAGAAGAGAAAATTGGGCCCCAGTCACTTTCACAACAAATAGAAGATCACATGGTCTTTGGAAGGACAGCTTCACTTAACACTCAGGTCTCGGGCTGCCCCTTCCTCCTCTGACTTGTGCTTCTTCCACCTCTGTCTCTGACCACCTGAACATGGAGCTTTCCAAGCCAGTCTGACAAGATTGAAGTTGATGAGAACCTCCAGATGGCGAGCAACAGAAAGGCTGCCTCTGGTGTGAATTAGATGGAGCATGTCTGCTTTTCTGGAACTGGTCAGTCCAACCCAGCATTCCAACATGACTGTTCCACGAAATTAAAGATTTTGTCTACAGCCCAGAAACTTGACTGCAATAGGAAGTGTGGCTATGTTTACCTCAGCAGTAAAACCCCAGTGAACCCAGCTAGGATCCTGTCAAAGTGCTAAGACAACAAGAAGCCTGGCTCAGCACTGCACAGCGGTAGTTCAAGAGACCTGTGATACGGCCTGGGATTTCACAACTGGGCCTAAATGGTAATTTAGGTCAAACACATAGACTCTCTGAGTCTCATCTTCTTAGAAAGAGATTACACTAAGTATTTTCCTGAGAATTTTCCAGCTCCAAATTTTAAATGAAAAGCTAGTTATTTATTTCCCATTTTATAATGTTATCCAATGCAAAACCCAGTGCTGTAGAAAAGGAAAAATGTGCTCTCTGCTATTTCCTAGGAAGAAAAATGTAGATAGAAATATCCACACCACACTAACATCTAGAGAGGGGTTCAAGATCCAGTGATCCTAATGAATTGGAGAAGAAGCTGAAAAGTGATTATTGAATTTTGACTGAGCAGAACAATTCCTCATCTGCTTCTCACTATGTCTTGTGTCCTAATGATCAACTTATCAGATAACAAACATAATCTCATAGAATCTTCGCTCCATAGAGGATTAGTCTTAGCATTTTTGCAAACACACATGATTCATTTTTTCCAGCTCCGAATTTAGATAAAGGAGAAATGTTTTTAGTTGCTATTCAAGGAAAGACTATCTGGATTTTCTAAATACTGGTATGAGTCTGTGTAGCTATCCCCTTTGAAGTTTTATGATACTTCAGTCTTTTTCAAATATCTGTGCACCAAATCATTTCATAAAGTCCATCAGTGGATCATTTAACCAATGTAATAAAAATCACCAGTTCTTATGAGACCACTAAAGATGGGAAGAGTATGTAATATTAACCACACATTTGGGGCTTTCACACATGAATTACAGTCCGAGAAGAGTGGGAGTGGGTGGACTCCAGGAGAGACCCATACCAGTGGTGCTGACTGTGCTCTGGCATTGTTCACATGTGAGTGTCACAGTGGCTGCTCATTTTTGACAGAAGTACTGCTGATGTACCTTTAGATATAACTGAGTTGGTGTTTGCTGCAAGCATTATTCATATTTCCATGGTACAACCCTGAGTAACAGCACCATATACCCCTGAGCAGGTGTGGAGCATTGAGACTGTCAGAATTCTTCCCTTGTCATACCACAGGCCCCTCGACAGCTTGCCAAAACCCTCTTAAAGGCCTCAGTCACATCTCTGTTCCTCAGGCTGTAGATGAGTGGGTTTAATAAGGGGGTGAGGATGGTATAGAAGGCAGAGAAGATCTTGTCTTTGATTGGGGTGTGGTAGGATTGGGGAAGCATATATGTGTACAGGGCAGCCCCGTAGAACAATGTCACCACCATCATGTGTGATGAACAGGTGGCAAAGGCCTTCTTTTTCCCTTCTATTGACTTCATTTGATGCACTGTGATGAGAATCTGGGTGTAGGAAGCAGTTACCACAGAGAAGGGGATCAGAAGCATCATGACACAGCAAATGTACATCACCATTTCATAGATGACTTTGTCACCACAGGCCAGCCTCAGCATGGTGGGTGCCTCACAGAAGAAGTGATTGATCTTGTGGGAAGCGCAGAATGGGAGACTCATAGTGATAGGGGTAAGGATTAAGCTGTCCAAAGCGCCTCCAAACCAAGAGCTGGCGAAGATCACCCAGCAGACCCGGGGGCTCATGAGGATAGTGTATGTCAGAGGGCTGCAGATGGCCACGTAGCGGTCGTACGCCATGAGCCCCAGCAGGAAGAACTCAGCTCCCACAAAGCCCATGTAGAGAAAGTGCTGGGCTGTGCAGGCCATAAAGGAGATGGTTCCCTTGCCCAGCAGGTAATCAACCAGCATCTTGGGCACAATGGTGGAGATGTACAGCATGTCGATGAAAGAGAGCTGGCTGAGCAGGAAGTACATCGGGGTGTGCAGGTGTGAGTCCCGGCAGATCAGAAAGATCATGAAACCATTGGCCATCAGTGCCATGAAGAAGATGAGACAAAGGATGCTAAAAAGGAAGCCTGAAGCTTTGCTGTGGGTGAAGAGTCCTGTGAAGGTGAAGTCACTGGAAAAGGTCTTATTGTCTCCATCCATGGTGTTGATCTGGACCTAGAGAATTATGAAGAGAAGTGTGAAGTTAATGAAAACTGCGATAGATAAAATGAATCAATTAAAAATGCCTGTATATGTTAAAAAATTACTGTTAAAATTATTTATATGACTGATATCAAGCACTTTGTGTGTGTGTTTAGAGTCAATAGGCAGCTTCTTCTTTTATGGTTATTTCTCCTTGTTGAATAGCTTTTCCAAAGTTAGGTCCCTGTGGCATGAGGATGAATGGACTTCTGTCAATTACTGCTTGGCTTATGGAAGTTTAATTATTATTGCAGAACATATGAGCCTCAGAGAGGATTTTTCACTTGTAGTTGGCTTCATTTGTTTGAAATATGGATATAACTGAAAAATACTGGATTTAATCAGTTCAAATAACCAAACGATTCAGTAAGATGTTTCATTGAATTGGGAATTTTTATGACAACTTTAAAACTGACCAGCCTCATCTAGAAATAACCAGTAAGTTGTAGTAGAACTGAAATCGAAAATGAACTGTAGTTAATTGGATCACATTGTCCAGCTGATCATTGATCCTTATTTGTTCCTTCATTTTATTTCTCATTCATTCACACAGCAGCCTTTATGTGTGGAGCTGCTGTGCCATGTTCTACACTCTCTGAAACTGCAGTAAACAGAAGAAGCTATGTCTTGTGTTGTGGAAGAGAGGGAGAGAGAGAGGGGAAACAAATGAGATGATGGTGGTGATGGACAATGCTAGTAAGTGTTATAAGGAAAACTTTAACATGAAAATGAAAGACGACAAAAGAGTAAGCACCCTCGTGCAGATTTGAGGAAGGGTGTTCCTTAAGAATGAAGAGCAAATTTAAGACCTCTAAGCTGGGGAGGATCCTGTTATGTTTAGGAGAGTTCAGGTGGAGCATTATGAATGAGGTGTCAGAGGTCAGATTTTAGGGCATGTGGCCAAAGTAATAAGGTCAAAATTATTTTCTAAATATTATCAGTAGAATTGAAGTGCAGTTGACAACTTGTAACAGTTTCTTTAACATTTGAACATGTTTTCATTCTGATTTATTTTGTTTACTTTTTGTACATTTGAACAACGATTTTTTTTCCCTCTTGAGTCTTTGTTTTCATGGCTTTAAAAGCTTTACAAGGGGGGATCCCCCATCCAGGTTAGTCTGAGACAGTCCAGATTGTGCCTCCTGTCCCAGGGCTGCATCTGGTGTTGTGTATGTCCCACCTTCTTTCACTCTCAAAAGCATCCTGATTTAGTCAGTCCTGAGCTCTGGAGATGGTACCTGAATGAAGTGTCTGAAAGATCATGGAGGTAGGAGGGCAACAGGAAATGCTGCAAGGTTTCAGAGAGCAAGAGGAAACCACACTATGGGTGCTGCATTTGCAGATTGAATGTACAATGAAAAAAAGAGAATTCCTTCCAAAAAGGGACCAATGATACACTTTTTTAAAAGCCAAATATAATTTTTCAATTACAAGGACATAATAACAATTGCACACACTGAGCTGTTGTATCATAGAAAGTGGCAGGTGATGTGACTGTAAGTGTACAGAACTAGGAGTCAGTTTCCTGGATTATGAACACCATTTTGAAGTACGGGTCCTATGGTGCCAGTTCTCTTAACTAAAATTGAAGATGTCAGCACAGTGTATCAGAAACCTAATTTAAGAAAGTGGGAAATATGTGGACTCAAGGACAAATGCAAGCTAACTAGAAATCTAACCCTTTCCCTTCTAAGTTTATTCTAATCTTTTAACAAAATCAAAACATAAATGATACAGTCTTGCTTGCCAGTTTGGGAAAGGCTGAACGGGCTGGGTGGTGTGGAAGAAGGAGGGGTGATGTGTTGTCCTGTCTCCGTCATTTACAGTGCGGCTCATTTAAGAAAGTGTTGCCACTCACTGAACGAACGCCTAGTGACGATCTGAAGAATCAGCAGGCCTGCAGCAAAGCCCAGGGAGCAAGGAAAGCCCACGATGCTGGGCTCTTTAGGAGAGGAGAAGCCGTTAGTTCATCACTGCTCCCTGGGATGGAAAGAGGAGGTTGCCTATACCAATTAGAAGTATGGTACCAGGATGGAAAGTTATAGGAGGGGCAGGAAAGGACAGTGCTGAGGAGACGACCTTGTGTCACAAGTGTAAGGGGGGTGGGGGGATCAAATATATGGTGATGGAAGGAGAACTGACTCTGGGTGGTGAACACACAATGGGATTTATAGATGATGTAATACAGAATTGTACACCTGAAATCTATGTAATTTTACTAACAATTGTCACCCCAATAAATTAAAAAAACACACACAAAAACTTGAGTGGTTCTCTGAAACTGTAGAATGACAGGGATTAAATGGTAAAGTGGGTAATGGCAATCCAAAAACGTAAGAGAATTATTCAATAATAAATTAAGAGAATAAACTTTTGTGAAAGGTACAAAACTGTACATGGATAAGTTTCATGTAATAAACCATATGTCTTGGCAAATTATTTGAACTAAAAGCAATATGACAGAAAGGGAGGAGAGAGGAAGGAAGACAAAGAAGGAAGGAGGAGGAGAGAGTGAAGAAGAGAAAAACATCTAGAAGCATGCAGCTAGAATTAAACAAAAAGGAAAAAACACAATCACCTATAACAGAATAAAATTCAGACTGGCCATAAACATCTTTTTCGTGTTGATAAAATCTAAATAAAAAGGGAGAAATGTGTAAAATAGAAGACATATATTGTTGGAATTCAAGGTAAGGCTTCAGAGTCAGAATTTTCCTGTGTATAAATCTCTTTTCAGCACCAAAATGTATGACCAGAGGCAATTCACTTAACTTCTTCCTGCCTTAGTTTTCCTATTTCTGTGATGACAGAAATGAAACAGGTTGCAAGGACTACATCAGTTAGTGCACATCAATTTCTTAGACCAGTAACTAAAACGTACAAAATGTTTAATGAAAGTGAATCAAACATGAATACATTCTGAGACACATTATGGGGAGTAAACAGTAAGATACATCCCAATGTTTGTGCAGATGAAACAAAATTGTGAATTAAGACTAGTGAGGAGACCATGTAATGTTACTAATAGTAAACAATGAATTCAGTTTAAATAGATATGTTTTAAAAGAATGTAAATATGAGGGTAAAAGGGATAAAATATATGGTGATGGAAGGAGAACTGACTCTGGGTGGTGACACAATATATAGATGATGTAGTACAGAATTGTACCTGAAACCTATGTAACTTTACTAACAATTGTCACACCAATAAACTTTAATTTAAAAATAAATAATATAGAAATAATAAAAACAAAAAAGAATGTAAATATGATTGCAAAATTACATAAAATTCAAAATAATTATTAAGAACAAAGAAAGTCTGAAAATGTAATACAGCCAATCTACATCAAAACAGATTCCACTTACCTAGAATGGAAAATCAGAAAGCAGCTTGCCTAAGTTCATTCATTCAAAAATTTATTATGACCCATTGGTCTAGGAGCTGAAGATACATCAACAGTGTCCTCTTTCTCTCGGAGCATATATTCTCGTAGAAGGGACCAATGGTAAGTACAAATATACAATTATTAAGAGTCTGCAAACCAGGGATTATATCATAAACACGGTGGCATGAGGAGTGCTTCTTAAAATCTCCCCTGGAAGTTACAACAAATTAAACAGCTATAATTCAACAAAGGATAACCTAAGCAATACACAAGGACATCTGAGAAATCCGTGCATCGAATCATCTGAAGGTGGACAAATTGGCCAAGCAAGGGAGGAGGGAAGGGAGAAGTGCAGAGACATGGGCCATGGGCCATAGGACGCGTTTAGAGTTCACTGCAGTCTCAGGAGAAAGAAGAATTCAGGTTTCAGGTGCATTCCCTGTGGCCCACAGTCCAGCCTGAGGGATCAGTGTATAATACAGCTGAACTGAGTGTTCAGAGCAGAGACCTCAGAGCAAAGACTGAATACAGAAGGGTGAGAATTGTGATTTAAGCCCTCACTGCCAGATAGAAAACAAAGACATTGAGACTAGCTGACTTCCTCCTACCCCACCCAGAGCTTGCCTCTTCTCCCCCAGTGTTAGAAGTGGATTCCAAAAGAAACTGTAGCAGTGTCAGATTAAAGAACAGAACATCTACAGCCATGAGAACTGGAGAGACAGTTCTGCAGCCTCAGATACATGGAGTGACTAACTCCAGTGATGGTGAAGGGACTGTAGGGGCAAGACAGCTGTGGGCTAGAAGTCATCATTGCTCAGAGCAACAAAAACACCAGCTGCTTTTCACAGCTCACCCCACCCCCACCTTTCTGGGCAGATCATTGAGCGGGCAACCAGAGCTGCTGAGAAACGCAATCTGTATAGGGCTGCAGGGCAGCATTGGCGTATCAGAAACTCAGAACTCTATTCACCCACCACATCCTCTTATGGGATTGGTGCCCTGAGATCCAGGTGACATTCTCAGAGAGGAGAAGCCCACCTTCCAGGAAACCTCCCATTGCATGAGAAGCCAGAACAGTGTAAGAGAAAATAAAATGCTATAGCATGAGAGAAAATAAAAGGCTGAAGTGAGAGAGAAAATAAAACATTCCAGCAACACCCACTGGAAAGCAAAAGAAAGATTTCTTTATATCAACCTGCTAGATGCCCAGGAAGAGAAATAATAATTCATTAATTTCCATGAATAATAATTTATTAATTGCCATGAAAGACTTCTTCATATCAACTGGATGCAGAATCCACTATTATAGATGCTCAGGTAGAGAAATAATAATTCATTAATCAACATGAATAACCAAGGTAACAAGGCAGATCAGAAAGAAAATGAAAAATCTCCAGAAAATGAACTTGAAGACATGGAAATATGTGACTTAAATGACAGAGAATTCACAATTGCAGTTCTGAAAGAACTCAACAAGATGCAAGAAAATTCAGATAGGCAGTTTAATGAACTCAGAAACAAAATCAACCAACAAAATAAATATTTTACCAAAGTGATTTAAATTTTGAAGATGAACCAAATAGAAATTCTGGAGCTGAAGAACTCAGCAAAAGAAATAAAACAATGAAACAGCCAGCTTAGGAAATAGAGCTGACCAGCTGGAGGAAAGAATTAGTGACATCAAAGAGAAATCTGGAAATAACACAGATGGAAGCAGAGAGAGTCTTGAGAGTTAGAAGAAATAAAAGAACTCTACAAGAACTTTCTGACTCCATCAGAAAGAGCAACATAAGAAAATAGATACATCAGAAGAAGAGAGGGAGAAGGGAACAGAGAGTCTATTCAAACAAATAGTTGATGAGAACTTCCAAAACTTGTGGAAAGAACTGGATCCTTGAATCCAAGAAGCAAACAGAATACCTAATTACCTCAATCCCAACAGGCCTTCCCCAAGGCATATTATGTTAAAGCTGTCAAAAAATAATTACAAAGAAAGAATTCTTAAGGCAGCTCTGGAATAAAAGCAGTGACCTATAAGGGAAAGCACATTAGTATATCATCAGATTTTTCAGCAGACTTTACAAGCCAAGAAGGAGTGGAATCAAATATTCAAACTATTGAAAGGGAGAAATTATCAGACAAGAATAATATATCCAGCAAAGTTATCCTTTAGACATAAAGGAAAAATAATGATAATTCAAGATATATAGAAGCTGAGAGAATTTTCTAACACATCTCCAGCATTACAGGAAATAATGAAAGAGGTTATTTGACCTAAACAAAAAAATCAAAAGAATACAAAACCATGAGAAAGATTACTAACAGAGACAAAGAAGCAGGAAGTGGCAACCCCTACAAAAAATTGGGCACTATACACTTAAACATAACATAAAGGGTAAAGAAGATAGAAACATTAAAAAAAACAAAAAAAAAAAACAGGAAAAAGAGAAGAAAAAGTCAACTTGCAACTGCAACTCAGAAATCAACTCACAGCATAAACAGGGATAACTTGTGACAAGAAAAACATAAAAGGGGAGAGAGTAAAGGTCTGAATCTGCAAAGGGGAGTGGAGATAAGATGCATGCTGAAGAAAAATGACTACTGTATATACATGAAACTTTTTTATACATAAACTTAACATTTATGTAACACACACACACAAATCCAGAAATGAGACATATAATATAAAAAGAGAAGAAACAGAGGGAAAGGTCATAGAATATCATCATACTAAAATAATAGACAGGAACCAAAAGGCAAAGAAACAATGGAGACACTGAGCTACCAGAAAACAAAAGACAGAGTGGCTATAGGAAATCCTCATATATCAATAATCACCCTAAGTGTAAGTGGACTGAACTCACCAATAAAAAGGCACAGACTAGCAGATTGGATCAAAAAACTAAACCCAACAATATGCTGTCTCCAAGAGACATATTTCAGCTACAAGGACAAATATCAATTCAAAATTAAAGGTTGGAAAATGAAACTCCAAGTAAATGGTATTCAGAGAAAAGCAGGTGTAGTAATACTTATGGATATCAGATGAAACAGACTTCAGGATAAAAAAGGTAACAAGAGACAAAGATGGGCATTTCATAAGAATAAAGGGGACTATACAACAAGAAGACATAACAGTCATCAATATTTATGCCCTCAATCAGGAAGTACCAAAATACACAAAGCAACTACTAACAGAAATAAAGGGGAAAATGGACCAAAACACAATTAAAGTAGGGGACTTAGATACGCCCTTGACAGCTATGGACAGATCATCCAAACAGAAAAATAAATA
Organism: Rhinolophus sinicus; assembly: GCF_057876585.1. Classification (NCBI taxonomy): domain Eukaryota; kingdom Metazoa; phylum Chordata; class Mammalia; order Chiroptera; family Rhinolophidae; genus Rhinolophus; species Rhinolophus sinicus. Next base: position 67,297,961 of record NC_142505.1, read on the forward strand.
AGGAAATAGTACCCTTAAATGATACATTAGCCCAAATGGACATAACTGACATGTATAAAGCACTTCATTCTAGAACCTCAGACTATACATTCTTTTATATTGTACATGGAACATTCTCAAGGATGGAACGTATATTGGGACATAAAACTAGCCTCAGTAAATTTAAAAAGATTGAAACCATACCAAGCATAGTCTCTGATCATAAGACTTTGAAATTGGAAATCAAAGGCAAGTGAAAGCAGGAGAAACCATAAATATGTAGAGATTAAACAACATACTATTAAAGAATGACTAGGTCAAACAAGAAATAAAAGCAGAGATAAAAAAAATACATAGACAAAATGAGAATGAAAATACATCCTATCAAAATTATTGGGATGCAGCGAAAGTGGCAATAAGAGGGAAATTTGTATCATTACAGGCCTATCTCAAGAAATAAGAAAAATCTCAAATAAACAACCAAATACTACATCTTAAAGAACTAGAAAAAGAAGAAAAAATGAAACCCAAAGTCTGCAGAAGGAAGAAAAATAATAAAAAATTAGAGCAGAATTAAATGAAATAAAGAATAAAAAGACAATAGAAAAAAATTAATGCAACAAAGATCTAGTTCTTTGAAAAGATTAATAAAATTAACAAATCTTTGGCTAGACTCATTACGGTAAAAGAGAAATGACACAAATAAACAAAATCAGAAATGAAAGAGAAGTTACTACAGACACCACAGAAATACAAAGGGTCACATAAGAATATTATGAAGGACTATATCCATCCAAATTCAATAGCCTAAAAGAAATGGACAAGTTCTTAGAAACATATAGCCCTCCTAGATTGAATCACGAAGAACTGAAAAATCAAAATAGACCGGTCAACAGTAGGGAAATTGAATCAGTAATTGAAAACCTTCCCAAATACAAAAGTCCAGGACCAAATGGCTTCACTAGTGAATTCTACCAAACATTCAAAGAGGACCTAATACCTGTCCTACTCAAACTCTTCCAAAAAATTGAAGAAGAGACAGTACTTCCTAACTCATTTTATGAGGACAACCTTACCCTGATTCCAAAACCTGGCACAGAAAACACAAAAAAAGAAAACTACAGACCAGTATCACTGATGAATACAGATGCAGAAATCGCAAACAAAATTCTAGCAAATCAATACAACAATGTATTAAAAGATTACACATCACAGCCAAGTGGGCACAAGGGGCCAAGTTCACAGCCAAGTTCATCCCAGGGGCACAAGGATGGGTCAACATCTGCAAATCCATCAATGTGATACATCACATAAACAAAATAAAGGACAAAAATCATGTGATTATATCAATTGATGCAGAAAAAGCATTTGACAAGATACAACATCCATTTGTGATTAAAACGGTTAATAAAATGGGTATAGAAGGAAAATAACTTAGCATAATAAATGCCATATATGAGAAACCCTCAGCTGATATCATAATTAACAGTGAAAATCTGAAGCCTTTTGCTCTATGTTCGGGAACAAGACAGTGTTTTCCCTCTCACCTCTGCTTTTCAACATAGTATTTGAAGTCCTTGCCAGAGTAATCAGGCAAGAGAAAGGAATAAAAGGAATTCAAATTGGGAATGAAGAAGTTAACTTGTCACTTTTTGTAGATGACATGTTTCTTTATACAGAAAACTAAAGACTCTACCAAAAAGCTATTAGAAACAATAAACGAATACAGTAAAGTTGCTGGCTACAAAATCAATGTACATTTGTTGCTTTTGGTTTATATACCACGTACCAGTGAAATCACATGGTTCTCTGCTTTTTCTGTCTGACTTATTTCACTCAGCATTACACTCTCAAGATCCATCCATGTTGTCACAAAAGAACAAGACAAACAAATGAGAAACAGAAACTCATAGACACAGACAATGGTTTGGTGGTTGCCAGAGGGTAAGGGGGGTGGGAGATGAGGGTAAGGGGGATCAAATATATGGTGATGGAAGGAGAACTGACTCTGGGTGATGAACACACAATGGGATTTATAGATGATGTAATACAGAATTGTACACCTGAAATCTATGTAATTTTACTAACAATTGTCACCCCAATAAATTTAATAAAATAAAATTAAAAAAAAATCAATGTACAAAAGTCCATTGCATTCCTATAAAATGACAATGAAATCTCAGAAAAAGAAATGAAAAGAAAAGTTCCTTTTGCAATTGCAGCAAAAAGCATAAAATACCTAGGAATAAACTTAACCAAGGATGTGAAGGACCTTGGTTCTTATGCTGAAAACTATAAGACATTTTTGAAAGAAATTGAAGAAGACACAAAGAAATGGAAAGACATTCCGTGCTCATGGATTGGAATAATCAACATGGTTAAAATGGCCATATGACCCAAAGCAATATACAGATTTAATGCAATCTCCATCAAAATCCTGATGGCATTTTTGAAAGAAATAGAACAAAAAGCTATCAGAATTGTATGGAACCACAAAAGACCCCGAATAGCTAAAGCAATACTAAGAGAAAAAAACAATGCTGGAGGTATCACACTCCCTGACTTCAGCTTGTACTACAGGGCAACAATAATCTAAACTGCATGGTATTAGCAGAAAAACAGACACACAGACCAGTGGAATAGAATTGAAAACACAGAAATAAACCCACATATATTTGGGCAGATAATTTTCGACACAGGAGCCAAAAACATATAATGGAGAAATGAAACTCTGTCCAGTAAGTGGTGCTGGGTAAACTGGAGAGCCATGTGCAAAAGAATTAAACTAGACCACTACCTGTCACCATGTACCAAAATTAACTCAAAATGATCAAAGACCTAAACATAAGACCTGAAACAATGAACTACATAGAAGAAAGCATAAGTACTAAATGTATGGACCTTGGGTTCAAAGAGGATTTTATGAATTTGATTTTCAAGGCAAGAGAAATAAAGCTAAAATAAATGAGTGGTAGTATATCACTAAATGTGGTAGTATATACTAAATAAATGACTGGTAGTAAAAAGCTTCTTCACAGCAAAGGAAACAATCAACAAACAAAGAGGCAACCAACCAAATGGAAGAAGATATTAGCAAACAACGCCTCTGATAGGGGGCTAATATCCAAAATATAGAAAGAACTCACACAACTCAACAACAGAAAAGTAAATAATCCAATTAAAAAAATGGGCAGAGGACCTGACACTTCTCCCAACAAAATGTACAAATGGCAACAGTTATATGAAAAAAAATGCTCAACTTCACTAGCTATTAGGGAAATGCAAATCAAAGCTACAATGAGACATCACCTCACACCTGTTAGAATATCTATAATCAACAAGACAAATAATAAGAAATGTTGGAAAGGGTGTGGAGAAAAAGGAACCATCATATACTGTTGGTGGGAATGTAAATTGGAACAGCTGCTATGGAAAACTGTATGGAGGTTCCTCAAAAAATTAAGAAAAAGTTACCATATTACCCAGCAGTCCCTCTCCTGGGTATTTATCCAAGAAATTTGAAAACATTTATCTGTAGAGATATATGTATGCTGATGTTCGTTGCAGCATTATTTACCGTGGTCAAGACATGGAAACAACCAAAGTATCCTTTGATAGATGATTGGATAATGAAAATGTGGTATATATACAGAATGGAATACTACTCTGTCATACAAAAAGATGAAATACTTCCATTTGCAACAACATAGATGGATCTTGAGATTATTATGCTAAGCGAAATAAGTTAGACAGAAAAAGTCTGACTTCACTCATATGTGGGATCTGAAACTGAAAGCAATAAAGGAACAAGAAAAACAAACATAGAAGCAAAAACTCATAGCCACAGACAATAGTTCAGTGGTTACCAGAGGGTAAGGGTGGAGGGGTGATGATAGAAGAGGGTAAAGGGATCAAATATATGGTGATGGAAGGAGAACTCACTCTGGGTGGTGAGCACACAATGTGATATATAGATGATGTATTATAAAAACATTCACTTGAAACCTATGTAATTTTACCAACCATCATCACCCCAATAAATTAAAAAAAGAAGTCTTCAGGCTGGTGGAGCCCCTAGGGAACACAGTATGGAAATTCCTCAAAAACTGAAAATGGATACACCATACAACCAAGCAATTCCACTTCTGGGTATTTATCCAAAGAAAATGAAAACAGTAATTTGAAAAGTTATATGTACCTCTACCTTCACTGCAGCATTATTTGCAACACCCAAGAAGCCAAGATATGAAAGCAAACCAGTGCCCATCAATATACAATTGCATAAAAAAGAAGATATATATCTATATATCTATATAGATATACATTATATAGATATAGATAATGGAATATTAATCTGCCATAAAAAAGAATGAAATCTTACCATTTGTGACAACACGATGGAACTAGAGGCTTCCATTACACTAAGTGAAATGTCAGACTGAGCAAAACAATACAATATGATCTCACTTATATGTGGAATCCAAAGAACACAACAAACAAAACAAAACAAAACCAGACTCATTGAAACAGAGACCAAAGGGATGGTTACCAGAAGAAAGGGGGTAAGGGATGGGTCAAAAGGTGGAGGGGAATATAATCAATAATATTGTGATAAGTTCGCACCGTGACAGATGGTTACTAGAATTAGTGGGGTGGTCACATTGGAAGGTATAAAAATGTTGAATCACTATATTGTACACCTGAATCTCATATAACCAATATATGATTATATACCAATTATACTTAAAAAAAGAGCACAACATTTTTCTCTCAATAAATGAGCCAGAAAAGACAGATTTTTCACTTGTGAATGAAACAAACAGAGAACTCTAAGGATAAGAGCATGTCTAGAAAGCACTAACAAAAGCATTAAAATGAGACACAAGATGTATGTGTGTTCTAAAACCCTGAAAAATATGAAAGAGAAATGCATAATACAACAATGCAGAAGGTAAAAAAAAAAAAAGTGTATGATGACATGATATAGAAAACAACTGTGTTAACTTTTTAAAAACATTATGGGGGATGAACCTCCTTTAAAAGTATAGGCTCACTCTTTAAGAATGCAGATCAGAAAAAATACAAAACAGAAAAGATATATTTAACTGATAAAAAAGGAGTTAGTGACTTAAGTATATATAGAATGTAATTTAAGGTAATATTACAAATGGAGCAAATAGAATAATTCTATCATTAAAATTTTAATTCAAAATCCTTTATATGCTTAATATATTCAGTTTCCAAAGGACAATCATTTTTGGTAAAATGAATTAGGACTCTAAAATAATAATAACCTGTTTACGTCTAATTCAGAGAATTTGAAATATGCCTAAACCACTACTCAGGCTAAAAGAAAGCTCCAAGTTGTACTTAGTGAAACAATATAGTATATATGCATAGCTTAGGAAATAAAGTCAATAGTATTACAATAAATATGTACGGTGTTAGGTGGGTTCTAGACTTACTGGGGTGATCACTTCATAAGGTATATAAATGTTCAATCACTACGCTGTACCTTTGAAACTAATATAATATTGTATGCCAGTTGTAACTGAAAAATAAAATAAAAATAGAAATAGACTATGTATGGAAGCCTAAGGGCTAAAGCCAAAGAGGTACTCAGACAAAATTTTATAATACTCAATAATGTATTTTTATATAAAAATACGTCTCATATAAATACAGATTTAACCCAATAAGCTAAGAAAATTCAAAAAATAAATTTAAATAAGAGGAAGAGAATATTCATGAACTCTAAAATAAGCAAACTGGATATATAAAGAGCTAATTCTTTGAAACTGAAACAAAACAGACCAACTTCTGGCTATGCTAATGATAGTTGGGGAAAAATCATTAAGAATAAGAAAAGTGATCTAGTCAAGAGATGAGAAGAGTAGCAAAATATTTATAGTATAAGATTTTATTTCTACGTTATATTAATATAGGTGGATATTTTAATGAAAAAGATCATTTAAAAATATGTATTAGATTAGTGTGTATCTATATATATATAACATGCAAGTGTAACTATAAGTGAATACAATACGTACATATATGTATATATTATATATGTACATATAATATATAATCAAATTGCTAAAAATTACTTAACTTAAAAAAATACTTAAAATTCCACGTATTAGTGAGATCATATGGTATTTGTCTTTCTCCATCTGACTTATTTCACTTAGCATAATGTTCTCTAGGTCCATTCATATCGTTGCAAATGGTAAAATTTCATTCTTCTTTATAGTTGAGTAATACTACATTGTATAAATGTACCACAGTTTCTTAATCCAGTCGTCTACCGATGGGTATTTTGGTTGCTTCCAAGTTTTGGCTATTGTGTATAGTGCTACAATAAACATAGGGGTGCATATATTTTTTTTCAAATTAGCGTCTTGGATTTCTCTAGATAGATACCTAAGAGTGGAATTGCTAGCTCATAAGGTAGTTCCATTGCAATTTTTTGAGGTACCTCCATACTGATTTCCATAGTGGCTGCACCAATCTGCAATCCCACCAACAGTGTACCAGGGTTTCCTTTTCTTTACAACCTCACCAGCACTTGTTTGTTGATTTATTGATGATAGCCATTCTGACTGGGGTGAGGTGGTATCTCATTGTGGTTTTCATTTGCATTTCTCTAATGATTAGTGAGGATGAGCATTTTTCCATATGTCTGTTGGCCATCTGAATGTCCTCTTTAGAGAAATGTCTCTTCATGTCTAAAGAACTGAATAAATGAACAAAGTAAACAGAAATAGAGGAAAAACTGATGATTGCTAGATGGGAGAAGGATGGGGAGGAAGAAAAAGGGGAAGGGATTAGAAAGCATAAATTGGTAACTACAATATTGCCATCGGGATATGAAAAACAGTTTGGGGAATATAATCAATAATGTCATAAAGATTTTGTAGGGTGTCAGACGGGAACATGTCTTATTAGAGAGACCACTTCATGGTTGGAGTAGAGGCTTGACCACTGTACTGTACACCTGAAGCTGAAGTTGAATAATATTGTATGTCAACTGTAATTTTATATATATAGTCACAGGATATGAGTATAGCATAGGGAACAGAGTCAATGGAATTATAATAGATATATAGGATGTCAGAGGGGTAATAGATTGGGCGAGGGGTTATCAGTTTGTGAGGGGTAAAATGTCTAACTATTGCATTGTTTTGTACACCTGAAACAAACAAAAAATACTTTAAAAACACCCACAATTTGGAAAAATTAAAAGATTTTAATAGAAGTATGTGCACCCCAAATTCTTAGTTCAGAAAGCATTCCACAAAAATCTAAGAACAGATAATTTGAAAATTGTTGCAGTGTGTAGAATGATATGGGATTAATCCCCATTTATTTTATAAACCTGTGTAACTTCCAACCCCTCACAATTATAAGCCAATCTCACTTATAAGTGTAGATTAACATTTGCCACATTCATATTGGTTATTACACTCAGAAGTACATTAAGGGTAACACACATGCAAATCTGTTATGTAAACTGACCCCGCTCCTTCTGAACACCCTTCATGGTTCTGAATTGTTTGTGAGCTAAAGCTAAAAGTCCTGAATGTGGTTTGCTAGACCTCAAATGCTTGGAGACTCCGTCCTCTGCTCCCCAGGGCTCTGGCAATTCCTGGCACTTCCAGCATAATCCAGCCTTGCCTGGAGCACATTTCTCCCTCTTCATCTGGGCTCTGTAGCCCCAGTTTCAGCTCACATGTGCCTCCCCCAGAAAGGGACACTTTCTAATATCAGTAACAGCATAAAACGCCCTCATTATATGTTAATATATTTGTACATAATATCAACAAAAATGATAAAATAGCTGGTGATGTAATACACTTGGAGATAAGTGTAAAATTAATAAAATGCTATTCTAATTAAAATCCCAATAGGGATTTCTCTGGAGAAACTTGGTAAAATGATTCTAAATTTGATCTGAAAGAATAAATATGTATCAATTGTCCAGAGGGGGGAAATATTAAAAATTGATAGTACTTCAACCTCTGTGGCACCAATGTAAAATACAGAGGCTAGATAATTGGACGTAAAAATTATAATCACCCAGATAAATAAACATCTCGCCCCCCCTCCCACACACACATCATAGCATATGAGTAAGTGTTGCACATAAGAATTCAAAGAAATGGAAAGATGGATTTCACAATGTGTATATGGAAATGAAGGAAAACAATATGTTACCCCAAAATATGCCTCTTTGACATAAAAGTTATTTTGAGCTGAAGAGACAATTAAGAGCAGAAAACTCAGAAAATGTTTTCTGCCAAAAGGCAGATTCAAATTCTGCTTTTGCTGGAGACAGACTCTTAGCAGGGGAACAGCCCCGGAGGAATCTGCGAACAAACTTCAGCCCAGTTGTTCCCTTCCAGGTACCCACCTCCCAGTATGGCAGGCTAGATTGCTTCCTTCTGTTCCAACACCTCTCTACACACCACCTGTTCTTTCTTGAAGACACTGTATAAACTGCAGTCCTTTGCCACTGTTCTGAGTTACTTTTGTGGAGCTTTCTCTGCATGTTATGGACTACATTGCTTAATAAACTGGTTTTCTTTGGTTAATCTGTCATTTTGTTAGAGTCCCTGATGAAAACATAGCATTGAGAGAGGTAAAGTTTTGCCTCCCTCACAGAGACAAAAATTACAATTTAGAGGAAAAGAGTAAGTCTTCTCTTAATGCACAATCTCTAGGTGGTTAAAAAACTTAAGTAAAATAAATAATACTATATTTGTAATATAAATATTTTATGTAGTGTTTGAGTCTCTTTAACAAGAAATTTATTATTTTGTAATTAGAAAAGACATGTTCGAAGGATGATGACAGGGACATTTAGGGTTTTCAGTGTGAGGAAGCAGGCTCACACGCCCTCACACACAAGTAGTGTGAGGGCAAATTCAAACGAGCTTCTGAACGTGGTTGGCAATATTTACTAAATGCCTTTGAAAAACATCTATACTTTAGGTATGTTTATGAATTTGTTATAAAGAATGCATAGTATGAAGATGTATCTGCAAAGACATTAAGTGAATCATTGCTTTTGATAGTGAAAATAAACTAACAATCTAAAGTGATCGACGTTACCAGATTGATGAAATTAAACACTATACAGCCTACCTTGAACCATGAATAATAATGATGTAGGTTAGTTATCTTGTTATGTAAATATGTGCATAGTATAGTTTTGAATAAAAACATATTACTATCCTTTTATGGAAATATAAAGCATGTGAAAATTATAATCACTCACAATTGACTTCAGTTTGCATGGAGATGGGGAAGAATGAAGCCAAGGGCAGAGATGAGGCTCAAGGTTGCCAACTGAACAGACACGGATGAGTCAGGACGCTTCACCAGAGCATCCTAGAATCTGGCTTATTCTCCTTACCACATACTACGAACTGTGTAATTTATGCCTTTCCACATGAGACTCTGATATGTTCCATGAAGACACCTGCAGTCTCTCTGCGATGCTTTGTAACTTTTGGTGAGGGAGGACTCAACTCCCCCTGTCCCGTCTCATGACATTTTCAATTTGTTCCCACCACTCATGGTGCTCTGCTTGGTGTATTCATTTGCTGTGCATTTCTGTCTTCCCAGCTACAATGTGAGCTATTTGAGGGTACAGTCCTTCTCTGAATGGTTGCTATATTCACAGCCATTAGCAGTCTTGCATACATTTAAGTGGTCTATATATCCGTAATTACTCCTAAAATTTAGTGACTCCTATAGTTAATATTCTCCCATTTCAAACTTGTACATGAGGGCACAAAATATATAAATATTTGCTTTGATGTCCTCTATGACATCACATTGCACCAAATGGCTAATTTTGAAAACCTTCTGAGTCAGAACAACACTGGTCTGTGAAAAAGAAAGATAATGACGTCAATCAGAAAGGTGATGGTGCGAGCACGTGTTCCCTTCCAGCGTCAAGGATGCATTGTGCCTGCACTTTCAACACAGCCTGACCAACCACACTGACAGTGACGATCGCCCTGTCTGCCCATACCACTTCTTGAAGTGTCCAGAATGAGTCATTAAATGCAATAAGTAAAATTGGTTCATGACATTTGTGACCAGCTATGCCACCACGCTGGCATAACGATTTACCATATGATTATTTCTAGTCCAAACACTTGTGCAAGACAGTGATATTTTTTAAATTAAAGTTTTTTTTGGGGTAACAATTGTTAGTAAAGTTACATAAGTTTCAGGTGTACAATTCTGTAATACATCATCTATATATCACATTGTGTGCTCACCACCCAGAGTCAGTTCTCTTTCCATCACCATATATTTGACCCCGTTTACTCTCATCTACCACTCAGTGATGTTTGTTTTAAACAAGTGAGTGTATATTTTGTAGTTGGAGCAACAGAAAATTTGAAGTTTTCCCCAGGAGTTTCTATGATTATTTATGCCTAATTGCTGACCCGTTTAACTGTAATATTCCATTTTTAACTGAAAATAAGTCTTTAAGTGGGTACTTTGGCAGTACTCAGGCATGTCTCAAATAGTTACCTAGGTTTTTAGGTTTGAGAAGTAGGATTTTGTCCAGTTTTGGCTTTATTCAATTTAGTCAAAATTATTTGCTTCTGGACTGCTGGGTTGTGCTGCATTCATTTCCATTGCAGTCTTATTACAGTATAACATCCTAATTCCTCACATTCCCACCAAAATTTCTACTTTCCAACTCTGTTCATTTTCTCATCACCTAAATCTCTGTTCTTTAAACTTACAAGATAGCAAGCTTGTGAGAAATGAGTATGCACACAGTATCTGAATTACCTTAAATCAGTAACCTTTCTTATTCATTCTTCCCATCCCCATACACATTATCTATGAGAGGCAAGTGGCTTTCTTACCCTGAGAAGGGAGGTCAAAGCTGATGACAGCATATCACTTATAGGAATAATATATCTGGAGAGAGGAATATTAGTTAAAGGCAAAATTTGTCATGGACACCTTCACAAGAGATAAGACCACCGAAACTAAAGAGATAAAATGGAACCTCTGTGGTTTTCCCATTTTCTGTCTCCATATTGTTTTCTTTCCTTCCCTGAAGAGACAGGAGGTCCAGGTTGAAGGCACAAAACATCAAAAAGGAGACTGTGAGTTGTAAGTACTTAAAGATTGCCATGGATTTCATACTTCAATGCCACAAACAGTTTGGGGCACACAGAACCAGGGGATCAAAGACGGAAATGTTAAATAATCTCATAACCATCCTGAGAGTTCTCATGAAAGGATCTCCTTCTAAGAGTCCAGTTGGTAAAGAAAACTTTACACAAAATGTCTAAATGGCAAGCAAAGAATGTGCTAAAACTGAAGTGATTTGACTGACTGCTCCAGGCTTTTTTTTTTTTTTTTAACAACTTGAGAAAAACTGTTTTCTGAATGTTTTGTCACTTATGCAATTTTTTTGTTCCTCTAAAGAGCAAATTAATAATTGGGGGGAAATTGCCAAAGAAAGAAAAGAAATTTTTCATGTGGCCATTTAGTTTCTTACTTCAACAATAATCATGAACTATAATCCTTTTATTTTTCTCTTCCACAAAGTAACTTCTGGAAAAGCGTCATTCATTGACTAAACAACACCAAAGCAACTTCATGCAACAACACCAATGAAAATCATTCATTGACTAAACATCACCAATAAAAGGACTGGCCAAATTCTTAAGAAAATATAACAGGAAGTTTTTTGCTGAACCCATTAGCAGTGTAATTGATGTAAAAATCTAATTTATAATGATTGTTATCAAACCTTCTTGGAGAGATGGCCAGAAATCAAGTTGATGAAAAGTGCTTTATCCTAGATTGGAAGTCATGAATTCATAAAGAACAGGTCACTTTGGTTTGGAAAAATAAGGCCTTTCCTTTATTTTTTAAAAGGAATAATTCATTTGAAAAAATTGACAAATATGAAAAATACTTTATCACTTCAATACAAAACACAAAAGTGTGCCAGTCTGTTGGAAAGCTTTGATATGCTCAGTTTTATTTTCCCCTGGGAACATCAGACTTTGAGGTCTGAGATGAATACCTGAAATGGGAAAAGTAATAACTAGTGAAAGTTTATAAAAATATTACACCACATGTCATTCCACCAATCAAAGAACAAGTGTTACATTTTGGTGTACATGCTTATGAATGGATGGACGTTAGCTAGGTTATATTATTAATTATATTCATTCTTTCACTTCATCATATGTTATAACCAGTTTGCAATTCTGCAATCTTATTTTAATGATCTCATGGTAAATACTATAAGAGAAAGAACTGTAACTAGTTTCCTAGGTTGATTTCATATTTTGGTCATTATGTACAGCAGTGCAATGCATACCGTGTTTCCCCGAAAATAAGACTTAGACAACCATCTCTAATGCATATTTTGGAGCAAAAATTAATATAAGACCTGGAAATTAGAAGCTTGGGTGCAGTGGTCCCGTGACCTTTTGGCTTTCACATATACAGATTGACAATAATGAACTGTTACACAACAACTTTACAAAAAGCATCTATAACTTATTAGAGATTGCTTAAAATATAATGGGATCCATGCAATTCCAGTTAAAACCTGTATAAAATATTTTGCAAGTATAGAAAACCTTACCTTAAAAAAAACACTAGAATATTCAATACAACATTGATGTAGAAAATGTAAATAGAAAAAGAAAGTTGGAGAAATACATTGCCTGATTTTAAGACTTATTATAAAGTTACAGTAATCAAGCCAGTGAGGTATTGGTAGAGGGATAGAAAGTTAACTTGATGGATAGAATAGAAAACTTGGAAATAAATTCACAAAAAGATATTCAAGTGATTTTTCACAAAGGTACAAATTTCAACAAACAATTCTGGAACAATGGATATCTATAGACAAATGAATTAATCTTTACCTAAACCTCACATCTCATAAAAAATTAACTCAAAATAGATCATAGATCTAAATGCAAAGCATGAAAGTAAAACTGTTAAAAGAAACCATAGAAAAAAATCATTACCTTGGGTTAGGTGAAGACATCTTAGACATGACATTAAAACCACAATCCATAAAAAGAAAAAAATGATAAACTGACCTTAAATCACATTAAAAACTTTTTGCTTTGTGAAAGACTCTGTAAGAGGATGAAAAAAACAAGCACCAACTGAAAAGTATTTATAAATTGGTGTGATTTGACAAAGAAAACCCAAACAAAAAAACAAAAAACCCAGCTCTACATAGAATTTATAAACTCAAAAGAAAAAAGTAAAAGAAAATTAAGAAATGGACAAAAGGCTTCAATAGCTACTTCATCAGAGAAGATATAAAAACGGGCTGGGGTCCCCGCCTGCACACCTTGTCCTACCTCTCTAGCCACTGGGAGGCCAGCTGTGCGCTCTGCTGCACGGCCCCAGAAATGGCCAATTCAGTGACCAGCAGTGATGCCTAGTGAAACAAGATGATGGGCATGTGAACAACTCCTTGGGCTCTCCAGTTCAAGCCAATGTGTATTTCCTACAACTGATAGTTCCATTTTATGGGCACATTAAAAATGGCATGAGGCCAGGCAAGAAGGTGTTAGTGATGGGCATCGGTGACCTCAACCCTGAGAGCTTCTCCATCAGCTTGACCTGTGGTGACTCAGAAGCTTGTCTAGCTGATGTGGCAACCGAACTCAGAGCTGTGTTCTCAGAAATTCTTGTATATCTGGTGAAGGGAGTGAAGAACAGTTAGCAATCCCTTACTTTCCATTCAGCCCAGACCAGCCATTCAGGTTGGAAATTCTCTGTGAGCACACACATTTAAGAGTGTTTGTGGATGGTTATCAGTGTTTTGATTTTGCCACTGCATTCAAACATTATCTGCAATTGACATGGTAAAGATAAACAGGGACCTCCAGATCAGTAACTTAATTACTTTCTTAATTACTGTATGGCATAATATAAAACGTGCTAAATGTGTTCTTACATTGTCATGTCATTGCTGAAAATTATTTGCTCTATAGTAGAGAGATTTTCTACAAAAAGGAAGACATAAAATGGCAAAGAAATACATAAACTTATGCTCCATTTTAGCTACTGGGGAAGTGCATATTAAAACCACAATGATATACCACTGCACATGTATTAGAACAGCTAAAGTGGAAATACTGGCAGGACTGAATGCTCCTGCATGTGCAGAAAACTTGGAACTCTCCTATGTCACTGGTAGGATATAAATCGGCATGTCTACATAGTTTGGTAGGTTTTTAAAAACCTAACCCTGCACTTTCCATATGACTCAGCAATTTCAATCATGGCATTTGTCCCAGAGAAATTTAAAATTATGTGTGCACAAAAACCTGTACACCAATGATGAAAGTGGCTTTGTTTTTAACAGCTGAAAACTGGACACAACCAAATGACTCTCTGTGGGTGATGGGTGAACAAACTGTGGTATGTCCATGCTACAGAATATGGCTCAGGAATGAAATATTGATGAGTATAACAACTAATAACGTTGATGGACCTTAGACATTCTGCTGAGGCAATCTCATACAGTTACATACTGTAAGATTCCATTTATATATCATTCTCAAAATGACAACAGATATGGAAAACAAAGTAGTGTTTACCAGAAGTTAGGGATGGGAGGGTGTGACTGTACAGGGATCGTCTGAACAAGTTTCTTTGTGTTGACAGAATAGTTCTGCATCTTGATCACAGTGATGGTTACACGAATCTATACATGTGATAGAATGTCATAGAACTATCCAAAAAGACAACGAAAAGACATGCAAGCAAAAACCAGTGAAATCTGAGTAAGTTCTGGTTACTTAAGTCTAATTAATTATATTATGCCTATAATTAATTTCCTCATTTAGATCATAGAGTAAAGTTATGGCAGGTGTGGGAAGCTAGATGATGCATATATGGGATCTCTGCCATTTTTGCAACTTCTTGTAAGTCAATAATTATTCCAAACTAAAATTCATATATATATATATATATATATATATATATATATATATATATATATACACACACACACACATATATACATATATATACACATATATACATATATATATATACATATATACATATATATACATATATACATGTATATATATGGATTATACATATATATATATATAGTGCCAACTAATAAATGTAGAAAAATGATGGAATTAGCAAGTCACCATCTTAAGTCACCCAATAAGTATAATAGAATTTAAAAAAGGAAAATTTGTTCTCTAATATTTTTCTTGATATTGTGATACTTTTATACCTCAGATATGGTGAAAACATAAAAAAGAAAATAATAGAGTGATATGAAAATAAAATAATGATGTAGCAAAATTAAGTTAAAATATTTTAACTTAATTCAATGCATTCAATGCACAAACCATTTAAATTGACAAACAATAGAGAAGGAAAAAATCCAAAAAGTATGTGACGTGTGTGTGTGTGTGTGTGAGAGAGAGAGACAGAGAGAGAGAGAGAGAGAGAGAGAGAGAGAGAGAGAGAGAGTGGAAAGTATGATAAATCCTTCTTAAGAACACTGAAACAAAGTAGAACTTCAAGTAAAAAAACTACAGATGTTATTGAAGTGCTTAAATATAAGAATACAGAGAAAGTGTACAATGTGATACAACTCTGATGGGTTAAATTAATTTTCAGGGGTTTGGGTTTGCTCCTTCAAACCCAAAACTTTCAGAAATGGGTCATCTGGCTCCAGTGAAGTCATAGGGAAAGGTGAAAGGGGCCAGAATCACTGAATCTAATATTCAGTCAACACATTCTGTATGGTGTGGAAAAATACAGACTCTGTGTCAGTTTGGAGATGAGGGAAGACTCAGAGAAATCACATCACATTTCCTAAGGCTACAATCCTCAAATCTGTAGGGTTGGACAGAATGCAGACCTCTTTGATCTAGTTGTGTGATCCTTCTATTCTGTGCAACATTTTTCAATAATTAAAATGAACCAAAAATATTGAAGAAAAAAGAAGAGTCACATATGTTTTAGCTTTCTTCATCCTAATGCTGAAATTAAAGCACTTTTATTGAGAGAACTTGAGCTCTGTTGGCGATTTCTGTCAAGCTGATTGGAAGAGGGATTCACAGAGGCTGTTTATGACCTCAGCATGATTTCATATTTCTTGGCTTCTATTTCCCTGCTCAGTGGTGATGGGCAGTTGATTTGATGGGAGGTGATGAGGAGGGAGGAGGAGGGGGCTCTGAAGGAGAAGGACAGGACGCAAACCAGCAGGTGTTGGTGGTCCCTATGTGAACCATAAAGCAAAATCCCACTGCCCACAGGCTGCTCTGATTCTGGGCCTTGCTGAGCACAGACTGGGCAGCCTGGGGCAAATAACTTCAACTTTCGGAACCTGAGTTTCATTATCTTTGAAGAGCGAGATGGAAGAGTAGTAGTAGTAGTAGTAGTAGTAGTAGTAGTAACAGTCTTGCTCCATCTCACCCAGGATATGAATCATCCCTTTGTTCAATGTCTTCATGTTGTATATGCTCCCCACTGATTAGTTACTCAGTAGTCATATTGGTTATCAGATCCACTGTTAAGGTATCACAGTGCTTGTGTTCAATAATTCTTATTTTACTTAAAAATGCTACATTCAAAAAAGTTTTACTATAGATAAATCAGGCTTATCTTGAAAAGAGGACCCAAGATGGCAGAGTAGATAATAGCTAAGATTGCCTCCTCTCGTGACCACATTAAAATTACAACTAAATTATAGAAAACTAAACCTGGAAAACTATCTGAAGTCTAGATGAACAGAAGTTTTATAACTAAGGGTATAAAGAAAAGCCACATTGAGACTGGTAGGAGGGGTGGAGTCATGAAAAGGGGGCCCAACACTTATGTGGGCTGATGAGAATCAGAAGGGATATCTCAGTCAATGAGGAGATATCCCTTGCACCCAGAGGAGCAAGGGACCTCAGTTCTACACAAGGCTCCCCAGCCCTGAGTTCCAGTGCCAGGAAGATGAGCACCCACAATATCTGGCTGTCCAGGTGGGACAGAGGCTGTGGGAAACCCAGATGCACTCTTAAAGGGCCTGCACACAGACTTGCTTGCAGGTACTTATCCTGGGCTCTGGTGAAGGAACAGTGACTCGGGAGGCATCAGAGACATACAGGGAGAAACTGAGTTGTGTGGCTTGAGGGCAAGGACTGGAGAGGCAGTAACAATTTTCTCTATATAAAACCCTCCTCCTTTGCCACATGGGGCACTACCAGCAGATGAGCCTTATGGGAGCCAGCAGGGGGCCAAAAGCCTGGTGATGTCCTGGGCTTTTGCAGAACTACCCCAGGCCCAATAAAGGTGGCAGCAGTAATCCTCAGTTCTCAGCGTAGCCCCTTCCACATGCCTCCAGGTCCAGCACAGGCAGTGACCAAATACAGATCACTTTGTGGCCCCTACCAGGTAACCCTGGCTGGTCACAGGCAGTGGCTGACCTGGGCCTGTACTGAAGTCCCAGGAGACCCCATAACCATCATACCTGAAGGTCAGCATCAAACCACAGCATAGCACCCCCCAATTAGCCCCACAAGCTGTGCACCCAAAGGGTGGTTTCAGCAGGCACCAGAACCTGCTGGGGTTAAATTTTGCTCCAAGGTATAAGCCCCCTGAACAGGAGCCTTAATGTGTGAATAAGGCTAAACCCTACAGCCAGTCAGCCTAAGTGTCAATCCAAACCACTGATGTGCCAACAGCAATCAAAACTCAACTATAAGAAGAGGGTACACACAGCTAACAAAATGGATACTTTTGGTTCACCTGAAACAGGTGACCAGGAAGCCAATGCCACTCAGTCTCACAGGGCACCTATTACATAAAGCCATCCAGCCAAAACTAGGAGATGTAGCAAATCAACCTAATACATAGAAACAAACAGAGAGAGGCAGCTAAAATGATGAAACAAAGAAATATATCCCAAATGAAACACTAGGAGAAAACTCCAGAATAATAACTAAACAAAATGGAGGTGAGCAACCTACCAGATATAGAGTTCAAAACAATGCTTATGAGGATGCTCAAGGAACTTAGTGGGAACTTCAACAAAGAGATATGACATAAAAAAATAGACATAGGAATCATAAAAAAGAATGAGTTAGAAGTGAAGAATACAATAACTGAAATGAAGACTGCACTAGAAGGAAACAACAGCAGATTAAATGAAGCAGAGGATTGAATCAGTGATTTAGAAGATAAGGTAGCAGAAAACACCCAATCAGAAAAGAAAAAAGAATCTTAAAAATTGAGGATAGTTTAGGAGACTTCTGGGGAACATCAAGCATCACAACATTCACATGATAGGGTTACCAGAAGGAGAAGAGAGAAAACAAGGAATTGAGAACCTATTTGAAGAAATAATGACTGAAAACTTTCCTAAACTGGCAAAGCAAATAGACATACAAATCCAAAAAGTGAACAGAGTCCCAAACAAGATGAACCAAAGGGGCCCACACCAAGACACATCATAATTAAAATGGCAAAGTTTAAAGACAAAGAGAGAATCCAAAAAGCAGCAAGAGAAAGACAACTATATAGTTACTACAAAGGAGCTCCCATAAGATTGTCAGCTGATTTTTCAACAGAAAATTTGCAGGCCAGAAGAGATTGGCACAAGATATTCAAAGTGATGAAAAGCAAGGGCCTACAACCAAGACTACTCAGCAAAGCTATCATTTAGAATCGAAAGACACATAGAGAGATTCCTGGTGATGTCAGTAGCATGGCAGAATAAGGGGTGCTCCTTGAAATCTCCCCTGAAAGTTGCAACAAACTGAACAGCTATAATTTAACAAAGGATTCCCTATGCAACACACAACCACATCTGAGAGATCCACGCATTGAAACATCTGAAGGTGGGTGAATTGGTGCAAACAGTGGAAAAGGGGAGGGCAAAGTACAGATAGGGGGGCCACAGGACATAGCCCAGAGCCCACTGCACTCCCGGAAGAGGGGAGGTTTGAGACTGCAGGTGCACTCCCTGTGGCCCACAGTCTTGCTGGAGGGATCAGCATATCATTAGGCTGAACCCAGTGAAGGGGCCAGAGGCCTTGGGGCAAAGACCAAGTACAGAAAGGTGACAACTGCCAGACAGAAAATAAACCATGGAGCCTGACTACCTCCCCTCACCCTTCCAGAGCTTGCCTCTCCCACACCCTCCCAGTGTTAGTAGCAGGCCTCAGACACAGTAGCCGTGTCGGATTAAAGAGCAGAATATCTACAGCCCTGAGAACTAGAGACAGTCCCTGAGTGGTGGACGCATGGTGTAGCTAATCCCAGTGACAGGGGAGGCATTATAAGGGTGAGACAGCTGTGGTCTGGCAGTCGCCATTGCTCACAGGAGAGCAGAGACACCAATTCTCCTACCATTTCTACCAGCCCACCCCACCTCCACCTTTTCCAGCTAATCACAATGGCAGCACCCAGGGCTGCTAAGGCACACAGCTCTGCATCTGTCTAAGGGGCATCACTGAAATTTCAAAGCTCAGAATCTCTCTGCCCACGTCCTCTCAACCTGACACAGGAGAAACTCACCTCCTCAGAAATCTCCCACCATGCGAAAAGCTGGAACAGCACAAGAGAGAAAATAAAACACTCCAGTGCCACCTACTGGAAAGCGGAAGAAAAACCTCTTCACATCAACCTGCTGCAGAATCCACTCTTGTAAAATACTCAGGAAGAAAAATAATCCATTAATTATCTTGAATAACCAAGGTAACAAGGAAGTTCAGAAAGAAAATGAAGACTCTCCAGAAAATGAACTTAAAGACATGGGAAAATGTGACTTAAATGACAGAGAATTCAAGATTTCAATTCTGAAAAAAATCAACGAGATGCAAGGAAACTCAGATAGGCAGTTTTATGAACTCAGAAATAAAATCAATGAACAAAACTAATATTATACCAAAGAGATTGAAAATTTGAAAAAGAACCAAATAGAAATTCTGGAGCTGAAGAACTCAATAAGAGATGAATAATGAAATAGCCAGCTTAGGAAATACAGCTGACCAGATGGAGGAAAGAATTAGTGCTATTGAAGACGGAAATTTAGAAATGACACAAATGGAAGAAGAGAGAGACTTGAGAGTTAAGAGAAGTGAAAGAACTCTAAAAGAGCTATCTGATTCCTCAGAAAGAGCAACATAAGAATACTGGATATACCAGAAAGAGAAGGGAACAGAGTCTTGTTAGGTCAGCTATGGGCATTGTCAAAGCGGCCAGGAGCCAAGTCAGACACCTCCTCACATGATGGAAACTGGGGCCCCTGGCGTTTCCCAGAAAAGGCAGCAGACCTTTGGTGTGATAAACAACTCCGGATGCAGCCGCTTGCGCCTGATCTGCGCTGGGGGGACCTGCCCAACTGCCACCTCACTCAGCCTACCCCCACCCCAGAAATTGCGTATATGCCTCCCTCGCTCTGCCCTGGGCACGACTTCACTAGCCCTGTCTGCGACTGATGAACCTCGCCCGGGGGCGCAGAATAAAGCACGTACCTTTCTCAACCCACCTGACTCTCTTAGGCTCATTATCTCGCCGCAAGCCTTGCAAGTTTATTCAAACAAATAGTTAATGAAAACTTCCCAAACTTATGAAAAGAATTGGATCCTCGAGTCCAAGAAGAAAACAGGACACCTAATTACCTCAAATCTAACAGGCCTTCTCCAAGGCACATTATATAGAAGCTGTCAAAATTAATGAAAAAGAAAAGTTCTCAAGGTAGCCAGGGAAAAGAAGATAGTATCCTATAAAGGAAAGCCCATCAGATTATAATCAGACTTTTCAGCAGAAACTCTACAAGCCAGGAGGGAGTAGAATCAAATATTCAAATTAATGGCAGAAAGATATTACCAGCCATGAATAATATATCCCACAAAATTAACCTTTAGATATGAAGGAGGAATAAAGACCTTTCCAGATATACAGCAACAGAGGGACTTTTACACCACAAGGCCTGTATTACAGGAAATACTGAAGGAGTTTATTTGACCTGAAACAAAAAGACAAAAGAATACCAAACCATGAACCAGATTACTACCAGACAGACAGAAGCAGAAAATGGCAACCCCTATACAGAATAGGGCACTGTACACTTAAATATTACACAGAGTAAATAAGATACAAACATAAAGATAGAAAAAGAGAAGAGACAATTTGCTATTGCAACTCAGAAATCAACTCACAGCATAAATAGTGATAACTTGTGTCAACAGAAACATAAAAGGGGAGGGAGTAAAAATCTGAATTTGCAAAGGGGCATGGAGATAAGAAGCATGTTGAAGAAAAAGGACTACTGTACACATAAAACTTTTTTTTTAAATTAAATTTATTGGGTGACAATTGTTAGTAAAATTACATAGATTTCAGGCGTACAATTCTGTATTACATCATATATAAATCCCATTGTGTGTTCATCACCTAGAGTCAGTTCTCCTTCCATCACCATATATTTGATCCCCCTTACCTTCATCTCCCACCCCCCATCCGCCTTACCCTCTGGTAACCACTAAACTATTGTCTGTGCCTATGAGTTTCTGTTTCTCATTTGTTTCTCTTGTTCTTCTGTTGTTTTTCGTTTATATACCACATATCAGTGAAATCACATGGTTCTCTGCTTTTTCTGTCTGACTTATTTCGCTCAGCATTACACTCTCAAGATCCATCCATGTTGTCACAAATGTTCCTATATCACCTTTTCTTACCGCCGAATAGTATTCCATTGAGTATATATACCACAACTTCTTTATCCATTCATCTATCCAAGGACATTTTGGTTGTTTCCATGTCTTGGCCACCGTAACAAAGCTGCAATGAACATTGGAGCACACGTGTCTTTATGTATAAATGTTTTCAGATGTTTTGGGTAGATACCCAGGAGAGGGATTGCTGGGTCATATGGCAATTCTATTCGTAATTTTTTGAGGAACCTCCACACTGCCTTCCATAACGGCTGCGCCAGTCTGCATTCCCACCAACAGTGTATGAGGGTTCCTTTTTCTCCACAGCCTCTCTAACAATTGTTACTATTTGTCTTGTTGATGATAGCCATTCTGACTGGGGTGAGGTGATATCTCATTGTGGTTTTGATTTGCATTTCTCTGATGATTAGTGATGATGAGCATTTTTTCATATGTCTATTTGCCATTTGTATGTCCTCTTTGGAGAAATGTCCCTTCAGGTCCTCTGCCCATTTTTCAAGTGGGTTGTTTGGTTTTTTTGTTGTTGAGTTGCATGAGTTCCTTGTATATTCTGGATATTAGCCCCTTATCGGAGGCACTGTTTGCAAAAATCTTCTCCCATTCAGTTGGTGGCCTCTTTATTTTGTCGATGGTTTCTTTTGCTGTGCAGAAGCTTTTAAGTTTCATATAGTCCCATTCGTTTATTTTAGCTTTTACTTCCATTGCCTTTGGAGTCAAGTTCATAAAATGCTCTTTGAACCCAAGGTCCATAAGTTTAGTACCTATGTTTTCTTCTATGCAGTTTATTGTGTCAGGTCTTATGCTTAAGTCTTTGATCCATTTTGAATTAACTTTGGTACATGGTGACAAATAGCAGTCCAGTTTCATTCTTTTGCACGTGGCTATCCAATTCTCCCAGCACCATTTATTGAAGAGGCTGTCTTTGCTCCATTGTATGTTTTTAGCTTCTTTGTCAAAAATTATCTGTCCATATTTATGTGGTTTTATTTCTGGGTTCTCAATTCTATTCCATTGGTCTATGTGTCTGTTTTTCTGCCAATACCATGCTGTTTTGATTATCGTAGCCCTGTAGTACAAGCCAAAGTCAGGAAGTGTGATACCTCCATTATTGTTCTTTTTTCTTAAGATTGCTTTGGCTATTCGGGGTCTTTTGTGGTTCCAAACAAATCTGATGATTTTGTGTTCTATTTCTTTAAAATATGCCATTGGGATTTTGATGGGGATTGCATTGAATCTGTATATTGCTTTGGGTAATATGGCCATTTTAACTATGTTGATTCTTCCAATCCATGAGCACGGAATGTCTTTCCATTTCTTTGTGTCTTCTTCAATTTCTTTCAAAAATGTCTTATAGTTTTCAGCATATAGGTCCTTCACATCCTTGGTTAAGTTTATTCCTAGGTATTTTATTCTTTTTGCTGCAATTGCAAAAGGAATTGTTTTTTGTATTTCTTTTTCTGAGATTTCATTGTTAGGATATAGGAAAGCAATGGACTTTTGTACGTTGATTTTGTAGCCAGCAACTTTACTGTATTCGTTGATTGTTTCTAATAGCTTTTTGGTGGAGTCTTTAGGGTTTTCTATGTATAGCATCATGTCATCTGCAAAGAGTGATAATTTAACTTCTTCATTCCCAATTTGGATGCCTTTTATTTCTTTCTCTTGCCTGATTGCTCTGGCAAGGACTTCCAACACTATGTTGAAAAGCAGAGGTGATAGGGGACAGCCTTGTCGTGTTCCTGAACGTATAGCAAATGGCTTCTGTTTTTCACCATTAATTATGAGATTAACAGAGGGCTTGTCATATATGGCCTTTATTATGTTAAGGTATTTTCCTTCTATACCCATTTTATTAAGTGTTTTAATCATAAATGGATGTTGTATCTTGTCAAATGCTTTTTCTGCATCAATTGATATAATCATATGATTTTTGTCCTTTATTTTGTTTATGTGATGTGTCACATTGATGGATTTGCGTATGTTGAACCATCCTTGTGCCCCGGGGATGAACCCCACTTGGTCGTGATGAATAATCTTTTTAATGCATTGTTGTATTCGATTTGCTCGAATTTTATTTAGGATTTTTGCATCGGTATTCATCAGAGATATTGGTCTGTACTTTTCTTTTTTTGTGTTGTCCTTACCAGGTTTTGGTATCAGGGTAATGTTGGCCTCATAAAATGAGTTAGGGAGTACTGTCTCTTCTTCAATTTTTTGGAAGAGTTTGTGCAGAATTGGTATTAGATCCTCTTTGAAGGTTTGGTAGAATTCACTAGTGAAGCCATCTGGTCCCGGACTTTTGCTTTTGGGAAGGTTTTGGATGACTGATTCAATTTCGTTACTGGTGATCAGTCTGTTTAGATTTTCCAGTTCTTCATGGTTCAGCCTTGGAAGGCTATATGTTTCTAAGAACTTGTCCATTTCTTCTAGGTTGTTGAATTTGGTGGCATATAGTCCTTCATAGTATTCTTGGATGGTCCTTTGTATTTCTGTGGTGTCTGTGATAACTTCCCCTTTTACGTTTCTGATTTTGTTAATCAGTGTCTTCTCTCTTTTTATCTTAGTAAGTCTAGCCAAGGGTTTGTCAATTTTGTTAATCTTTTCAAAGAACCAGCTCTTTGTCACATTAATTTTTTCTATTGTCTTTTTGTTCTCTATTTCATTTAGTTCTGCTCTAATTTTTGTTATTTCCTTTCTTCTGCTAACCTTGGGTTTTACTTATTCTACTTTTTCTAGTTGTTTAAGGTGTAACATGAGGTTATTTATTTGGGAGTTTTCTTGTTTCTTGAGATAGGCCTGTAATGAGATAAATGTCCCTCTTAAAACTGCTTTCGCTACATCCCCAAAATTTTGGTAGGATGTATTTTCATTGTCATTTGTTTCTATGTATCTTTTGATCTCTCCTCTAATTTCTTCTTTGACCCAGTCCTTTAAAAGTATGTTGTTTAGTCTCCATGTATTTGTGTTTTTCCCCGCTTTCTTTTTACAGTTGATATCCAATTTCAAAGCCTTGTGATCAGAGAATATGCATGGTATGATTTCAGTCTTCTTAAATTTGTTGAGACTGATTTTATGTCACACTATATGGTCTATCCTTGAGAATGTTCCATGTACACTAGAAAAGAATGTATAGTCTGATGTTTTAGGATGAAGTGCTCTATAAATGTCAATTATGTCCATTTCATCTAATGTGTCATTTAGGGCTACTATTTCGTTATTTATTTTCTGTTTGGATGATCTATCCATAGCTGTCAATGTTGTATTTAAGTCCCCTAGTATGATTGTGTTTTGGTCAATTTCTCCCTTTAGTTCTGTTAGTAGTTGCTTGGTGTATTTCGGTGCTCCCTGATTGGGGCATAAATATTGATGACTGTTATGTCTTCTTGTTGTACAGTCCCCTTCACCATTATGAAATGTCCATCTTTGTCTCTTGTTATCTTTTTCACCTTGAAGTCTGTGTCATCTGGTATCATTATGGCTACACCTGATTTTCTCTGGGTACCATTTGCTTGGAGTGTCAATTTCCACCCTTTCACTTTGAGTCTATGCTTGTCCTTGTAGCTGAGATGTGTCTCTTGGAGACAGCATATGGTTGGGTTTAGTTTTTTGATCCAATCTGCTACCCTGTGCCTTTTTATTGGTGAGTTCAGTCCATTTACATTTAGGGAGATTATTGATATGTGAGGATTTCCTGTCATTCTATCTTTAGTTTTCTGGTAAGGCTGTGTCTCCATTGTTTCTTTGCCTTTTTGTTGTTGTCTATTATTTCTGTGTGGTGGTATTCTATGATGTTTCCCTCTGTTTCTTCTTTTATTTCAGTATATATTTCAATTCTGGATTTATTTTGAGTGGTTACCCTTAAGTTTATGTAAAAGAAAGTTTGATATTTAGAGTATTCCATTTTCTTCAGCACGCTTACTTTCTCCATTCCCATATTCCGGTTCAGGCCTTTACTCTCCCCCTTTTTGAGTTTTGGTTGCCAGAAATTGTCCCTGTTGATGGTGGTCGAATGGCCTCCTTCAGTATTTCTGCTAGTGCAGGTCGTGCAGTAGAAAATTCCCTCAGCTTTTGTATGTCTGGAAAGGTCTTTATTCCTTCATATCTAAAGGATATCTTTGCTGGATTCTTGGCTCATAATTTCTCTCTTTCAATAGTTTGAATATTTGGTTCCACTCCCTCCTGGCTTGTAGAGTTTCTGCTGAAAAATCTGATGATAATCTAATGGGCTTTCCTTTGTAAGTTACCGTCTTCTTTTCTCTGGCTGCCTTGAGGATTCTTTCTTTGTCATTGATTTTAGACAGCTTCAATACAATGTGCCTTGGAGAGGGCCTGTTGGGATTGAGGTAATTAGGTGTTCTATTTGCTTCTTGGATTCGAGGGTCCAGTTCTGTCCACAAGTTTGGGAAGTTCTCATCAACAATTTGTTTGAATATATTCTCTGTTCCCTTCTATCTTTCTTCTCCTTCTGGTATGCCCATTATTCTATATTGCTCTTTCTGATGGAGTCAGAAAGTTCTTGTGGAGTTCTTTCATTTCTTATAAGTCTTAAGTCTCTTTCTTCTTCCATCTGTGTAATTTCCAGGTTTCTATCTTCGATGTCATTGATTCTTTCCTCCATCTGGTCAACTCTACTACCTAAGCTGGTTATTTCGTTCTTAATTTCTTCTATTGCATTCTTAATCTCCAGAAATTCTATTTGGTTCTTTTTTTAAAATTTCAATCTCTTTCGTAAAATGCTCATGCTATTCTTGATTGTGTTTTTGAGTTCATTTAACTGCCTATGTGTGTTTTCTTGCATCTCGTTGAGCTTTTTCAGAACTGCAATCTTGAATTCTCTGTCATTTAAGTCACATATTTCTGTATCTTTAAGTGCCTTTTCTGGAGACTTTTCACTTTCTTTCTGAGCTATCTTGTTGCCTTGGTTATTCATGGTGATTACTGGTTTACTATTTCTCTTCCTAGACATCTACAGGAGTGGCTTCTGCAACAGGTAATAGGAAGAGGTCTTTCTGTTGTGTTCCAGTACTTCTGGTAGACAGTTTTATTTTTTCTCCAACTGCAGCTTATTTTTCTTCTCCCAGACGGTAGTGCTATGTTTTCTCTGCACTATTCCAGCTTCTCACACAATGCAGGGATTCCCTGGGAGACGGGCTTCTCCTCTGTTAATAGTTTGTCTAGGTCACAGGGCGCAGTGTCCCGGTGCATATGCGGAGAGCTTTTCAAGTTCCAAAGCTCTTCCTGCACCAGATTCAGAGCCCGTATGTTTCAGCAGTCTGTTTTCTACTGCAGGAATCTGCCCAGATAGGTGGGGTCAGGGGCGGGGTGAGCTGTGAGAGGTGGCCCAGAGCAATGGCGGTGACCACCACCACAGCCGGTCCTGCTTCCACAGCTCCCTCCCCTTTGCCGGAACTAGTTGGGCTGCAAATTTGTGTCTGCGGTCCACAGATCTCAGAAGAGCAAATATTCTATTCTTTTGATCTGACACTGCTATTGTTCCACTTCTAGCACTGGCAGGTGGGGGCGGGGCGAGCTCTGGCAGGGGAGGGAGGGGGCGGTTAGTATCAGTGCCCAAGGCTTTGGTTCTCTGCTTGGCAGTGAGGGCTTAAAACAATGTTTTCAGCTTTCTTCCCTCAGTCTTTTCTCTGAGGTCTCTGCCGTGAGTGATGAGTTCAGCCGTGTTATATGCTGCCCCCTCAGCCCTTTGGGCCATAAGCGGAGCCCTAGCAGTCCGAGTTCTTCCCTCTCCCGCAGCTGCGGTAGTTCCGGGAAGCAGCGAGCTCGGAGCACTGAGCTAGGTCTGCGTCCTGTGCCCGCTCGGCTCCGTCTCCGCACTTCTCCTTTCCCTCCTCCCCCACTCGCGGGATTCGCCTACCTGTAGGTGACTTCCGTAGTGGGCCTCTTCGTCTTGCCTGTCTGCTGTG
This sequence comes from Rhinolophus sinicus, assembly GCF_057876585.1. Classification (NCBI taxonomy): domain Eukaryota; kingdom Metazoa; phylum Chordata; class Mammalia; order Chiroptera; family Rhinolophidae; genus Rhinolophus; species Rhinolophus sinicus. The sequence continues at coordinate 67,325,592 of NC_142505.1, forward strand.
CAGGGAGTCCTTTGTGGAGTTATGGTTGTTCAATTCGTTGTAAATTCAAGGGGAGCTTTACAGAGTCTCACCTCACGCCGCCATTTTGATGACGTCTCCAGTTAATATTATTCTTAATGGTGAAAAACTGAAAGCTTTTCCTCCACAATCAGGAGGGAGGCAAGGATGACCCCGCTCACCACTGTTATTCACCATGTTATTGAAAGTCTTAGCCAGAGCAATCAAGCAAGAGAAGGAAATAAATGACATAGGCCTGTAATGATATAAATCAATAGGGAATAAAACAGTCATATTGTCTCTTGTTGCAAATGACATGCTATTTTTGTATAAAGAAACCCCTAAAGACTCCACAAAAAATACTATTAGTGTTGGGACGGTGTTTCCTGCAGGCCCCTCCTAAGAGCTCAAACTCCCCCTTATTGGAGCTGTCTCCGGCAAGCTCCCCCTAAGAGCTCAATCCCCCTCCTCCTCCCTCGTTATCAGAACTGTCTCCCACAGACACCATAGTTAGAGGCCTCCCTGTCAAAACAAAGTTGAGCGATCACAGCTGCTAGGGATGGATCTCCCTGGCACCCTGGCCAGATCCTCCACCAACTCGGAGGCCTAAACATATAAAACAAAACGCCTGACCCCAGTCAGTGCTCAGTTCTTTGGGAACAATTCCACTGGGCCCGCTGGCGTCAAAAGGTATGTTCTCCCTGACCTCTGGGAGCCGCTTGAGTTTCTCGGTCCTTGCCGCTTGTCCGCAACATTTGAAACAATAAATGAATACAGCAAAGTTGCAAAATGCTACATCAATGTGCAAAAATCCATTGCATTCCTGTATGCTAACAATGAAATTTCAGGAAAAGAAATGGAAAAGACAATTCCTTTTGCAATTTCAACAAAAAGAATAAAGTACCTAGAAATAAACTTAACAAAGAATGTGAAGAACATATAACTGACAACTGTAAGACATTATTAAAAGAAATTGAAGTAGACACAAAAAATGGAAAGATATACCGTGTTCATGGATTGAAAAAAATGAACGTAGTTAAAATCGTCATATTACCCAAAGAAATAACATAGATTGAATGCAATCATCATCAAAATACCAATGGAATTTTTTCAAGAAATAGAATTAAAAAATCATCAGATTTGTATGGAATCACAAAAGTCCCTGAATAAACAAAGTGATACTACAAAAAAGGGACAAGTCTGGAGGTAATTGTACTCCCAGCCTAGTATTGGTAGAAAAAGAGACACACAGCCCAATGGAATAGAATTGAAAATTCAGAAATAAACTCACATATATATGAACAGATAATTTTCAACAAAGGAGGCAAAAATGTACACTATGGAAAAGAAAGCCTCTTCAACAAAAGTGATGGGAAAATTGGAAATCCACATGCAAAAGAATGAAACTAGACTGCTATCTGTCACTACATACCAAAATTAACTCAAAATGTATCAAAAACCTAAACATAAGCCCTGAAACAATAAACTGTATAGAAGAAAGCATAGGTACTAAATGTATGGCCCTTGGGTTCAGAGAGGATTTTACGAATTTGACCTGAAAGACAACAGAAGTAAAAGCAAAAATAAATAAATGGTACTACATCAAACTAAAATGCTTTTGCACAGCAAACAAAACCATCAATAAAACAAAGAGGCAATCAACAGAATGGGAGAACATATTTGCAAACAATACCACCGGTAGGGGACTAATATCCAAAATATATGAAGAACTCATACAACTGAACAACAACAAAACAAACAATCAAATTTAAAAAATGGGCAGAGGATCTGAACAGGCATTTCTCCCAAGAAGACAGACAGATGGCCATCAGATATATGAAGAAATGCTCAACTTCACTAGCTATTAGGGAAATGCAAATCAAAACCACAATGAGATATCACTTCACACCTGTTAGAATGGCTATTATCAATAAGAAAAGTAATAACAAGTGTTGGAGAGACTGTGGAGATAAAGGAATCCTTATACATTGTTGATGGGAATGTAAATTGGTACAGCCACTATGGAAAACACTAAGAATAGAATTAGAATAGGACCCAGCAATCCCTTTTCTGGATATTTACCCCCAAAATCTGAAAACATTTGTCCATATGGATATATGTACCCCCCCCCATGTTCATTGAAGCCTTATTCACAGTTGCTAAGACATGGATACAACTAAAGTGTCCTTTGATAGATAATTGGATAAAGAAGATGTGGGATATATATATATATATATATATATATATATATATATATATATATATATATATATATATATAAAATGGAATATTACTTGGCTATAAGAAAACATGAAATACTGCCATGTGTGACAATATAGATGGATCTTGAGAGTATTATGCTAAGCTAAATAAGTTAGATAGAAAAAGTCAAGAACCATATAACTTCACTCATATGTGGGATATAAAACTGAAGGCAACAAAGGAACAAGACAAAGAAATAAAGAAACAAAAACTCATAGACATAGACAACCAGTTATAGATGATATATTATAGAAAGGTAGAGTTGAAACCTATATAATTTTACTAACAAATGTCACCCCAATAAATTTAATTGAAAAAATAAAAATAAAAAAGAGGTTACCAAATAAGAAAAAGCTAAAAGAATTCATCATCACCAAATAAGTATTACAAGAAATGTTAAAGGACTTCTTTAAGACTAAGAAGAGAGGGTAAAAAGAACATAAAGCTGAATAATAAAGTGGTAATAATTACATATCTATCAACAGTCAATTACTTTAATGTAAATTGATTAAATGCTTTAATCAAAACACACAGGATAGATGAATGGATAAGAAAACAAGACCCATATATATGCAAGAGACCCACTTCTGATTTAAAGACATTCACAGACTGGAAGTAAAGGAGTTGAAAAGATATTTCATGTGAATAAATTTTTTTTAAAAAGCTGGAGTAACAACACTTACGGTTCCAAGCAATGGCAACTACCAGCCCACAACTCTCTTACCCCTACAGTTCCTCCCCTATCACTGTAATTAGTTGTGCTGTTCTTCTGCAGCTGCGGGACTGACTCTCCAGTTCTCAGGGCTGTAGATATTCTGTTCTTTAATCTGACACTGCTACAGTTTCTTCTGGAGCCCATTTCTAACACTGGGAGGGTGGTGGGGAGTGAGCCAATTTCCACATCTTTGTTTTCTATTTATGCTTGGCAGTGAGGGCTTAAACCACAGTTCTCACCCTTCTGTCTTTGCTCTGACATCTCTGCTCTGAATGCTGGGTTCAGCCATATTATATGATGCTGATCCCTCAGGCAGGGCTGTGGGCCACAGGGAGTGCACCTGCAGCCTGAATTCTTCCCTCTCCCTATACTACAGTGAGGTCCAGACTGAGTCCTGTGGCCTGTGTCTCAGCTCTTCCCCCCTTCCTCCTCCCACATTCGCCCGATTTGCCCACCTTCAGATGATTCGATGCACAGATCTCTCAGATGTGCTTGTGTGTTGTTTAGGTTATCCTTTGTTGAATTATAGCTGTTTAACTTGTTGTAACATCTAGGGGAGATTTCAAGAAGCACCTGTCACTCTGTGATTTCTGTGATGCCAACCTGAAGTAACAACACTTATATCAGACGAAATAGACTTTAAAACAAAGTCTATAATAAAAGACAAAGAGGGACATTACATAATAAAACGATCAATCCAATGGAAGCAGAGCTGACTCTGGGTGTTGAAAACAATGCAATATATAGCTGATGTATTACAGAAACACACACTTGAAGCATATGTAATTTTGCTGACTAATGTCACCCCAATAAATTTAATAAAGATTTAAAAAGAGGATATAATCCTTATAAACATTTACACAGCCAACGTAGGAGCACCTAAATTTATAAAGCAAATATTGACCAACATAAAGAGAGAAATCAACAGTTAACAATCATAGTAGAGAACATTAACATCACATTGACACCAATGGACAGAATTTCCAGACATAAAATCAACAAGGAAATAGCAGCCTTAAATGACACACTAGACTAGATAGGTTTAATTGACATGTTTAGAGCATTTCACCCCAAAGCAGCAGAATATGCATTCTTTCCAAGTGCATGTGGAACATTTTCCAAGATAGACCAAATCTTAGGCCACTAAACATGTCTCAATAAATTTAAGAAGATTGAAATCATATAAGCATCTTCTCTGGACACAATAGTATGAAACTAGGTATCAATTACAAGAAAAAACACCTGAAAAACACAAAAATACATGGTGGCTAAACAGCATTCTATTAAATAATGAATTGGTCAACAATGAGATCAAGGAAGAAATAAAAAGACACCTTGAAATAAATGAAAAAAACAAACAAACAAAAATAAAACGACCCCAGATCTATGGCATACAGCAAAAGCAGTCCTAAGAGAGAAATTCGTATCAATACAGGGCTACCTCAAGAAACAAGAAAAATGTAATATAAAAAAATCTAACTTTACACCTAAGGGAACTGGAAAAAGAAGAGCACACACAACCCAAAGTGAGTACAAGGAAAGAAATAATAAAGAGGATACCAGAAATAAATGAAATCGAGTTTTAAAAAACAATACAAAAGATCAATGTAACCAAGAGCTGGTTCTTTGAAAAGATAAAGAAAATTGATAAACCTTAAACCACACTCATCGAGAGAGAGAGAGAGAGAGAGAGCCCAAATAAATAAAATCAGAAATAAAAGAGAAGTGGAGATGGACAACACAGAAATACATATACAAATACAAATACAAATACAAATAATAATAATAATAATAATAATAATAATAATAATACTATGAGCAATTATATGCCAACAAATTGGACAATCTGGAAGAAATGGATACATTCTTAGAAACACAATCTTCCAAGGCTGACATGAAGAAGAAACAGAAAATCTGAACTGACAAATTACTACTAATGAAATCAAATCAGTAATTAACAAGCTCCCCAAAAAACAAAAGTCCTGAACCAGATGGTTTCACAGATGAATTTTACCAAATATTTTTTTAAAAATTATTTTTTAAATTTATTGGGGTGACAATCGTTAGTAAAATTGCATAGATTTCAGGTGTACAATTTTGTATTACATCATCTATAAATCCCATTGTGTGTTCATCACCCAGAGTCAGTTCTCCTTCCATCACCATATATTTGATCCCCCTTACCCTCATCTCCCACCCTCCCACACCCTTTACCCTCTGGTAACCACTAAACTATTGTCTGTGTCTATGAGTTTTTGTTTCTCATTTGTTTGTCTTGTTTTTTGTTGTTTTTGATTTATATACCACATATCAGTGAAATCACATGGTTCTCTGCTTTTTCTGTCTGACTTATTTTGCTCAGCATTACACTCTCAAGATCCATCCATGTTGTCACAAATGTTCCTATATCATCTTTTCTTACCGCCGAATAGTATTCCGTTGAGTATATATACCACAACTTCTTTATCCATTCATCTATCGAAGGACATTTAGGTTGTTTCCATGTCTTGGTCACCGTAAACAACGCTACAGTGAACATTGGAGCACACAATGCATTAAAAAGATTATTCATCACGACCAAGTGGGGTTCATCCCTGGGGCACAAGGATGGTTCAACATACGCAAATCCATCAATGTGATATATCACATAAACAAAATAAAGGACAAAAATCATATGATTATATCAATTGATGCAGAAAAAGCATTTGACAAGATACAACATCCATTTATGATTAAAACACTAAATAAAATAGGTATAGAAGGAAAATACCTTAACATAATAAAGGCCATTTATGACAAGCCCTCTGCTAATCTCATAATTAATGGAGAAAAACTGAAGCCCTTTGCTCTACGTTCAGGAACACGACAGGGATGTCCCCTATCACCTCTGCTTTTCAACATAGTGTTGGAAGTCCTTGCCAGAGCAATCAGGCAAGAGAAAGAAATAAAAGGCATCCAAATTGGGAATGAAGAAGTTAAATTATCACTCTTTGCAGAAGACATGATGCTATACATAGAAAACCCTAAAGACTCCACCAAAAAGCTATTAGAAACAATCAACGAATACAGTAAAGTTGCTGGCTACAAAATCAACGTACAAAAGTCCAAATATTTTTTTTAAAAAAGAATTAACACCTATTTTTTCAAAATAGTTTTAAAAATCCAAGAAGAAAGAAGGCTCCCAAGGTCATTCTATGAGGCCACCATTACTCTGACTCCAAAATTGGGCAAAGAGATTACAATAAAAGAAAACTATAGGCCAATATCCCTGATGAACATAGATGCAAAAATCCTCAACAAAATATTAGCAAACCAAATTCAGCAATACATTAAAAAGTTCATACCCCACAATCTTCCTGGTATGCAAGGCTGGTTCTATATCTGCACATCAATTAACATGATACATCATGTAAACGAAATGAAGAATAAAACTCATGGTCATATCTATAGATGCAGAAAAAGTGTTTGACAAACCAGCATCCACTTATGATAAAAACTCTCAGCAAGGTGAGAACAGAAGGAAGCTATCTCTACATAATAAATATGACAAATATGACAAATCCACAGCTAACACCATACCTAATGGGGAAAAGCTAAAAGCATTCTCCTTAAAATGAAGAACAAGACAAGGATGTCCACTTTCACCAGTTATACGCAACATAGTATTGGAAGACCTAGCCACAGCAATCAGACGAGAAAAAGAAATAAAAATCATCCAAATTAGAAAGGAAGAAGGAAAACGGTCATGTTTTTGCAGATGACATGACACTATATAGACAGAAACCCAATGATTTCACCAAAAGACTGTTAGAACTGATAAATGAATTTAGAAAAGTAGCAGGATACACAATTAATATTCAGAAATCAGTTGCATAAGAAAGCAATCACATTTACAACTATATAAAAAAATACCTAGGAATAAATTTAACCATGGAAGTGAAAGACCTGTACTCAGAAAATTATGACATTGAAGAGAGAAATTAAAGAAGATACAAATAGATGAAAACATATACTGTGCTTATGGATAGGACAAATTAACATTGTTAAAATTTCCATGCTATCTAATGCAATATATAGATTCAATGCAATCCTTATCAAAATACCAATGTCATTTTTTTTTGCAGAACTAGAACAAATAAGCCTAAAATTTATATGGAACCATAAATACCCTGAAATAGCCACAGCAATCCTGAGAAACAAGAACAAAGCTGGAGGTATCATGCTACCTGACATCAAACAATACTACAAGCCTATAGTAATCAAAACAGCATGGTACTGACATAAAAACAGATACATAGATCAATGGAACAGAATAGAGAGCCCAGAAATAAACCCACACCTACATAGTCAATTAATCTATGACAAAGGAGGCAAGAATATACAATGGGGTAAAGACAGTCTCTTCAATAAATGGTTTTGGGAAACTGTAGAGATACATGCAAAACAATGAAACTAGACCTCTCTCTTACACCACATACAAGCATAAACTCAAAATGGTTTAAGACTTAAATGTAAGATCCCAAATCATAAAACTCCTAGAAAAAATAGGTAATATACTCTCTGACATTGATCTTAGCAATATTTTTGGGGGGTTAGTCTCCTCAGACAAGGGAAACAAAAGAGAATATAAACAAATGGGACTACATTAAACTAAAAAGATTTTTCACAGCAAAGGAAACCATCAACAAAATAAAAGGCAACCTACTGGATGGGAGAAGATATTCACAAGTGACATATCCAATAAGGGGTTAATATCCAAAACATATGAGGAACACATACAACTTAATACTAAAACAAACAAACAAAACAAAACTAAAACAATCTGGTTAAAAATGGGCAGAGAGCCTGAATAGACATTTCTCCAAAGAGGACATACAGATGACAAATAGACATGTGAAAAGATGGTCAACATCACTAATCATCAGAGAAATGCAAATTAAAACCAAAATTAAAACCTCACACCTGTCAGAATGTTTATCATCAATAAATCAACAAACAACAAGTGTTGGTGAGGATGTGGAGAAAAGGAAACCCTCATGTACTATTTGGTGGGATTGCAAATTGGTGCAGCCACTATAGAAAACAGTATGGAGGTTTCTCAAAAATTTTAAAATAGAATTACATTTAGACCCAGCAATTCCATTTCCAGGTGTTTATTTGAAGAAATCCAAAACAAAAATTTGAAAAGATATGTGCACCCTTAGGTTCATTGCAACACTATGTTCAATAGCAAAGATATGGATGCAACCTAAGTGCCCATTGATAGACAATTGGATAAATAAATTATGGTACATACAGTACCATAATTTTGACAATTATGTTCGTGAACTTGTTGCAATGATGTTGCTAACTGTTTTTCATATCAGAGGAATCATTCATTATGAAATTGTGCTGAAAAGGCTACGTGAAAAAGCTAGACGAAAACGACCTGAACTTTTCATTAAAATTCATGGCTTTTGCATCACAACAATGCACCAGCTCACAAGGCACTGTGTGAGGGAGTTTTTAGCCAGTAAATAAATAACTGTATTGGAACACCCTCCCTACTCATCTGATCTGGGCTGCAATGACTCCTTTCTTTACCTGAAGATAAAGGAAATATTGACAGGAAGACATTTTGATGACATTCAGGACATCAAGGGTAATACGATGACAGCTCTGATGGCCATTCCAGGAAAAGAGTTCCAAAATTGCTTTGAAGTGTGGACTAGGAGCTGGCATCGGTGCACAGCTTCCCAAGAGGGGTACTTCAAAGGTGACTGTAGTGATATTCAGCAATGAGGTGTGTAGCACTTTTTCTAGGATGTGTTCTCAAACTTAATTGTCCGACATCGTATATACAATGGAATATTACAAAGACTTGAAAAAAATGAAATCTTACCATCTGTGACAACGTGGATGAATCTAGAGGATATATTAAGTGAAATAAGTCAGACTGACAAAGACAGATACCACATGATCTCAAGTGCATGTGGAATCTAAAACAAAAACAAAAACACCAAGAAACAAGACAGAAACAGGTTCATAAATACAGGGAACAAACTGATGGCTGTAAGATTGGAGGGAGGTTCAGGGTCTGGGGGAAAAGGTAAAGGGATTAAATATGTCAAATTGACAGTTACAAAATAGTTATGGGAATGTAAAGTACAGCATAGAGAATATAGTCAATAATATTGTAAAAACTATATGTGATGTCAGGTGGGATCTGGACTTATCGAGGAATCACCTCATAATTTTATAAATGTAGATCTGCTACACTGTACACCTGAAACTGACATAATATTGTTTGTCAACTGTCACTGAAAAAAAAAGGCACCACCCTCAGCCCAAGGCAGCCATTCCCAAATTCCTCCCTCCTCTCTATCTCTTGCTCTCCCTACAACCAGGAGCTTCTCTCTCCTCCTTCAGGAAGACAGCCTGGCAAATTGCCCCACGGAGGAATGATGTTCTCTACTTGCGGTGGGACTGGGTGGGGAGGCTCTGTTCCTGTGCAGACAAGAGATAGGCTGCTGATGGTGGCCCCACCTGACAGCCTCAGACCAAGAGAACTCCTGACCCGACTTGGAGGGAGATCAGGGCTCTCTCCCTGGAGCCCACAGACAGCGTCCCCTCCATCACAGCAGCTGCATGTGCCAGCTGTGTGGGCTGGCAGCTGGCACGGGGCAGGGGTCACTTCCGCTGGAGGCTTAGATGTGGTTTGGCACTTTGTTCCATCTCCAAAGCCCCCGCCTCATGCTCTGACCTCCCAGCAGCTTTTCTGAGCACCGCCCCCTCCCCCCCACACCCCGCCTGCATGTTTCACAAAGACTTCTGCTCACATAAGCTTAAGTGGATCCTGCTGCTGCAGCTGAGACCTTCACCTGGATGCAGCCTGTTCAGGGTGGTCCCCATGATAGCTACCCTAGATGTGTTTTCCTGACTGCGAAGAGGGTCCTGAGCTTAGAGGGAGAGGGAGCAGGTGGGGTGTCCAGGCTGTCCCTCTCCTGACCCGGATGGCAAGGCCAGGCTGATCAGGTGAGTTATGAGGGGGTGGGGCAGGGGCAGGGCAGGTGTGGGCTGGGGGTGCAGACTTCCAGCTGGAGGGGTCACTCCCAGGTACCTTGATCACTTCCACTGCTGGCATGTCCTCCCTCCGCCCCTGAAGTCTCATCCTCAGGGTCTCAGTGCCCTGCTCTCCCCAACAAGGCTCAAAATGGACCAGGAGACCTGGGATGTAGGAAACTGCAGCCAACAGCTTCAAGCCATGTTTACATCATGACCCAGAATCTGCACTTCCAGGGACCCGTCCTAAGGAAAGATTTAGGGATGCAGATGTCCCCTTCAGCTCAGTGATGGAAATCGGAAATGGTCCATGTGGTGTCAGACACAGGATCCCGGCTGCACACAGTGGGTCCAGTGTGACTCACTTCAGAGGACCCTGAGGACCCTGTCTGCGCCTGGACACCCTGCACTGACGTTAGCGGCTGCTCAGCGTCACTTGTCCCTGTGGACAAGGATGAGTGCATCCCAGCCCCTTTCGTGGACCTTAGTGTTCTTCCCAGTTTCCTGCTGTTTGAACCAGTGCTGTGAGGAATGTCTTTTTGTAAATACATCTTTGAAACATTGTGCAAGCCTTTCTATGGGTCACCTCCTAGAGTGAGCACTGCTGGGGGAGGGGAGCCCCTGTGGACCTGGGACAGGTCCTGTGCCCTGTCCTCCCAGAGGGTCCTTTCCCACTTCTCCCCAGGGATCTGCTGGGGCCTCTGCTTTCTCACCTTGTCCCCAGGACTGGTCACCCCCAGACCAGGACCCTGCCAGTCTGATGGTGACGATGCTATCTCTACACTGTTTACATTTGTGTGTCCCCAGCAGGGACGGCAGGCGTCTCTGACATGTACTGGCCATAGGTGTTGCCTCTTGTTGGAATTGCATATGTCTGCTCTTAGTCATTCTAAAAACATTGATACTTGAGAGGTTTCTTTTCTTTTTTCTCACCAAAGGATGTTAAACCTTTCTCTGGTTTTGGTTGTGAAAAATGCTTTGGGGTTTGGGGCTTGTTTATTGAACTTTCTACGTTTTTCTTGCTTTTGTTTTGGTCACAGGAAGAGCCACCTGCTTCCTGTCTGTCTTCTGAGGCTGATGTCACATGTAGAACAGTGGTGTCTCCCCAAGATTACATACATATTTACTAAAAGGGCTTTGTTTTATTCATTTAATCTTTCATCCATCTGGGGTTTCAGTTTTAAAAACAAAAATACTGTTTCCAATTAAAACAGGGACCAAAATTCATGAGTCCTTTCAAAAATTATGTGGGAAAACACAAAAGGTAACCTATTCTATGCTTCAATTTAGAGGAAAGATCCAGAACAAGTAAAGGAACAAAAATAGAAAAGAGATTGGGGTTGCCAGGGGTTGGGGGCAGAAGGAATGGGGAGTGAAGGATTTGGGTGCAGGTTTTCCTTTTGGGAGATAATATATTTCACAGCTAGATAGTGAGGATGGATGCACAGTATTTTAAATGTACTAAATGCTCATCAATGTACAATTTAGAATGATGGTTCTTACATTTTATCACCATTAACGTAATATGTAAATGTAGGAGATCATGTAGATATGAAAAAAAAAATTGAAGAAAAAAAGGCAAATAATAAATGGGAAGAAAAGGAATGTTATGGTGGGGGATAGGGCTGAAGGTGTGGTACAGGAAACAGAGCTGAAGGATGTTTGACAGCCAACCACCCCTGCAGGGGTGCTGGGCACAGTGACAGCTCCAGATCCCCGGCAGGCACCAGAGCTGGTGTAGGTGATGGTTCTTCCTCCAGTGTTCCTGGATGGAGTGACAGCTGCATGTCCCCTGCATGCATGGGAACTGGTGATGGTGAGGGTCTTTTCTCTGGGGGTGCTGGGTGGAGTGACAGCTTCAGGTCCCCTGCAGGAACCAGAGCTGGTGCAGGTGACCATCTTTCCTATAGGGGTGCTGAATCCTGTGCCAGTCCCAGGTCCCTCTGGGATCCCCTTCAGATGCCCGCCCCCACCCCAGAGCTGCAGCTGCATCTAATGGTGATAGTGCCTGCAGACTGTCCTCAGTGGCTGGAGGTGCCTTTGTCGCTGCCCTGGCTCCTGGCCTTGCACTGGGCTCCTCAGGAGGGACAGGAGCTGCACCTGGGACGTGCTGAGATTCCTGAGCTGGTGCTGCAGCTGTGAGAGGAGAAAAATCACCCACATGCCTGCCTTTCCAGGTACACTGCAAACCCAGGAGCCATTACAGAGCCTTTCAGAGAAGCCACAGCCCGGGGACCCACCCCAGGACACCTTCCCTGGGTGCAGGCCCCGAGACAGTGGGCTGAGTCCCGTCTTGGCTCCTGGCCCAGCCTGTGGAGCTCCGCCCTGTGTGTCTGGCACAGAGCCCTCCCTGAGCACTCACGGGCAGCTCCCACAGGCCCTGCTCACCATCAGGCTCTGCCTCCCTGGGATCCAGGTCTTCAGGTAGAGTCAATGGAAGTTGAGCTCTGAGCTCCAGGTCTGCGCCTGAAGTGAAAACCTACAAGCAGACCCTGGGGGCAACCCTGGGGAGTGGCCTGGGCGGGGTCTGGGCTGGGGGCCTTCCCTGGGCCCTGGTTTTGAAGACATAACCATGAACACTAACCGAGGGCCTGCGCTGACCCTTGTTGATGGCATGGTGCACCTGCCCCTCGCTCGGGGACATGGAGTGGGTGTCCCTGTTGACTAGCTCATCACTGATGCCCTGCCTGGAGCTCTGCAGTGACAGTGGCCGGCGGCCTGTGTGCAGGCATCAGAGCCCTGCCTGGTCATTGTTGCTGCTGCTTCTGCCCTCCTGACCTTGTGTTCCCAGATCAGGCACAGGCTTGTGTCCGCACAGACCTCCATCCCAGGCACATGACATTCCACTGAGGGCTTGGGATGAACTTCGGGCAGAGCTGCTCTGCCCCCACATCCACCCAGCCAGGCTTGACCTGGGGTTTGCACACAACCAGCGCCCAGGCTTCTGAGCCCTCCTCAGCCTGCTCCTGCTCAGGGTATGCCCTTTCCATGTGAACCCTCTTACACACACACACACACACACACACACACACACACACACGGGACCAGAGTGGTGACCTGGTCCGGACTGGACTGCCTTGGGCCTCCCTGTGTTACCTTTGGTTTCTTCCAGGAAAATGGCCAGAGGCATCTGGGGTGAGATCTCACCCAGTGTCTAAAACATGGGAAAGGGTTCGAACTTTGGGCTTTCCTGAGGCCACTGCCTCTGGATGTGGGGGAGCAACAAGGAAACATGTTACTATTTGCAGCGTCTCCAGCCAAGTGAGCTGGGTACGGGACTCTCCAGGATGTGGCTGCCTTGTTACCGGGGTTCCAGGTTCTATTTGGCTCTATGATCAGGAAGTGATGTCACTGCCTGGGGTCCCCTACCTGGGCTTCCTCCTCAGATAGGAGCTCCCCAAGGCCTCTCGGGGCTGGAGATGCTCACCCTCCCCCCACGCCGTGTCCATATACTTACACCAACACAGCCCCTCCCACAGCACCCCACAGCCCCAGGGAGGCCTGGGTACAGCCGGGGCCCCGGCTTTGAGGACCCAGAGCTGGGTTCAGAGCTGGCTGCTCCTCCTCACCCATGATGTGACCCTGAGAAGCACATGCTCTCAGGGCCTCCCCTGAGTGTCCCCATGTGCACAGTATGGGTCATTCTAGCATCTACTTCACAGGCTGTCATCATAACTATAAAAACCTACAGTGTCTGGAATCCCTGGGCTGGGGTCACATGACTAGGGTACAGATGTGATGATAGGGTGATGACATGGGTGCTGGTTGGAGCTCAGAACACAGTGCCCACAGGCTGGGTCTGCTCTGGCACCCGGGCCTCTCACTGCCCTCCTACCTGTGTCCCAGGAGGGTGGTAATGAAATGAAATTCCAACAGCATACCCTCTGGCACAGAACCTTCCAGGGGCTCCCATTATGTTTAGACTTGGGGCCAATCACCTCCTCTTTGGCAATGTGGTGAGCAGCCCCGCAGTGGCTCCCCATGTGCCTGCCTCCAGGTCACACATCTCTGTGTGAGCCCCTCCTCTCCAGGCTGGCTGGACTTTGTGACTGGGTTCCAAGGAATAGAAAGGGCAGAATGATGGTGGGTCATTTCCAAGACTGAATTATAAAAAGTTTGTGATTCTGTTGGCTCCCTCAGTCTCTCTGTCTCTGTCTTTCCTTGTCTCTTACCCTCTGTCTCTATCTGTTTGTCTTCCTGTCTCTTTCTCTGTCTGTGAGTCTCTCTCCGCCTCAGGTCCCATGATCTGGAGAGGCATGCTCACATATTATGAGCTGCCCTATGAGGCCCCAGTGCAAAGAACTGACAGAGGATTGAGGCCGACAGACAGAAAAGACTGAGACCCCCGTCCAAACTGACTCCTGCCCGTACCCCATGCATAATCTTGGAGACAGACTCCACCCCTGCTGAGCCTCAGTTGACTCCTCAACAGCCTCCCTGGAGACCTTGAGGCAGAGGCTCCCAGCTCTGCCCAGCCAGGCATCTGGTCACAGAGACTGAGACACGGTCAACGTTTGTTCCCAGAAGTGCTCGGTTAGGGGTCGGCTGCCACACAGCAGACAACCAGTCCATCCTTGCAGGCCTGGCTCTGGCCCTGCCCTCCTCTGCTCCCAGCTCTGCAGCCACCCTGGCTCCTTCCTCACCTCCTCTCTGTCCAAGTTGTCTTCTGCCTCCGATTCTCTGCCCCTTTGAGCTCCCTCATCCGGCACTCTGTTCCCAGACTTGTGCAGGTCTGGCTCCTCTGGTCCCTCTGGTCACAGCCTAAGTGTCACCCTGGAGGCCTTTTGGACCCACCCTGGGGTTCCGGTCTGCCCTACAGCCCCTGCTCTTCTCTCTCTCACATGGATTTGTCCTCGAGTTTCGTCCATCTTTCTCTCCAGGCTTGGAGCTCTTAGAGGGCAGGGACCATATGGGTCCTGTCAGCAACCCACATCACAGGCATAACAACCCTGTTCAGGGTGAGTGCGGGGGCATAATAGCTAAAGGAATAATGAGAGGGTCTCAGAGTCCCCTCCTGTCTCTGAACAACTTACATTGTGGAGATGGATTCTTTTTTTTTTTTTAATTAAAGTTTATTGGGGTGACAATTGTTAGTCAAGTTACATAGATTTTAGGTGTATAATTCTGTATTACATCATCTATAAATCCCATTGTGTGTTCACCACCCAGAGTCAGTTCTCCTTCCCCCACCATATATTTGATCCCCTTTACCCTCATCTACCACCCGCTCGCCCCTTACCCTCTGGTAACCACTAAACTCCTGTCTGTGTCTATGAGTTTTTGTTTCTCATTTGTTTGTCTTGTTCTTTTGTTGTTTTTGATTTATATACCACATATCAGTGAAATCATATGGTTCTCTGCATTTTCAGTCTGACTTATTTCGCTTAGCATTATAATCTCAAGATCCAACCATGTTGTCACAAATGGTCCTATTTCATCTTTCCTTCAGCTGAATAGTATTCTGTTGTGTATATATACCACAACTTCTTTATCCATTCATCTTATTGAAGGACATTTTCGTTGTTTCCATGTCTTGGCCACCGTAAATAAAGCTGCAATGAACATTGGAGCACACATGTTTTTATGGATAAATGTTTTCAAATTTTTTGGGTAGATACCCAGGAGAGGGGTTTCTGGGTCATGTGGTAATTCTATTCGTAATTTTTTGAGGAACCTCCGCACTGCCTTCCATAACGGCTGCACCAATCTGCATTCCCACCAACAGTGTATGAGGGTTCCTTTTTCTCCACAGCCTCTCCAACACTTGTTACTATTTGAATTCTAATAATAAAAGATGCATGTTGATCAGAGGCAGGGGACACCCAGAATGATCCCTGGGGTCCCTTCTCTGCTCCTTACGCCATTGAGCACAGTGTCCCCTGGTGGTCAGCTCCAACACTGCAGCCCCAGGCAGGAAAATCAGAAATCAAAACACGCTGTGTTTGGGGTCCTCAAAGCAATTGGTTCATCAGGGCCCAAGGGGGAAAGGCACTGCACCTGTGGGCTCCAGGGGGATGTGAGGGACCCCAGAAGCTTCTCTGGCTCCCCTCTTTCCCTCCACTGTTCTGATGTGTCCAGTTCACTCACAGGGCCTCTCACGCCATCCACTGCAATGATTTCCCCCACTTCTAAATGAGGAGCCTGAGTCCCCAACAAATATGTCCCTGGTGCCTGGGCAAGTGGTCCTTTGCTCTGCCACATTCTGCATGATGCAGGTCCTGAGTCCCCAAGCTCCTAGGCTGCCCTGTGCTCAGAAGAACTTCAAGGAGTGGAAAGCGCTTTCCAGGGACTGGGGGCATCCTGGGTCGTGACAGAGAACCAGGTCGACAGACTCTCCTGCAGGTCACGGGACTCTTGGTGTCACCCTGCCTATGTGCCCCACATCACAGGGGAGTAAGCTGAGGCTTTCCACACTGGGGGCGTCCCCTCCTGGTGACAGGTTCCCAGAGTGGAGGACACAGGACCCAGACCTTGTTCTCTCCAGGTGCCCAGAGATGACCCTGTCTCAGGCAGACCCCTGGGCACTTCGGGGTTACCCTTCCCATTAGCCTGGTGTGTCTCCCCTCCCCATCTATGGGCCCTGGGCATGGTGCCCAGAGACTGGATGCCCCTGCCCCACGGCAGAGCTGCCTCCAACTTCTTTTTTCTCTCCCTGTTGTCATCTCCTCAGTGTGCACTCCCCTTCTGACCCCCAGCTGGGCAGTGTGTGTGTGTGTGTGTGTGTGTGTGTGTCTTGGTGGGGATGCCCTGAGGAAAGAACCACACATGGGAGGGGGCCCCAAGGTTCTCAAGGGCTCTCATTTCCAAAACAAACCCTGTGGGAGTGTTAAGCCAGGGCCCAGGATCAGATGTAGGTCATGGCCATTGAAATACAGACTGGGGACATAGCAGGTGTAGTCAGCCATGTAGTACAAACCACATGCAGACTGTGGGAGTGACATCCCTTGTCAGGACCTCTGCAAGGATTAAGGGTGCCAAGTAGACTCCCGAGCTGCAGACAGGCTTCTAGGATGCTTGAGGCACTGTCCTTCAGCAGATTGAAACCCTCAAAATTGTAATGATCACATAGACAGAAAGATGCCTATTTCCTGAGGAAATGGGCATGTGGTTTTGACACCTGGATTAAGCTAGAATCCACTACATACAAAACCCACAAAGTGGTTCAAAGAGCTGTGTTGGCAGAAGCAATGATTGAGATGGTGCAAAGCGGAGAAAGGCCTGTGGGGCCACTGACTTTCTGCAGACAGGAAACTCGCTGAGCACATGGCCATGTCCCGTGTCTCCTTCAGAAGTGGCCAAAGCGAGTGATGAACACATGGAAAAGGAAGGCCATCTCAGGGGACAGAGTGAAGGGAACAATGGACAGGGAGCTGCCCCAAGTCACAAACATCAGGGAGTAGCCTCTCCCCCGGGGAGCAAGCCCTGGAAACATTGTCCGGGGGGCTGCAGAACTGCCTGGGACTGTGACTGCCCTGTGTCCCAGTCCTCTCTGACCGGACTGCAGTCATGCACTCTCTGTCTCCTCACGGATGCTGAGCACGTGGGAAGCTAGTAACTTATCATTCAGTCCCAAGGTGTGTGACCTAGATAGAGGAGCCTCTGTGGGATGGAAACCACAAGATCCCAGATTCAAGCCTGATGCCCTGATGAGATGAGACTTGGGGGACCTGATATGCAAGATGGGGAAAAGATACTTATCGCGCAGAAGGGGCATAAACTGTGCTGGCCAAGACTGAGAGCTGGAGCAGACAGCGTTCAGGGGCTGGGGCCTGTCACCCCTTCCTGAACCCATGCCCTTTGCCCAGGGCTTTGCAGTCTCTCCCATTAGAAGTAAAGGACATCTCCCAGCCTCCTGACTTTGGGTGTGACAATATGATTTGCTCTGACAAAAATGATGAGACAAAAATGACAGTGCCCCTTCTGAGTCTTTAAAGGACTCATGTTTCTTCCCAACCTGCTGTGCCTTTGTCACTGCGATGAGCCACATGTGCCTTGGTTAACCCACTGGTTAGAGGACAAGGGACATGTGGAGCAGAGCCACTCCAGCTGAGCAAGCCCAAACCCAGCCACCTGCTGCCAACCTGACACTGCACTGACAAACCTGGCTGAGATCAACAGAGCCACCCAGCTGAGCACAGTGCCTGATAGTTGACCCCTGCTGACCCTGGATGGAAATGTTACATTTACTTTTGTTGGTTTGTAGCACAGGGATTTCGGGCTTTATTGTTACATGGCAGTGGCTGACTGATTCAATACAATTATTTTCTCCTTAGGTGATCTCATCCAAGCCTGTGACTTCCATGACCAAATATATGCGTGTATCAGTGGCTCCATCCACAAATGTCTATCTTACAGATCTCTTCTCTGACTCCAGCTCCCTACATGACAAGTCAATTCGTACGTCCTGGAGGCACTCACTCCAAACCCAGTCCCCTGGCCACCACCCTGTGGTGTTCCCTCTCCTGTGACTGCAACATCTGTTCATGCCTGCCTCACCCAGTCCCTCCCCCTGCCCTTCCAAACAGCTCCTGAGTTGAGTACAGGCCCATCTCTCCATCACCACCCTCTGGGGGTTTTCAAAGATTGTTTCCTCTTCCAGGAGGCCCTGCACCCCTAGCCCCACTCAGAACTTAGAACTTACTGAACTCCCACCACTCTTCATTGTTCAGCTTACATGGCACTTACTCCAACAAGCTCTTCCTGACCCTTCTTTCCTCACCAGGATTGAGTCAGACCTGCTGTTGTTGAATCCTTGTCTCTTTAAACCTATTTCTCAGAGTCTGTAATTGTGTGCTCAGATGACTGCGTCAGCGTCTGCCTCTGAATAAGGCATCTATTCTATGAGAACTGCATTTGTCTGTTTTGCTCACTACTCCCTCCTAACAGCTAGCATGATGCCTGGCATATGACAGGTGCTTATAAATGTTTGGTGAATGGATGAATGGCTTCCTGAGGAAGTGTAGGATGTCAGGGAAGATAGAAAGTGGTGGCATCGACTCACTGCAGAGGAGACACATGGCAAGGGTGACACCAGATTGGCCTGAGGTCTATTTCACAGCAGCGAAGGGACCGCAACATCTTTCTGTCATGTTATCTGGAGGACACAGACAGAAGGGGCCTGGTTTGGCATCTCCCTGCTCAGCCAGCATGTGCCCTCCTACCCCCATCTCTCAATGATCATAAGGGATCCCTTTGGGACTAGCGTCATGGCCCTGGGATTCACACCATCAGTGGCCTAGGATCACCAAATGCCTCTCAACAAGAAGTTGGATATGAAGACTTACAGTCTCAGGGACCACAAGTCAAGCCCCAAAGGGAAGAGCAGGGGGCTGTGGGAGAGGAAAGAGGAGATGAGAGGGTCGTGGCTGCTGTCAGGGCACCCACAGGGTCTGCCATGAACACATCTGCTGGCTCTCCCTGGTTTCATGGGTACTAGTCTGGGGAGCCATAGAGCAAAAGCATGCAGTCCCTAGTCACAAGCCACAGCGCAGACCTGGTCACATGGAGCATGTACGATCCAGGGCCACCTCCCGCTCCCTATGCAGAGCCTGCCTGGGTGACAAGCCCTGATGCTGATAACAGACCAGGATGGGGACCAAGAAGTACACTCAAGGGTGCCTGCACAACAGGCTCAAATCTATAAAGAGATGGCATTGTCACCCTTTCATCTCTCCTTCCCACGCGGGTCAGCTCTCTAATGGGACAGGCATGTGGGGCCAGGAATGGGGTTGTCCCAAAACCTTGTGACCACTTTTGTGAGCTCCCAAATTTCACATGTCTATGGATTTCTTCACACTCAGGAAGCTGAAAGTGTTCTGTCTGCCTGCGGTTGGGAAGCAGAATCATTATTGGAGTTGTCCACCTTGACTGAGACTCCCCAGGTCTCTCTCACGCCTCCTGCTGTCTCCAACCTGCTCATTCCCGTTTGTTCCCTGTGAGCTTCCCCTGCTTGTGTCCTGAAAGTTGATTACTGCCTCTTCCCCACACCTGTTACTTCCATACCACCCATCTTTCCCTGGGTGGACTCTTTCCTGGTTTCATGCTTGGAAGAGGTGGAGAACTTTGCATCCACTTGACCCCTGCCCCACTCTCAGCCTCTCACTTTATGACCTCCCACTCTGCAATGGTCTCCCCCACTCAACCCTGCTATGGCTACCTGATACCTGCCCAGGTGGTCTCGACATCCAGGGCCCTATACTCTGCCCACCCACTCTGACCATCTGCTCACTCCACAGGCCACACACACTCCCCACCAGCCCCACTTCATCCCTCCCACCTGCCTGCACCCCTCAGGCTGTGACTGACTGCAATGGCATGCCTGTTTTTTCCCCCAAATCAATACTTTGAAGTGGTTGATGGTATTAGGAGGTGGGGCCTTGGGAGGTGGGTGATGAGGTTTAGATGTAGACAGGAAGATGGGGTCCTCAGAATGGGATTGGTGCCCTTAGAAGAGGAAGAGACCAGACCCTTCTCCCCTCTATAGCAGGACTCAGGGAGAAGGTAGCCATCTGCCAGCGAGGAAGAGGGCCCTCCTTAGAAACCCACCATGCTTGCTCCCTGAATTGTGAGAAATAAGTGCCCCTGTGTGAGCTCCTGGACCTGTGGCATCTGTGATGGCGCATGAGTGCGTGAGGCAGAGGCGTCCCCTTGCCAACGCCCTCCCCTCTGAGCCCCGATGTCCCTCCATGGGCCTCCCAGCCCCACACCCTCCACACTCATCACCCAGGATGCCCTGGCCACCAGGGCATGTAGACCAGGCCTTCCTCTTGTCAGTGGACAGCACGTGGATTTCTCCACCCCTCCCCTGGCCTGGAAGAGAAGCACAGAGCCATCCCAGCTAGGACACCTCCCATTGCACTGGAGGACATCCAACGACCTCAGAGAGTCACCTGACCACACCCTCTGGGTTAGGGGAACTTGGCCGGCCTTACCATCCTGAGTCTCAAGGGTCTATCCCTGCCCACACATGTTCTTAAAGGAAAATGAGCTGCTGGAGGGTATAGTGTGGTGAGACTTCCTAGCATATCCCTCTGGCCAGGAACCCGGAGTCACTCCAGCACTTCCTCCCCAACCCATCTCTGGGCTTGGACTTCATGGGCACAGTTACATCTCAACACAGCCTTCTTTTCTTTCTTTTTTTTCTTTTTAGTTTCAGATGCACAAAACAATGCAATAGCCAGACGTTTCACCCCCTACAAAGTGACAACCTCCTGCCCCCAATCTACTGCCCCCCTGACATCGTACTATCTATTACAATTCCATTGACTCTATTCCTTATGCTGAACTCTAGATCCTGTACTATATATATATTATATTATAGTTGGCATACATATATGTATATATAATATGTATATGTACATATACACATATATACATGTATATATGTGTATATATGTGTAAATATATTTATAGTTGGCATACAACACAGCCTCCTTTTTCTCTTTCCTTAGAATTAATGTATGTGACTGGCACCCTATGACCTAGAGGGGGGGCAATAAACTCTGAGTCAGGAAGCCCCTCTTCCCACCCATGGTGAACCAGAGCCACCCAGAAAGACCCTCTTCCCCATATCCTCCTGCCCTCAGATCCTGAGGGAACTGTACATGGTCGGCGGTTACAAGGGTAGGCCCTAGAAACTTCATTCTTCAACTCCAGTGAATTCAAGGCTCTGTTGTTCTGGAATTTTCTGTAGGAGGGCTGATCCCACATCTAGGGGAAACTTCCCAACACCCACTGCTTGCCCAGTGCTCCAAGGACTGTAGCAACCTCTCCCAACATCAGCCCTTTGAATCTCAGGGGCATGAGGCGATGGGGGTTGGGACTGTAGGGACTGTCACTGTGGGATTTCCAGGCTGATTCATGGACACTTCAACCCTTCCTCTTCCTGGATCTGTGATGCCTTGGGCCATTTGAGGTCTACCAAGGATGTGTGGAGACCACAAGTCTTCTCTACTCACCAGGTAAAGGTGAGGGCCACCGTCAGCTGTCCCTCATTGTGACAGCCCTACAGACACCCCAGCTTCCCCTTCTCTCTGCCCAGATGTGGAGGGCACATGCCCAGGTGATCAGGGCCCAAGGAGACACCAGGCTGGGCGGTGGGCACTTTTATTTCTCTCTCAGCCTCCTGGGGCCCCCTGTCCTTCCAGTTCACCCCTGTATCCCATCCCACTGACTCTTCCTGCTGTAAACCCACACTCCCGGACCACTGCAGTCCACCAGCCTGTCCCCACAGCTGTCCCCACAGAACCTTCCACTCGGACAGAGATTCTGTTATTCCAGAACATGCCATGCTCATTCTGCCTCTCCTCTGCCCACATGGCATCTCCAGGCCACCTCAGGTTGCACCTGTCTGGGGTCTTCCATCCTGCATCCCCACACCAAGGGCTCCAGGTTGGTGGGCCCATAATTGTCAGTTGAGTTTTGCAGTCTGACTTGTCCCTGAAAGAGGCCATCAGGCCCTCAGGAATAGGCCCAGTGAGCTGACTGCTGGGCCGGCAGAGCCCATGCCATAGAGCCTCCTGCCACCTTGGGATTCCCCACGGTTTCAGGTTGGGTGCTTGAAAGTCATTGCCAGGGAACATTCTCCCAGCAGCCCTGTCCTTCTTCCCTGGCTCAGGGACTGCACAGGAGGCTGACCTTGTCCAGGTGGGGTTGTAGGATGCCCTGGGGAGCTGCTTCTGTGGCTGGAACCCCACAGGCAGCACCAGCGCCAGGAGCCACATGTGAGGCAGCTGCCCAGCCACTTCCTCAGGTGCCCTGACACAGTGTTTAAATTTCCTTGACTCCTGTTCTGCTGTGGGCACCCAGCTGTCCTGGGTGAGCCCACGGGTAGGGAGGGGGCTTTGAGTCCTCCACCCACAGGGCACAGAGGGCCAACCCTTGTGGTCAGCCCTCAGAGTGATTCAGCTACCTAGTGGGTGCTGCCCACATGGGAAGCCATACCCCCAAGGCCCATTTCACATCTTTTTTCTCAGTGTTGATGATAGCTCCAGGCTAACTGGAATACGACAATATATTTGAAAAATATCCAACTTTAAAGGACTATTTTATTGGATAATATTTTTGGAACCAACAAAAATGTTAAAGAGAATACAAAACACAAATCATATAGAAACACACAAATAGTTTTAAATAAATGAAATTAAAGATGTATAAATTTATTTAAAAATACCTTGAAAAGATGAAAGCAAATGACATTTTGAGAGATTATTATATAATATCTAATCAACAAAAGTTGAGTAGTAAGTAATAATAAATATTTTAAAAATTATTGCAACCAATCTGAAAAATGGGCAAATGGTATGAATAGTGAATTTATAAGATATAAACTGAATAGTAGAGATCTATTGATAGATAGACTCACTTTAATCAGAAATATATTGAGGATTACATCACAGAAATGGTGGCATGGAGAATTCCTCTTGTAATCTCCTGTGGAATTTACAACAAATTGAACAGCTATAATTCCACAAAGGACTCCCTACGTGGCACACAGGCAAGACTAAGAGACATGCAATTGGAATCTTCTAAAGGTGATCAAAATGGGTGAGTGGGGTTGGAGGGAAGAGGGAATTGCAGAGATGCGGGCCTCCTGACTAAGACCTGAGCTTGGAGCTCCCTGCATACCAGAGCTATCGCAGTTGCAGGAGAGGGAAGTGCTCCCCTATGGCCCACAATCCTGCCTGAGGAATCAGCATATAACATGGCTGAACCCAACACTCATGGCAAAGACCTCAGAGCAAAGACTGAGGAAAGAAGGGTGAGAATGGTGGATTAAGTCCTCACTGTCAAACAGAGGCTGGAAGACATAGGCACAGAGCTTGGCTAACCCCCTCCCCACCCTCCCAGAGCTAGGCCCACCCCCACCCTCCCAGTGCTAGAAGCAGAACAGTAGCAGTGTTAGACCAAAAGAACAGAATACTTACACCTCTGAGTGCTGCAGCCCCACAGCCACAGACTCACAGTGCAACTAATTCTGGCAAAAGGGAAGGTACTGTAGAGGCAAGATAACTGTGTACAGGTCAGAGCCACCTGTCACAACCCATACCACACCTGCCCCCACCTATCTGGGTAGATTCCTGCAGGGGTAAACAGAGCCACTGAAACACAGGCTCTGAATCTGGTTGCAGGAAGAGCTTTGAGACTTCAGAAGCTCTCCACATTCTCAAACGGAGGCGGTGCCCTGAGACTCAGGTGACCTGCTCACAGAGAAAAAGTCCACATTCCAGGGAGCCCACCTGCCCCGTCATGTAAGCCAGAACAGTGTAAGAGAAAATATAATGCTACAGCATGAGAGAGAACAAAAGGCCACAGCAGGAGAGAAAACAAAACATTCATATGAAATAGACATATGAAAAAATGCTCAACATCACTAATCATCAGAGAAATGCAAATAAAAACCACAATGAGATATCACCCAGATAGAATGGCTATTATCAAAAAGACAAATAGTAACAAGTGTTGGAGAAATTTGGAGAAAAAGGAACCCTCATACACTGTTGGTGGGGATGCAGATTGTTGCAGCCACTATGGAAGGCAGTGTGGAGGTTCCTCAAAAAATTAAGAATAGAATTACCATATGACCCAACAATCCCTTTCCTTGATATCTACCCAAAAAATCTGAAAACGCTTATCCATAAAGACATATGTGCTCCAATGTTCATTGCAGCTTTATTTACGGTGGTCAAGACACGGAAACAACCAAAGTATCAAACTGTGGTATACTCAAAAGAACACGAGTTGGCCATAAGAAAAGATTAAATAGTACCACTTGCAACAACATGGATGAATCTTCAGAGCGAAATAGGTCAGACAGAAAAAGTAGATAACCATATGTGGTATATAAAACTGAAAACAACAAAAATGCAAGACAAACAAATAAATAAACAAAAACTCATAGACACAGACAATAGTTTAGTGGTTACCAGAGGGTAAGGGAGGAAGCGTTGTTGATGAGGGGAAAGGGCTCAGATATATGGTGATGGAAGGAGAACTGAGTCTGAGTGGTGAACGTACAATGTGATATATAGATGATGTATTGCAGAATTGTACACCTGAAGCCTATGCAACTTTAGTAACAATTGTCACCCCGATAAACTTAAAAAAAAAGTTAAAACAAATGAAAAAAAAAACATAAAAGGGGAGAGAGTAAAGGTCTGAAACAGCAAAGGGGAATGGAGAAAGGATGCATGCTGAAGAATATGGAATACTCTAAGTACGAAACTTTCTTTTACATAAACTTAATGGTAACAACTAACAAAGAAAAAAATCCAGATCTGAAATATATAGCATAAAAAAGAAGAAATAGAGGAAAACTATCATAGAATACCACCACAGTGAAGTGACAGACAACAAAAAGGCAAAGAAACGATGAAGACACCATCCTACCAGAAAAAAAAAAAGATCCTAATATATCTATAATCACCCTAAAGGTAAATGGAGTGAACTTACCAATAAAAAGGCAGAGCATGGCCGATTGAATAAAAAAATTAAACCCAACCATATGCCACCTCCCAGAGACACATTTTAGCTACAAGGACAAACATAGACTGAAAATTAAAGGGTGGAAATTGACACTCCAAGCAAATGGTATTCAGAGAAAATCAGGTTTAGCTATCCTGATATCAGATGAAAGAGACTTCAAGATAAAAAAGGTAGCAAGAGACAAAGATGGACATTTCATAATGATAAAAGGGACTGTACAACAAGAAGACATAAATATTTATGTCATTTATGATGACAAGAAGTCATCAATATTTATCACTCCCAATCAGGGAGCACCAAAATATACCAAGCAACTACTAACACAATTAAAGGAAGAAATTGACCAAAACACAATTATACTGGGGGACCTAAATACATCTTTGACAACTATGGATAGATCATCCAAACAGAAAATAAATAAGGAAATATCAGCCCTAAATGACACATTAGATGAAATGGAAATAACTGACATTTATAGAGCACTTCAACCTAGAACATCAGACTATACATTCTTTTCTGGTGTACATGGAACATTCTCAAGGATAGACAATATATTGGGACATAAAAATAGCCCAGCAAATTTAAGAAGATTGAAATCATACCAACCATATTCTCTGATCACAAGGCTTTGAAATTGGATATCAACTACAAAAAGAATGCAGAAAATCCACAAATATGTGCCAATTAAAGAATTTGCTTTTAAAGAATGACTGTGTCAAAGAAGAAAAAGGGGCAGAGTTCGAAAGATACACAAAAACAAATGAGAAAGAAAATACATCCTACCAAATTGTTGGGTAGCAGCGAAAGCAGTAATAAGAAGGAAATTCATATAATTACAGGCCTATCTCAAGAAAGATGAAAAATCCCAAATGAACAACCTCACGTTATACCTTAAAGAACTAGAAAAAAAAAGAACAAATAAAACCCAAAGTCAGCAGAAGGAAGGAAATAATAAAAATCAAGCAGAACTAAATGAAACAGAGAACAAAACGACAATAGAAAAAATAAATACAAGAAAAAGCTGGTTTTTTGAAAAGATTAATAAAATTATATGGTTCTTGACTTTTTCTGTCTGATTTATTTTGCTCAGCATAATAATCTTAAGATCCATCTATGTTGTCGCAAATGGTACTATTTCATCTTTTCTTTTTTTTGTATTGTTTTAAAGTTTATTGGGGTGAAATTGTTAGTAAAATTACATAGATTTCAGGTGTACAATTCTGTATTACATCATCTATAGATCCCATTGTGTGTTCACCACCCAGAGTCAGTTCTCCTTCCATCACCACATATTTGATCCCCTTACCCTCATCTCCCACCCCCCTCCTCCCTTACCCTCTGGTAGCCACCAAACTATTGTCTGTGTCTATGAGTTTTTGTTTCTCATTTGTTTGTCTTGTTCTTTTGTTGTTTTTGGTTCATAGACCACATATCAGTGAAATCATATGGTTCTCTGCTTTTTCTGTTTGACTTATTTCGCTTAGCATTATAATCTCAAGATCCATCCATGTTGTCACAAATATTCCTATATCATCTTTTCTTACCGCCGAATAGTATTCCATTGTGTATATATACCACAACTTCTTTATCCAATCATCTATCGAAGGACACTGTGGTTGTTTACATGTCTTGGCTAACCGTAATTGAAGCTGCAATGAACGTCAGAGCACATATACCTTTATGGATAAATGTTTTCAGATGTTTTGGGTAGATACCCAGGAGAGGGATTGCTGGGTCATATGGTAATTCTATTCTTAATTTTTTGAGGAACTTCCACACTGCCTTCCATAGCAGCTGCAACTATCTGCATTCCCACCAACAGGCTTTTTCTCCACAGCCTCTCCAACACTTGTTACTATTTGTCTTGTTGATAGCCATTCTAACTGGTAGGAGGTGATAGCTCATTGTGGTTTTTATTTGCATTTCTCTAATGATTAGTGATGTTGAGCATTTTTTCATGTCTGTTGGCCATCTGAATGTCCTCTTTAGAGAAACGTCTCTTCATGTCCTCTGTCCATTTTTTACTTGGATTGTTTGTTTTTGTTGTTGTTGAGTTGTATGAGTTTCACTGATATGTGGTATATAAAACTGAAAACAACAAAATAAGAAGACAAACAAATGAAGAAACAAAAACTCATAGAGACAGGGCCAGCCCGGTGGTTCAGGCGGTTGGAGCTACATGCTCCTAACTCCGAAGGCTGCCGGTTCGATTCCCACATGGGCCAGTGGGCTCTCAACCACAAGGTTGCCTGTTCAACTCCTCAAGTCCCACAAGGGATGGTGGGCTCCGCCCCCTGCAACTAGAAGATGGCGACTGGACCTGGAGCTGAGCTGTGCCCTCCACAACTAAGACTGAAAGGACAACAACTTGAAGCTGAATGGCACCCTCCACAACTAAGACTGAAAGGACAACAACTTGACTTGGAAAAAAGTCCTGGAAGTACACACTGTTCCCCAATAAAGTCCTGTTCCCCTTCCCCAATAAAAATCTTAAAAAAAAAAACACCCAAAAAACTCATAGACACAGACAATAGTTTAGTGGTTACCAGAGAGTAAGGCAGGGGGTGGTAGATGAGGGTAAAAAGGATCCAATATATGGTGATGGAAAGAGAAGTGACTCCGGGTGGTGAACACACAATGTGATATATAGATGATATGTTACAGAATTGTGGAATTGTACCCCTGAAATGTATAAAACTTTAGTAACAATATTCACCCTAATAAACTTTAGTTTAAAAAAAATGAAGATGAGAGATGTTCAAGATCACAGAGCCCCTGAAAATAAAAGCCTCTTGTGTCTTAAAAAAAAATAATAAAAGAAGGTTAATAAAATTGACAAACCCTTGGCTAGACTCACTGAGATAAAAAGAAAAAAGACACAAGTAAAAAAAAAAAAAAATCAGAAATGAAAGTGGGGAAGTTATCACGGATGCCACAGAAATACAAAGAATCATCCAAGAATACTATGAAAGACTATATGCCATCAAAGTCAATAAAGTAGAAGAAATGGACATGTTCTTAGAACATGTTCTTAGAACAGCCTTCCTAGGCTGAATTACAAAGAATTGGAAAATCTATATAGACTGACCAACAATAAGGAAATTGAATCAGTCATCTGAAACCTTCCCAAAAGCAAAAGTGCAGGACCAGATGGCTTCACTAGTGAATTCTACCAACCTTCAAAGAGGATCTAATACCAATAGTGCTCAAACTCTTCCAAAAAATTGAAGAAGAGACAGTACTCCCTAACTCATTTTATGAGGCCAACATTACCCTGATACCAAAACCTGGTAAGGACAGCACAAAAAAAGAAAACTACAGACCAATAGCTCTGATGAATACAGATGCAAAAATCCTAAATAAAATTCTAGCAAATCGAATACAACAATGCATTAAAAAGATTATTCATCACGACCAAGTGGGGTTCATCCCCGGGGCACAAGGATGGTTCAACATATGCAAATCCATCAATGTGATACATCACATAAACAAAATAAAGGACAAAAATCATACGATTATATCAATTTATGCAGAAAAAGCATTTGACAAGATGCAACATCCATTTATGATTAAAACACTTAATAAAATAGGTATAGAAGGAAAATACCTTAACATAATAAAGGCCATATATGACAAACCCTCAGCTAATCTCATAATTAATGGTGAAAAACTGAAGCCCTTTGCTCTATGTTCAGGAACACGACAGAGTTGTCCCCTATCACCTCTACTTTTCAACATAGTGTTGGAAGTCCTTGCCAGAACAATATTCTATAACTCATTTTATGAGACCAACATTACCTTGACACCAAAACCTGGTAAGGTAACACAAAAAAAGCAAATTAGAGACCAATATGAATACAGATACAAAAATCCTAAACAAAATTCTAGCAAATCGAATATAACAATGCGTTAAAAAGAGTATACATCACGATCAGGTAGGTTCACCTCAGGGCACATGGATGGTTCAGTATTTACAAATCATAAAATGTGATACATAAAATAAAGCACAAAAATCATGTGATCATATTAATCGATGCAGACAAACCATTTGACAAGATACAACATCCATTTATGATTACAATGCTTAATAAAATAGGTATAGAAGAAAATTACCTCAGCATAATAAAGGCCATATATGACAAACCCTCACCTAATATCATACTTAATGGTGAAAAACTGAAAGGTTTTCATCTAAGATCTGGAATAAGAAGGATGTCCTCTCTCACCACTGCTATTGAACATAGTACTGGAAGTCCTAGCTAGAGCAATCATGCAAGAGAAAGTAATAAAAAGCATCCAAATTCGGAATGAAGAAGTCAAATTGTCACTTTCTGCTGACATGATTTTTTTATATAGAAAACCCAAAGGACTCCACCAAAAATTATTAGAAACAATAAAGAAACAGAAAACTTGCAGTATACAAAATCAATGTACAAAAATCTACTATGTTTCTATATAACAACAATAAAATTTCAGAAAAAGAAATAAAAACCACCCAATTACTTTTGCAATTGCAACAAATAAAATACCTAGAAATAAACTTAACAAAGATTGTGAAGTACTTATACTCTGTAAACTATAAGATATTATTAAAAGAAATTGAAGAAGACACAAAGATATGGAAAGATATTTCTTCTTCATGGATTAAAACAGTCATCATCATTAAAATGGCCATATCACCCAAAACAATATACAGATTTAATGCTATCCCAATCAAAATCCCAATGGGGGATTTTAAAAAAAATAGAACAAAAGATCATCAGATTCATATGGAATCACAAAGCACCCCAAAAACCAAAGCAATCCTGACAAAAATGAACAAAGCTAAAGGGATCATATTCCTGACTTCAATTTATACTATAAAGTGACAATAGTTTAAACAGCATGGTATTGGCAGAAAAGCAGGGACACAGACCAATGGAATAGAATTCTGAGACCCCAGAAATAAACCACATATGTATGGACAGATAGTTTTTGACAAAGGAGCCAAAAACATACAGTAAAGAAAAGTAAGCCTCTTCAATAAATAGTGCTGGGAAAATTGGAAGGCCACATGCAAAAGAAAGAAATTAGAGTGCTATCAGTCACCACACCTCAAAATTCACTCAAAATGGATCGAAGACCTAAATATAAGACATGAGACAGTAAATTGCACAGAAGAAATCATAGGTACTAAACTTATGTACTTGGTTTTAGAGAGGATTTTGTGAATTTGATCTGAAAGACAAGGGAGGTAAAAGCAAATATAAATAAATGGAACTATATCAAACTAAAAGCTTCTGCACAAAAGAAACCATCAACAAAACAAAGAGGCAAGCAACCGAATGGGATAAGTAATTTGCAAACAGTGCCTCCGATAAGGGGCTAATATCTAAAATATATAAAGAACTCAATACAACTCAACAACAAAAAAACAATCCAATTAAAAAATGCACAGATGATCTGAACAGACACATCTCCCAAGAAGACATACAACCTGCCAACATATATATGAAAAAATGCACAACTTCACTAGCTATTAGGGAAATGCAAATCAAAACCACAATGAAATACTACCTCACACCTGTTAAAATGGCTATTATCAACAAGACAACTAATAACGTGTTGGAGAGACTATGGAGTAAAAGGTATGCTCATACACCGTTGGTGGGAATGTAAATTGGTACAGTCACTATGGAAAACATTATGGAGGTTTCTCCAAAAACTAAACATAGAATTACCATATGGCCCAGCAATCCATCTCCTGGGTTTCTACCCAAAAAATCTGAAACTATTCATCTATGAAGATATATGTACACCTATGTTCATTCAAGCATTATTCATGGTAATCAAGACATGAAAACAACTGAAGTGTCCTTTGATAGATGACTGGATAAAGAGGTGATACATATATACAATGTGAGATTATTTGACCATAAGAAAAATGAAACAGTACCATTTGGGACAACATGGATGGATTATCATGCTAAGCAAAATAAGTCAGACAGAAAATGCCGAGAATCATATGATTTCACTCATATGTGGGATATAATACTGAAAGCAACACAGGAACAAGACAAATAAACAAGCCAAACTCATAGACACACACAACAGTTTAGTGGTTACCAGAAGGAAAGAGGGAAGAAGAGAGGTAGAAGAGGGTAAAAGGGCTCAAATATATGGTGATAGAAGAACTGACCATGGATGGTGAACACAAAATGTAATATATAGATGATGTATTATCTAAGAATTGTATACTTGGAACCTATATAATTTTATTTACCAATGTCACCTAAATAAATTTAATTTTAAAAAGCATCCAAATTGGTATGAAAGAAGTAAAATTGTAACCATCTGCAAATGACATGATACTATATATCAATCTGTAAATATTCCACAATAAATCTACTAGAATTAATAAATGATTTCAGTAAAGTTGTAGAATACAAAATTAATATACAGAAACAGTCTCTGTCTATACATTACTAGCAATCAGAAAGAATACTTAAGAAAACAATTCTATTTCAATTGCATCAATAAATTCAAAAATACCTAAAATAATTTAACCAATGAGGTGAAAAAGCTGTACTCTAAAAAATATGACATTAATAAAATAAATTGAAGATGAAAAGATATACCATGACCATGGATTTGAAGGGATAATATTGTTAAAATGTCTATTTTACCCTAAACAATGTATAGAGTCAGCATAGTCCCTATCAAAATTCCAATGGAGGGCCAGCCCGGTGGCTCAGGCGGTTGGAACTCCGTGCTCCTAACTCCTGCTGAAGGCTGCCAGTTCGATTTCCACATGGGCCAGTGGGCTCTCAACCACAAGGTTGCCAGTTTAACTCCTGGAGTCCTGCAAGGAATGGTTGGCAGTGCCCCCTGCAACTAAGATTGAACATGGCACCTTGAGCTGAGCTGCCACTGAGTTCCCGGATGGCTCAGTTAGTTGGAGCGCGTCCTCTCAACCACAAGGTTGCCGGTTGTACTCTGGCAAGGGATGGTGAGCTGTTCCCCCTGCAACTAGAAATGGCCACTGGACCTGGAGCTGAGCTGTGCCCTCCACAGCTAAGACTGAAAGGACAACAACTTGAAGCTGAATGGCACCCTCCACAACTAAGATTGAAAGGACAACAACTTGACTTGGAAAAGAGTCCTGGAAGTACACACTGTTCCCCAATAAAGTCCTGTTCCCCTTCCCCAATAAAATCTATGCAATTTTACTAACAATTGTCACCTCAATAAATTTAATAAAAAATAAAAATAAAAATCTTAAAAAAAAAAAAAACAATGGAATTTTTCACAGAACGAGACCATATTCCTAAAATTTATATGGAACCATAAAAGTCCCCTAATGGCCTGTGGGGACAGAGCCCCAGAGAGTAGTTTACAGGCTCTCGGCCTCACATGAAGGGGTACAGGCTCCGGTGGTGAATGGCCGTCGGCTGTGGCCGGTTAGCCAATTGGCCACTGGTATAACTGCTGCAACTACGGAGGACTGCCGAGGATTGCCGAGGAGCCGAGCAGAGCCGAGCAGAGCCGAGCAGAGCCGAAGAGAGCGGAAGAGGAGAGCCGAGAGAGAGGAACAGAGGAGAGAGTGGAGAAGAGTCGTCGATCGGTCGGTCGGTTGGTGGAAAAGCGGATGGCAGGTCGGCGTCCGGTGGGCCCAGCCTCCAGTGAGACCGTGGTGGTATGGCTCCCCTACCTATGGCTCCGTGGGTGTTCCTTGTTGGCCTCACCGTATCCTGCGTTCTTATGTGGGGAGCGGGACCAGAGACCCCGCAGGCTGCCCTGCACGACATGGCCTAAGAAACCTTGTGGAAGAAACAAAGTTGGCGGTATCATGCTTCATGATTTCAAGCTATACTACAAAGCTGTAGTAATGAAATAGTATGATACTGACAGAAAACAGACACATAGATTAATGGAGCAGAATAGAGAGCCTAAAAATAAACCTGCAGTTATATGGTAAATTAACCTGTGAAAAAGAAGGCATGAATGTAGAATGGGGAAATGACAGTTTGTTCAATAAATGGTTGTAGAGAAACAGGACAGATACATGTATAAAATGAAACTGGATCACTTTTTTAAATTTTCAATTACAGTTGATATTCAATACTATTTTATATTAATTTTGGATGTACAATATAGTGATTAGGCACTTACATAATTTGTGCAGTGACCCCCCCCCCCCATTAGTCTACTAACCACCTGGCATCACTCATAGTTATTACAACATTATTGACTTATTGACTATATTCCCTCTGCTATATTGGAACACTTTCATATACCATATACAAAAATTTACTCAAAATAGAATAAACACTTGAACATAAACCCTGAAAACATAAAATTTTTAAAAGAAAACATAACTTCCGGAAAAATGGTGGCGTGAGGTGAGCCTCTGTAAAGCTCCCCTGGAATTTACAAAGAATCGAACAACAAAAACTCCACAAAGGACTCCCTGCACAGCAGACAGGCAACATGAAGAGGCCCACTACCGACTGAAATCACCTACAGGTGGGAGATTCGCGCGAGTGGAGGGAGGAGGAGGAAAGGGAGAAGCGCGCGGAGACGGAGCCGCGGGGGCGCAGGATGCAGACCTCGCTCAGTGCGCCGAGCTCGCTGCTTCCCGGAGCTACCGCAGCTGCGGGAGATCGGACTGCTAGGGCTCCGCCAGGGCTCCACAGGGCTGAGGGGACAGCATATAACACGGCTGAACCCAACGCTCACGGCAGAGACCTCGGAGAAAAGACTGAGGGAAAAAGGCTGAAAACGGTGGTTTAAGCCCGCACTGCAGAGCAGAGAATGGAGCCTTAGGCACTGAGACCAGCCGCCCCCTCCCTCCCCTCCCAGAGCTCGCCCCGCCCCCACCTGCCCGGTGCTAGAAGCGAAACAGTAGCAGTGTCAGATCAAAACAACAGAAAATTTGCTGTTTTGAGATCTGTGGACCGCAAACACAAATTCACAGCCCAACTAGTTCCAGCAAAGGGGAGAGACCTGTGGAAGCAGGACCGGCTGTGGTGGTGGTCGCCGCCATTGCTCTGGGCCACCTCTCACAACTCACCCCACCCCTGACCCCACCTATCTGGGCGGATCCCTGCAGGAGTAAACAGAACTGCTGAAATATACGGGCTCTGAATCAGCAGCTGGAAGAGCTTTCGAACATCAAAAGCTCTCCGCATACCCACCGGGAAACTGCGCTCTGTGACCTAGACGAACTATTAACAGAGGAGAAGCCCGTCTCCCAGGGAATCCCCCCTTTGCGTGAGAAGTTGGAATAGTGCAGAGAAAACATAGCATTACTGTGTGGGAGAAGAAAAATAAGTTGCAGTTGGAGAAATAATAAAACATTCTACCAACAAGTACTGGCAAACAAAAGAAAGACCGCTTTCTATCAACCTGTTGCAGAAGTCACTCCTGTAGATGTCTAGGAAGAGAAATAGTAAACCAGTAATCACCATGAATAACCAAGGCAACAAGATAGCTCAGAAAGAAAGTGAAAAATCTCCAGAGAAGGCACTTAAAGATACAGAAATATGTGACTTAAATGACAGAGAATTCAAGATTGCAGTTCTGAAAAAACTCAACGAGATACAAGAAAACACAGATAGGCAGTTAAAGGAACTCAGAAACTCAATCAAAGAGCAGCATGAGCATTTTACGAAAGAGATTGAAATCTTAAAAAAGAACCAAATAGAATTTCTGGAGATTAAGAACTCAATAGAAGAAATTAAGAATGAAATAACCAGCTTAGGTAGTAGAGTTGACCAGATGGAGCAAAGAATCAGTGACATCGAAGATAGAAACCTGGAAATGACACAAATTGAAGAAGAAAGAGACTTGAGACTTAAAAGAAATGAAAGAACTCTACAAGAACTTTCTGACTCCATCAGAAAGAGCAATATAAGAATAATGGGCATACCAGAAGGAGAAGAAAGAGAGAAGGGAACAGAGAATATATTCAAACAAATTGTCGATGAGAACTTCCCAAATTTGTGGACAGAACTGGACCCTCGAATCCAAGAAGCAAACAGAACACCTAGTTACCTCAATCCCAACAGACCTTCTCCAAGGCACATTGTATTGAAGCTGTCTAAAATCAACGACAAAGAAAGAATCCTCAAGGCAGCCAGGGAAAAGAAGACAGTAACTTACAAAGGAAAGCCCATTAGATTATCATCAGATTTTTCAGCAGAAACTCTACAAGCCAGGAGGGAGTGGAACCAAATTTTCAAACTATTGAAAGAGAGAAACCATGAGCCAAGAATAATATATCCAGCAAAGATATCCTTTAGATATGAAGGAGGAATAAAGACCTTTCCAGACATACAGAAGCTGAGGGAATTTTCTAATACACGACCTGCACTACAAGAAATACTAAAGGAGGCTATTCGACCACCATCAACAGGGACAATTTGTGGCAACCACAACTCAAAAAGGGGGAGAGTAAAGGCCTGAACCGGAATATGGGAATGGAGAAAGTAAGCGTGCTGAAGAAAATGGAATACTCTAAATATCAAACTTTCTTTTACATAAACTTAAGGGTAACCACTCAAAATAAATCCAGAATTGAAATATATACTGAAATAAAAGAAGAAACAGAGGGAAACATCATAGAATACCACCACACAGAAATAATAGACAACAACAAAAAGGCAAAGAAACAATGGAGACACAACCTTACCAGAAAACTAAGGATAGAATGACAGGAAATCCTCACATATCAATAACCACCCTAAATGTAAATGGACTGAACTCACCAATAAAAAGGCACAGAGTAGCAGATTGGATCAAAAAACTAAACCCAACCATATGCTGTCTCCAAGAGACACATCTCAGCTACAAGGACAAGCATAGACTCAAAGTGAAAGGGTGGAAATTGATACTCCAAGCAAATGGTACCCAGAGAAAATCAGGTGTAGCCATAATGATATCAGATGAAACAGACTTCAAGGTGAAAAAGATAACAAGAGACAAAGATGGACATTTCATAATGGTGAAGGGGACTGTACAACAAGAAGACATAACAGTCATCAATATTTATGCCCCCAATCAGGGAGCATCGAAATACACCAAGCAACTACTAACAGAACTAAAGGGAGAAATTGACCAAAACACAATTATACTAGGGGACTTAAATACATCATTGACAGCTATGGATAGATCATCCAAACAGAAAATAAATAACGAAATAGTAGCCCTAAATGACACATTAGATGAAATGGACATAATTGACATTTATAGAGCACTTCATCCTAAAACATCAGACTATACATTCTTTTCTAGTGTACATGGAACATTCTCAAGGATAGACCATATATTGGGACATAAAATCAGTCTCAACAAATTTAAGAAGATTGAAATCATACCATGCATATTCTCTGATCACAAGGCTTTGAAATTGGATATCAACTGTAAAAAGAAAGCGGGAAAAAACACAAATACATGGAGATTAAATAACACACTTTTAAAGAAGGACTGGGTCAAAGAAGAAATTAGAGGAGAGATCAAAAGATACATAGAAACAAATGACAATGAAAATACATCCTACCAAAATTTTTGGGATGCAGCGAAAGCAGTTTTAAGAGGGAAATTTATCTCACTACAGGCCTATCTCAAGAAACAAGAAAACTCCCAAATAAATAACCTCATGTTACACCTTAAAGAACTAGAAAAAGAAGAACAAGTAAAACCCAAGGTCAGCAGAAGAAAGGAAATAACAAAAATTAGAGCAGAACTAAATGAAATAGAGAACAAAAAGACAATAGAAAAAATTAATATGACAAAGAGCTGGTTCTTTGAAAAGATTAACAAAATTGACAAACCCTTGGCTAGACTTACTAAGATAAAAAGAGAGAAGACACTGATTAACAAAATCAGAAACGTAAAAGGGGAAGTTATCACGGACACCACAGAAATACAAAGGATCATCCAAGAATACTATGAAGGACTATATGCCACCAAATTCAACAACCTAGAAGAAATGGACAAGTTCTTAGAAACATATAGCCTTCCAAGGCTGAACCATGAAGAACTGGAAAATCTAAACAGACCGATCACCAGTAACGAAATTGAATCAGTCATCCAAAACCTTCCCAAAAGCAAAAGTCCGGGACCAGATGGCTTCACTGGTGAATTCTACCAAACCTTCGAAGAGGATCTAATACCAATTCTGCACAAACTCTTCCAAAAAATTGAAGAAGAGACAGTACTCCCTAACTCATTCTATGAGGCCAACATTACCCTGATACCAAAACCTGGTAAGGATCACACAAAAAAAGAAAACTACAGACCAATATCTCTAATGAATACCGATGCAAAAATCCTAAATAAAATTCTAGCAAATCGAATACAACAATGCATTAAAAAGATTATTCATCACGACCAAGTGGGGTTCATCCCCGGGGCACAAGGATGGTTCAACATACGCAAATCCATCAATGTGATACATCACATAAACAAAATAAAGGACAAAAATCATATGATTATATCAATTGATGCAGAAAAAGCATTTGACAAGATACAACATCCATTTATGATTAAAACACTTAATAAAATAGGTATAGAAGGAAAATACCTTAACATAATAAAGGCCATATATGACAAACTCTCTGCTAATCTCATAATTAATGGAGAAAAACTGAAGCCCTTTGCTCTACGTTCAGGAACACGACAGGGATGTCCCCTATCACCTCTGCTTTTCAACATAGTGTTGGAAGTCCTTGCCAGAGCAATCAGGCAAGAGAAAGAAATAAAAGGCATCCAAACTGGGAATGAAGAAGTTAAATTATCACTCTTTGCAGATGACATGATGCTATATATAGAAAACCCTAAAGACTCCACCAAAAAGCTATTAGAAACAATCAACGAATACAGTAAAGTTGCCGGCTACAAAATCAACGCACAAAAGTCCATTGCTTTCCTATATACTAACAATGAAATCTCAGAAAAAGAAATACAAAAAACAATTCCTTTTGCAATTGCAGTAAAAAGAATAAAATACCTAGGAATAAACTTAACCAAGGATGTGAAAGACCTATATGCTGAAAACTATAAGACATTTTTGAAAGAAATTGAAGAAGACACAAAGAAATGGAAAGACATTCCGTGCTCATGGATTGGAAGAATCAACATAGTTAAAATGGCCATATTACCCAAAGCAATATACAGATTCAATGCAATCCCCATCAAAATCCCAATGGCATATTTTAAAGAAATAGAACACAAAATCATCAGATTTGTTTGGAACCACAAAAGACCCCGAATAGCCAAAGCAATCTTAAGGAAAAAGAACAATAATGGAGGTATCACATTTCCTGACTTTGGCTTGTACTACAGGGCTACAATAATCAAAACAGCATGGTATTGGCAGAAAAACAGACACATAGACCAATGGAATAGAATTGAGAACCCAGAAATAAAACCACACAAATATGGACAGATAATTTTTGACAAAGAAGCTAAAAACATACAATGGAGCAAAGACAGCCTCTTCAATAAATGGTGCTGGGAGAATTGGATAGCCACGTGCAAAAGAATGAAACTGGACTGCTATTTGTCACCATGTACCAAAGTTAATTCAAAATGGATCAAAGACTTAAGCATAAGACCTGACACAATAAACTGCATAGAAGAAAACATAGGTACTAAACTTATGGACCTTGGGTTCAAAGAGCATTTTATGAACTTGACTCCAAAGGCAATGGAAGTAAAAGCTAAAATAAACGAATGGGACTATATGAAACTTAAAAGCTTCTGCACAGCAAAAGAAACCATTGACAAAATAAAGAGGCCACCAACTGAATGGGAGAAGATTTTTGCAAACAGTGCCTCCAATAAGGGGCTAGTATCCAGAATATACAAGGAACTCATGCAACTCAACAACAAAAAAACAAACAACCCAATTGAAAAATGGGCAGAGGACTTGAAGAGACATTTCTCCAAAGAGGACATACAAATGGCAAATAGACATATGAAAGAATGCTCAACATCACTAATCATCAGAGAAATGCAAATCAAAACCACAATGAGATATCACCTCACCCCAGTCAGAATGGCTATCATCAACAAGACAAATAGCAACAAGTGTTGGAGAGGCTGTGGAGAAAAAGGAACCCTCATACACTGTTGGTGGGAATGCAGACTGGTGCAGCCGTTATGGAAGGCAGTGTGGAGGTTTCTCAAAGAATTACGAATGGAATTGCCATATGACCCAGCAATCCCTCTCCTGGGTATCTACCCAAAAAATCTGAAAACATTTAGAGATAAAGACACGTGTGCTCCAATGTTCATTGCAGCTTTGTTTACGGTGGCCAAGACATGGAAACAACCAAAATGTCCTTCGATAGATGAATGGATAAAGAAGTTGTGGTATATATACACAATGGAATACTATTCGGCTGTAAGAAAAGATGATATAGGAACATTTGTGACAACATGGATGGATCTTGAGAGTGTAATGCTGAGCAAAACAAGTCAGACAGAAAAAGCAGAGAACCATGTGATTTCACTGATATGTGGTATATAAACCAAAAACAACAAAAGAACAAGACAAACAAATGAGAAACAGAAACTCATAGACACAGACAATAGTTTAGTGGTTGCCAGAGGGTAAGGGGGGCGGGGGGTGGGGGGTGGGAGATGAGGGTAAGGGGGATCGAATATATGGTGATGGAAGGAGAACTGACTCTGGGTAATGAACACACAATGGGATTTATAGATGATGTAATACAGAATTGTACACCTGAAATCTATGTAATTTTACTAACAATTGTCACCCCAATAAATTTAATTTAAAAAAAAAAAAAAAAAAAAGAAAACATAGGCAGTAAGCTCTTTGACATTGGTCTTAGCAGTATGGTTATGGATGTGTCTCCTTGGGCAATGACAACAAAAGCAAAAAAATAAACAAATAGGACTACATCAAACTAAAAACTTTTGCACAGTGAAGGAAATGATTCACAAAAGCAAAATATAACCTATTGAAGGAAAGAATATTTTCAAATGATATATCTCAGAGAGGGTT
The DNA here is from genome assembly GCF_057876585.1 of Rhinolophus sinicus. NCBI lineage: Eukaryota > Metazoa > Chordata > Mammalia > Chiroptera > Rhinolophidae > Rhinolophus > Rhinolophus sinicus. The sequence goes on from NC_142505.1 coordinate 67,366,103, forward strand.
TTATCCAAAATATATAAAGAACACATGAAAGTCAACATCAAATAAACAAATAATTCAATTAAAATGGGCAGAGGACCTAAATAGACATTTCTTGGAAGAGGACATACAGGTGGCCAATAGACATATGAAAAGATGCTTAACGTTACTAATCATCAGAGAAAAGGAAATCAACACTATAATAAGATAACCCCTCACACCTGTCAAAGTGGCTATTATTGAAAAAACAAACAGTAAGTGTTGGCGAGGATGTGAAGAAAAGGGAACCCTCGTGCACTGTTGGTGGGGTTGTAAATTGGTGCAGCCACTATGGAAAACATTATGGAGATTTGTCAAAAAAAATTAAAAATAGTTCTACCAGAGGACCCATCATTCTACTACTAGGTATTTACTCAAAATATACAAAAACACTAATTTGAAAAGAAATATGTACATCTATATTTATTTATGAGAACAAAGATATGGAAGCGACCTAGGTGTCCATCAAGAGATGAATTGATAGAGAAGATGTGATGTAATATATATACAAAAGAATATTATTCAGGCATAAAAATGAATGAAATATTACAATTTACAACAACATGGATGGACCTAGAGGATATTATGCTAAGTGAAGTAAGAGAGACTGAGAAAGACAAATGCCATATGATTTCACTTATATGTGGTATCTCAAAAAAAAAAAAAAAAAGCAAGATAAATGAACAAACAAAACAAAACAGAAACAGACCCAAAGAAACAAAATAAACTGATGGTTGCCAGAGCGGAGAAGTGTGCTAGGATAGGTGAAAAAGATGAAGGAAATAAGAGGTACAAGCTTTCAGTTATAGAATAAATGTCATGGAAATGTAAAGTACAGCACAGAGAACACAGTCAATAATATTGTAATAACTTCGTATGGTGAAGATGTTTACTAGACTTATAGTGATGACAACATCATAAGGAATATAAATGTCAAATTACTATGCTGTACTCCTGAAATTAATGTAATATTATATGTCAACTATACATTAATTAGTAAAAAAGTAATGGTTGTATGAAATAAAAGATGTAAAGGACCTCAGAAATAAAATAGGTTGATAGTCTTCCTTCCCCTGCCCTCCCTTTTTGTGTCAAATATGGGACAACAAAATAAAATGATTGCTAAAAGTTAAGACATTTTTGTTTAGTTTCTTTAAATGCTCACATATTAAATTATTCATAAGCAAAGAGTGACTAGAAATAACAGGATCTTCCCAGACTTCTGGATTTGGGAGTTTACCACACAATCCTTCCTAATCACTACTGGGTTTGTTGGACATACTATCCAATCCCTCACATGTGCATACTTATGTTAATATATGTTCTAAAAGGTATTGAGAGATACTGTGGAGCCTTCTGTTACTATATTTTAAATGAAATTGGTAAACAGAAGTAGAGAGACACTTTCCACTGCCTGGAAATCTAGATAATTTCCAAGAATCTTTGATTCACTTTTTTTTTCTCTTACATCTGTGGGGTTGGAGTATTCACTAACAAACAGCAAGACACTAATCATAGGTGAATGCGCTCCAAGCATGGAAGGGAAATACCTTAATTGGAAGAGCAGTGTCTGGGCTCATTACATAAGGCTCCTGGGATTGTGGCAAAAACTTTTAATGAGTTTGGTTAAATTGAGCACCCACAGAGCCTTGTTAAGTAGCCTCCCAATTAGCAATAGTTAAAGCTTTATCATCCCTCCGTGGGAACCAGTGGTTAATTGGAGCTTTAATATTTTAGAAGAATTAAGGGGAATTAGTAAGGATCAGTAAGGATCTTTTATTAACAAACTTACAGGATGCAAAGTTGTGTGGTTGTCATGGCAACACCTGGCAGTGAACTGAGCCTCCCAGCAGTCAAGTGTCCTCTCTCTGAACTGTTAAGTGAATTTAGCCCGTGTCTGGTGTACAATAGTTCAGTTATATTACAAGGTTTGAACAATAAAACAGTGATTCTTGTTGTTTGAATGTAAAGACAAGAAGCCAAAACTGGTTAAAGTCACACACACACACACACACACACACACACACACACACACAAACCTTAGACTGATTATTGGTGTTAAATAAAAGTACATACTTTCACTTCAAAATGTAATTAGTATATCATTCATTATAACGAATCTATGTATATAAAGAAAATATGATAAAAATCTGCCTTCTAGAAATATGCTGAGGGACAAATTTCGTTATCTGACTTTGTAATGTGTCATTATGTATTCCCGAAGAGAGATTTCTTTTGGATAGTTTTTATGACTACCAAGGATTGAACAAGATAATTGTCCTCAATTTTATAACATCTTATCAATCTTATCAATAGACAAAAGTATACAGAGGGTGCCAAAAAATGTATACACATTTTAAGACAGGAAAACTGTATTAAAATTGTAATACTCAATATATACCTATAACAAAAGATGAATACAAGTCATGTTTGACTTCTGCAATTACAAGAGGTGCCCAAAGTGTTTACTATCAGTGTCTAGACACTCCTGATTATGGCGAACTACTGCTTGAGCAACACTGACCAAAATGTCCACTTGTATACATTTTTTTGGCACTCCCAGTATATTTCAAATTCAGAATACTTTAATAGAAAGAACAAATGTATACTATATCTTGAAATATTTCAAATATACAGATAAGAGTGGAAATAATATGACATATTTAGAAATCTAGCACCTAGGTTAAACTTGCTTACAATTTTTTTATTTGTCTATGATACTTTTTAGAAATAAATATAAAATACAGAGAGAAATGAGGCCCTGTGGTGCCTTTTCTAATCCCATCCCCGTGGCCCCTTACTTCTATTGCTATAGCAGTAATAAGTTGCATGCAGTCTGTCAATCCCCTTGTCAATCCCCTTGTGCAGTGAATACTCCAAATTTTCTTTTTCACCATGCTTCCAGATGAAACACAGCAGAAATGATTCTGCAGACTGCCTTGCTTCCTTGGTCCTCTAGAAGTGTTAGCTGTTTGGCTAGTTTGATGTTTGCTCCAGTGATACGAGATGTGAAAGTGAACGTAGGTCACTTCTGTCTGCATCTGATAGTTGTCACTATGAATCAACATTTTAAAAGTGGGAGCAGCAACTTTCTCTGCAGAGGCCTTCCTTGCATCCATTCCTCCTTCCTGTAGATTGTTCCCATGGTGAATTACCTCTGAATTATGCTGGCACAGAGGATGTGGGGTGAAGGTCATTCCTAGATGCCCAGCATGAATTCCTTTACTAAAAACCGTTCTGTTTAGTTTCCTTCACTAATCATGATAGAGGATAAAAAGTGTATGGCTCCATTTTTGGCTAAAATGTATAAATCCACAAAAATTACTTACTATTGCTTGAAATAATTTAAATAAATGATATATCATGCATATTATTATTAACTTTGCATTTATACACAATAATTTTTAATGTAGATACATGCAGAGAGATGCAGTTGAGCAGCATTCATTGGAATTGTGGAATTATGTTTCATTTCATAAATTTCTACCATGCTGTGTTTATCAATTCCCATGTTGATATAAACTTGGGTTGTTCCCATGAACAATACATACATATATTGCATGAACATTTTTATGCATGTGTCTTGGCCTCTAAGTATTACAATATTACACTTGATCTTAGCCAAAAGGCCGAGAAGCGATAAGTATTACAGTATTATGTATATCTACTCCTATCATTGAAATTAAGTATTTTTAAATGCATATTGGTTTTTGTGTTTGTTGAATAATTGCTTATTTTTCAATTATAGTTGACATACAATATTATATTAGTTTCAGGTGTACAACATAGTGATTAGACATTTATATAACTTACAAAGTGATCACCCCAATAAATCTAGTACCCATGTGACACCATACATAGTTCTTACAATATTATTGACTATATTTGCTATGCTATACTTTATTTCCCATGATTATTTTGAACTACCAATTTTACCTTGTTAATAATCTTACTCGTCTGTGAGCTATCTGTTAATAAACTGACAAATAAGGATTCTAATGTATACTGATAAAATTAGGATGGTTGTATCATGTTTTTTAAAAACATATCTGATAGATATTATTGCATTCTCTTTACACATAATCATATCCTGTTTAAATATTAGGTTGCTACAAAAGTAATTGCAGTTTAAAGGGTTAAAAATAATTGCAAAAACTGAAATTACTTTTGCACCAACCTAATAACAAAAGGGTTTTTTTTACTTTTCAAATATTGCACACCACTTTTGTTTTTGTTGTTTTACTGCCTTGTTTAGTGCCTCATTACAATGTAAAATTTTAAAAATTAAAATTAAATAATTATCTTGATCCTGATTTAATTGGTATTTAAGATTAACTGGAAATTATTAAAACCTCCAAATTGCATATGTTTATATTACATATCATGTTTATATTACACATCATGTATATGTATGTTACACGTATACATGTTTTATTTGTTTAATGAAGTTTGCTTTTATTCTTAATTTCTTAAGTGGTTGTTTATTATTTTTAACATCATAAAGTGGAGTTGAATTTTTTTGTTTGTTTGTTTCAGGTGTACAAAACAATGTAATAGACATTTACACCCTTCACAAAGTGATAGCCCCAATCTACTCCCCCAATCTACTACCCTTCTGACATCATATACAGCTGTTACAATTCCATTAACTCTACCCCTTATGCTGTACTCCACATCCTGTGACCATATACATATATATATATATATATATATATAAAATTATATATATATATACATATATATATATATATATATATATAAAATTATAGTTGACATTCATTGTTATTCAGCTTCTCCTTCAGGTATACAGCACAGTGGTCAGGCATCTACATCATCCCTGAAGTGGTCTCTCTAATAAGACAAGTGTCCATCTGGTACCTTAGAAAATCTTTACAACAATATTGATTATATTCCCCAAACTGTCTTCCATATCCCTGTGGCAACCTTGTGATTACCAATTTGTGCTTTCTAATCGCATCACCTTCTTCCTCCTCCCCACCCCCTTTCCATCTAGCAACCCTCAGTTTTTCTCTATATCTCTGAGACTGTTTCTGATTAGTTTGTTCATTTATTCTATTCTTTAGATTCCACATATAAGTGAGATCACATGGTATTTGTCTTTCTCTGTCTGACTTATTTCACTTAGCATAATGTTCTCTAGGTCCATCCATGCTGTTGCAAATGGTAAGATTTCTTTCTTCTTTATGGCTGCGTAATACTTCATTGTATAAATGTACCACAGTTTCTTAATCCAGTCGTCTACCGATGGGTATTTTGGTTGCTTCCAAGTCTTGGCTATTGTGAATAGTGCTGCAGTAAACATAGGGGTGCATACATTTTTTTGAATTAGCATCTTGGATTACTTGGATTACCTAAGAGTGGATTGCTGGGTCATAAGGTAGTTCCATCGCCAGTTTTTTGAGGTACCTCCATGCTGATTTCCATAGTGGCTGCACCAATTGCAATCCCAACAGCAGTGCATAAGGGATCCCTTTTCTCCATAGCCATATCAGTAAAATTATTGCTAAGGGTAATGCCTGCAAATTTACTTCCTATATTTTCTTCTAGGAGTTTTATGGCTTCAGATCTTACATTTAAGTCTTTAATCCATTTTTTTATTTATTCTTATATATGGTGTAAGGAGGTGGTACAACTTCATTTTTTTGCATGTGTCTGTCCAGATTTCCAAGTAGCATTTATTGAATAGATTGTCTTTACCCCAATGTAAATTCTTGCTTCCATTATTGTAGATTAAATGACCACATAGATATGGATTTATTTCTGGGCTCTCTATTCTGTTCCATTGATATGTGTGTCTGTTTTTATGCCAATACCATGCTGGTTTGATTACTATAGCCTTGTAGTATGATTTGATGTCAGGTATCTTAATACCTCCCACTTTGTTCTTATTTCTCACTATTGCCATGGTTATTCAGGGTCTTTTATGGTTCCATATACATTTTAGGATTATGTTTTCTATTTCTGTGAAAAATGCCCTTGGTATATTGATAGGAATTGTGTTGAATCTATATATTGCCTTAGGCAGTATGGGCATTTTAACTATATCAATTCTTCCTATCCATGAACATGGTATGTGTTTCCGTTTATTTGTTTCTTTAATTTCTCTCTTCAGTGTCTTATAATTTTCTGAGTACAGGTCTTTTACTTCTTTGGTTAAATTTATTCCTAAGTATTTTGTAGTTTTTGAAGCAATTGTAAATGGGACTGTTTTCTTAATTTTTCCTTTTGATATTTTATTATTGGTGCATACAAATGCAATGGATTTCTGAATATTAATTTTGTATCCTGCTACTTTACTGAATACATTGATCAGTTCTATGCTTTTCTGCATAGAAATGCTTTTTCTGCATCTATTGATATGATCATATGAATTTCATTTTCCATTTTTTTAATGTGGTGTATCACATTAATTGATTTGCAGATATTGAACCAATCTTGCACACCAGGAATAAATCCCATTTGATCTTAGTGTGTAATCTTCTTAATGTATTGCTGAATTCTGTTTGCTAATATTTTGTTGAGGATTTTTGCATCTATGTTCATGGATATCGGCCTGTAGTTTTCTTTTTTTGTAATGCCTTTGTCTGATTTTGGGGTCAGGGTGCTGGTGGCCTCATAAAAGTTTGGGAGCCTTCCCTCTTTCTGGATTTTTTGGAATAGTTTGAGTAGAATAGGTGATAATTCTTTTTTTAATGTTTGGTAAAATTCACCTGTGAAGCTATTGAAGCTATCTGTTCCAGGGCATTTGTTTTTTGGGAGTTTGTTGATTACTGATTCAATTTCCTTGGTAGTAATCAGTCTATTCAGATTTTCCGTTTCTTCTTGAGTTAGCCTTGGAAAGTTGTATGCTTCTAGAAAATGATCCATTTCTTCCAGATTGTCTAATTTGTTGGTGGATAGTTGCTTGTAGTATTTTCTTAAATATGTTTTGTATTTCTGTGTTGTCTGTTGTCACTTCTCCTCTTTCATATCTGATTTTATTAATTTGGGTCCTCTCTCTTTTGTTAAATGAGTCTGGCTAAAGGTTTGTAGATTTTGTTTATCTTCTTAAAAAAAACCAAACAGTTCTTGGTTTCATTGATCTTTTGTATGTTTATTTATTTATATACATATATATATTTTTTTTTTTTGGGTCTCTATTTCATCTATTTCCATTCTGATCCTTCCTATCTCCTTCCTTGTACTCCCTTTGGTGTCAATTTGCTGTTCTTTTTTCAGTTCCCTTAGGTGTAAGAATAAACTGTTGATTTGAGATTTTTCTTGTTTCTTTAGGTAAGCCTGCAGTGCTATGAATTTCCCTCTTAGGACTGCTTTCATTGCATCCCACAAATTTTGGGTCATTGTGTTTTCATTTTCGTTTGTCTTGCGGTATCTTTTGATTTCTTCCTTGATATCATTGTTGACATTGTTTAATAACATGTTATTCAGAGTTCACATACTCCTGTGTTTTCCAGTATTTTTCTTTCAATTGATTTCTAATTTCATAGCACTGTGCTAAGAGTAGATGCTTGATATTTCAATTTTCTTAAATTTATTGAGATTTTTTTTATTGCCTAACATGTAGTCTATTTTGGAAAATGTTCCATGTGTGTTTGAGAAGAATGTGTATTCTGCAGCTTTGGGGTGAAATGCTCTAAAAACATCAATTAAATCCAACTGATCTAATGTGTCAATGAAAGCTGCTGTTTCCATATTGATTTTCTGTCTGGAGAATGTGTCCCTTGTTGTCAGTGATGTGTTGAAGTCCTCTACTATGATAGTGTTACTGTTGATCTCTGTCTTTATTTGAGACCATATCTGTTTTATGCATTTAGGTGTTCCTATGTTGGGTGCATAGATGTTTACTAGGGTTATGTCCTCTTGTTAAATTGATACCTTTATTATTATGTAGTGCCCTTTGTCTTTTATTATATTCTTCATTTTAAAGTCTATATTGTCAGACATAAGTATTGCTACTCAAGTTTTTTTTTTCTCATTTCCATTTGCATGAAATATCTTACTCCATCCCTTTACTTTCAGCATGTGTGTGTCTTTTGATCTGAGGTGAGTCTCTTGTATACAGCATACGCAAGGTTCTTGTTTTCTTATCCACTCAGCCACCCTATGTTTTTGATTGGAGCATTTAATCCATTTACATTTAAAGTGATTATTGAGAGGTACATAGTTATTGCCATTTTGTTATTTGTATTTCTGGTCTTCATTAGTTAGATTGTTTTCATCTATCTTCTGTTTACAGAGGCCCTTTTAACATTTCCTGCAATGCTGGCTTGTGGTAATGAATTCCTTTAGCTTATTGTTTTCTGGGAAGCTGTTTATCTCTCCTTCAATTTTAAATGATAGCCTTTCTGGATAAAGCAATCTAGGTTGTAGGCCTTTGTTTTTCATCACTTTGGATTACCTCCTGCTGCTCCCTTCTGGCCTGCAAACTTTCTGTAGAAAAGGCAGCTGATAGTCTTATGGGAGCACTCTTGTAAGTAACTCACTGTCTGTCTCTTGCTGCTTTTAGGATTCTCTCTTTGTCTTCAACCTTTGCCATTTTAACTATAATGTATCTTGGTTTGGGCCTATTTGGGTTCATCTTGGTTGTAACTCTCTGCACTTCCTGGGATTGTATGTCAATTTCCTTCACCAGGTTAGGGATGTTTTCAGGCATTATTTCTTCAAATATGTTCTGGTCCCTTGCTCCCTCTCTTCTTTTTCTGGCATTCTATGATGCGCATGTAGTTGCACTTGATGTTATTCCACAGTTCTATTAAACTATTTTCATTGTTTTTTATTCTTTTTTCTTTTTGTTGTTCTGATTGGGTGATCTCTGCTACCTTATCTTAGAAATCACTGATTTGATCTTTTGCTTCATCTAATCTGCTGGTAACTCCTTCGAGCGTGTTCTTTATTTCAGTTATTGTATTCTTTAGTTCTAACTGGTTTTTTTTTTTTTTTTTTATGGTTTCTCTATGCTTCTTTATGTTCTACGTTTCATAAACATTCTTATCATCAGTGTTCTAAACTCTGTCTCTGATTGGTTGGTTATCTCTATTTCATTTAGTTCCAATTCTGGATGTTTCTTTTGTTCTTTTACTTGGGAGAGTTTTCTTTGTTTCCTCATTCTGGCTGACTCTCTGTTTTTGCTTCGATGTATTAGGTAGTTCCCCTAGGTCTCTCAGTCTTTGCTGGGTGGACTTATGCAGTATGTGTCCTTTATATTTGAATTTCACCGTCTTCCTATTTACCTGTGTGTGTGCTCCAGAGACGTCCCTTGTGTTTGTGTTGTGTGTATTCTGCTGCTGAAGTTGAGCTTTAATTGCTTTTGGCTTGTGAGTGGGTGAGATTGACTCCCAAACTGATGAGCTGTAAGAATTGGCTATGCCCACAATGTATGAGCTGCTGTGTGAGGGTTGGTCCCTCAAATGAGACTTGGCCCCGATGGGCTCTTGTGCCTGTAGAGAATTCTCTTTGGGTGTGTCACTTGTAGGTCAAACCCAACAATGCTGTGGTTTGATCTGGAGTTGGCCTCTGGGTGTGTTGATTCTTGTGCTACTTGGGCTGGGCCCTTGTGCAGGATGATTTCAGGACAAAACAAACCAACAAGCACAACAACAACAACAAACAAATACACTCACATGTAAAAACAACCAACACTCAACACAAATAAAAATATCAAAAATACAAAAAACAAAACAAAACTAGCCACCCCCCAAAAAAAAAAAATCAATACAGGAAAATGGAATGGAGGAGGAAAAGTAGAGCAAAGAAAATATAAAAGAGAAGAGAGAGAAAAGAGGGGCGCACACACACACACACACATATATATATATATATATATATATATATATATATATATACACATATATATACATGTATATATATATTCCCCAAAAATATATATATATTTACATAAAAACAAACAAACAAAAAAACAGCACCAATCTTAGCTTAAAACAAAACAAAACAAAAACAGCACTAATCTTAGCTGAAGTCCACCAAGCTATCTCTAGTTTGTCCTCTGCTGTACGAAAACTCCTCTGCTTCTTGTGGAGGCAGAGCCAGCCATGGGTGCCCAGAGTGGCCCTGGCAATGCAGTTCTAGATAAGTGGGGCTATGGGGTGTCGTTGTTAGTTTTTACAAAGTCAGTGCAGTTTCTGCTCTCGTCTGCATATACATGCTCTGAGACTACTATAGCTAGCCACAGGGAGGTGGGCTTCTTCCCTGTGTGGAGGTCTCCTGGGTCTTAGGGCACTTCTTCTGTCAGGGGATGTGGAGGGCGTGGGATTTCTGAGCTTATGAAAGCCCAGAGCTGCCTCTGCCACCTGTTGCTGACCCCTGTGTGTGTCTCAGCAGCTCTAATTGCCCTGCCAGGAGTAGCCCAGAAAAGGTGGGAGCTGGGTAGGCAGGTGCTTTTGTCTCCCTGGCCAGTCCAGCAGTGTCACACTCTTCGCAGCCTCTTCCCTAGGTCACAGCTTCAAACTGACTTTTTCTAGTTCTTGAGGGCTGCAACTCCTCTGTAATGTGACACTACTCCTTTCCATTCAGGGACCAGCTTAAGATTCTGGAAAGGCGGGGGTAGGAGGGCTGTGGGAGAGTAGGGGAAAGGATCTGGGTATGGAGTTTTCTCTGCTTTCTGTCTGACTGAGAGAGACCAGCCACAGTTCTCAGCTGAGGTATCTGCCTCATATATGCTGATCTCTCGGCAGGACTGTGGAGCACAGGGAGAGAACCCACAGCCTGGCTGTTGCGATCTCCGGTCTCTGTCCTGGGGCCCAATGTCTCTGGCTGTTGCTGTGAGCTGTGACTCTGCACTTCTCCCTTCCCTCTTCCCCGTTCACCCTGTTTGCCTACCTTCAGGTAATCTGCGTGTCTGTCTCTTAGCTGTTCTGTGTGATGAGCAGAGAATTCTTTGATGAGTCATAGATGTTCAATTTGTGGTAACTTCCTGGGAGAACTGAAAAAGCCCATATCACTGCTGCCATTTTTATGACATCACCTGTCCTCTGCCCATTTTTAAATTGGATTCTGTTTTTTTTTTTTTAATTGTATGAGTTCCTTATATATTTTGGATATTAGCCCCTTATTGGAGGCATTGTTTGCAAATATCTTCTCCCATTCGGTTGCTTGCCTCTTTATTTTGTTGATGGCTTCTTTTACTCTGCAGAAGCTTTTAAGTTTGGTATAGTCCCATTCATTTATTTTAGCTTTTACTTCCCTTGCCTTTGAGGTCAAATTCATAAAGCCCTCTTTGAACCCAATGCCCATTAAGTTTAGTACCTATGTTTTCTTCTATGCAGTTTATTGTGTCAGGTTTTATGTTTAGGTCTTTGATCTATTTTTAGTTAATTTTGATACACAGTGACAGATAGCAGTCTAATTTCATTCTTTTGCATGTGACTTTCCAATTCTCCCAGCACCATTTATTGAAGAGGCTGTCTTTGCCAAGTCCAATTAGACTTGTTAACAAAGTAGCTAAGTATAAGAATAAAGATAGGGAGATAACCAGGGTCATAGATATAATTGGGAAATAATTAGTTATAGATGGTAGTTAAACTCCTGTGGCTGGAAGAGATGACTGAATGAGTTTAGATAGGGAAGAGAGTTGAGGACAGACCGTTTAAACAATAATATGTTGCAAACAATAATATGAAGACAGTTCATTAAGAAGTTAGCAAAGGTGATTTCAGTGACATAAGAGGAAGAGAGAGAAAATGAGAAGAGTGGCCCAAAGGAAAAATAAGCAAAGTGTTCTAAGAAAAAGAGTTATTGAAAGTGTCAAAGGTCAATAAAAAGCTGGTAATGCAAACACTCAGAACTGATCATTTACTTACAATATTTAGGCTATCAGTGACCTTATCAAGGATAGCTTTGATGGCATTTATTTAAAGGTGTATTTGATTCACTGTTATTGATAAAGTGTCTGGATTTTGTTTAGAAACATTTCTGGTCTGACCAGGTTGCTCAGGTGGTTGGAGCGCCGTGTTCCTAAGGCCAAGGTCGCTGGTTCGATTCCCACATGAGCCAGTGAGCTGCGCCCTCTGCAGGTAATATTGTGAACAGCAGCTCTCCCTGTAGCTGGGCTGCGGTGAGCAACCAGAGGTTGGCTTGAGCTGCAGCCGGCTGCTGTGTGCTGCCATGGGCTACCGCGTGCCACCATGAGTGGCCGGCAGCCATTGTGAGTGGCTAGCAGCCCATGAGAGCTGCCATGAGCTGCTGTGAGCTGCCGACAGATGACCAGCGACCGACTGCCTCAGCCGGGGGGGAGCGCAAGGCTCATAATACCAGGATGGGCCAGGGAGCTGTATCCTACACAACTAGACTGAGAAACAATGGCTTGAACTGGAGTGGGGAGGGGAAGCGGAAGAAGGGGGTAAAAAGTTAGTATTTAAAAAAAAAAAGACGAAACTTTTCCATCCTGTCTTGTACATTGAATAAACACATATGAATAAAACCTAAGCAAATGCCATATAAGTGGTGCTGGTGTGGGAGAATGATGGTGGCAGTTGTGGGTTTTCCTCTGCTGTAAAAAAAACTTCCTTTGCTCAGCTTGAAGAGGCAGGCGGGCCACCAGGTGCCCAGAGTGCTCCAGGCAACGTAGCTTTAGGTGGGCGGGACCAGCTTCCAGTTTGCTGTGGGGTGTGGTCAGTTGTTTCTATAGAGTCAGTGTAGTCTCTGTCCCAGCTCAAGAAAATGCAATGAGAACACTGCAGAGTTTCTGAAATCTCGAAGCTTCCCTGCAGCTGGGTGCTGAGTCTGTATGTATCTCCACTGCTCTAATTATCTGCAGGGATCTGCCCAGAAAGGTGGGGATGGGGCGGGGTCGGTTGTGGAAAGGCGGTTGGAGCCTGTGACCACAACCAGCCCAATGCAGTATCGTCCCCATCCCAGCTCCTTCCCTGTCACCTGAGTGGACAGGATTGTCAGTGCAGTTCTGAGGGTTGTGGATGTTTTGTTCTTTAACCTTACACTGTTACCTGTTTCTTCTAAAGCCCAGTTCTAACTCTGGGGAGGGTGGAAGCAGATCAAGGTCTGTGAGGGTGGGAGGGAGGCAGCCAGATTCTGTGCCTTTGTTTTCTGATTTCTGCCTGGCTGTGTGGGCTTAAAACTCCATTCTCACCTGAGATCTCTGCCTCAAAAACTGGATTCAGCCTCCTTGTATGCTTATTCCTCTGGCAGGACTGTGGGTCATGAGGGGTGTGTCTGAAACCTGAATTTTCCCCTTTCCTGAGGATGGGGCTCCTTCTGCATCCTGGAGCCCTGCAGCCTGGCCCCAAGGCCCAGCCCATGGCCTGTGTCTTTGCACTTCCCCCTTCCCTCCTCCCATGCCAGCCCGATTTGCCTACCTTCAGTTGATTATTGGTGTGAGACTCTCAGGTGTACTTGTGTGCTATGCATGGAGTATTTCGTTGAATTATAGCTGTTGAATTTGTTGTAACTTCCAGAGATTTCAAGAAGCACTCCTCATGCCGCCATTTCTGTGATGTCATCCACAAAACTCCAACAATTCTTCTCTGCATCATTCCAATTTTAGTATATGTGCTGCCGAAGCGAGCATCAACAACTCTTATGTCTGGGTATCTAGACATGCTGAACCTCGAGATACAGCAACTGCAGTGGCAGCACCTTCGTGCCTTGACCACCATGCAACCCAGTGCCTCAATGTGAGCTCGAGCGGCAAATACCCACCGGTCTTTACTTCTGATGTGGAGAATCCAAGGAGATTTCATCCAGAGCTGTAAAGACACTTGTGATGTCTGAGCCTGTTGTCTAGAATTGTCTGGTCACTGACAACTGTAAAGACAGATACAGTGATCTTGTTTGGTAACCCAAAGGGTTTATTTTGTGGATGCCCCGATGCTATAAAAATGAGGTGGCAAAGAGAGCCCTCTCACATACATAAGGTTTTTAAAGAGACCTGTGGAAAGCCAGTGCTGAGGGCTCATGTGTTACTGCCTCCTCCACCTGAGCATTCAGATTTAAACTTACAAAACAAAGCACAGTAAGATGGCTTGTTTAACCTCAGGAACCAAAGAAGCAGTTTACTTTACCTAATTCAGGCATTGCCAAGCATTGTGGACTTGCCCTACTTTCTATCTAGTTTATGCAGCCCCTAGTTTTATATACTGTTTAAGGTCTATTTCTGTTATCATTGCCACAGACCACTGACTACTTGACTGCAGGCTCAGTTTGCCTCCATTGTAACTTTAAATCACTCTCATACTCATCTTATGGTTGCATGGATGAAAGAATAAAGACCACTGGACTCAAACTACAGAAGGGTTTAAGAAGCATTTTTGTTACTTTCTACTTATGGGATGAAAAGCCAGTTCCCTAATGTTGTTTTTGATCTTTTCAAAATTATTTATATATTTTAAAATTTACAGCTTCTAAACAGATTAACTCAAATAATTAAAATATGTTTTGTTCATAAAATAATTTTGAAAGTTTCCCAACTCATTATGCATGTTCAAACAAAACTTTAACTTTCATTTTCATTTGTTAGTCTGATCATATGTTGCCAGTTTGTTTCCTTTTTTTAAGTACCCAGTAGCTTGAAAGTCATAGCAAAAACTGTCAATTTGGTAATTTAACAAATGCTCTGGTGAGGACGTCATCAAAACGGTGGTATGAGGTGAGCCTCTTGAAATCTCCCCTGGAATTTACAACAAATTGAACAACTGTAACTCCACCAAGGACTCCTTGAGCAGCAGACAGGCAAGACTAAGAGGCGCACTACTGAAATCATCTCAAGGTGGGCAAACTATGAGAGTGGGGGAGGAGGGAAGGGAGAAGTGCGGAGATGGGGTTGCGTGGGCGCAGGATGCAGACCCGGGTCGGTGTTCCGAGCTCGCTGCATCCCAGAACTACTGCAGCTGCGGGAGACAGAAGAACTCGGACAGCTAATGCTCTGCTTATGGCCCACAGGGCTGAGGGGACAGCACATAACACGGCTGAACCCAACGCTCACAGCAGAGACCTCGGAGCAAAGACTGAGGGAAGAAGGCTTAAAGCGGTGGCTTAAGTACTCACTGCTGAGCATAGAATGGAAGCCTTAGACACTGAGATTACCTGGCCCCTCTCCACCCTCCCAGAACTCGCCAACTCCCACCTGCCCAGTGCTAGAAACGGAAGAGTAACAGTGTCAGATCAAAAGAACAGAATATTTGCAGTTCTGAGAACTGTGGTCCTCAGACACAGACTTGCAACCCGACTAGTTCCAGCAAAGGGAGGGAGCTGTGGTAGCAGGACTGGCTGTGGTGGTGGTTGCGCCATTGCTGTGGGCCACCTCTCACAACCCACCCCGCCCCTGTCCCCACCTATCTGAACACATCCCAGAAAAAGTAAACAGAGCTGCTGAAACACAAAGGCTCTGAATCCGGTGCAGGAAGAACTTCGGAACATCAGAATCTCTCTGCATCCCCACACGGAGGTGGCACCAAACGACCCAGGTGAAATGTTCACAGAGGAGAAGCCCACCTTCCAGGGAAACTCCACATTGTGTGAGAAGCCGGAATAGTGAAGAGAAAACACAGCACTACAGTGTGAGGGAGAATAAAAGGCTGTAATCCGAGAGAAAATAAAATATTCTACCAACACCTACTGGAAAACAAAAGAAAAAGCCTCTTTCTATCAACCTGTTGAAGAATCCACTCCTGTAGATGTCTAGGAAGAGAAATAATAAATCATTAATGGCCATGAATAACCAAGGCAACAAGACAGCTCAGAAAGAAAATGAAAAGTCTCCAGAAACTGAACTTAAAGATATGGAAATATGTGACTTAAATGACAGAGAATTCAAGATTGCGCTTCTGAAAAAACTTAATGAGATGCAAGAAAACACAGACAGGCAGTTTAATGAACTCAGAAACACAATCAAAGAACAGCATGAGCATTTTACGAAAGAGATTGAAATTTTAAAAAAGAACCAAATAGAATTTCTGGAGATTAAGAAGGCAATAGAAGAAATTAAGAACGAAATAACCAGCTTTGGTAGTAGAGTTGACCAGATAGAGGAAAGAATCAGTGACATCGAAGATAGAAACCTGGAAATGACACAGAGAGAAGAAGAAAGAGACTTGAGACTTAAAAGAAATGAAAGAACGCTACGAGAACTTTCTGACTCCATCAGAAAGAGCAATATAAGAATAATGGGCATACCAGACGGAGAAGAGAGAGAGAAGGGAACAGAGAATATATTCAAAATAATTGTTGATGAGAACTTCCCAAACTGTGGACAGAACTGGATCCTGGAATCCAAGAAACAAATAGAACACCTAATTACCTCAATCCAAACAGGCCTTCTACAAGGTACATTGTATTGAAGCTGTCTAAAATCAATGACAAAGAAAGAATCCTCAAGGCAGCCAGGGAAAAGAAGACAGTAACCTACAAAGGAAAGCCCATTAGATTATCATCAGATTTTTCAGCAGAAACTCTACAAGCCAGGAGAGAGTGGAACCAAATATTCAAACTATTGAAAGAGAGAAATTATGAGCCCAGAATAATATACCCAGCAAAGATATCCTTTAGATACGTAGGAGAAATAAAGACCTTTCCAGACATACAGAAGCTGAGGGAATTTTCTAACACACGACATGCACTACAGGAAAAACTAAAGGAGGCTATTCGACCAGCTCAATAGGGATAATTTGTGGCAACCAAAAAAATGGGGAGAGTAAAGGCCTGAACCGGAATACGGGAATGGAGAAAGTAAGCATGCTGCAGAAAATGGAATACTCTAAATATCAAACTTTCTTTTACATAAACTTAAGGGTAACCACTCAAAAAAAAATGCAGAACTGAAATATATAATGTAATAAAAGAAGAAACAGAGGGTAAAATCATAGAATACCACCACACAGAAATAATACACAACAACAAAAAAGCAAAGAAACAATGGAGACACAGTCTTACCAGAAAACTAAAGATAGAATGAACAGAAATCTTCACATATCAGTAATCACCCTAAATGTAAATGGACTGAACTCACCAATAAAAAGGCACAGAAAAGCAGTTTGGATAAAAAAAACTAAACCCAACTATATGCTTCCTCTAAGAGACACATCTCAGCTACAAGGACAAACATAGTCTCAAAGTGAAAGGGTGGAAATTGATACTCCAAGCAAATGGTATCCATAGAAAATCAGGTGTATTCATACTGACATCAGATGAAACAGACTTCAGAATAAAAAAAGGAACAAGAGACAAATATGGACATTTCATGATGGTAAGAGGACTATACAACAAGAAGACATAACAATCATCAATATTTATGCCCCCAATCAGGGAGCACCAAAATATACCAAGCAACTACTAACAGAACTAAAGGGAGAAATTGACCAAAGCACAATTATAGTAGGGGACCTAAATACAGCATTGACAGCTATGGATAGATAATCCAAACAGAAAATAAATAATGAAATAGCAGCCCTAAATGACATATTAGATGAAATGGACATATTGACATTTATAAAGCACTTCATCCTAAAACACCAGACTATACATTTTTTTTTCTAGTGTACATGGAACATTCTCAAGGATAGACCGTACATTGGGACATAAAACTAGCCTCAGCAAATTTAAGAAGCTTGAAATCATACCAAGCATATTCTCTAATCACAAGGCTTTGAAATTAGATATCAATTGCAAAAAGAAAGCAGGAAAAACCACAAATACGTGGAGATTAAACAACATACTTTTAAAGAGCGACCAGGTCAAGGAAGAAATAATAGGAGAGATCAAAAGATACATAGAGACAAATGAGAATGAAAATACATCCTACCAAAATTTTGGGGATGCAGCGAAAGCAGTTTTAAAGGGAAATTTATGTCATTACAGGCCAATCTCAAGAAACAAGAAAAATCCCAAATAAATAACCTTATGTTACACCTTAAAGAACTAGAAAAACAAGAACAAATGAAACCCAAGGTCAGCAGAAGAAAGGAAATAATAAAAATCAGAGCAGAACTAAATGAAATAGAGAACAAAAAGACAATAAAAATAGTTAATGTGACAAAGAGCAGGTTCCTTGAAAAGATTAATAAAACTGACAAACCGTTGGTTAGACTCACTAAGATAAAAAGAGAAAAGATGAAAATAAACAAAATCAGAAATGAAAATGGGGAAGTTATCATGGATGCCACAGAAATATAAAAGATCATCCAAGAATACTATGAAGGGCTATATGCAACGAAATTCAATAACCTAGATGAAATGGACAAGTTCTTAGAAACATATAACTTTCCTAGGCTGAATCACGAAGAATTGGAAAATCTATATAGACTGATCAATTGTAAGGAAATTGAATCAGTTGTCCGAAACCTTCCCCCCAAAAAAAGTCCAGGACCAGATGGCTTCACTAGTGAATTCTACCAAGCCTTCAAAGAGGATCTAATACCTGTCCTACTCAAACTCTTCCAAAACATTGAAGAAGAGATAATATTGCTTACATCATTTTATGAGATCAACATTACCCTGATACCAAAACCTGGTAAGGATAACACAAAAAAAGAAAACTACAGACCAATATCTCTGATGAATACAGATGCAAACACCCTAAAGAAAATTCTAGCAAATGAAATGCAAAAATGCATTAAAAAGATTATTCATCACGACCAAGTGGGGTTCATCTTAGGGGCACAAGGATGGTTCAACATATGCAAATCCATCAATGTGATACATCATATAAACAAAATAAAGGACAAAAATCATATGATTATATCAATTGATGCAAAAAAAGCTTTTGAAAAGATACAACACCCATTTATGATTAAAACACTTAATAAAATAGGTATAGAAGGAAAATAACATAATAAAGGCCATATATGACAAAACCTCAGCTAATATCATAATTAACAGTGAAAAACAGAACCCCTTTGCTCTACATTCAGGAACACGACAGGGCTGTCCCCTATCACCTCTGCTTTTCAACATAGTGTTGGAAGTCCTTACCAGAGCAATCAGGCAAGAGAAAGAAATGAAAGGCATCCAAATTGGGAATGAAGAAGTTAAATTATCACTCTTTGCAGATGACATGATGCTATATATAGAAAACCCTAAAGACTCCACCAAAAAGCTATTAGAAACAATCAACGTATACAGTAGAGTTGCTGGTTACAAAATCAACGTACAAAAGTCCATTGCATTCCTATATACTAACAATGAAATCTCAGAAAAAGAAATACAAAAAACAATTCCTTTTGCAATTGCAGCAAAAAGAATAAAATACCTAGGAATAAACTTAACCAAGGTTGTGAAAGACCTATATGCTGAAAACGATAAGACATTTTCAAAATAAATTGAAGAAGACAAAAAGAAATGGAAAGACATTCCATGTTCATGGATTGGAAGAATGAAACTAGTTAAAATGCCCATATTATCCAAAGCAGTATACAGATTTAATGCAATCCCAATGGCATCAAAATCCCAATGGCATTTTTAAAAGAAATAGAACAAAAAGATCAACAGATTTGTATGGAACAAAAAGACCCCGAATAGCCAAAGCAACATTAAGAAAAAAGAACAATGTTGGAGGTATAACACTCCCTGACTTCAGCTTGTACTACAGGGCAACAATAATCAAAATAGCATTGTATTAGTAGAAAAACAGACACATAGACCAATGGCATAGAATTGAGAACCCAGAAATAAAACCACCTAAATATGGACAGATAATTTTCTACAAAGTAGCAAAAAACATACAATGGAGAAAAGACAGCCTCTTCAATAAGTGGTGCTGGCAGAATTGGAAAGCCAAGTGCAAAAGAATGAAACTGGACTGCTATCTGTCACCATGTACCAAAATTAATTCAAAATGGATCAAAGACATAAGCATACGACCTGAAACAATAAACTGCATAGAAAAAAATCATAGGTGCTAAACTTATGGAACTTGGGTTCAAAGAGCATTTTATGAATCTGACTTCAAAGGCGAGGGAATTAAAGTTAAAATAAGTGAATAGGACTATATGAAACTTAAAAGCTTCTGCACAGCAAAAGAAACCATCGACAAAGTAAAGAGGCCACCAACTGAATGGGAGAAGATTTTTGCAAACAGTGCCTCCAATAAGGGGCTAATATCCAAAATGTACAAGGAACTCATACAACTCAACAACAAAAAAACAAACAAACAAATTGAAAAATGGGCAGAGGACCTGAAGAGAGATTTCTCCAAAGAGGATATACGAATGGCAAACAGACATATGAAAAAATGCTCAACATCACTAATCATCAGAGAAATGCAAATCAAAACCACAATGAGATATCACCTCACCCCAGTCAGAATGGCTATCATCAACAAGACAAATAGTAACAAGTGTTGGAGAGGCTGAGGAGAAAAAGGAACACTCATACACTATTGGTGGGAATGCAGACTGGTGCCCCCGTTATGGAAGGAAGTGTGGAGGTTCCTCAAAAAATTACAAATAGAATTACCATATGACCCAGCAATCCCTCTCCTGGGTATCTACCCAAAAAATCTGAAAACATTTATCCATAAAGGCAAGTGTGCTCCAATGTTCACTGCAGTTTTATTTATGGTGGCCAAGACCTGGAAACAGTCCAGTCAAAATGTCTTTCGATTGATGAATAGATAAAGAAGTTGTGGTATATACACACAATGGAATACTATTCGGTGGTAAGAAAAGATGAAATAGGACCATTTGTGATAACATGGATGGATCTTGAGATTATAATGCTAAGCGAAATAAGTCAGACAGAAAAAGCAGAGAACCATATGATTTTACTGATATGTGGTATATAAACTGAAAACAACAAAAGAACAAGACAAACAAATGAGAAACAAAAACTCATAGACACAGACAACAGTTTAGTGGTTACCAGAGGGTAAGGGGGATGGGGGGTGGGAGATGAAGGTAAGGGGGATCAAATATATGGTGATGGAAGGAGAACTGACTCTGGGTGATGAACACACAATGGGATTTATAGATGATGTAATACAGAATTGTACGCCTGAAATCTTTGTAACTTTACTAACAATTGTCTCCCCAATAAAGTTTAATAAATGAAACAAAGAACAAAAAAATCCCCACAAATGCTCTGGCAAAAAGATGGTGAATTTCTACAGTAAATAGATACAAAGCAGACATACACAAGTGTGTGTCTAAGTAAAATAACAGTATAATTTGAAATCATAACTTTATTTTAAAGGTAATATGTAAAGAATTCTGAAAAGGTAATACATAAATAATTCTAAAATCTGTGCTGTGAGAAATTATGATTTATAATATTTTAATAAATTAGACTTATCAACATGCTATAACACATATTTTAACAGGAAAATCAGTTTAAATGCATTAATTATTTTTTCATTTATACAGAACTAATGCATCTTGAACTTTTTTCACTACATATCATACAAAGCCTTTTTTAATAATGGAACTTTTGTCATTATGTACATACAAATGCATTCACTTGTTAAGTGAAATATTTAACCCTAATTAAAAGCCTATGTTAAATGTTAACTCAGCAAGTTATGAGAATGTGGACAGATGCTTATAAGTATTTCTTTTTTAAATCAATTGTAGACTGAGTTAATTCTAAGCTGTTAAGTGAGGGACGTCAAATTGAACGAAACATTTCTTTTTTTAAAATACATTTATTTTTTCCCAGAAATGGAAGAAATATCTCCCATCCAGTAATAGGTGATAGTGTTTTTATGCATGCATCCATCACAGAAAGGAAAGACTGCATTACTCTCAAATTAGTACTATATCTTGCTCCCAAATTTTTCTTATTCATTCTAGGCCCTTTATTTGGACAAGATTTGAGGAATTCTGTACCTATTTATCCCCAAACCATGCCATTTGTGATGCTGTCAGAGAAGCTGATGATTGTCTCCGTAATCACACGTACATGTAAGCACACACACAGGTCTTTGCTATGAAGCTTTGGAGTCCCTCCCACAAGATCCTTTTCTCTTCCTTCTTGTGATTCCACATGCCACAAAGGTAAGTACCTCTGTGTCTCAAAATATTTCTATAACATGTTCAATTCCTCGAAACAACCATGCTCTTCAGTGTAATAATCTGCTAATATGAACTCAATCATTTGGCTGAAATAACTCTATTCAAGAAGATCTTTTAGACCTCTGGTTTGGGGTGGACACAACCCACATATTACATCTTCAGCAAATCATGTAAACATAGGGCAACTTTTATTTTATGTCATTTGTGGATGTAATTTTATAAAGGTTACCTTGCAACTCAAAATTCACATGTAAAATACCAAACACATAGCAAATATGAACCATTTGAAATGGCTTTATAAAATAATGGGAAAATAATTTCCAAACAAATTAGACTCACCTCTGCTGTGGAGAATTATCATCAATGAGACATGTGTATGGTACTGGATCTTTCCGATAGGTTGACTACAAATATTTGCTTACTTCAGTGTTAAGGGCAGTGCTTCCTGCTCCTGGCCTCAAACCATATTTATTTTGAAGTCCTATATAAAAGTCCACTACAGTTTCCTACACCTACAAAATACTTTCTCTGGAACAATGACACATTCAAAGACACATTACCTTTGGAATACAGATTTAAATGTTTCTGAAGAGTAAATGATGTAATGAACTAATTTACCTCCCAGGTATAGCTGAAAGGAGAAGAAATCTGAGTGGGAAGGTTAAGAGATGTGCACTGTTAAGAATAATAGCAAATGCAAGGAATTGCTGAAGGCAAAAACTGGAATTACGTGCCTTGAACTGAACAGAGGTGACTCAATTGTCTGAAATAGGAATATGATTCATTTTTCTTAATTTATGTGATGGTAATAAATTTTAGAGCATTTCTACGTGCTACTAAATATGCTCAGAACTTACATGCATTTACATACATTTCATTTATTATTCAAAACAGCCCTTTGATCTATGTACAACATTCTGTAGGATGCAAACCATGCTAATGTTTTTACTAAGTAGTGTACCTACATTTAACTACCCTAAGGTAGCAGAGTGGAAGAATTTATATTTAAATCACCTTAGATGTGTGGCCCTCAGACTTTAAGGAACATCTGAATTACCCAAAAAGCTTGTTAATTACACCATGGGAAACACTTCCTTATATGGGCCAGGCAAAGCTGAATTTTGATTCTCTTCTGAACTGGGTGTCAATGCTTTGATAGTCTATAAACTCACTGGAGTTCCAATTCTCTCTCTCTCTCTCTCTCTCTCTCTCTCTCTGTGTGTGTGTGTGTGTTTAAGATTTTATTGGGGAAGGGGAACAGGACTTTATTGGGGGAACAGTGTGTACTTCCAGGCCTTTTTTCCAAGTCAAGTTGTTGTCCTTTCAATCTTAGTTGTGGAGGACGCAGCTCAGCTCCAGGGAGTTGAACCGGCAACCTTGTGGTTGACAGGACGCGCTCCAACCAACTGAGCCATCCTGGAACTCAGTGGCAGCTCAGCTCAAGGTGCCATGTTCAACCTTAGTTGCAGGGGGCGGTGCCCACCATCCCTTGTGGGACTTGAGGAATTGAACTGGCAACCTTGTGGTTGAGAGCCCCCTGGCCCATGTGGGAATCGAACCGGCAGCCTTCGGAGTTAAGAGCATGGAGCTCTAACCGTATGGCCCCCTCTGTGTGTGTTTTTAATCCTGTATGTATGTATTCCTTACCCATGTCATACTCTTGGATTACTTTTACAAATAAGCTTTGTGTTCCTCTTCTATAAAATATACATCGCAGCATTGCTTACTTTGTAACATTATTGGAAGGATTAAATTAAATATTTTTAAACTACCTGGAAGAGTATCTGTCCCATTGGAAATGCTGTGTCAATGTTTATTGTTATAATCATGACTTTTTTCCCAGTGGAAAAAACACATATCTCTAGAGCAGAGTTTATGTTGATTATGGCCCAAGTGTTATAAAAAAAAATTGTGTAAAACAAAAAATAAAGCAAGGGAAGAACCATTTGTCTTTTCAGTGTTTTATTTGGGCATTGTTTAACAGGATTGCTCAAAGATTATTCAGTTCTCTGGTTGAATGCACAAATGTTGGACTTACTATTTTCTGCTAATCAGGGCCACAGCCTGAGAAGTTGCATGTTAATGTGAATGCTTGTGTCCAGTACAAATGCAAATAATTTCAGTCCAGTGAGGCAAAAATCAACCAATTTTACTCTAACTGAAAACAAAAATACAAGCATTGTTTTCCCTCCAGACACCAAATGTGTAGTGTCTTTTCCAACACCACTTCTTCAGTATCTGATACCGACTGTGTGTCCTGCAAATCAGTCCAATCCTGACATCAGGTGGAGTGAGGAGTTCATGCAGACGCCACAGATTTTCAGCTCTATTTATCTTCACAACCAAGGAGGCTTTAGAGGAAACAGGCCCAGAGTGAGTAGTTAGGACAAAACAAGGGACTCCCATACCAATCGGGAAATTAACAGGCTCACCTGCCACATCAAGGGTCACCCGCAGCTCCTCCTCTGTGATGAAAAAAGCCTCTTTCCTTTGGGGAGCCACTGGGAACTTCAGGTCCGTTAGTCAATCAGAGCCATTTGTAGGGAAGGAGTTGGTCCCTGCTCCCTTCAGAGCAGGGACAATCCCTCCTCCAGTGCTCTTTTTAGTTTGTACAGGGGGCCTGGCTGCTTTGCAGGATTAGGACATTCCTTACTCCAGTGGTCTGGGCTTGCACATCCAAAGCCTCTTCCAGGGCCTGTTGGAATCACCCTGAGGTGGCTTCAGCCTTGGTTTGTGCATAACTGCGGCCAAAAATCTGTCCTGTCTCTGGCCTCATCTCTACTCTCACTGTTCCTTTCTTTCCTTGTTTTCCTTGTCTTGGTTGTTGAAGACATTTAAAGAAACTTACTAGCCTTCTTTTAAGATCTGAGCCTCTTCATCAGAGATGTAACAAGGGGCCAGAACCATTATAATACCCTGTTAGTTAGGGAAAACATCAGGCCGTGCTTCCTTACACTGGTCTATATTCTGATGCCGAGGAGGGCCCATGAACTCTGGCAGTCCTACAACACAGAAGCTTATATAATTAGTAGCAAAACATAGTCCTTGCTGTTGTGTAGAAACCAAATACCTAATTAAGACAATATAAAACACAGAAAATTATTGATGACACACAATCTTT
The DNA here is from genome assembly GCF_057876585.1 of Rhinolophus sinicus. Taxonomy (NCBI): domain Eukaryota; kingdom Metazoa; phylum Chordata; class Mammalia; order Chiroptera; family Rhinolophidae; genus Rhinolophus; species Rhinolophus sinicus. The sequence continues at coordinate 67,391,231 of NC_142505.1, forward strand.
GCTTTTTTGGCAGAAAACTTTCATAGAATCAGTAGCAGACAAACAGCCTAACAAAGTCTATCTTATAGTATTAGCAGGGAGAAAGCTTAACTCTAATTCTGCATCAGCTTACTTTTGATATTCAAATTTACTTAATCATTTAGCTTATTAACCACACATAAATGCTCTTAAGATTTTTCATTGCAAATTTCTATATCTTTCCCAGTACCTCTTAGTTGTTTTCTAAAGAGTAGTTTTAAGATTTCAGTGGGTGCACAAGTCCATGCAGACTCATTCGACTTGGGTGTTTCCTCTGTAGGAGCTTGCTTCACTTGAGTGTGGTGAACCTAAGGCGTCCCTCCAAGGAACTTTAGAACTGTAGTGTGTGATCAGCAACAGTTCTAAGGGACCAGTCCATTTTTCAGCGAGCTGGTTTTAAGGTCCCCGTTCTTTCCATGTTTTAAGCAGCACTCTGTCCCCTGAGTGGAACAGGTGGAGCAGTTCCTCCGGTGGGTGTTGCAACCTTTTGGGTGTCTTCAGACATAAATGATGGCCTGGTGTCATTTTGGACGGTGCTTGGAAGTCCAAACCTTGGTATAATTTTCTTGAGCAAGCATTTGGCCACGTGAATGGTCTTTTCAGTCTCTGTGGGGTGTGCTTCTACCCACCCTGAGTTCTACAAAACTACAAAAACTAGAAGAACCTAAAATTTCCCTGAGTTCGAGGCATCTGAGTAAAACCAACCTGCCAATCTTTACAAGGGTGTACCCCAACATATTGCACCCCCCTTTCAGTATTACGTTCAGTTTTTTTATTGTTTTTCACACACAACTGGCATCCTTGAGTGATCTGCTAAACAGTCTTAAAAAACTGCGGTCCCCTTAAATGAGGCCAAATCAAATCCATTAATACATCTCTGCCATAATGAGTTCCTTCATGTAAATGTCTTAAAATGGGATACACTAAGGGTTCAGGAAGTAATATCATGCCCTGGGCATTAATTTTCCCCATTGAGTTGGGGGTCACTGTTTGTAAACCCCCATTCTTGGGCATGTTCCTCATCATTTTCTGAAAACTGAGGCTTAAATTTTGATAAATTTACATGAGGTAGTAGTGCCTCTAACATTGGGGTGTCTCGAACAGCTTGTTCTGCTGCTTTATCAGCTTCCCTATTTCCCTGGGTGACCTGAGTGACTCCCTTCTGAGGTCCTGGACAATGCAGGATGGCAATTTGGTCAGGCAGGTTCATAGCTGCCAGCAAGGCTATTGGTTTTGCCAGATATTTAATCTCTTTGTTTCCTGAGGTCACGAGTCCCCATTCTTTTCGTATAGCACAGTGGGCAGGGGCAATCATGAAGACATACTTAGAGTCAGTGTATATATTTGCTTGCTTGCCCTGGGAAAATTCCAGGACCATAGTAAGAGCAATCAGCTTGGTCTTTTGTGCAGAGGTGCCAACAGGGAAGGCATGAGATCCTATTACCTTGTCCAGTGTCACCACAACACACCTGGCTTTTCACTGTCCATTGTCCATGAAACTGCTCCCATTGGTGTAAAGTTCCCATTAAGGGTCTGTCAGTGGAAAGTCAGGCAGCTCTGGTCGGCTGGAATAGACTGAGTCAAGAATTTCCAGACAGTCATATGTCAGGTTAGGGTCCAAGCCAGGGGCCGGTAACAGGGTGACTGGGTTCAATGTCATGGTAGTTCGCAGGGTCACATTAGGATTGTCTAGCAAACTAGCTTGGTATCAGCTATTTGCCCAGCCGTTAGCAAGTATCCTCTCTTTCGTTCCAATAAAACCAGGACTTGGTATGTTACAAACACCATTACTGACTGTCCTACAGTTAATTTTTCTGCTTCTTGTAGGATGTCACAGGTAGCTGCAACTGTCCACAGAAAAGGTGGCCACCTCGTGTTGGTTGATCAAGCCTTTTGGAGAAGCAGGCTATTGTTTGTGGCAAGTCTCCCAATATCTGGACAAGGACTCCTAACCCTATTCCCTCTTTTTCATGTACATATGACTTGAATGGCTTCTGGGGCTTGGGTAAACCTAGCGCTGGGGCTGACATTAATTTCTCTTTGATTCTATCAAAAGCCAGTGGCATTCAGTGTAAGGGGTTCATATCCAGTCCCTTTAAGGATTCTTAAAGGGGCCTAGTTATGAAGCCAAAGTTTGGGATTGATATGCGACAAAATCCTGCCATACTTAAGAATCCCTGCTGCTCCCCCCAGCTGTCTCCTATTTTTAGGGACTTGCATAACTGCTATTGTTTGTTTTTGGCTAGACATTGGGCTTCTGGTACCTTTCCTTAGCTGAAAGCTGAGATAAGTTACTTCCTATTTGCAGCCTTGGGCCTTTTGGGGGACACATTGTGTGTACAATGTGACAGATGATTTAGAACTAAGATAGTGTTGAACTGGCAGGTTTTGAAGTTTGGGCTTGCTATCAGCAAGTCGTCCACGTATTGTAACAAGACTTCCTCAGTTAGCTGAAGGGTATGTAGGTGCCAAGATCTCATTTTAAATGGTCGGAGAGTTTTTAAATCCCTGGGCAGCACAGTCCAACAATATTGAAAGGTAACTCTTGTTTTAAATTCCTGCCATTCAAAGGCAAACAATGATTGTGCCCGTTCATCAAGCAGGATGCAGAAGAAGGCATCCTTGAAAACAATCCAAAGTTTCCCGGCACTGCTGTTAACAATGTGTATGAATAGGGCACCACAGGGTGGATTATCGATTGGTCTTGTACAAATCTATATTCATTCATGTGTGGTTTCTTAATTGGCAAAATGGGAGTATTATTTTTGATGTGACCTTATAGCTCCCTCCTTTAGCTTTATTTTTATTGGTTGTGCATTAATAGCTTTTCCAGGTGCCCTACCTGCCCAAATGGCTGTACTCACCACTTCGCAGGACTCTGAAGCCCCAGTTTCTCTTCTTGTCCTTTCTGGGCAGAGAAGTAGCATCTGAAGCTGTAGGGCATGTTCTGGTAGAAACTGTAGGTGAAGTGCTTGCTTTTGGGTGAGAAGGTTATTTGGGCACTGAGCTTACGTACAAGGCACTCCAGTACATAGAGAAAACTATGAGACATTTTTAAATTTCCCATTTTACATTCTAAAGTGTGGAGAAAAGCTTTTTGCTATAGTTGACCAGTGATTTCTGCTACCAAAATAGTTGCTGAGCATATTAACCACATCAGTGTTTAATATCAAATAAGTGGCTCCAGTGTCTGTTAAGGTTAGTTAATTTTTTAGCATCATATATTCATTAAAGTACAAAACACATTTATTAACAGATCTTAACTTACCCTTTAGCTTTTTCCTGTAACAAGAAACCAAAAGTTAAACTCAGACCCATCCAATAATTAATATTTCAGTAATTTGTTATTTTGGAATATCTAGACATTTAATAATTTTTATCATTTAACCCAACCTAGCAAAACACCAAGGTTTCAAGTTACCAACTGAATTTGGGAAACCACGTTTAAGCATATATATCAGATACATAGCACACATATATATATATACATATATATAACATTATTATTACTGAAAAGCTTTGAAACAATCTTTTATTTCAGTTACTTCTATTAGTTCTTAATTCTATCAAATTTCAAAGCTAATTATTACCCAAACTATTTTCTTGACAAAATCTGTATAAGAGATACCTAAATTTATTTTTGCAAACTTAGGTAAAACAAAAGACATCATATCTAATGTTAATAACTTTAAAAGACATATTTATTTAACCAAAAGTTAAATCAGTCTCAGTATCAAATATTTTCTTAGATCACATGATCCCAAAAAGTACATGGGTTAGTTTTTTTTTTCTTTTATTAAAGTTTATTGGGGTGACAATTTTTAGTAAAGTTACATAGTTCTCAGGGGTACAATTTTGTAATTCCTCATCTATATATCACATTGTGTGTTCTCCACCCAGAGTCAGTTCTCCTTCTACCACCATATATTTGATCCCCTTTACTCTCATCTACCACCCCCCACCCCCCTTACCCTCTGGTAACCGCTAAACTATTGTCTGTGTCTATGAGTTTTTGTTTCTCATTTGTTTGTCTTGTTCTTTTGTTGTTTTCAGTTTTATATACCACATGTCAGTGAAATCATATGGTTCTCGGCTTTTTCTGTCTGACCTATTTCGCTTAGCATTATAATCTCAAGATCCATCCATGTTGTCACAAATGGTCCTATTTCATCTTTTCTTACCACCAAATAGTACTCCATTGTGTATATATACCACAACTTCTTTATCCATTCATCTATCGAAGGACATTTTGGTTGCTTCCGTGTCTTGGCCACCGTAAATAAAGCTGCAATGAAAAGGGAGCACACTTGTTTTTATGGATAAATAAAAACACATTTTTTTGGATAGATACCCAGGAGAGGGATTGCTGGGTCATATGGTAATTCATTTATTTATTTATTTATTTATTTATTTATTTATTTATTTATTTATTTATCATTTTTATTAAATTTATTGGGGTGACAATTGTTAGTAAAATTACATAGATTTCAGGTGTACAATTCTGTATTACATCATCTATAAATCCCATTGTGTGTTCATCACCCAGAGTCAGTTCTCCTTCCATCACCATATATTTGATCCCCCTTACCTTCATCTCCCACCCCCCACCCCCCACCCCCCTTACCCTCTGGTAACCACTAAACTATTGTCTGTGTCTATGAGTTTCTGTTTCTCATTTGTTTGTCTTATTCTTTTGTTGTTTTTGGTTTATATACCACATATCAGTGAAATCACATGGTTCTCTGCTTTTTCTGTCTGACTTATTTCGCTCAGCATTACACTCTCAAGACGCATCCATGTTGTCACAAATGTTCCTATATCATCTTTTCTTACCACCAAATAGTATTCCATTGTGTATATATACCACAACTTCTTTATCCATTCATCTATCCAAGGACATTTTGGTTGTTTCCATGTCTTGGCCACCGTAAACAAAGCTGCAATGAACATTGGAGCACACGTGTCTTTATGTATAAATGTTTTCAGATGTTTTGGGTAGATACCCAGGAGAGGGATTGCTGGGTCATATGGTAATTCTATTTGTAATTTTTTCAGGAACCGCCACACTGCCTTCCATAGCGGCTATACCAGTCTGCATTCCCACCAACAGTGTACGAGGCTTCCTTTTTCTCCACAGCCTCTCCAACACTTGTTACTATTTGTCTTGTTGATGATAGCCATTCTAACCGGGGTGAGGTGATATCTCATTGTGGTTTTGATTTGCATTTCTCTGATGATTAGTGATGTTGGACATTTTTTCATATGTCTATTTGCCATTTGTATGTCCTCTTTGGAGAAATGTCTCTTTGGGTCCTCTGCCCATTTTTCAATTGGGTTGTTTGTTTTTTTGTTGTTGAGTTGCATGAGTTCCTTGTATGTTTTGGATATTAGCCCCATATCGGAGGCAATGTTTGCAAAAATCTCCCATTTGGTTGGTTGCCTCTTTATTTTGTCGCTGATTTCTTTTGCTGTGCAGAAGTTTTTAGTTTTATATAGTTCCATTCATTTATTATAGCTTTTAATTCACTTGCCTTTGGAGTCAAATTCATAAAATTCTCTTTGAACCCAAGTTCCATAAGCTTAGTATCTATGTTTTCTTCTATGCAGTTTATTGTTTCAGGTCTTATGTTTAGATCATTGATCCATTTTGAATTAATTTTGGTTCATGGTGACAGATAGCAGTCGGTTTCATTATTTTGCATGTAGCTTTCCAATTCTGCCAGCACCATTTATTGAAGAGTCTAATTTTCTCCATTGTATGTTTTTGGCTTCTTTCTTGGAAATTATCTGTCCATATTTATGTGGATTTATTTCTGGGTTCTCAATTCTATTCCATTGGTCTATGTGTCTGTTTTTCTGCCAATACCATACTGTTTTGATTATTGCTGCCCTGTAGTACAAGCTGAAGTCAGGGAGTGTGATACCTCCAGCATTGTTCTTTTTCCTTAGGATTGCTTTGGCTATTCAAGGTCTTTTTTGGTTCATTACAAATCTGATGATTTTTTGTTCTATTTCTTTTAAAAATTCAATGGGAATTTTAATAGATTGCATTAAATCTGTGTATTTCTTTGGGTAATATGGCCATTTAAACTATGTTGATTCTTCCAATCCATGAACATGGAATGTCTTTCTGTTTCTTTGTTTTTCCTTCAATTTCTTTTAAAAATGTCTTACAGTTTTCAGTATATAAGTCTTTCACATCCTTGGTTAAGTTTATTCCTAGGTATTTTATTCTTTTTGCTGCAATTGCAAAAGGATTTTTTTTTTTAAATTTCTTTTCTCAGATTTCATTTTTAGTATATAGGAATGCAACGTATGTTTATACATTGATTTTGTAGCTGGCAACTTTACTATATTTTTTGTTGTTTCTAATAGATTTTTGGTGGAATCATAGGGCTTTCTATATATTGCATCATGTCATCTGCAAAAAGTGACAATTTAACTTCTTCATTCCAAACGTGAATGCCTTTTGTTTCTTTCTCTTGCCTGATTGCTCTGGCAAGGACTTCCATTATTATGTGAACAGCAGAGGTGATAGGGGAGAGCCCTGTCATGTTCCTCAACATAGAGCAAAGGGCTTCAGTTTCATCATTAATTATGATATTACCTGAGGGTTTGTCATATGTGGCCTTTATTATGTTAAGGTATTTTCCTTCTATACCTATTTTATTAAGTGTTTTAATCATAAATGGATGTAGTATCTTGTCAAACGCTTTTTCTGCATCTATTGATATATTCATATGATTTTTGTCCTTTATTTTGTTTATGTGATGTATCACATTGATGGATTTGCGGATGTTGAACCATCCTTGTGCCTCTGGGATGAATCCACTTGGTCGTGATGTACAATCTTTTTAATGCATTTTTGCATTCGATTTGCTAGAATTTTGTTTAGGATTTTTGCATCTGTATTCATCAGAGATATTGGTCTGTAGTTTTCTTTTTTTGTGTTATCCTTACCAGGTTTTCTATCAGGGTAATGTTGGCCTCATAAAATTAGTTAGAGAGTATTGTCTCTTCTTCAATTTTTTTGGAAGAGTTTGAGTAGGACAGGAATTAGATCCTCTTTGAAGGTTTGGTAGAATTCACTAATGAAGCCATCTGGTCCCGGACTTTTGTTTTTGGGAAGGTTTCAGACGACTGATTCAATTTTCTTACTATTCATCAGTCTATTTAGATTTTCTAATTCTTCGTGATTCAGCCTAGGAAGGCTATATGTTTATAAGCACTTGTCCATTTCTTCTAGGTTATTGAATTTGGTGGCATATAATCCTTCATAGTATTCTTGGATGATCCTTTGTATTTCTGTGGTGTCCGTGATAACTTCCCCTTTTTCGTTTCTGATTTTGTTAATTAGTGTCTTCTCTCTTTTTATCTTAGTGAGTCTAGCCAAAGGTTTGTCAATGTTGTTAATCTTTTCAAAGAACCCGCTCTTTCTCACATTAATTTTTTCTATTGTCTTTTTGTTCTCTATTTCATTTAGTTCTGCTCTGATTGTTATTTCCTTTCTTCTGCTGACCTTGGGTTTCACTTGTGCTTCTTTTTCTAGTTCTTTAAGGTGCAACATGAGGTTATTTATTTGGGATTTTTCTTGTTTCTTGAGATAGGCCTGTAATGATATAAATTTCCCTCTTAAAACTGCTTTCGCTGCATCCGAAACATTTTGGTAGGATGTTTTTCATTGTCATTTGTTTCTATGTATCTTTTGATCTCTCCTCTAATTTCTTCTTTGACCCAGTCGTTCTTTAAAAGTATGTTGTTTAATCTCCATGTATTTGTGTTTTTGCCTGCTTTCTTTTTGCAGTTGATAACCAATTTCAAAGCCTTGTGATCAGAGAATATGCTTGGTATGATTTCAATCTTCTTAAATTTGCTGAGCCTTTACTCTCCCCTTTTTTATGTTTTGGTTGCCAGAAATTGTCCCTGTTGATGGTGGTCGAATAGCCTCCTTTAAAATTTCTTGTAGTGCAGGTCATGTATTAGAAAATTCCCTCAGCTTCTGTATGTCTGGAAAGGTCTTTATTCCTCCTTCATATCTAAAGGATACCTTTGCTGGATATATTATTCTTGGCTCATAATTTCTCTCTTTCAATAGTTTGAATATTTGGTTCCACTCCCTTCTGGCTTGTAGAGTTTCTGCTGAAAAATCTGATGATAATCTAATGGACTTTCCTTTGTAAGTTACCGTCTTCTTTTCCCTGGCTGCCTTGAGGATTCTTTCTTTGTCGTTGATTTTAGACAGCTTCAGTACAATGTGCCTTGGAGAGGGCCTGTTGGGATTGAGGTAATTAGGTGTTCTATTTGCTTCTTGGATTCGAGGGTCCAGTTCTGTCCACAAGTTTGGGAAGTTCTCATCGACGGTTTGTTTGAATATATTCTCTGTTCCCTTTTCTCTTTCTTCTCCTTCTGGTATGTCCATTATTCTTATATTGCTCTTTCTGATGGAGTCAGAAAGTTCTTGTAGAGTTCTTTCATTTCTTTGAAGTCTCAAGTCTCTTTCTTCTTCCATCTGTGTCATTTCCAGGTTTCTATCTTCGATGTCACTGATTCTTTCCTCCATCTGGTCAACTCTACTACCTAAGCTGGTTATTTCGTTCTTAATTTCTTCTATTGAGTTCTTGATCTCCAGAAATTCTATTTGGTTCTTTTTTAAAATTTCAATCTCTTTCGTAAAATGCTCACGCTGTTCTTTGATTGTGTTTCTGAGTTCATTTAACTGCCTATCTGTGTTTTCTTACATCTCATTGAGCTTTTTCAGAAGTGCAATCTTGAATTCTCTGTCATTTAAGTCACATATTTCCATATCTTTAAATTCAGTTTCTGGAGACTTTTCATTTTCTTTCTGAGCTGTCTTGTTGCCTTGGTTATTCATGGCAATTACTGATTTACTATTTCTCTTCCTAGACATCTACAGGAGTGGCTTCTGCAACAGGTTGATATGAAGCGGTCTTTCTTTTGTTTTCCATTACTTGTTGGTAGAATGTTTTATTTTTTCTCCAACTGCAGCTTATTTTTCTTCTCCCAAACGGTAGTGCTATGTTTTCTCTGCACTATTGCAGCTTCTCACACAATGGGGGAATTCCCTGGGAGATGGGCTTCTCCTCTGTTAATAGTTTGTCTAGGTCACAGGGCGCAGTGTCCGGTGGGTATGCAGAGAGATTTTGATGGTCCAAAGCTCTTCCAGCTCCAGATTCAGAGCCTGTATGTTTCAGCAGTTCTGTTTACTCCTGCAGGGATCTGCCCAGATAGGTGGGGTCAGGGGCGGGGTGAGTTGTGAGAGGTGGCCCAGAGCAATGGCGGGGACCACCACCACAGCCGGGCCTGCTTCCACAGCTCCCTCCCCTTTGCCGGAACTAGTTGGGCTGCAAATTTGTGTCTGTGGTCCACAGTTCTCAGAACAGCAAATATTCTATTCTTTTGATCCGACATGGCTACTGTTCTGTTTCTAGCACTGGGCAGGTGGGGGCGGGGCGAGCTCTGGGAGGGTAGGGAGGGGGCTGCTAGTCTCAGTGCCTAAGGCTTCCGTTCTCTGCTCGGCAGTGAGGGCTTAAACCACCTTTTTCAGCCTTCTTCCCTCAGTCTTTTCTCCGAGGTCTCTGCCATGAGCGTTGGGTTCAGCTGTGTTATATGCTGCCCCCTCAGCCCTGTGGGCCGTAAGCGGAGCCCTAGCAGTCTGAGTTCTTCCCTCTCCCACAGCTGCGGTAGTTCCGGGATGCAGTGAGCTCAGAACACTGAGCTAGGTCTGCGTCCTGAGCCCTCACGGCTCCGTCACCACACTTCTCCCTTTCCTCCTCCCCCTCTCGCGTGATTCTCCCAACTGTAGGTGACTTCTGTAGTCGGCCTCTTCATCTTGCCTGTCTGCTGTGCCGGGAGTCCTTTGTGGAGTTTTTGTTGTTCGATTAGTTGTAAATTCCAGGGGAGCTTTACAGAGGCTCACCTCACGCCGCCATCCCCCCCACCCCCATCCCCCCGTGGAATTTTTCGCTTTTAAAGTTTTTAATGCTCTGGAGGAGCAGGTAGAATCAGCTTGAGAAGCGTGCCTCTGACAGAAAGTAAATTTACAAACCCAAGCCTTGGTAGCAGGCTTGTGGCCGCCGGCAGCTATGCGCAACCCCAGCGGACCTGCGCATGGTGGGGGTTCGCCGGGGGGGACAAACACCACCAGGAGCCTGCTTCAAATGCGGAAAAGATGGTCACTGGGCTAAGCAATGCCCCCGGCCTCGGGCTCCCTTGAGGCCCTGCCCGACATGCGGTCAGAGTGGTCACTGGAAAAGTGACTGCCCCTGGAAAAACGATGGGCTCTCGGGGCCTCAACGCGGAGGGACCATTCTTCCAGGGAACGACCCGCCGCTGGCCCTGCTGGGATTGGCTGAAGACTGACGGTGCTGGAACTCAATGACCCCCATCACCCTCGCTGAGCCCAGGGTAACGCTCCAGGTAGTGTTACCCACTACCGGGGTTACCTACTCTGTCCTGCCCTCCTTTTCGGGCCCACTTTCCCCTCCCACGATCTTGGTCATGGGTATTGACGGCAAGCCCACCTGCCTGCTAGCCACTGCACCCCTTCCTTGTCTCCTAGAAGGCAAGTTCTTAACCCACTCATTCTTAGTTCTCCCTTCATGCCCAGTCCCCCTCTTAGGCCGAGACCTCCTTACCAAGGTTGGGGCCACGCTGCAGTTTCCCCATGACCCCTTGACTTCCCTACTCCTTACTCTCCTCCCCTCCCCTTCTCCCCACAGAAATCCTGACCCGCCTCTCCCTCCATCTTTAGTCGCCCTGGCAGTCTGGGATACCTCTACTCCTATAGTAGCAAGACATCATGTCCCTGTAAAAGTTACTCTTAAAGACCCAACTTCCTTCCCCTCTCGTCCTCAGTTCCCCATCTCTCTTACACACCGCCAAGGGCTCAAGCCCCTCATTACCTGGCTACTTAGTCAAGGACTCCTAATACCCCTTAACTCCCCCTGCAACACCCCAATCCTCCCAGTCAAGAAACCAGAGGGGACCTGTAGGCTAGTTCAAGACCTCCGACTAATCAATGAGGCCGTCATTCCTATCCACCCAGTGGTTCCAAACCCCTACACCCTCCTTTTGCGTGTCCCGCCTGATACCACCCACTTCACAGTGTTAGATCTCAAGGACGCCTTCTTCACCATCCCTCTCTATCCAGACTCCTACCACCTTTTTGCCTTTACCTGGGAAGACCCTGACACGCAGACTTCCCAACAATTGGCCTGGACAGTTTTGCCTCAAGGCTTTAGAGACAGCCCTCACCTATTTGGCCAGACCCTAGCAAAAGACCTTCTGCAACGCCCCTTTTTAGCAGCTATACCTTTAACACAGTTCGCTCCTAGTGACAACTCAGGACAGTGCCCTTCCCCCATCGCCAAGATACCACTATACCTTCCCCCACCTAACCTCATCTTACCCATATGCTACGGGGGTTCTAACCAGTCCTTATGCAATACAACCCGACCACTCTCGACCACTCTTCAGGCTCCCTCTGGCACATTGTTCTGGAGCAACAGGACACTCACCAAGTGTATAAATACCTCTTCCCCTACCCCCTGCATTCTGACAACTGTAGCCCCCCAACTACTGCTCTACAGCCAGGCTAAATTCACAGAACTGCAGCCTCACTATAAGGAAATTTCCACTCCAGTTCGAAAGAGGGCTGCTTTCCTACCCCTTATCCTAGGGGTTTCCCTAGCCTCCTCCTTTGTAGCTGCTGGTTTAGGTGCTGGTGCTCTCGGGCACAGCATCCACTCTGCCCAGGACTTGGAAACACGCCTACAGGTTGCCATAGAGGCCTCCTCAACCTCCATCGCATTGCTCCAGCGACAACTAACCTCTGTAGCCCAAGTTGCCTTATAGAACCAACGAGCTCTGGCCCTGCTAACCGCTGACAAAGGAGGAACCTGCCTCTTCCTCCGGGAAGAATGCTGTTACTACATCAACGAGTCCGGATTGGTCAAGGAAAATGTACAGACCCTAAATAAGTTACAAGAGGAGCTCCGGCGCTGGAGAGGGTCTACCCCCCCTCTCTCAGATTGGTGGCAATCACCACTGACTACATGGGTAATGCCACTAATATAGGCCCACTCGTCCTAATCAGTCTCCTGTTTCTAATGGCCTCCTGTTTTTAAAAATTTCTACAGAACCGCCTCCACGAGATGTCCAGAGTTACAGTGAACCAGCTCCTACTCCACCCATACTCCCGGCTGCCCACGAGCCCTCCCGTAGCTGACCAGGCCTAGTACCCCTTTCCGCCCGTTGTCAGCAGGAAGCAGTAAGATTGACCTCGCCGCCCCTTTATAACCAAAAAGGCCAGAATGTTAGGTCAGCTGCCGGCATGGTCAAAGCGGCCAAGAGCCAAAAATACCCCTCTGCCAAGTCAGACCCCTCCTCGCATGATAGAAACTGGGGCCCCTGGCGTTTCCTAGAAAAGGCAGCAGACCCTGGTGCGATCAACAGCTCCCGGATGCAGCCGCTGGTGCCCGATCTGCGCGCGTGGGGGGGGGGGGGCTGCTCATCTGCCACCTCACTCAGCCAACCCCCACCCCAAAAATCGCATATATGCCTCCCTCCCTCTACCCTGGGCGCAACTTCATGGGCCTTCCATCTGCTGACCAGTGAACCTCGCCCGGAGGCTCAGAATAAAGCACTAATTTTGCTCAACCCGCTTGACTCTCTCAGTCTCATTATCTAGCTGCAAGCCTTACAACAAGGTAAATGTGCTCCCATCATTATCCTCATATTTTAGTATGGCACAGGCCATTTGCAAACCACTGCTTCTATGAAGGGTGTTGCTGTAACAGTGAAATACCCCCCCCCCCCCCCAACTCTGTTATAAGTTCTAGCCTGCATTTCTCCCAGGGCCTTCAGGGAATAACTCCTGCTAGCATGCTAATCATTACAGGGAATTCTGCTTGGGGCTTGAATATTTTGCCAAAACAGCCCCTTGCCAGAGGGAGCCTCGGCTGAAGAAGTGGGGAAATTTGTGCAGAACAATGACTTTATCAAAGATTTATAGGAGCCTCAAGACAAGGGCTCAGAGTGTGCAGCAAGGGTCAGCAGACCCACCCAGAAACAAGAAGATTTAGAGTGGTTCTGCTCTTTCTTGGATCTCTGTGAGCACCTAGGCATAGAGTCCTCACCCCCCTCTTGCCCCACCCCTTTTTCCTTCCCTTGACATAACGACTATTGGATTTGAGGTGCCCTTGTGATGGATTTGAGGAACCAAACAAAATAGCCATCTAATTCTTTGAATTTTATTTTTTTTAATCTCTATATAGCAATTTTATATACAGTAGAACACATATATATATATGTATATTTTGAAGTCCTCTAGTTAATGAGATATGGGTTTGTCAATGACTTAGCTCAATGCTTAACAAAGAGCAATTCTTCATTAATTATAATCAAAATGCTCCTGGGAGGCAGGTTGGCTCAGTTGGTTAGAGCGCAGTGCTCATAACACCCAGGTTGCCGGTTCGATTCCTACATGGGCCAGTGAGCTGTGCCCTCCACAACTAGAGTGAAAACAATGACTCTACAACTAGATTGAAAAACAACAACTGGACTTGGAGCTAAGCTGCACCCTCCACAACTAGATTGAGAGAAAAAAACAAACAAAAACTACTTGACTTGGAGCTGATAGGTCCTGGAAAAACACACCATTCCCCAATATTCCCCAGTAAAATAAATAAATAAATAAATGTTCCTAAAGCATTTCCATGTTTCTGGATAAAAACACAAATTAGGAGCAGTGGGTCACTGTCTTCCTAACTTCTGCACAATGCCCTGTGCTCCATGAGTACTTTCTATAAGCAGTACAAACTCAACTCTGAATTCTGGACTTCACATTTCAGATACATCTGTGGGGATGCATTTGCAACCCTGACCGGCCTTCTGCTCTTGGAGGGTAATTCTTATGTTGGTTGTTTGGTTTGTACTCATTTGGCAATATACCCTGAGACCAGGACAATGAAGAGAAAATCATTATTAATGCAGGGTGGCCTCAGGCCAGCCTGGGCGGGAGGGTCACTGAAAACTTCCCCCATATTTTCACAGACCTTGTCTCTGCCAGTTCCTTGGAGGAAAAGCCACATATTATTTATTTTAATATTTTATTTTATTGAAAAACTCGTTTTGTTGAAGTTTTCTATTTTTGATACAGATTAGCTAGCATGTCCCTAGGTAGACAGGGAGGTTGACCTCCTGGTGGAATAAACAAATGACAACCATATCCTAAAATTCCAAGTTTTGAAATCACTCCATTAGCTCCAGGACAAAATGTGGAAAGGCCTTGAGGTTAATCATAAAATTCCTTTTGGCCTGACAAATGGAGCAGATCTGATAGATAAAGAGTGGGTTACTTTGCTAATTCCTTTAGAATGGGCAAGCAGAACAAACCTGGTAGATGAATTTCATTAGAAGACGTCAGTTCCCTTCTTCAAACAAGTTCCCTTCTTCAAACAATTCCCCTTCCCCAAGCAGACAAAGGAAGGTATAAAAGTAAGAGCTTTTGCCTCAGTCAGGGGGTACCCCCACTCGGGACCTCCTCCCACTCGGGAGCTCTGAATCTGCTTTCAATAAACTATCCTCTTTTTAAAACTCTTTGCCTCTCTTGGGTCCGTGTTTCCATTCCTCGGTGTCAAGAGACATGATCCCGGCCCACACTCAGAAACTGCCGGCAGATCCAACATCATCTACATCATTTGGAGAATCACAGGAAAAATATTCCTACTTCATCTTTCTATACTTTGTATACTAATATCCAGTAAGTACATAGTTATACTCTGCCCACACATGTAATTAATTGGCTACATTTTATTAAATTTACCAACATATCTAATAAAATAAAACAGGATGAATTTTATTAGACACATTTTACATATATAATTACACATTCACACAGCATTTATATGCTAATTGTATTAAATTTATTAAATTAGTCTCTATTTTATTCTATTCTATTCCATTCCACATATAATTGATTAGTGAACATTTGATCCTATCCACAATGTCCATAGAAACATTTAGTCCATGCCAAAAGGTCCTTGATCAGATGCCATGACCAGCCAGGCCACTGAGGCAAGAAAGGTTCTTACTGCCAATTCAACCACAACACAATTATTGGACCAATAGTATGTGATGGTATTTTTTTTTTAAATGTTTTAAACTTGTAGACCAAAAATATAAATAAATACCACCGGCTTTTTGAACCCAAGGACATTTTCTAAGTGTGGAATCTTACCTAGGAAGATAATGGAACCAGGGGAAGCTCTCCAAGTGCAGTTAACAAATTCTGAAACCTTTCACAGAGGCATCGGTATTGAGTCCCAGGAAGAACAGGAAAAAGGAAAGCAGAAAAATCTTGATTGAGCAGAGTAAAAACCTTGGACTGACCAGCTGTAAAAATATAGAATGGTTCAATTCCTGAAAGGGGTACTTTTATTGTTGTTGTTTTTTTTCTTCTGTGACTAAAAACAGGGTCTCATAAGGTTAGCAGAATTCAATTATAGAGAGGTAAACTAGTATTTCAGTATATAAAAGGGGTAAAATACAGAAAGTAAAACAGAAATGAAATCAGAATGAAAAAAATTCAAATTAAAACCTGGATAATATTAACATATCCACTAAGCTTATGATTTGCTTGTTGTTTCCAGATAGAGTGGACTCAAAATATGAAAATATTGCATTTTTTCACAGATGCATAATTTTAGTCATTGTTACATAATCTTTGAAAATATATATAATTTAGAAATAATGTTATTTGATCTAGTTTTTCACATTTTTCTAAACATACATGTAGGATGCTGCACGTGCGGTTTTCCCATCAGCACATATTTCCTTGAGCATATCACAGGAGTTGGCATTATGTTGAATAATTCCTACACCAAGTTAACAAATGACTAGGAGAAATTCTGATAGTATGTCATGCTGTACTAGCTAGAGTGACCAGTGTTAGCTATCACAGTGAACACTTTCAGTGCCTAAAAAAAAACAGTTTACTTGTCTTTGATGCCTCATTCCGTCGTGAGTAGGGTTGCCCTGTTTCTTTCGCAGTCCTGTCCTTTTGGATCATGTGACCACCAACGAATGCTGCCATGACTAGGAAGTCAGCGATGAGTGTTGGAAATGATGTTTTACTCACTTTCGTCATCTTTTGTACAGAGGTAATCGCATGTCTACAACTTAAATGCCGTGGAAGCTGGGAAACATGGAAGAGCACATGGATATTTGCGAAGCACTACCTTTGGTACATATGCCACATGTAAAATAAATGGACTAAGTAAATAGTTACTATTAGTGAAAAATGGTCTTGTATCTAGTAAAAGTGTGGGGGGTGTGATAAAGCCAGGTGTTTCTTTTGTTGAATTTTGTTCTTTTGTACAGATGCAGAACAATTTTTCTCCAAGTGAGAGTTAAATAGCTATAACTAAATGAAAAGATGAATATGGGTGCACAGAGTCAAGAGACAGAAACGTCACAAATAACCACTTTTAGAGGAAGCCTGCTGTAAATCCTTATGATCCACTGTGAGTAAAACATTGTTTTGTAATAACTGCAAATGAGGAAACTGACATACTAAGATTAAACAAATTGTCCAAACTAATTGTATTAAATAGTGATAAAATGATGAATTGACCCCTGGCACATTAACCACTAAGTTACTGTAGACCTATAGCTTTATTGGTTGGAACTTTTGCTAATTTATACCATCATGATCCAGTCAGAAAGCTTTATAGTACTGACCTATTACTCTTTGAATTTGCTACTTTATAGCCCGAGTGAGTCATCAGAACCTCCATCAGAGGTAAAAATCAAGCACAGCAGGGACTTAAGGATGTTGACATTACTGTTCAGCCCATTTGCCCTGCTCTGGTGAAGATGTGGCATGAACTTGAACATCTCAGGTGAAGAATGAGGGTGAGAGGCATGACTACCAGTCTTTCTATGGCAGTTGCTGGCTGCTCCCCAGTCTGAAAACCCTTGAGACTAGTTAGTACGTGTTTCAGACCTTGCATCCCTAGTATGTAGCTCAGACAATTAATGTGGTATTCTGTATCTTTTTCTTGTTTGCCTTTGTTGGGGAGCAGGAGATAATTCCCCCACTACCCTTCTTTAGTTCTGGACTAGTTATAAAATACTAAAATTGATGTAAGACTAGCTTATAACAGGAGGAAAATCAATTTAATACATGTGCATGGGAGAATCACAATTTGAAGCTCAGATTACGAAATGAGTCTCAAAAAGTGATTGAATCAAGCACGTTTTTAGACAAAGAAACAATAAATTTGTGAGAAAATGACAGCACAGAGAAAGTCAGTTCTCATTAGAAAGGAACTCAGCAGGTTTGCGTATTTGTTAGTGAGGAATCTAAAAGGTTTGGGCTTGGGTAATAAATTAGCAAAGGCATTACAAGGTTTGTTTACACATATGTTTTCTACTCTGGGTTTTAAATTCTTGTAATGAAGTTGTCTTAGGCCTTCAGGATCAGGAGGGCACCTGTCATGGAGACCCGTTTCCTGCTTTCAGGGGGACAGAGGAGAGTCGGAGAACTGCTCTTGCTGCTGCTCTTCCCAGGTGACTTTAGTCTGAAATATCAATATGTCAACATGCAGTATCTTGACACTCCTGTCCTGAGCCCCAACACCCTATATACCATGGCTTTTCAGGATTCTTTCATTTGCCTTTAGATTCTAAAATGGTATTAAACTAAGACAGAAACCTGATGAATGTTGGGTTTACATAAAATGATCTTGGTCTTGTTTGACCTAGTAATACATGGTGTGAAATACTTTGATGGCTATTTTCCCTTTTTAGTATATTTTGGATATAGTCTCTTTCAGTCTAGAATAGGTTGAACAAAAAGATCGCTTTATTAGTGGTTCGTCAGCACTTCTAGTGATGGCTGCCCAGTGGAATACGGCTAATTGGGTTGATTTTGTTCCATGTCTGCAGGTCCCTCTTGGCCTCAGAACTCTGATCTCAAGACCAAAGCAAAGCTCCATAAACAAATCTGTTAAAAGTTTTAAGCACTTTGCATAGAGACATCAAACACTATAGACATAGTACATATGGCTTCTGTGTTGGTTAGTAGACTCTAATTTTCCTAAATTGATTTGATATTGTTTTAGATACTTTCTCACTTCAGAAACTTACGTTTTTCTGTATATAATATTTCACACATAATTTCCCCACAAATGTTATCATTCCTTCTTTGGACCATTCACCCAACATTCAAGAATAAATAGAGATATGGAGAATATTCATGTGATTTTTAAATTTTGGTGATGAAAAAATTATGCACCTGATCCCAGTGGTAAATTTTAAATGTTTACTTAAAATTCCTCTGCTGGAGATAGTATCACAAAGCAATATGCACCTTCACCTCCAGGTAGTGGGTTTGTGTAAATATACAATTGCTCCTCACCCTCTACTAAGTTCCAAATTCTTCAGCCTCACAGGAACATTCTTCAAGTAATGATCTCAATCCTTGTTTTGAAAAGTGCCATAGAACAGAAAGTCTTATGAAAGCATTATTTATTATTATTATTTAGGCCACACCACCCATCAGTTAAATTAGTCAGATTATTGTTTCTTACATAATTTTACATTAGTTGTGGTTTAATGCAGTAATCATTTTTCAATTCTCAGTATATCATAAAACTCATATACTGATGTTCTGAGGGTTATAAAGTGGAAAGGATGATAGTTGTTAGTGAACACTGAATTACAAGTATACTTTCATGTCAAAGTTTCAAAATATGTTTCATAAATAAGTATTATTTGCATTCAAAATTTTAACATAATATACTGGGTGATCAAAACAGACAAAAGTAAATAAACATACCATTAAGCAGTAGAATAGATCAATAGTTATCTATCATCATGATAAATATTATAAACAGAAAACTAAAGTAATAGCAGCCAAGTTTACTAACATCATGCAAAACAGCTGAGTGGACACTAAAATAAAATAGTGAGCTGTTCTTCAATTTACAGCCAATACCTTTTTCTTTAACAAGTATTGCAATTCCTGATTAATTGGAACTAAAGTAGATAATACTTCATGTGGTGCAAATAGTATTGTCATGTAAATAATCATGCTACAAAATCTCATGCTTCAGGACAAATGCCTGAATTTTCCCATAAATATATCTGTGCTCATACTTTTCCCCATCTGAATCCCTCACTTTTTCCCACTTTATTATTTGCCTCCCCCTGACCCCAGCACCCCCACACACACAGAAAAAAAAAAAAAAAAGAAAAAAAACTATGGAAATCCTCCCAAAGCTGTGAGCACAAGTTCTCGTCCCAACACCACCTTATGTGGCGCCACGCTGGTTACTCTAGTCCTTGTAAAGCCATCCTACTTTATATTCTGTTATTACTATGGTCCTTCATATGTTTACTGCCTTATTACACTTTATTTCTGAGGGTAATGACTTATTTATTATGAAATATCTGTCTGTTTCTATAACCAGAACAAACTCCTTAAAACTCAGTTTTTGCAATACTCTTTTTTACTCACGCATAGAAAATAGACATGATTAAGCACGTTAGTAATTGCACTTTACTGCAGATGTTGAGGTTTTTTCTGCAGGCCCCCCCCAAGAGCTCAATCTCCCTCTTATTGGAGCTATCTCCGGCTCAGAGCTCCATCCCCCTCCTCCTCCCATACCTCATCAGAGATGACTCTTGCAGGCACCATAGTTAGAGGCCTCCCTGTCAAAACAAAGTTGAGGGATCACAGCTGCTAGGGACGGATCTCCCTGGCACCCCGGCCAGATTCCCCCCCCCCCCGCAACCCAGAGGCCTGACCCTATAAAGTAAAACGTCTGACCCCAGTCAGTGCTCAGTTCTTTGGGAAATATCCCCACTGAGCTCTCTAGTGTAATAAAGCTGAGATCTCCTTGCCCTCTGGGTGCCGTTTGTGTCTCTCGGTGTTTTTCCGCAACACAGAGACAACGGAATTTGGAGTGAAAATTCAACACCTAGGTTTTATTTCTGACATTTATCAGCTCGGGCTAATGCTCTGGGCTGAAATACATAACTCACTCTAAGCTTCAATTTCATCTTGTACAAAATTGAGACTGGAATCCATTTGAAATATTTTTTTACACATCAAATATGGTAAAGATCAATATATACTTTTGGAATTGTTAAATACAAATTGATTAAACAATGTCATTAAAATTAAAATTTTTCTTGTGATAAGTCAAGCAAATTGATCAGTTCTAGGTATACTGAGGAAATTAAATTGCTATGAAAGCAATTGGACCTTAGTTTCCCCCCATTTTATAAATTCTACAGTTGAACTTCTGCTGAATAGTCATTATGATACTAATTTAGTAGATTATCAAGAGTAGGTGGTAACTCTTTGCAAATTATCTGACAAATAGACTTTAATTATCTTTTCTTTTTAATGCATCTTAATCTTAGGAGCAATGCCCGTTCATTTCATATTAATTACGCTAATGAGCAGAGTCGTAATGGAATCCGTCAATATTTAAAATTTCCAATCACTTTTATCATCCTCTTTGTATTCCAGTAGGAATGTAGGAATAGAGTACACGATCTGTACTATTCAGGAATGTTTGCGTTGTAAGCATGAAGTGCTAGCCACAATAAATGTAAAGAAAAAACTAGTAACAGAGCATTGGAGTTTTGGTTAGACAGGTTAGTAGTTGTAATATCACTCTGCCAGGTATGCGCTGACGATTTGAAGCTAATATTTTGGAGCCTTGTTTTACTCATCCAAAATGGGATTAGGTTCCCACCTGGAAAGAAAAGAAAACTCATGTACATATGAAGCTTCTTTAGAACAATAGATAGAACAAAGCTAATATCAATAAGTGTTGACATCTTCCTGTCTCCCTTCTCTGTCCATTCCAAACTTGGAGGCAGATGTCTAGTTCTATTTTCTATTTTCATTACCTTTCTCCTTCCTTCCCTCCCTCTCTCACCTCCACACCCCTTCGTCCTTCCCCCTCCCTACTTCCTTCTGCCATACTTCCTTCTTGTCTTCCACCCTAACTTCTTCCTTCCCTAGTTCCACTCCAATGTGTCTTCAAAAATGCTAGATTAAATTTTAAAATTTGGGCCGGCCCGGTGGCTCAGGCGGTTAGAGCTCCGTGTTCCTAACTCCAAAAGCTGTCGGTTCGATTCCCACATGGGCCAGAAGGCTCTCAACCACAAGGTTGCCAGTTCGATTCCACAAGGTTGCCGGTTCAACTCCCGCAAAGGATGGGCTGCGCCCCCTGCAACTAGCAAGGGCAACTGGACCTGGAGCTGAGCTGCACCCTCCACAACTAAGACTGAAAGGACAACAACTTGACTTGGGGAAAAAAAATTAAAATTTATATATTATTAGGAATGTGCTTTTAAGTAAGATAAGTAATCTTTATGAAATTAAAATAGGATCCTTACCCTGCCTGCTTTACCCGGTGTGAGAAAATTCTTGAAGATATAAGAAAACTTGAAAATGTTATTGATTTATCTGCTGAATATCCAGATACTCTAACTAGTATGTTGAAATGATGAATTATGAATATAGATGGTAATATTTTGGTCTTAATATAAGAAGAACATAAAAGAGATTTTATGAAGTGCAGGTGAGAATTTCAAAGGGTTGGGTTTAAAAAATGATAGGGCATAGAAAGATAACAATCAAGCAAACTGCAAACTATGTTAATAGAAATAGCCTATAATAGGTTGCTTTCATAAAGATGTTTAAAGCAGAATAATGTATATTTGACTAAACAATAACTAGGCATTGCCTTTTATAAAATAATTGTTTTATGGGAATTTCTAGATAATAATTAACCACATTTATGATTAGTATTTCACAGTCAAGATGCTACCATATCACTGTATCATTATTTGGAGGAAATTGCCAATCTGTAACAAAAACGTAACAAATACCATTTGATTTCATGTATATGTGAAATCTTAAAACCCAAATAAACAAACAAAACAGAAACAAACTCAGATACAGAGAACAACCTGATGGTTGCCACATGGGATGGGGATTGAGGGACTGGGTAAAAAAGGTGAAGGGATTAAAAAGTACAAATTCTTAATTACAAAATAGTCATGGGGATGTAAAATACAGTACAGGAAATATAGTCAATTATGTTGCAATACCTATGCATAGTGCCAGGTGGGTACTAGACTTATCAGACTTATCAGGGTGATTAACCTCATAAGTTTTATAAGTGTCTAATCACTATGTTGTACACCTGAAACTAACATAATATTGTATGTCAACTGTAATTGAAAAAAATTAAATGAATAAATAAATAAAGATGTTGTCAACTATTCCAAAATTAAGGAAAATAAACATTTTAATGTAAAATGATTTCCTAAGATTTTTCAAAAGTAACATCACTTGATGCAATATACTTCTACTGTAAACAAACTTTAGCCCTTAAGGAAAGTGAGATTAATATAATTTCTACTGACACTCTTTATTTTGCAGTTAGTTTAAAAGTCTGTTTTAACATATGTAAAGTAGTAAAGCATGTCTACCACTCATCATTTTGTCAGATCAAACTGATATTCGAACTAAGATAAATATGAATATCTTAAATAACAAAAACAATTAACTGTAGTACAATTAAATAAATTAAATTCTAATCGTTTCGAATAAAAAGTGAAAAGCTGAAAACTATACACAATTTAGAAATAAGGCTGAATTTATCTCTTGGCTGATACTGTGGTAATGCAATTAAAATGATTTTTTGATAGCATTCTGTAGATACAGGCAAGTTAGGAAGATGCTTTGTCAATGTAAGAAAATACATTATCAGCAACATCAGCAAGATCTTGAAAGTAGCAGACGATTCTCTCTCACCAAGGGTATATGTCTAATATTTAAGCATTGGGGTAATTGAAATGTGTGCAGAAATTTCGGTGTTTATAGCTATTTACCTTCCTGGTGATTAATGGTTTGTTCACAAAGACTAGGGCACTAAACAAATGCAATCTTGGCTCCCTTCCCTGGGTCACAAATGAAATATTTAAGCTAAATAAATAGAAAAACCGTTAAATAAGAAATACCTCCCTTACGCATTGTTTCCATATGGCACCAGGAAATAAATGCTAAACAAAGTAATTTAAACCCAAGGAAGTGTGAACATGGTTATTTTATTCCTCTTTGACCATTGCACCATTTTGAAATATCCCCAGTGGGATTTTTATCATGGAGGACGGATTTAGGTGAAGGGAATGTCTGTCTAGAGACAACTGTGAAAGTATATTAAATCCTTCAACACACTCAGGTTTCCAAGAGAAAGAGGAATAATGTCAAGGTTTTACTATAATTTAGGTAAGGCACAAGCAATGGAATATGTTTACAATTATCAACAGAATTATTTGAAAAAATTTTAGGTATCAAATGAAAAATTTTGTGAGAAAAGAGGTGGGACTAAACAGCCTTAAATAAGGTTTGACTAGTGTTCAGTTTTATTATGCAGTGAGGTTGATGGAGCATTACATAAAAGTTATCAAAATCATTTAGTTAGGTCATTTTAAAGACACTGGTCTTCATTAACATTAAAATGTCAGTAAAGACAAGTTGAAATATTGTGCCAATTCTGATTCACCCAGAATAATAGGGTCTTCAAATGTAGAAAATGTTTTGCCTTTGGATACCCCTGGTCGTTCACAGAATGTGAAAGAGTGCACAAGCGTCAAAAGGAATAGAAGTTAGAAAGTTTATTTAAGAAGAAAGGCACTGGCAGATCAGATGCCAGTGGCAGACAACTGCACCTAACTTTAGGTTAGCTTTTTCTTATATAAGAAAGGGTAGGTAAATTTTCTTACAGCAGATTTGATGAGGCCTGAGGTTATTTGATTGACATATGTTGGTTATATAACTAGTTTCTTTCTGTGCGTGCTCTTATCCATAATGCATACAGAAAAACCCACGGGGTAGGGAGCAAGCTATAATGTTCATTTTATTTTAATTATATTATAATGAGGCTGGAGTTCAGGTTAAGGGCAGACTCCAGCAGTCTGTGTAGGCATCAAAAAGTAGTTCACTCTGGTTAGGGTCTTATCACCTCTCTCTAAGGGTGTCTGGACAGCTTAGTTTATCTCTAGGGGATGAGCCTGAGCAGTCCTTAGGGAGGGGATGCAGGCCTGGGCAGTCCCCCCAGAGATCCCTTTTATTAACTCTTTTTCTGCCTCATTACAAAACAGTTATCAAAGGAATAATTTTTAAATATATCTACACTTCTTCATATTATCACCAGTAAGATTCAGTTCTAAGAATAGATAAATGTCCTAGACACTCCAAATATTTGTTCACCTAAAGGAAATAAATGTTTGATATAGGCAATTATAGAGATATGTTTAAAATT